>NC_052525.2:16500000-17125000 GCF_016746395.2 Drosophila simulans | reverse complement strand
GTGACCAGAAATCGACGGTTTTCCTTTCCGTGTGTGTCCGGAGAAATTGAGAGGTTATCCCTGAATATCCAAAGATATCCATAAGCTGACGTTTTCACGTAAACACATTTGAATATAGTGAGCCGAGCCAAGGTCTATCCTACGCTTTTTTCTTTCGTATATCCATATAAAAAGGAATATATCTTTTATGTGAAATCCTGAAAAAAATAGCATTTACATTACCCTTTCCATACAACGTTAACAGGTTATCCCTTATGTGATATCTTCAAATATTACCTTTACACCTGATTGAATGAATCAATTTGCGATGGATACAATGTTACAACATTGTGTCATGTTGATAGGCGTGTGAGGAAAAGCGCCAGTAGATAACACCTTATCGATATGATAAGGCACAATCGTACCTTTGAACAAAAACACCTGCAGAATTCCAAATCCGGAATTACCTATTCTATAACATTTGGATGTACTTTTAGCATTTATCTGCGAATCTATAAGCCAGTATCTAATTCTCTCCTTCGACTGTTGAATCCTTGCAGGAACGTCAAGATGCGTCAGTTTAACATCTCGGTCATTGGACTATCCGGGACCGAAAAGGACCGTGGCCAGGTGGGAGTGGGCAAGTCATGCCTGTGCAACAGATTCATGCGCCCGATGGCCGACGACTACTTCATCGATCACATATCAGTGCTTAGCCAAAGCGACTTTAGTGGCCGGATCGTGAACAACGACCACTTCCTTTATTGGGGCGATGTGCGCAAGACGACGGATGAGGGCGTCGAGTACCAGTTTAATATCATCGAGCAGACGGAGTTCATGGACGACTCCACGTTCCAAGCCTTTAAGGTGGGAAAGATGGATCCATACTCAAAGCGGTGCACGGCCACCAAGGTCTTCTCCGCGGAGAAGCTAATGTACATATGCAAGAATCAGTTGGGCATCGAGAAGGAGTACGAACAGAAGGTCATGCCCGATGGCCGGCTCAGTATCGATGGCTTTGTCGTCGTCTTCGACGTGAGTCCAGTGCCCAATCGCAGTGTGGAGAAGCAGGTGGAGTTCGTGCAGAATGTCATCGCAACCATACTAAAGAACAAGAAGCCCCTGGTGCTGGTGACCACAAAGAACGACGACGCCTATGAGTTGTATGTTCGTGAGGCGGAGAAGATTAGCCAGCGAAAGGACTACAAGAGCACCGTGCAGCTAATCGAGACGTCGGCCCACGAGAGCATCAACATCGATTTGGCATTCCTCCTGCTCGCCCAGATGATCGACAAGGTTAAGAACCGGGTCAAGATCATCTCCTACCAGGAGTCGGCCAAGTCACGCAAAGAACTGCTCGACACACGATCCGAGGCGGTGACGCGACTAATACGCAACCAGATCACCGACTATCACGTCCTGTGGTCGCAGGGCTCCAAGATGCTGTCACAGTATCGCGAGTGGAACGAGTTCCTCAACATATTCGGTCATGAGGCCGGCCAAAAGCTATTCCGGCGGCACATGAAGAAGCTGCGCGACGATCATCTGAACAAAAAACTGCATCAGTACTTGGATAAGTTTGCCCTGGCGCTGGAGTACCTGCTGCCGGACATCGGTGCTTTGAATATCAGCGATGACGATGCTTGGGAGTGCGCCAGGAACTATCTGCAGAATCACATCGAGTTCGAGCAGTACTTCTTCGAGTGCCCGCAGGCCTCGTGGACGGAGCTGGTGGACATGGACGAGGCGGAGGATGAGGCCCGCATTCCCTTTGATGTGCTAGAGACTTCCGAGGCAGAGACTGTCTTCCGTAACTACTTGAACTCGGTGCAGCAGGACAAGAAAAAAATTGGGTGAGTTCAGACCAAACGTGTAATTCCATTATGGCACTTTACAAATGTAGGCATTTTACAATTACTATATTGATTCATTGAGTTGTCAGTTATATATAAAACCTTTCTATACCATTCTATTACCACCCTTAGATGGAAGCAGCAATTCAAAATGCTACTTGAGGAGTCGGGCTTTGTAACGCCCGGCAAGCAGCTGTCCGAGGTGCGAGTCCTCTTCATGGGACGCGAATGCTTTGAGGCGCTTTCGGAGCACGACTGCCAGCAGATCTACGACATCCACCAGGACGACATCATCGAGAAGAGCAAACAGAATTTTGTGGAGCTCCTGCTGGAACACGCTCAATATTTTCTACAGTTCAAGAACGTTGACAACATCACTCAGGAAGATGTGCGCCAGATAACTGATGTCATACAGGAGGATTCACGCTACAAGATACTCGATCGCTTGGACCAGGAGCGGCGGTTGATGCTTGTCCAGCACCTGCGCTTCATCCACTGCCCCATCCGCGATCACTGTCCCTTCTTCTACAACTGTGTGGATAGCCTGATTGAGGAGGTGTTGTCCGACAAGTCGGCCAGCAACCACAAGACGCCCAGCGGCGGTGGCTGGAAGAGTTCCGGCAGCGGCAGTGACCGCACGCTCAATCTGCTGATCGTGGGCTCCGAGCACCTGGCCAGCGATTTGCTCAACGACATCCGCATTTGTACCGGTAGCAAGGGCGAGTACATCTACGAGAACCAGACGTATTATCTCAATTACCGAATCGCCAACGGCGACATGGAGGCCTTCAAGGCCATAGATGTCTACTCGAGTGGTAAGTTTGCGGCTTCATAGAATCGCAAATAGGGGCTGGCACCTTTTAATAAGTAAAGCTCACTCAAGTAATTGCACTTAATTGCCCTGCGGCTCAATATGCTTCCAAGATATAGTAGTTAGCTAATTAACGGAGTAACGAATTTCTATTGCTGGCATATGATATCATATTGCTTACTCACAGCCTTTAGATTTTGTATTACTAATTGCTTACTGATGATTGTTTTTGCTTAATGGAAAAAAGATTGTCAGGATTGTCATGCCCGATAACACAAAGAAATGTTTTAAACGTTCCATGTACTGTAACTAAGAAATTTCGATACTTTGCAGGTCTTATTTGCGTGTACTCCAATCAGCAATCTTTTGAGACGCTCAAGGACAACTTGGAGCGCACGTTGCTCTGCAATCTGGAGCTGGAGGACAAGTTCGAGAATCTGCCGATCGTGCTGGTGTACCAGCCACAGGATCTCAAGGAGAACGAGGTGGAATACTTGCGCAACGAGGGCATGCGCCTGTCGGAGATGCTGCACTGCGACTTCATCGATCATACGCAAAATCATCAGAAGTACGTCTATGACATACTTAACATAGTCATCCTGTCGCTGAAGCTGACTGAGATGAAGAGCTACGAGCCGTATCCCTCCAATCACACCGATCTGCGCATCCTGTGCTGCATCTTTTGTGGCGATCAGTATGACATCGAGAACATTGTCCAGCCGCTGGTGGAGGAATCGACGCTGGTCAAGGCCAACGAGCACTCCATCATTGTCGACGTCTTTATTGGCGATGCCAAGCGACGGGTCGAGTTTATCCTTTCCTCATATCATGGCACTAGCCAGTACCGCGATGAACTAATCCATGGCTATATTTACTTTTACTCGGCCAAGCGTCGATCTTCGTTGGTAAATCTAAGGTGAGTTAACTTATCTATTACGATCTAAGGCATTTTCAAGCATTAGAGAATTGTTTTTATTTTTGTTCTTCGTGTTTAGCATCCTGGCAGCCCAGAATGCCAACATTCCATTGCAGATTATCGCGGTGACCGAGAGCGGGGGCGTTAATGCGTTCTTCAATAGCGATATTTGCCAGATTCTGATCACCGAGGGCAATGCGGTGGCCGATCGCTTCAAGGGCAGCTTCATGACCTTCTCGGCGGATCAATATGTCAAGTGTAAGTGAGCTATGGACCGAATTAGAGGCTTTGAATCTAACATTGTGGCTCGTTTTACAGTTGCGTTCTATAATCCATTCCTGAAGACAGCCTGGGACAACAAGTACGAGGTGGAGAACCTGCATGTGGAGGAGTCAATTACTTTGGATTCGGGCGAGGGCACGCTGGAGAACTCGGTTAACCAGATGCCACGCCCGCCGCCGCGCCACGAGAGCTACATGCTGTCCAATACGCTGGGAACCGACGGATCCGGCAGTGAGAATTACGAAATGGCTCCTACCCGATCTCTCAACTCATTAAATGGTGAGTCAGTCCATCGAGCCAATGTTGCCGACAGCCCTCCTAACCGCTCATCATTCGATTTGTAGAAGAAAGAGATATATCATTAGATGAAATCTACGATGACAACGAAAAGCCGAAGCACCTGCATCAAAGTAAGTTCCATGCTGGCCACTGATCCCACACGACCAAGCCAAAAGACCCCACCTAAAGCTAAACCAAACCCAATAACAAAAAGAAACCAAACTCATTCAGAATTCGTGGTCCATAGCCAATGAACTATATATATATATATATTATACATACCCATATACGATATAATTATCCACGTATGAATATTCATCCATTCCATCATCCGAACCATTCATTCATTCATTCATTCATTTATTCATCCATCCGATTCATTGCCAACTCGTGGATCATGCCATTTCCATGCCATACCATATACTTATATGCGCCATATCTATCTATATCATATATATAATGATTATTATTAATTAACGATTAACCTTAACCATTTTTTATCGATTTATCTCTGTGTGTGTATTTGTTGTTGTCGTTTTGCCTATTGCAAATCAAATTATTTGCTCTCAAACAAACAAAATACTCAATCGAAAAAAAAACAAAAAACAAAACGAAAATATATAAGGATTCCAGATATTCCCTCCTCCAACAACTCCTCCAGAGCCAGCCCCTCCAGATCATCAGCTCATTACATGCACATATAAGAGTCAATTCGTTTCGGCTTCAGAATCAAGTTTGGAAGAAATAACATGTAATCTAACTATTTGAATATATTTCTCCTATATTCTCGTTTATATCTCTTATCTCTATCTGTCTCCCTCTATCTCGTTATCATCCCCTAGAGTTTTGAATTATTTTTTTGGTTTCCTTGTTGTGATCACTCGAAAAAAAAACACCAACGAATCTTCACCAACCAACCCGTCAATCCTCTCCTAAACCACTCTTTCTTCCCTTTGATTCTTCATTTTCGGGTAAAGCTGGTGAGGTGACATCCTTACAGAGAAGTATATCCTAATTTTTTGAATTGTTTTGCAAATATTTCGTTTGAATTGTAAAAATTAGGAAGCGAATAGACTCGAACTATGATGGATTGTTTTTAAAGCTCTGTAAATAGTTTGTAATATACAATGCTAGCAATTTGGCGAATGGTATATTGCAGAATTGTGATAAAGTATTGACGAGAAATTGTATATATATATAAATTCTCCTTCGACTTTGTTATGTAGATTAAAATAATGTAGAAATCGCCCAACGTATATTATGGTATTGTAGGTCAAGTTGAGAAAGATCTAGATTTTGACAGTATGCTTTTCTGGGCATCCTCTGCAAGGATAACTCACCAGATCTATCCAGGCGATCTTAATCAATCGAATCAACTTTCATTCGCTCCACCACCTGAATGTTTCTACCCGCTCCTCCCGGTTTTTTTCCGAATGTTCTTTTGCTATGTTAACTCCTTGGTTTTCGTAAGCTCTTCAGTTCCGTTCAGAGCCCGTACTGTCTGCCAGTAACGCTGTTTATGTATATATTCCGTGTGCCCATGTCCACCATGTAGCCATGTTGCCATGGTCCCCGACCCACGACCCCGGCTAAAAAGCAAATCCAAATCCCCATATCGATGGGAATCGATTGTACAGATGTTCTTTCGTTCGTTTGCTGTTCCCCACGCTCTCCTTTTGCTTTGCTCAATCTGTTCCTCTTCATTTTTTGTGAAATCACTCGTCGGAACATGAATCCATTTCAAATCTGATGAATCCGGTGTGTTTGCTCTCGTTTTTCTCATTTCCCGACAAGCAGCGGATGTCAGCGGGTCCAAGGATTCACTGGCCACCCATGATGCAGGTTAATCTCACGATTCACTTACGTTCTAGACACTAGATTAAGTCGTTTTTTTTCTGTTGTGTTCAAACTTGCAACCGAAGCACTGCCTGAATATATCCAATCAAACCAAATCCATTCCCCGGCACGAATCCCCCGAGTTTATTTAGCTGCCTGCCCCTGCAACTTTTTGCATTTTCTGCACATATTCGTTAAATGCTGCACAACTTCTTGAATATAAAGTGAATAATATTTTAATTGTTCAAATCAATTCAAAAAGTATTTCAATTCTCGAGTTATTCTGTTACTAATACGCATATGCGTATATTTTTATGTAATTTTGATAACAGCTCCACATATTAAATTATTCGTTTTATATCAAGTTAAAATTGTGCCCCAGATCGATGCATTTATAGTTTGAGAAGTTTCCACGAGGAGAATCTCCTTCGATTGGGCTAATTGTGAATCTCTGCTTCTCTCATCCAACTTTACTCGCGTGGATAATTTAGAGTGGCTGGAGGACAAGAGCGATGGGCGGCGCAACATGAACAAGAACTTGATTTGGAACAACTTCAGCGGATCCACACATGCCTACACCACCGGTCGCCGTCACATTGACTCCAATCTGAACAAAATCCGCCCGAAGGGACCCAGTCAAACGCTCAAAGTTGGCGAGGCGCCCAGTCGCAATTGCCCGGCCATGAGCTCCTCCACTTTCACCCTGCCCACGCAGCAGCCGGGCAAGCTGAACATGAAGAACTTCCAGCTGGTCAGCGATGCGGTGGCCAAGATGAATTTCACCGGCTCCGGTTCGGGCTCGGGTTCTGGCTCGGGATCGGGCAGCACTGGACTGGGCCTGGGTCTGGGCTCCGGCAGTGGCTGCATGGGAGATTCGTTTTTGGAGCCGAGCGACAAGGACGGCAAGCGCTACGATCATGCCCAGTTGGATGGCGAGGATGAGGATTCCGAGGAGCTCGCCGAGTACGAGCAGATCTACGAAAATGAAGGTATTGATGCCGGGGAAAATCCGTTGCAGCTCCATCATCGTTTCGCTAGTACTAACTATCTGCTCCTCGCCCACTAACTCACCCAAATCACTCGCCCTGCACACCGACAAGTTGATGACTCCACGAACTTGATGCTAACAGATCGAAATTATATATATTTTTGAATTTCATTAACCCTCGAAACGTTTTTTTCATCTCTTTATCGAAAAGAACGCATTTGTTATTATTTATATTATTTATATCAAAGCTGTATCACAACTTAGATTTGAAATGTTATGATCAAGTTCCTTTTGGAGATTGCACCATTGATTCTCGAACAAAGCATTGTCCTGTGTCCCTCGCTCCTCCTTGCGCCAACGCAATCATCTCCGAACCAAGTGAAACGTTCTTCTCACACCAATCTTCCATGTCATCCGCAGACTGCACCGAATCGGACAGCTGTGCCAGTTCCACGGAGCGACGGGTGCGCCAGCAGAATGCCTACTATAAGGCCAGCAAGAAGCCGGTGGCCGCCAAGAAGCAGAAGAAGAAGAAGGTGGCCATTCCGGTGCAGACACCGCGTGTTCCTCCGTTCGGCTCGTATGTGAGTCCGCCGGAGATTCCGCTGCACTACCAGCGCATGGCCGTTGGCGGCAGCGGGCCAGGTGAGAAAAGTATGTGTCGTGATATGTGTTTTCTGTTTATTTGTATGTATTTCTTCACCGGAAGCTGGCAAACTGTCTGTATCTAGAAAGTCTTTGAAGGTAAACGGTGCAGCGGCTGCAAGTGGGGAATGCTGCATCGTTTACAACTAAATTTGATTCATTTCTTAACCAAATACAAATACAAAATATCTAATGTATTGTATATTCTTTGAACTTTCGCAGAGAAACCAGAGCCTTGCGTTCCCGAGTTCATGAAGAGTGACAAGTCGCCAGAGGTGAGTGTCCGTCCTTGACATAATATCTACTATTGTCCCACTTGAACTGACCATTGTTATCCTTCTCCGTCTGCAGTATTCCATGGTGCCAGAGCTGGCGGGTGCCGGCATCTTCGGTGCAGAGAATCTGCCCGAGTACAACATGAACCAGGCCAAATGCTTGAAGGACTTTGAGAAGCTGGAGAAGCGGCGCATCAAGGAGGAAACGGCCAGGCAGCGCAAGCTCCAGGAGAAGGAGAAGGAGCAAGAGAAGAAGCTCAAGCGTAAACTAAAGCAGAATGCCAAGGGCCTGGTTGAATCCGCGGAGGCGCAATTTGGCAAGCTGATGATTACCTCCGAACAGGGCGAGATCCCCATCTTCCTCAACAAGTGCGTCGAGTTCATCGAGAAGGAGGGCCTGGACTCCGAGGGCATTTATAGGGTGCCCGGAAGTAGGGCGCATGTCGACATGCTGTTCCAACGCTTCGAAGAGGGTATGTGTGTCCTACGGACATCAGGCCTTACAGGCACAACAAATTGATGATGTTTTCAAATGCAGATACCAATACTGAGATTGATGCGCTCGACATTCCCGTCAATGCCGTGGCCACGGCACTGAAGGACTTCTTCTCCAAGCGCCTGCCTCCGCTGTTCAGCAAGGACATCATCAAGGAGCTGGAGGAGATTGCCGGTATGTAGCAACCATATTGCACTCACTTCGAACGGCTCTAACTCCATTTTCCGTGAAGGTTCCCGAGGCGTCGGCAATTCCAAGCTGAATGTGGAGGTCAAAACGGACCGGAGTTGCCGCTTGATAGCTTTAAAATCGCTGCTCCAGAAGCTGCCGCCCATCAACTTTGCCATACTCAAATACATATTCCAGCACTTTGTGCAGTAAGTTGAAGGGGGGACGTTTGGGGAATCCACTGTCTGTGATTCGTTGATACTTACTTTTGTGTTTGCTCCACACAGCGTATCGGACAACTCGAAGCTGAATAGCATGGACAGCAAGAACTTGGCCATTTGCTGGTGGCCCACACTCATACCCATCGATTTCACCGACATGGGCCACTTTGAGCAGCTGCGTCCGTATCTGGAGGACATTGTCCAGACAATGATTGACCAGTTCCCGTATCTGTTCTGCGGCAAGGATGCTTTTGTCATGGTCTAGGCCTAGATCCCCGCCAGGCCATGGCACACTTGGACTTCTACTTGACCGCCGGACGCGAAGCCAAAACGAGATAGTTAGATTCAATGTGCGTTTGTGTATGAATGTGGGCCATGTGCCAGTGCCATGTGTGCCATGTGTGCTTTGTGTTTTTTGGGTGAACTAAGGAGCATATTAGTAATAGCCATAGAGAGAAGATAGCAGGAGGAAGCTGGAGGAGGCAGGAGGCGTTAGCAGGAGGCAGCCCATCGATCGATCGATTCATTCAAATGAGGATCAGCAGCCAGGCATATACATATTTATAATAGTATATAATATACTTGGGTCTATTGTGTGCAGTGTGTGTGTTTCGTGATTCCTGATTGTGTGTGCGAGCGTGCGAGCGAGACAACAGAACTTGGCTAAGTAGGGTATATTTATTTTTTATATATACAATATATATTTTGTATCGATGGCTTTGTTGTGTTTCCGTGATATATGTAAACGCGTCAAGTATTTTCTCTGTGTGGTGTTGCGTTCCCCTTGTCGTTGAATCCATTGAGTGAGACCTCCCCTCGCCGCCCCCCACTCCCCGCCCCTCGGCCGACGCCAGTCTCCTCGTCCTCGTCCTCGTCCTCCTCCCCTGCCAACCGCCACCCACAAACGCTCCACCCATCTCGAGGGGCGGGGCGGGGGCGCCAACGACAACGCACAACAGCAAGAACAAGAACATGACTAAAAACTAAAACAAAACAAAAAACAAAAATAAGAGAAGGAGGGAGAGAAAACCAAGCGATATATATGTGAAAGCATGGGGAGATATCTAGTAGGATGTCTGCAGGAAGATGGTTAAATAAAATTTACTGTGTATCTGTGTATGTTATAAATGTAATTGTAATTGTGTGTTTAAAATAATGCGCGATCAGCCAACAAATTTTCACATATGTAAACACAATAGCGATAATGCTAGATATATGATATATATATATTTAAATACCACTAAATGTCTGTGTGTCTAGTATAGGAGAAAGTAGGAGAGGTGGAGCCGGAGGAGCAGGGGGAGGGGGAGAGAAAGGATGAGCGAAACGAAGTAAGGAATACACTATAAACAAAATGCAAATGCAATGCGAAAGAAACAACCAATAAGAACAACAGAGCAAAATCTAATTTTCGAGCTAAACTAAATGTGCATCTCAGTGTGTGTGTCTGTCTGTATATGTATGTTTGTCATCCAACTAGATATACACTATATAATTATATAGCTACCATATAAGCAAGAAATGATAATTACTACGGCAAAGGAAATCTCCCACAAAAACTACAAATAAAGTTAATAATAAAAGCTAAAAACAAAAAACCAATATATACAAATACAAAACGATTGAAGCGAGCGAAGTGAAATAAAACTCAACTTTCCCCCACACTCGAATCTCCGATGATTGTCTAATTGATATTTGCATTAGCCAGGCATATAATCCTTAATGTAATACTCTCTATCTGTCTCTCAAAAAACCAAAACCAAATTCTCTGTGTGTGTGTGTGTGAATTAGTGAAAAACAACAACAAATTATACAATTTCTAACCATGTACGCATATATATTTTAACTAAAACCAGCGAGCAGCAGATTTTCCACAAACGCAATTTCCACAGGCAGAAGGAACGACTAAAAAATGCAAAATGCAAATGCAAATCGTAAACAATTGTAGACAACATACGCCTAAGTGTTATTCCTTGTAATTGAGCATTAATTTTTTATATACAAACCGAAACCTAATTACATATATAATTGTGTATCTTGTGTCTGAAACGGACCTCAAACTCAAAGCAAGAAAATAACGCGAGATCTGTTGCCAAACAAAACAAAACAAAATGAAAACAGAAGAAGAAAGCACTCCAAATGAAATTTACAACAAATAACGAGAGAAAAAGAAAAGAACAGAAAAACTTAACCATTATATAGTATAATTTGTATAGATGTGTGTCTATTGCATTATTTGTACACGTACGCATACGCTAAACTGAAACAAAAACATAAAACATTGAAAAAAAAAAACAAGCAAATATGTCTAAACGAAACGAAACAAAGCAAAAAAAAAAAAGCAAAACAAATCGAACAAAAAAATTGTAATTGACGTGATGTGTAATGATATTTTTAAAAGCAAATTTTATGCCACGCCCATGCCACGCAGCCACGCCCACTTTTCAAACTGAAAAGGAGACTCCCCCCTTCCCCTCAAAAACCAAACCCTTCCCGCGCAGAATCCAGCGAATCCCCCATACCGCAACCCCCGTCCGAACTCCAACACTCACATCCAAGCTGCGGATTCTGGATGCCGGATACGCCAAGTCAGATGGGTGACCACCGCTCCTGGGCTCCATCCGATGGGCTGGTAGCGGTGTGGAGCTGTCACAACCGAAAGACGAGGGAAAACATAATGAAATCAAATCAAACGAAACAAAAGTAATAAATTTGTGGGCATTTTCCAAATATTTGTGAAGCATTTGAAAAGCGACTTTTTACTGGGGGTAAAAGACAAAAAAAAGCATTTCAGAACATCCTCATAGATGCAAATGTATCTTTTTAGCTGACCCAAGAAATAGCAAAGGGTTAATCTCAAACTTCTTTATAATTGAGCCCCATGAAACTAAAATCGGTAATTGAAGTATCCATAAAAACAAACTTCTATTAAACTACACGGTTATTTTTACAAAGTAGTTGGCATTAATTTATTCCCCCACTTAGCTACCCAAAAGACTGGCTGCTATGGCTTCCGTGTCCATTAGAGTCATCTTGTTCGTCAGCTTGGACTTTTTGTAGGCGGGTTCATCGTCGGAGATGTCGTCGTCGTCGCTGTCGTCAGCCTCCCCGTCATCGGATGCATCATCGCTGGACTCTGATTTGGATTCATTTCGATCCGATCCGTTAGGCTTATTTTTGTAGACCTTGTCGGGATCCGGCAGCCAGGAGAGGTCCACTGAATGGTCACTCTCACTGCCAGCATCGTCGGCATTGTCATCGTTCTGTTGCTCCTCTTCCTCGTCGCTGCCCTTGGCCTCCTCCGTCTTTTTGCGCAGCTTCTCGCGCTGCAGTTTGTGCCGCTTCTTGACCAGTTCCCGGAACCGCTGCTTGTCATATTGATCCTCCTCGGTGAGCAGCGCCTTGGACAGCACTAGATTAATGCCTCCATCGTCGTCGTCCTGGTTCACTGTTCTTTGCCTGGCACTCAAGGCCTTCATTTGGCTGCGATCATCTGCCATAGTTTCGCCCTCGTCATCAAACTTCAGCTTGGAGTTGACCTGCAGGTTCTTCTTCAGCGCCTTCTTGGCCAGCGATGCCTTGGTTACCAGCTTCTCTCGCTTGGGCACTACAAGTGGGACTTCTGCCTCATTCTCGGTGCCCTCCTCTTCGTCCAGTTTCACTGGCTCTCCTTCCACAGCGTGATCCTTGCGTTTCACCTTGATAAAGTCATCGTCATCACTGTTCTCTTCATCCTCGTCACCGCCGCCAAAGCTCTGCTGCTTGGTCAGCTTGCTGAGCAATGGATTGATCGATGTTGCGTTATCACCCTGTTCCTTCTGCTGCTGTAGCTGCTTCTGGCGCCACAGGAATTTTTCGAGGAAGGGAACACGCGGCGTAACCGCCAAGCCGAGCGACTGGGCAAATGCATCTAGATCCAGGCTGAACACATTAAACAAGCGCTTGTTGCGCATCAGGAACACGGATTTTATGTAGGAGAGGAAGGCACGCTGGGCGGTTGCCCTCAGCTCGGGAAATTGGGCCAGAAAGGCCTCGATCTTGACGCGCGGCGAGAAGAGCTTCTTGGGATCGATTTGCACACAACGAATGTCGATATTCAACTGTTCCTTAAGCGCACTAATCATGTACTCCTCCTCGCTGGGTGTCAAAACCAACAGACACTCGCCGCGTGTCTTGTTCCGCGCAGATCGTCCAGCTCGATGAATGTACTGTGAAACATCCTCCGGGCAGTCCAACTGCACCACCCAATTGACGGCAGGAAAGTCCAGACCACGTGATGCCACATCAGTGGAGAACATGACGACGTGGCTCTTGCGAAGGAAATCCTCGTAGATGGCAATACGACGATCCTGATGAAGGGTTCCATAGAGAGCCAGCAGCGGGCTACCCGGCCGCAGTTTACAAAATATCTCGTACAGGTACTTGGCCTGCTTGCAACTGGACACGAACACAATGATCTTCTGCTTCAAATGGTTCTTGATGAACGACCACAGCATGGTGATCTTGTCCTCCAGGTTCAACACCACATAGCTCTGCTGCAAAAGCTCGGGAACTGCCAACACAGCTGTGTTCGGAGCCTTCTTCGTGCTGGCATTGGGCTCTTCGCCTGGCGTCGCTCCTCCGTAGCCTACGTAGACCGGATCCTTTAGATTAAGCCTCGCCAAATCCTGCACCGTATTTGTTTGCGTGGCCGAGAATAGCAGCGTTTGACGCGCAGGTGGGAAATTTTCTATGATTGAATTTAGGGTCTTTTGGAAACCCATATCCAAACAACGATCGGCTTCATCCAGGACCAACATCTCCATGGTGCTTGTATTGAAGAGAGGATTCTCGTCCATGTGCTGCAGCAGCCTGCCGGGTGTGCAGATCAGTATGTTGCACTGGTCCATGCGAGTGCGCTCGAACTTCAGGTTCTTGCCTCCGATGATGAGGCCGGCGGAGAAGTCGTGGTGCTTGCCAACCTTCTTTAGGGTCTCGAAGATCTGGTAGGCCAGCTCGCGGGTGGGCGAGATGATGATTGCGCCAACGCCATCGGTGCGCGACCATTTGTTCATGAACAGATGCTCCAGAACCTGCAATAAATGAACCATTGTATAACTTGCAGCCGGCAATTTCTTTCGAAGGGACAAGGACCAACTTACGGGTATGAGAAAGGCCAGTGTCTTGCCACTGCCTGTGATGGCCGCGCCCAGCACATCTTTGCCCTGCAGTGCGGGTCCAATGCTGTCCCGTTGCACCTGCGTGGGATGCACGAACTTGGACTCCGCCAGTGCCTTTTGGGTCTTCTTGGACAGCGGAAACTGGGCGAACTTCTTAATGGCAGTAGCATCGATCTCTGCGTATTTGGTCTTGAGTTCTTGGATCTCCGCTTCGGTGGCGGCCAGTCGCGACTTGTTGATCTCCTGGCGCGGACGCTTTTGGCTGTTGTCGCCGCTTTTCCGGCCACCAGCAGCTCCTTTGAACGTGCCGGAACCCGGCTTGAAACGCGGACCCGGTTTGCCGGGTCCCTTGGGTTTCTGGCGCTGCATACCCTCTGTTTTTTTTTGACCAAAATGCGGTCGTTTCGAAACGTATTGAAATTCGCACGCGGTTGAAATTAGGGATGAGAGAAGAAACGATTATTAAATCGATTAATTCGCTTAATTCGAATTCGATCAATTCAAGGCGACCACTGATTTGTATTACCGTTTCTAGAAATTTGGAAAGAAATAATTTTCTTACTTTCTTACTTCGATTCGATCTCGGGAATTTGATTGATAAACATCAAATAAATATTTCCAAGGATATATATTTTTATATATATTAATAAAACTGCATATCCTGACTTCGTGATTTTTCGTTTCTTGCAGTCTGGTAACACTGCCAAGTGTACAGTTGTCAAAAAACTCTATAAAGAATTTGTTTTGCTGGTACGCGGCAATTGCAATAAATCGTCATTGTAGAGCAAATAGGACGCTGTCACACAGCCGGATAAACAACCGCATTATGGCCAAGGCGAGTAAGAAGCTAGCAGAAAGTAAGCGCAGGAACGGAGTCGCCGTCGAGAGCGAAAACGAGGAGATGGACCAACAGAAGTCCAATGGTACAGGCCGATCGTCCAGAAAAACGCCGAATAAACGCAAGGCTAAACTGACTGTGGCCTCTGGCAGCGAAGACAGCGATGGCCAGACGTCCACCTCCAACGCCGCGGATGTACCAACTGCAAGGAACAAGCGCAAGGTGGTCAAGGCCAGGAACGCTACCACTTCGGCCCGCAAAAATGGCAAAAAAATCGTTATAGAGGATTCGGATGATGATGCTTATCAGTCCGATGTGGACCCTAGTGCCGACAGTTCGCCAAGGAAGCCAGATATCAAACGCCAGACACGGCGATCCGTGCGCGGTGAAACGGAAGATAGCAATGACCTGCCCTCCACCTCCAAAGCCGCCGCACATGCAAGTCCGATCAAGAAGCGCAAGCTGAGCAGAGTTTCGACCTCTTCCGTCAAAAATGGCAAGAAGGTTGCTGAAAAGGATTCTGAGTCCGAAGTCGATGCTGCAACAGATGATGACAAACCAGTTCAACCCCAGGTGAGACATAAATTCGAAAAATCAAAGAATACTAGACCCAATTAGATACTGAACCCTCAGTTCATTCTACGAAATTCTAGTCAGCATTTTCAAAACATTGAGACTCAAAACCTTTTGAAAAGGTTAGATTATTTTGCATGTTTAATTACTTATACTTATATTATTTAAAATCATTAGCGCTAACTGGCGTACATATAAACATTTATGCTTTTAAAACATTACAATGTGAAATGCTGATGAGAAAATGTAGTCAGTTGAGAGTAATTTCGTTATATGGCGGTTACCTTTGCCAAAAATGCCTCATACTTTCACATTCATTAGTTTAAAGGACAGTACTTTGATCAATTAACTCCAACTATTCCATCTTTGCTGCTTTGCAGAAGATCGCAGCTAAGCCGAAGGCCTCACCAAATGTTAAGAAGGCCAAAGGACGTGGTCGACAGACCGCCGTCGCCAAGAAAGCCGACGATTCAATCGACCCAGAAAAGCAATGGGAAGTCGAAAAAATTATTGATCATGTAGCCACTAAGGAAGGTGACATGTTCAAGATCCGATGGAAGAAGTATGGAGCAAAGGATGATTCCTGGGAGCCACGGAAGAATCTGGCGTGCGATGCTCTAATTGAAAAGTTTATGCGGAAACAAGTAACAGAGCAAAACGTGGACGTTAAGGAGCTGCGGGAATCGCCCAAGAAGACCGAGCGCCTTGTCGATGAATGCTATCCCAGGACAAATCTACACAATCGTATTGAACGCTCCTCGAAGCGCTCTGCCGCCAAAAACCGGTGCGTTTAATATCTCTATATACAAAATTCAGGTTAGAATAACGACACTGTGGCTGTGATGAATTAAATTCAGTTATTCCTCAGTTGATACTTTCAGTTTATGTTTGCCCTTTTCGTTGTTTAATTTCACGCATTGTGTCTGATTTCTTCTATATTTTGTTTATAGTTTTGATATCCACACTCAGCCATGATACTCATATGCCAATAAACATTTATTCTTACTTTCAGCATTTTCTACGGCGAGGAGTGAGGAAGGGCAACGGTCCCTGCCCCTCCATGATGTAAACATCAGCGATGGAAATTTATGTAGGAATTTAGTACACTTTTTTTTTTTTTTTACATATAATCTTACAACACATGCGGACAGAAGTACGCGGATAGGTGACCCATGCCGGCTCCAGTTGGATTTTAATGGAAAATTTCCCTTATCGTTATTAGTTTTAAAAAAGCTCGCGGGCAGAGCCAAGCCGCATCATGTCCACAATCCTGACTATTGGCGGACAACTTCACGGGCAACACACATAACTAAATATTAAATTCGGATTTTAGCACATAAGTGAAATCGACTGCAGCACAGGGCGTACATACATGTAGTATTATATCTGGTTAATTGCACTCAACCAGCGTAGAATGTAAGGCATCATTTCTGTAGCTTTAGTTGTATCCTTTGAGTAATTGATGTTTGTATTGGTTAATCGCCACAGCTGAAAATAGCCTCTCAACTACTCTTCCAATCATCTTAATTCATAATATTCGTTCATACGTACGTACGCCAGTGTACATTCAATTATAATAAGCGAACATTATTATTAGCAATGGAACATGCGTACATATGCAATAGTACACATCATACAAAACCATTATAATTAGCAATAGAACCTTGCTGTTTCCACTACAAAATAAAATCATTTAATGTACAAGATATGGAACACGCACTTTTGGCTTTCATTGGGGTTCTGGCGATATTCCATATCTAATAGAAAGTACTAGTATTCCCGAGTTCGTTGGGGTGTTATTATTTTATGTGTAAGCTTTCAAACTGGAAAGTGATTGGTAATCATCGTATGAATGTGCCAAACGAAAGAAAATCTATTATTATAAAAACATTCAATAATTATTCGTATCAATGACCTCTATAAGTTGCTTAACATTTATTTAACGTTCGTTCGACAATCAGTGATAGGTTCTGCTCCTTGCACATCCTCTACAGACCGGCCTGCAGACCAAAGCCAGGACCCTTGGGCTCCTCGCTCAGGGAAGTGGGCTCGCCCTTTGGCTCGCTGGCAAAGCGCCCGTTGCGTGGACCAGGGGGCGATATCTTATCCGCCTTCAGGTCGTTCAGGATGTCCTGCATGTCCTTAGACGTCAGATCCTCCTGCAAAGCGAAGGAAACGTTAACAATGTCGGTTTGCACAATATAGAGTCGATTTCAGCGCATTAAGATTGAATCTTTGGACAAGGCTAAGAGTGAAACTGGCGTTTCCCACCAACAAATGACCAGGAAACAGCTAGAATTGCTTACATAGTAGTCATCGTTGATCGCTACCATTGGCGCATTGACACAGGCGCCCAAGCACTCGACCTCCGAGATGGTGAACTTCCTGTCCTTGGTGGTGTCGCCGACGCCGATGCCCAGCTGCTTCTTGCAGGTCTCCAGGATGTCGTCCGATCCGCGGAGCCAGCATGGCGTGGTGGTGCACACCTGGATGTGATACTTGCCGGTGGGCTTGCGCATGAACATCGTATAGAAAGTGGCCACCTCGTAGACGCGCATATTGGGCAGCTGCAGGATCTCGGCCACCTTGTGCATGGCGGAGATTGGCAGCCAGCCGTACTGGCGCTGTGCCAGATCGAGCAGCGGGATCATGGCGCCGCGCTTGTGCCCCTCGGGATAGATGCTGAGTATGGCCTCCACGCGCTTCTTGTTCTCCGCCGTGAACTCGAACGGGATGTTGGGATTATCCTCCGGTGTGTCGCGATGGACGAACAGATTGTCGCTGGCCCGGGCACTGCTGGTGGCAATGGCCCGGATGTTGGCGCGCTGCAAATAACAACACATATCCTTAATGTTATTGTTTTCCTGTCTTCAATTATATAACTCGGGGAACAGGTTGCCTTCCCTGGTTGGCACCTCGAATTACTGACAAGTTTGGATGGCTGCGCTACTCACCACGGCGGCCAGCGTCTTGGAGGCACAGTTTGTCAGCATTCTGGCGTTTCCAAAATAATGAAAAGGCTGAAAATTTGCTCTTATGTTATGTGAAGTCCGTCGGCTGCTGTCAGTTTTTTTTTAACAAGCACCGCTTACAGCTGATTTTCGGCGGAACGTTTGCCAACACTGGCGCTTGTCGTAAGAGATGAGCGAATCTCTACTAATCTTGTACAACATTAATTGCACTTTTGGTGATTTAGTCGCCATTGAATTTAACCGATTAAATAAACATGCATGTTTTTTTATAAATCCAAATGCAGATATTCCTTCGTATTTAACAGCTGAAACAAATAAAACTTTTAGTTGAATTAATATTCAGCGGTACGTTACATTTTTCATTATTTTTTTTTAATATTTTTTCTAAAACAGAAAGCGATATATATCGCCGTGAGATCAAATCACTTTTGAACAATGATCGCTGTGCCTTAGCATTCGATGTTCGATAAATTGCTAAACGCTCAAACTTGTAAGTTTATCGGGGGGAAACGTTGAACGGACAAAAAATGGAGAAATATCCACTAGTTACAGAATTTATGGGGCAAAATTGGCTAAAAGATACCCAAATGGCGCAGTTCGAGAATGAACTCAGGAAGAGGAAAGAATTGATAGTCGAGGAGCAGAGTGAGTGGACATAATGCGAATCTCCACGCGAAATTTCTACATGTTTCTGCTTGTTGCAGTCATAGGGCCGCAATTGGAGCAGGTGCTATTTGACCTGACTTTGGCCAAGCAGTGCGCCTTGGCAGTGGAGAATAACGGTGCCGGTCTGGCACAGGTCAACACCATGGTGCAGGACTGTATTTTCCAGATCACGCGAATTGAGGAGCTGCTCGAAATGGCCGGGCTGCAGGACATCCTCTACTACACGATGCATCGCAAGGAGCAGGAGTTCCTGCGCAAAATTAAGCTGCAGGAGGATTTGGCCGAGCAAGAGAATCAGCAGAACACCATCCTCGAATCGCGCAGTATCGGTATGATTCTGTATATTAATCACATTGCCATGCAATTTACATGCATATAAGGTATTATTGAATACGGAATCCATTTGAAGTCTGCCATATAATCATAACCAATAAAAAGCATTTTCTTTTTTTATTTTATGCCCCTTCTGATAGTACACGTTTATGTCCCTTGTGTTATTTGAATGATTCTCAAAATATGTTCAATTTCAGTCCAGGAACTACGAAAAGAGCAAGTCGCAAAAAAAGAGGCAGATAAGGAGCTAGCCTCAGTGGACGACCAACTGGACCAGGCGGATCGCGAGTGGACAATTACGCTGAGAAGTATGACGGATAATCGTAATAAGAAGATAGTCAGCGTTTTACAGATGAGAAAGCTGATCAACGAATTGAAGGAAGAGGTGAGTAGCTGCGAAATATCCATTCTAAGTGAATAACTTTTCCGTTTTTCAGTTGCAAAAAAGGAATTTGATTAAAACGGTTGTCACTAAGGGCGCTGAACCAAATTTGGCTGGTGTTCTATCCGCTGGCAGCATTTCATCATTTCAGTCCGCTTCGGATTTCCTTAACAACTTTATCTTTAAGAATATCAAACTAGATGGCAATAAATCCATGACGAGCGTGAATAGTGAGATCACTACTAAGAAGCTGGAGGCTCCGCTGCGATCCATTTTGGTCAAATGCAAGGAGGACGAGCCTGTTGCCATTTCCAACTCGCCAACAAAGCAAGTGCGTTTTTCTCCCTATCCAGAGATAAGCCATATCGAAGAGGATAAATTTGAGAAGCCCGATTGGCTTTCTCGTTCAGAAGAGGCAGATGTCCCAAATCCGGAATTAGAAGAGGACGCTGACGAAATAGAGGCCACTGTCGAAGATTTTGAGGAAGTATCAGAAGAAGAATCCGATGACGAAATGGAGGTGAAAGATGAAGGATTTGAGCAGGAAGAAAAAGTAGAAAAGTCAGAAGAGTTGTTGGATCCAGAGCAGGACAGATATGATGATAAATCTGGCTCAGAAGTGGAGGAATCCGTATCGGATGACAAGGAATCAGGAGGCGAGGCATCAGGAGAGGAAGAGCCGGCTGATGCGGCCAAACAAGTGAAATTCGGCGAAAAACCGCAGCCTGATGAGCAGCCATCGAATGAAATTTCCGATAAACCACAAATAATTAGAGTCGACACTCTCTCACCCATCAAAAACATATCATCCTGGACCAGCGACGATATACCCACAACCTCCAAGGGCACTCTCAATCGTTTTACTGCAACCCAGTTGATGAACTATGGTAGCGATCGCGATGCAAACGAGGAGCCGCCTAGCAAGCGACTAAAATCGGAGGAGGATGAGTTCCCAATGACCCAACCAATGCCGGATTACTTTAAGCATCCGTCCTCCACATTCAACAACTTTGATGATCAATCACTGCGATTCAGCTCGCCCCATAACAATTTTGACGATGATTACCTTCTGAACTTCAGCGATGATAATGATGTTACTCCTACTGCCGCCTCAGCGTACATACTTTAAATTGATAACGTATTTTGGTCAAAAATTAATGTGTGTTCTTGATAATAACGGACAATTAATTTATATCCAGATACTAATGCATTGCATCAGCAATCAGAAAAAATTTCACTTCAGCTACATTATTTGTAGCTTTATAATGAGATAAAATTGCGTACATGTGCATATGTAAATTTAAATCATACGTGTATAAAAACAGACAGTTCGAAAGTGTCGTTTCAGACTTCTCCTTCATTTTGTCGCTGCTTATAAACTAATAAAACAATTAATTAAGCCATAAATTCATGACTTTAAATATTTAATTTTACTGTAAACGGCAAATTTTCAGACTTTCAATAAAATATTTTTCTCATTCCAGCATAGAAATCTTTATCGAAAATGTATATTGTATTATTATTATTTTATATATTATATTTTTTATAATTTTATATACTATTATTTATATATTTAAAGAACTAAGAACAATTTCAATATTTCATTTGTAACTCTTGGCGCCAATGGTTTGAGTCCAAGCTTAAATCAATTTGGTATATTTATGGTTTGTTTTGGTATTTGTCTGCATGCATCTCGTTAAGTATTTTTGCCCATGCTGTCGATACCACGAGTTTGTTTTATACAAATTGAACAAAAAACCCAGATAAATGGCTCGGAAACGAAAGATTCCCGTGCGCAAGCACCACGGCGTCCGTGATCCCCTCAAGCAGCTGGAACAGAAGGAGAAGAAGTTCGTTTATAGTGGCAAGTCAGTCGAAAAAGGCAGCTAAACTAATATCTGCACCATTTCACATTACAGACTTTCCAAAGTAACGAACAATCCGCCTGTGAAAAAGGATGAGCAGCAGGTGTCCTTCAAGTTCCGTCAGTTTCAGCAGCTGGCAAACGCCACCAAATCGGGCAAGAAGCTAAGATTGGGCGAAATCGGACGGGAGGATAAGCCCAAATCCTCTCCAGGATCCAAGCCTGGCAGTAGCTCCTCCTCGAAGGAAACGCGTAACATAAAGCAGTTCGCCAACGAAACGGACGAGGATTATCTGCGCCGAGTGAACCGCATGACCAATGCATCCGTACGGGAAGCCCACTACGAGGCCAAGTATGGTGTGAACGTGATAAGAAACCCCAAAACCGGAGAGATTACTGTCCAAAAGAGACCGAAAAACGAGATCGATGAGCTGCTCAAGCAGAAGCAAAAGGAGCAACGGCTGGCGGGCAAAAGGGGTCGCAAAAAGGTTCAAGTCGTACACAAGCCCATGGATGCGAAGACCAGTCGCGAATTGGTGAAGAGGGCCTACAAGGAGGCCCAGCAAGAGGTTGATACCGAGGAGAAGCAGATTGCCGGGCCAACGGAATTCAAAAAGGATGTTGTGGCATTTGGTGAGATCGTCCATGCCCCACCTACCCTCAAAACCCTGCCGCGCAAGGCGGAAAAATGTGAAACAGTGCCGCGTCCAGGACGCAAAACCAATCTCCTTCTCAAGTCCATGCTGAATCCCGACCAGGGTCAGTCAAATCGTGGGCAGGAGGACGACGACAGCAGTCGACTAAAGCTGGCTGCCCAATCCAAGAGCGCCTTTAAAGCACCCACCAAGGCCCAGATGAAGGGCAAGCGGAAGGATCTGCCCTTGGCCACGAGGTCAATGCTCGAAACCGAGCGCAGTAAAATGGTTCAGCTATACCGTCAGCTCAAAAACAAGACAACAGCAGATTCCTAACAGATTCTAGACTAGATACCAACGAACTTTTTTTTGACATGAAAACAAGTAATTCTAATCACTTAAGTTACGTGAATGCATTTGCTACCCACTGAAGTGCGGTCGTAGTTTCATTATAGAATGTTTAATATATTGATGAGATTTTTATTAAATCTATTTTCATACAAAAAAAGTGTCCAATGTTTAATTCCTCTATTTCTAGCAGTATTTCATGGAGCTGGTAATAAAAATAAAGTCTTTTGGCAAAAAAAGGGCACAATTATGTTAATAGATACAAAAAAGTACTTCACTTGCTTATGCACACACTCACATTTTGTATTTACGTATAACATTACAAAATATAAATAAAATTTAAAGAAACTAAAAAGGGGCGCTAAATATGACCAGATTTGATTAGAAGACCATGTTCAGTTTTGGTATTTGTGCGATAACTGTGTTCTTCAGCTTGTACTTACTTATTCAACACAGCGCCTTCGGCCACACTGGTCGTGACGGAAATTTATGAAATTAATTTATTTTAAATACACTTTTAAGCGTGATTGTTCGCCGCGAAATTCGGTTGAAGTGAGACACAATAGAAACAAATAAAAAAAATTGCGAAGAGCGCAGTAGTCAACAATTACCCTAGTTAACGCAGTTTTAGCCAACTATTTTGTTATATTGATTAAATTCATTGTTGTAGACACACGCACACACACACGCATAGGCACGCGGAAAGGAGAAGAGCAACAAATTGTGACTGGCGCGCAAATAGACAAACAAATAGCACTAACAATTGATAAATTGCCTAGACTCTAAATGAGTCAATCGTGAATTAAAATCGGATTTAGAAGGCTTATTAATTTTTCCTTCTTCAACTCGGGCTTACGTACATCGTGTCAAAGCCAGAATGTCTTACTGCAGTGGTGTGGGTGAGTGTGCTGTTTTTGTTGTTTTTGCTTATCAGCTGAGCGAAGGAACGGTGATTAACCCGCAGCTAGTGCGCAGCCCGTGAAGCCAAAAACGACAATTAACCCTTAGTCAGTGCATTCTGTTCACCACAACCCCTTTTGCTTTCGAATGCATATTACATCTGCATGTCTCTTTTTTTTCTAGCCCTCTCCGCCGACGAGGGGATTACAATGCGCAATGGCAGGGCAAAGGCGCTCCAGGAACACTCCCCGGATCAGGTGGCTACTCCACTGTTGCCACAGGTGCCGCCACAGGAGCAACAAGATCTTAATCAACAGCAACAACAACAGGCCACTCCGCAAAAGCAGGCCATGTCCGCAGACGAGAAGAAGGCCACCAAGAAGTCCCTGGTCATCGTAGCGGGCATTTTTGTGGCCAGCTTGGTCACCATGTGCTATGTGTACGCCATATTCCCCGAGCTCAACGCGTAAGTGCGTTTTTCTGGGGTTAAAGCGCCACCAATGTGTGTCCCCTGCGCATTCGTGCACCTGTAAGGTGTTAAGTGGCCTCCATGTGTGTGTGTGTATGCCTTGCTTGTCTCGCTTGATTTGCGAGCAGAGATGTCGACCAATGATCCGCTTAAAATAGCTAGACCATATCCAACTATGATTAGATATGCTAGTTATCTCCATTACGCTTCTAAATGTATCTTTTATATTCAAATATCATAGATATTACATTTTTAGAATGTAAAACTCTTATTGAAAATAACTACTTGCATTGGTCAGAAAAGGCCCATTTGAATATCCAAATATTTACTATAACAGCCAAGTTAAATAAGTAACTTAACTCAAATGTCATGCTTTGCGTGAAAAAAACCTTTCTGCACACGATTATTTTTATCTTTAAACTTTACCTAAAGCGGATTGTTATTTCAAAGTCTGGTTATGTGAGGGACTAAAATAATAAGCACTCAGTTTGTTTAAAGTTCAAGACGTTTGACAATTTGAATTCATCAGAATTTGATTTGCATGGAATCAGCAAGTCAGCGAATAATCTTTGTTTTTTGTCAAATTTGATCAGCAAACGTAAGGGGTTGAAAACATAAGTGCGGATCCCTCTAATCTTTTTTAAAGTCCCTTGGCAGAGTCATTATTCTTATTGATAATGCTGTGAAATTTTACTTATCTATTCTGTTGTTCATTTTGTGTTCGTGCCTTTTTACCGCATTGGCATACAGTGATTATAAAGTAATTGAAATAGTAACCAAATCATGATACCTTTTACGGCATTATAAAAACACTTATCTGTATATCGTGAGTTTGCTTCCATTCAAGAGGCGTTTTTGGGCAGTAAAGATAGGAACTATTTACAAAGAGCTGTTAAAGTATAGTATTCAATAAATAACAATGGTTTTCTATTTAGTTAGTTTATCAAATAGTAATAACATATAATAGTCCCTATCAACCAAACTTATCTAAATTTGTATATTAAGAAATATTTCAATTAAGCTCCAGTTGAGTAGCCAGTTTTGACTGGAAAATGTCTGAAATTACAGAGCTATCTGGCGAGAGGGTTTACTCGAACACACACACACACATGCATCGAGTCACGCCACCGATATATGATGTATTTTTTATATACATATATATATAAACTGTGTTTACACCTCGTCTCGGTTTTGTTCTTGCCCAACTTCTGCAGATCGGAGAAACAACACTTGAAAATTCCACGTGATATCCAAGATGCTAAGATGCTAGCCAAGGTCCTTGATCGCTACAAGGACATGTACTACTTCGAAGTGATGTTCGGCGTGGTGGTCGCCTACGTATTGTATCCTTTTACCAAATCCAAATAGCCAAAGTACGAAATATGGCATGAAAAGTCGGTCACCGACTGATTAGATAGTGAAAGAGTTCTATTGTCCGGCGGTGACCTTGACCCGATTACCAAAATGAAGACCCCGCCACCACAAACTATTCACGGTCAGTCGGGCGTTTGTGTGTGTTTCCACCTTAATTAATTCACGATCACCGTTTGAAGCACATAGTGTGCATATTAATTACGTGGGCAGCACGGGGAAGTGCGAGCGAGATAGCTGTAGGAAGCAGGGGAGCCGCTGAGGTTGCCTTCCCGCTCTCGCTTACTACTTGCACTCTTTAGAGTGGACCTTATTCCCTTGGATTTTCTTCAAAACTAGTTTTTCAATGCGCGTATGAGTAATGAAATAACGTTTCTGTTTTAACTGTTAACTGTTAACTGTTTTGCTATTAGTTTATTTTGAAATTAACTTTTGGATTGAATATATTTTAAAATGATTAGTTTTTATCAGTGCGCGTCAAGTTTATCATTGTATTAAGGTCCACCCCAGTGCACGCAGCATGTGCTGCCTAAAAATCGACTTTGGTCGTTTATATGACGCATTCTTTGTATTTGTTGCTGTTTTCGTCGTGAAAATCAGCTGAGCTGGACATTATTTTGTTGTCGTCAGTGTTTTGATTTGTGTATTTTGTTTATTGCTCTTCTTCTTCCGCACTCAAGTGTGTTTTTAGCAGGAATAAACAAAAAAATAAAGAGGCAACCCACAAGCAAAATCAAAAGCCAAAGCACATACGTAACTTTATAGCCTTGCGCGCCAGTGTGTTAGTGAGCATTTTTTATTGGCCCGTGCATTTGTTATCGGGCATTTGTTGAATACGTGGTCCGATGCCAGATGGAACGAGAGTGTGGGGGATTCTCGGACGATGGGGGTGTCATTGTCAACTCTTTACGTCTATAAATACCCGCCCACAGACGTTCGAGCACGCGTCCAACTAGTCGTACGATCCGTCTTTAATCCCAAGCACAGTGCTTCCAAGAAAGAACGTATTTTGCTAGCCAATGTGACATGACATGTTTTTAGACCGAAAATAAACTAAGAATACAAACTAAGAATGGCAATCTCTAATAGTTTCGCAAATTTTGCCATATAAAACATATCAATGTGGCAATACGTCGAATAGGTCTTTAAATTTAGTTGCCACTGCATTCAGAAGGGCAGCCAACATGCAGATGAAACCGCCTACGACTGGTTACCTTGACCCAATTGAAATCCATTTATAGCCTGCAAACATTCGCCATTCCCGGATCGCTGTTCCTTTCGATTCTGCTGGGATTCCTGTACAAGTTTCCGATCGCCCTGTTCCTCATCTGCTTCTGTTCGGCGCTGGGCGCCACCCTATGCTATACACTTTCCAATCTGGTCGGACGTCGTCTGATCCGTCACTTCTGGCCGAAGAAGACAAGCGAGTGGTCGAAGCACGTCGAGGAGTACCGGGACAGTTTGTTCAACTATATGCTATTCCTGCGCATGACACCGATCCTACCCAATTGGTTCATCAACCTGGCATCGCCGGTCATCGGTGTGCCGCTGCACATCTTCGCATTGGGTACCTTCTGCGGCGTGGCACCGCCTTCGGTGATCGCCATCCAGGCGGGCAAGACGCTCCAGAAGATGACAAGTTCGAGCGAGGCCTTCTCCTGGACCTCGATGGGCATCCTGATGGCCTGCGCCTGTGCATCCTTGCTGCCCGGTCTACTCAAGAACAAGTTTAAGCACAAGAAGGAGGCGTAAGCTGGCCGGAGAATGTGTCCGAAATATATTTATATATAAATGCTATTCCCCAAAACCAAAACCAAAACAAACCGAAAAAAAAAAATTAATTGTAATTTATACACTACGCCAGAAACAACACACAAACCGAGTCTTATTTGTTTGTAAATTTTTTTTCGGATTGCCACTTTGGGTCTCGATCCACTATGTTTAAGACAACTACAAATTATCTGTGTTTATCCTATTATAAAAATTATAAATGTTTTCTGAACTTATTCTTACCAAACAACTTTTGCATCATATATTTCCATCAATCGTTTTTAAGTTAGTGAATTTTTGTTTAGTGCTATTGCAGTATTTACTAGAAAAGTTCTCCTCTAAGTGAATCGAGTTAGCAGAAATCCATTGAATATTACGCAGCGTATGTAAGTTAAAAGATGATTAAAGTATGTATGTGTCTGCAAGTAAATGTTAAAAAAATACAAATTACAAATTATGTGTTTTTATTTTCGGTGATATCTAGATCTAAAAAACTATGATGAGCAAAAATATCTTCACGTTGTAGGGTCAACAAGTCATTTTACTCACATGAAACTCATGCAAATAATTTGTTTATTAACAGTGAGATTAAATTCAAATATAAGTTATAGATATAGTGAAATTAAAGCTTATAAAGTTCTGTGCTTAAAGCTATTTTGTGTAAGCTTTTAAAATGTTTGGCGGCAACTTTGAATTTACTTTGCAAGAGCTTTGGTCTTCTACCTTCTCACCCATCTTGTTCATCTATATTGGCCGAAACTTTGGTTTCCCCTGTCGCCTATTCTTTGTTATGGTTTTAATTAGCCTTTATTATTCTTGGCCCTCTGCTCGATTTTTCTTGGCCGCCTTTTTGTTATTCTTGCGGTTTTGGCAGCCATTTGATTTGTGTGCTCAATTAGTTAGGTAAACTTTTTTAAAAGGATTAACTGCTGAGATCCGTTTCTCAAAAATATTTTTAATTTACTTTCGCCGAGACTTTGCGTTGCCCCACGAGATTTTTCACCAACAGTCTGCTGGCTTGTGGTTATCATACCGTAGAGTAAGGGGCATACCACATATGTTGCAACTTATGTATTTAACTGGTAAAAGAAATCGTTAACGAGCCTTGTCCGTCCGTAACTAAAAGAGTTAGGATAAAATTTTATACACTTTGAATGCCCGATTTTTTAGCTGAGTAATGGGTATCTAATAGTCGTGGCACTTGACTGTAGGGCTCTCCCTTGCTTTTTCTTAAAAGGTCTTCAAGCCAGACGGTGCTACAGGTGTCCCCACACACAGTGGCAAAGAAAAAAACAAGAGAGAATGCTATAGTCAAGTTCCCCGACTATCAGATACCCGTTACTCAGCTATTGTGAATGCGAACGCGAAATTTCATAATTTTTCTAGGATATCGAATAAATGAGAATGAGAAACATTTTTAAAATTTTTCAAAAGTGTAGGCGTGACCGTTTTGGCGGCTTTAGGGCGTTGGAGCGTTACATACTTTTCAACGAATCTAGTATACCCTTGTACTCTACAAGTTACGGGTATAAAAACCACCGAAATTTTGTCAAGCTATACAGGCTCGCACATCATGGTCGATGTGGCTCTTATCTGCTGTTGTTATGCTTTTCGTAATTGATTTAGGACGCGTGTAGTGAAACATAAAGGACCGTGATGAGGAAAACAGTGGGTATTGCCTAATGGGGGAAGGCATATATGTGCATTGGTTTGAAGTATTTCCATGTTTAACAGTAAGTTGAAGGTTAAGAAGACTCAAATGAGCTCTGTTAGGGAAAATTTGATGTGCTGATGAATTCGCGCATCCTGATATGTAATTTATTTGATTTAAGGGCTTGCAAGAACCCAACCATTGGGTTTCTCATATCGATGCAGTACTGCACGACCGTGCCAGCATAGAAATTGTATTAACGACATCATAATTTCGCCTGCCATGCGTTTCATCAGTACAAAGGCGTACATTCCAACTTTTGGCAATTGCCTAAAAAATATGCACATCTTTATTGGGCTTAAGTAGTACAGATATGAGCTTGGCTGCTGCGAGTGTTCCTGTCTGTTTCAGGCAACAAATTCTGATCACTTAATGCGTCCAGACAAATGGGAGTGGGCGTGGCATTGGAGGCAGGGGCAACCAAAGGGAATCATAATCGTTTGTAAATTATGCACTTCATTAGTTGGCAGCCATGGGCTTTGTAAAAGCGATTTACATAGTGGAAATGGGCAAAGATTAAATTTTAAATTTGTGTCTAAGCAGTTGGTAAGCTGTATATTTGCTTAATTGGTATGTTTAGGCAGTTTGTAAGGGAAATTCTTGATTAATTGGGTTTAAAGCTTAAGTTTCAACAATACTCTTTAAACGTTAACTGAAAATTATGATATTTTTTATATTTTTGTTAGCTAGCTACATTATTTTCTTAATAAAAAAATACTCAATTTGCTTAATTATAAGCTCACTCTTTTTGTCGCACATTCCCATGCTTTGTTATTCTGTTTTTTAGCCAAAGGGTTAATAATTTTCGTTTTAATTTCGCCTGCCCAAATGTGTTTTTTAGGCATTTGAAAAGGCCAAATTGTAAATCTCAAGTGTGTTTTCTGGGCCAGGGCGGACGACTCTAATCCACTTTGTCGCCGAGTCTGCCAATTATGCAAATCAATCAGGACGAGAGAGGGGCGGACGCACTTGTCCGCTTCACTAGCGAACGTGCCCTTTTGCAATTTTCACACTGACAGCGCACAGTGGGTCAAGTAACTAATTTATAATTTTAAATTCCATAATTGTAAAGTAAATAAAAGACAGCAATACGCATAAACTATTACAAATATTTAAATTATTATCAAAAATTACGAGGATAACCGAGACTCCTGGCTACCCCTCATCAATATTTGGCCCAACGTGCCGAATTACAATAAATGCCATATTTAAAAGAAGATACGTCCTTGGCTTACATTTTGTATGTGTCTTTACATGTAAGGGTTAATATTTAAATGACTTTAAATGAGCTTCATGATGAATTATTTTTAAAAATTACGAGGATTAGCGAGACTCCTGGCGCAGCCAATCAATATTTGGTCCAACGTGCTGAATTATAATTAAAGTGCTACGTTTTTGGCTTAAATTTTTTTTTTAGCTTAAATGATTGAAAAAAATGTAGAAAATAACCGGCTACAAAAGGACGTGAAACGTCCTGGCCCAGTGTTCCGAGCCTCAAGTGTTTGAAAAGCCTGGAGCTCGAAAGTGAATCTGCATTGGGCCGATGATTGAGGCCCTGGCTTGGTAGTGAAGTGATGTGATGTGAATTGGCCGACGTGACAGGGCCGACAAAGGGCCACAATTTGCTAGCCGTGTATTATTTTTTAATTGCCATGCCAGGAGGAGCCAGGAGGCGCCAGGAGGACCTGCTCTATGTTTGGCTTCCATAGAGGATGAGAAACGAAATTTCAATGCCCGACGAGTGCTTATCGAAAACTCAACCAAAACACGCACATGCGTTCGCTTTAATCCAAATTCAATTCACTTTGTTCAACCAACTTATAGGAACTCTCGGCCGGCAACAATTCCAGTCCCTCACAAAATTCCCAATCGCCATTATGGCCATGATGTCTGTGGGCAGCAGACCAAGGGATCCGAAATCTGAACACGCCGCCCAACAAAACCTGTCCATCCATCTACGCATCCTTGTGCCAGGCCACTGCTTAATTAAATAAGATTGAAAAGCTTCAATTATTCAATAGAACAATAGAAGGGATTGCTTGCCGTAAGCTGCGTTCCATATCAGTACGAGTATAAATCTAACACAAAAAAAAAAAACACTGGAAAATACAGCATTTTCTTAATTTTGCTGAAGTGTCGAAAATGATTCCTTATATCTGTTTTCCACAGAATAGCATGATGGGTATATGGTCTTAAGGTTTCGCAACGCACTTTGTTTGCCTACGAAGGCCATCTGTTATTGCATCTTTTCGACCGACTGAGCATCTCGAAAGCCGTGCAGAAACAAAGGACTTCCCAAAGGGCGCCCATGCAGACCGGCTAATTGTAAAGTCAAACAGAAACTGTTAGCCAAATGGTTCTGGAAATAATCGCCGCAGGGATGTAGGATGTGCGTTGCTGGGTCCTTTTGCAGCGGCCCTAATTCTAATACTAATTCGAATCCTAACACATTTGCGCCGTCGATTCGCTCCTTTGACTGCAGCCACGACGACGGCCATGGGTATTAAAAAAGTTTTCAATTTCGTTGACGTCCTTGAGAGTTTTCTTCGGCAGACGCGGCATGTATATATTTTTCGTATGTTGCTGGATATTTGATACTCAGTTGTTAGATTTCACATGGCTAAGGTTTGATGTAAACAAAAGTATAGTTGCTCAGTGATAAAATATTTATTGTATATTTACAGCACATTTATTTGTACCACATTGCGTATGCGTTATATTTGATATTCGAAACTTACATCCGAGCACATGGCAAATGTATAAATGCCACGTTGCGTATACGCAATATTTTCAAACTAAAATCGATTATAGTTATATATATTATACTCATAAGTGATTACAGGATATCTGCCGCATCTAGAGTCCGCGTACTGATTGCCTTTTTTATTTGTCTTCTGGCGAAAAGGGACGCGAATAGGCGAAGGCCACTCCATGGGCACCACATAATTTTAACTTTTGTAGGCCAACATAAATACTTGATTAAGTAAATCCACATTTGTAGACAGACTTGAGACGAGTTGGGACCCACAAGAGAGTAAAAAAAAAACCAAAAAAAAAAAATGAAAGCAAATGGGGAGCCTTTGACCCGCCGATCGTATGTTGTGGCCCCGACTTCTTTTATGTTGCTCGATTTGCATAATTTAGCAAGCTGAATAGGCGCGTGGCTAGGCTCGAAAGTTATACCCAATTTGGCCAGTAATCAGGTTAAAATGGCTACCATGCTCGAAAGTTAACCTGTCAGTGGCGCGACTCTGGGAATTCCACAAATCTTCGATAAATCCCGACCAGATAAATATACTACTAAATATACAGAAATAAATAAAAGAGCGCCCAGTCATACAAAACAAACAATCAACTTGAGTATCTCGCCGAATCGCCGGGCAAATAATGAAGCAATGAAATGGCCAATTTAAATCAATGCTCCTCTTCGTCCAGACGCAAAAAAAAAAAAACGCTTAAAAGAGAAAAAAAGCGGGGCAAAAAGAATGCGAATGGCCAAATTGCCTTTCGGCCAGCTCTTTTCGTTGTTTTTATTATTTGTGCCACTGCTGACCCATCATCGTCTTCTACATGCCATTAAATGTTGCAGATTTTCGACGGATTTCAGTCTGATTCGCTTTAGAGCCACAATCAATCGAACGGAATCACCACTTTTGATGGCGAGCGCTTTATGGCAGTGTCTACTGTAGTAAAATCCAAGATTATAACTCACTTAACGTGCGAGGAATTTTTCATGCATACTATGTGTTATGATTGGCTGGTTAGGTCTTAAATATTTTGTTATTTATATCATTATTAATTAAATACATTATGAATATATTCCTGGCAGCTCGGATGGCTTTCGTTTCGTTTGGAAAATATTAATTAAATTATTATGTAGGCTTCTGGTGTCATCTTAAGAGTCCTTTCTGCCGTACACATGCTTGCCAGGACTAAGTGTGTGTGTCTTGACAACAATGATAAATATTGATTTTGCACCATCGATGGCGACAACAATTACAATGATAAAAGATTGGCAGCCGCTTTTCTTTGACATATGGCTGTTCCTGCGTCCTGCGTCCCTCGTCCTGCACTTCGTCCTGGCCCCTCAATGCTGCGTACCGCCTTCCATCCATCAGCTGGATCCTCCAGAGTCTAGACGTTTCCACATAAAAGCCTCGACGTCTCGCTTTTCCTTTCCACTTTTCACTTTCCCCCCCGCGTCTGACACAAATTTTTTTGTAATTATGCGACAGATTCGTTTTTCAACGGCCCATGTTTCTTCACACTCACATTTTTTTGTTGTGTGATTTTTTTTCCCACCTTGTTTTGTTTGTTGCTATCCTTGCGCCTTCCTCCTGCGCGGATCCTTTGTGCTCCTTTTTAATGGCAACGCTTTGCGTGCCTAATTTGCAGCGCACACGGCGCACATTAATGAGGAGCGTCCAAAAAGGACGAGGGCGAAGGGCGACGGGGCAGGATGTGGGACACTGTGGAGCAGGATCTCATTTTATCAGGAGGTGGGCCTCAAAATGCATTTCTTTGTTGATCGTACCATAAGATCTTAGCATCTGTGACCATGGAATATATTTCAATAATAAATAATAAGAATATAAGGTATAATGATAAAATATGCTTTTAATCAAAATTCTTATTTGCGTAGTGACGAAGGCTACCCCAATAAACAATGCTGATCGTACCAAGCCAAAGCTTATATAACCATTTAAAATTATAAATTATAAGGATATAAGGTTTACTGATTTTATTGGTTTATTAATTAAAATTTCATTTAACTGTAGACGGCAGTCAGCTTAGTGTCGAAGGCAACCACATTATACATAGGCGAATAGATGAAAGTCGTCTGTGGTCCGATCAGAATAAGTAGTACGTCGAAAGATATTCCGAAAATTTAAGAAATGGTTTGCCATTTATACTTATTACTTAATAATCTTAGATATTTATTATAAATAGAATATGAATACTTATTTGTAGAAATTTAGAAATTTATTGCGCATTTTATTTAGATTAAATCCACTGTAAGTGCGAAATAATATATCTGGCGATATTATATGGCGACCCGTATGCGCGCATGATTAAATAAGATGGAAAATGTAGCAAGGGGCGAAATTTTCCGGGGCGGGCGCTGGAGTGTCGAGTGAAATGCAATTTCAACGCTTTCTTTTAACTGTTAAATTAATGATGATAAAGTGCGGACCAGCCAGAAGAAGTGGGTTAAATGGCGCCCGATTGCGGGGGAAAGGGGAGGGGCTAGTGGAGGCGATGGAGTACCAACGATGGAGGATCCTTCGGCACCTCAGAAAATCGGGCCCATATTCCTGGGCACACACGCATGAAATTAATTACGAAATGCGTGGGCGAGTGTGCAAAAACGTTTAGAGCAATTTAATGCCTGTAAATAAAACAAATTGCAAAGCAAAACGCACAGCGACACCAATGGAAAAGCAACGGAATCTGAATTCAAATGAGAAATAGAAATGCGGGATGGTTGGAAATCTAAATCGATGAGTAGAGTATCCTGGAAATATAATAAATATAAAGGTATTATTAAACACTATTTGAAATACTAACATAGTTAGTCTATAGATGCAAGTTAATAAGACAATAAGTTCATAAGTTCAAAAGTTCATATTATTGGACTTAAGCTGCAAAATATGTGTGTATAAATTAGATATTTTAAAATCATATGGTCCTATTTTTAATTAAATTTTAACAATAAAATATAAGTGTTAAAAAAGGATAGGATCTCGCGGACTTACCAAGTTTATTTTTTCCAGGGTACCACAGAGCAGAGTAGTGAGAATCAGACGCAAAATATGCAGACAAACAAATGGCGGGCAAAGTCTGACGTATGTCATGTGTGCGAGGGGGAGGGCACCATGCTGTCGCGCGGTGGTGGGAGCGAGAGGGGCAGAGGCGTAAAAATAAAATGAAATTTGACACTTTGTTTCTTTTTGTGGGTGCCAAATAAAAGCGTTTGGCGTGTGTATGTGTGTGTGTCTCTGTGGGTGCTGCCATTGGAGTTGTTCTTGCTCTTTTGTGGGTTATGAAATAAACACACTCTCTCGCATACACACACACATACACACACACATACACACACACACTCCCACATGCACTCACGTATCACACAGAAGTGAGTGTTTGTTGTTGGCAGTAGATTTTCCGATCATTTTACGCGTATTTTACTCCGAATGCCAAAACCAGCATAAACGACCTTGGAATGGGCGTGGAAGGGCCCCAGCCACCCACTTTGCGCCCATCGCCCGCAAACAAATCGACTGCGACATTTACAGGACCCCAGTGGCCTTCGGCCCTCCCGTTTCTCCCGACCACCGTGTCCTTTTCCCCTGGAAACCGTGGCAAGCTCGAGCAAACAGCGGAAAACTGGGCAGGAAACAAAGAAAACTGAGATGCCCTAAAAGGTATGCTATATGTTTTCTAAAAATTCGAACCAAAACCAAGGAAAAACTTCAAAATAGAAACAGGATGCTAATAATAAACCAAAAGTTTTTGCTATTTTCTAAGACTTGTGAGCAATATTTCTGGCTTAATAAAACGAATACTTTTCGAGTTTGCTGTGAAAAATCGAACATTTAAAGACCAAGGGAAGAACGCTACAAACTGGAAGACAAATGGCCTCCTTGGCCTTTTGCCCAACACCTTTTCCATTGAGGTAGTCCCTTTCAGTGACAACAACCGTTCACCAAACAAATGGAATGGAAAAAGTGTCACTGGCAATCCGATGCAAGTGCATCACGCATCCGCCCTGGTGTACAAATTTCAGAAGCAAAACCGAAAATCGAATCGCAAGAGCACTAAATAAATACACAAGACTATATAAATAAAGTTAGACCAACGGTGTGGGTTAAATCAAAACAAAAGAGGAAAAGGGCCAAGACAACGGACCAGAGTTGGAAAATTTCATTGAAACAAATTTGAAGATTAAATTACAGCCATTTACCTCGGCAAATATTTGCTGCGAAGATTCCCCCAGAGAAATGGAATCCGCTTGACTGCCGGCGATGATGAAAATGAAAATGATGATGATGATGATGATGACATTGATGGGCTAACCGACAATGGACGTGGGATAGTGCCAAGCGATCGGGAATGGGCGCTCAAATCACAGATTGCCTTCTGTCCGCCAGGGGAGCATGTGTAAAATAAATCAAATTTTATTGGGCTAAGCGGTTAGCATGATACCTAATCCCAGTTAACAGACTATTTGACAAGTTAAGGTCTTGAGTTGGAATATTTGTATGGTATGTACAGTAGGCATGTAAGTTAATTTACTACTTTAATGCATCACAGGTTGCTGCGTATCCATTGCGATTTGATTCTTCTATATATATATGTATATATGTATATATCCCTTTAGGCAAATCGAGTGGCAAGTGGGAAATGGTCTGCGTTTTCCATTTCGCCGGAGGAGTTCAAGTGCCAATGTGCTGTCAAAAAGTTGCTAGTTGTTGGTTATGTGTTTTATGCACCATCTACCCCTGACATTGGATTTTTACAACTTGTCTGAACTGGCTTAAGTACAAATTGAGTTTCACTGTCGTCCATTGTTGTTGGCGGCTCCTTATAAACATTTAAGGTTGTAATATTGTTGTGCTGGCTTTTTAATGGCTTTGTTCGCCCTGGGCTGTCCTGTCTCGCCCCACTAGCCCCATCTCTTTCGCACGCCATCAGGCCGTCTCTTTCGCGGGTGAGACAAAAGCGCAGTGCACATAAATTCATCATAAACGTCGACAATATTAGCTAAATTGACATATGGCCAACGAACAGACACCAGAAGGTGGGCAAGAACTTTGCCAAAGTCTTGCTACACTAAACGATTTGATTTTCAAAAATAAGAATACGTTCAAACAATTTGTGATAAAAAAAATAGTACTTTCAATTTTCATACCCAAATTACCATTACGAATTTTTAAAAATTGCACAACTTTTTTTGTTAAAGCCAAGATTTCCCTTTTTCAATATTTGCAACATTTTTGTTCAAGTGTACCAAAAGTTATAATAAAACGCATGAAATGCAGACAATTCCCAAGATAAAGAGGCAGTCTTTAAGTTTTTACTCCGCAAAGACTGTCGCTGCAGCAAAGTCATCTTGAAAGTTTGCAAATTAACCAAGACCATAAAGCGTAAATCGAATTAATTTGGCTAGGCGGCAATAAAGGTTAATCATCAAAAAATGAAAGGAATGCGGCAAAATAAGTTGACGATGATGACGCGGCTGGAATAAAGCTGGTGCGTCTTAACCCATGTTTTTGGTATAAATAATTCACTTAATTTCAAATCAACCAGATTTCAGTTTAAAATTCGCAAATGAGTTTGTTCAGGGAGATTTCGAGCTGGGCTTGGGGCATATTTGAAAGTGATAAACCAGAAATGGAAATGGGTTAAAGGCTGAGATGAGATCCCTGGGCTTTTGTCTATGTAAATGAGATGGCGCCCCGAAGGCGCTCAAACTAAAGCAAAATGTATCTGTAGGGCAACCGAACACAAAAAATGCTAAAACAGAAACCAAAGAGATGAGAAAGCAATCTAAAAGTTCTGTTCCATTTATTGACAATTTGTTTCAAAATAATTGGTGAAAGTCCTCATACCCTTTGACCCCCCTTGACCCAATAACACTCCCTACCCTGTTAACTGCTAACAGCTGAGGGCTCCACTCATTTGGTTTATGCGTCCTTCGTCCTGCGTTCCTCTTCCAGCGCTTAAAAGTTGAATGAACTCCACCGTTGGCCGCATATTCGCTCAGTGTGTTTGTTGTCTACTTTTTGAGGGCAGCAGGGGGGCGTGGTCACTTGCAAAATGCATGGAAAATTAATTGCCACCATGCAAATAACGCGAAAACGTCAATATTGTGCAAACTTTAGTGCAAACATAGTGCCTGCCATCAAGTTAAAGAGTTCTACAAATATGTTTTGTTTCAAATTCGTTAGTATACTAGTTTACCAGCTGAAATAATAATCCGAAAGTTGATTATTAAGCCCGCTCTTTGACAAATCTTCAGTGGGTTTTTATATGTTTTTGAAAGCCACGTGCAGATCAATTGAATGACAGGTGGTAATGTATGAAATAATCCCACCATAAGCTTTATAAATCGTAGAAAACTACACAAGAAAAAATAATGAATACTTTGAAACGGAAAAGTATCGTAGTATTGATTTATTTATATTGATTGAGTAATATTAGATTGCTCTTCAATAAATAAGTTGTGAATTAGTACTATAATGAATACAACGAATATTACGTACACCTTTCTATCTCTTGAATTTTTTTTGTGTGTGCTTTTAAGAGGAAGGTAGAATCACCTGCGAATGCCACTTTAAAATATTTTATGGGTTTTTCTCCGCAACAAATCCTGAGCAGCTGCTGGTCACCAGAGCGGCTAATCTTCCTCTCCTTTTCTACACTTCCACCCGGCATTGGCCGTCTCTTTCGTGGCTGCTTTTATGCACACCCTTCTTCATTTATGATTCCGTTTTACTTGCACTTGTTTTCAGTGATTTTCTCCATTTTCCAGCAGCAATTGGCTGCAAAAGCGCCTCTAATGTGGTCACTTCTTTGTTGTTTTTTTTCTTTATCTACTTTTAACCCACATCGTGCCGTCTCTTTCCGTCAGCTAGAGCCATCTCTTTCCATTGGCAGCTTAGTGTCGCCAGAGCCAGCGAAGCGTGATAATACAATGAGTAGATAAGTAGTTGCGATTCGCAGTCTCGGTCTACTGTCGATGTCCAGATTGAAGTTGCGGATGTGCGAAAAATACCAAGCGTTGACATGTGGGCACTCGGGGGTTAACATGGACACTGAAAACAAAAGTGGCAATACTAGAAATTTTTTTAATAAATTAATATTCACCAAATTTTGACTTAAAACCTGAAAAATCTTCAAATTGTATCAAAATCAATCTACAAATTGCTTACAATAGTTGCATTAATAAGGGTAAAAAGTTTACCAGTACAACTTTCTTAACCATTTAAAACCATTCCCAGTTAAATTTTAAGAGAGTTAGTCGTCAAAGTTCTCTTAGCCAGCTTTCCCCACCACTATTTACCCCAATCGAAGCTGGTCCCACTATTCTATGCTGCCCCAACTGGGTACAGTGAGGACTGCGGCTGCGCGGATAAGTTTCCCCTCGCTGGCAGGAATCGTGCCTCAGGGGAAATCCGCGATTTATGAATGAAATCAAATTTACTACGCCGCTGGGAACAGTTCTTCTGGCTTCCGAGGACAAGGAACAAGATGTCCTCGCTGTGTTGGTTAGTCAAAGGTTCACGTTCTTTTAAGGTTGAATGACATGGAATTGAATGAAAAAAAAAGTGAAAATAATAACACACAACGGAAAATGTGAAACAAACCAAACAAAATGAGACGGAAACTTTATTAAATTGGCTTCCCGTTGAATATGCAAAACCTAAAAGTCAATTTACCGTGGGCCAGCAAGCTAATGTCCTTCATTCACGAACTGGATTTATGGATTGAATATAAGGCCAGATTTATGGGGATCAGATTTGCGAGGTATTTTAGTGGCCATCGTCATCATTTGATATGCTTCCTGGACTCAAGCTCGAAATTAGACTAAGCGTGGGTCTTTGGCCAAGGACATGCAACTGATGTTCCACGCTCAGCAGCATTATTCATATCCTTGAGGATTTAATAGACTGTACACAAGTACTAGTTTTTACTGCCCGGCAAGGGGTTGAATAATGGCTTGTCACGAAGGATGAGAGCGCTTGATGTGCAACGACAAAGTGCAAGTTGATGTCTTGTTTGCTATTTGACTGGCTGCTCTTTTCAGGATGGCTTCGGCCTTTTGCAGTAATTTCCAAAAGAAAAGTCCTTAACTGAAGCACTGGCTTTAAAGCCCACATATGTTGCGACTAGTTTTGGAATACCTCTCAGTCTCCAAATGAAATCTGAAATTTAACAAGTCCCTTTTCCAAATCACGAACTGCAACCGCTTGTGTTTATGGAGCGTCTTTTGGGCCACAGCTCGTATAGCACAGAAATATGCGCATATTTCGAAGTCATTTTGCCTAACCGCTGTGCACACTTACATTTTACACAATGCCATAAACTTATGTTTGGCCGTGTGAGAATGGAGAGCTGCGAAAGTGCACACAAAACTCTCCAGAGTGAGCTGCTGATCATAAACGGAAACGGAAGTGGCCACAAACGTTCGCACACAAATTCTCCAATATGGTATTTCAATTGCCTGTGTGTGCGATAACAGTAAAAACTATCAAGTGTGGACCCACCAAGGAGGTAAACCTATACTAAAAGTAAAACGTTTAAAATCAAAATAATAAATGGAGCACAAACCCTGTGATTACAACGTTTCAAACACATTGTTTAAACATGAGATATACTTTTGTTTCTTTTAAAATTGTATTTCTAAATTTTCTGGATTCTTGCAAACACACTTCTTGGGGAGCAAAAAGAGACACCCAAAAAGGTGCGTGTGAAAAAGTGGAATTCGAGTCCGTGGAAAGTGGCTGAGATTGCTCGTAAAACCGGTAACCAAACCATTTTTCCGGCTGCGAAAGAAGCATTTTGGGACTTATGCTCTAGGCCAAAGCAGAATTGGCGAAAAATGCGGAGGCGAGGAAGCAAATGCATTCGGCTGTTGATTAAGCCCGGCTAATTGGGGGCTTTTCCGGGGGAAAACACGATGCAGCTGCCTCGATTGCATGCAAATGAGGCGCGAAAACCAGCCAGTGGCTTTAATTGTTATGTTTTGTTTCGGTTCTCGCTGCGTTTCGAGTGGCAAAAACCTCCATCAACCTTGTTGGGGCCAAGCAACGCAAGGTCATGCCCACTCCCCAACCTCCACCTCAAAAAAAAAAAAACCGCCAGCCATTTTCGCCCACCAAGACCAACCACCCAACCACCCAGCCACCCACGCAACGCACAGGAGACAACAACAAGAGTGCACAACACTGACATGCGGAGCGACAGCGACTGCGATTCAGTTGGGAAATATGAAGTATACGCCGAGTATACACGTGCGACACGGCGCAAAAGACAACTTATTTAACACATTATGTGCAAGTTCAAATATTCAACTTTAACTCGGGCTTCAACCCAAGACGACCCGCGCTCTCCCATTTTCCCATTTGCCCATCTCAACATTTTCAGATCCTCCCAACTTCCATCACTTCATCGCGACATGTGCGAGAAACTTTTCCCTTTGCCAACAAACTTCTTCAGCTTGAGCTGAATCTTCCAAGGTTCCATGGTGGAGGAGCTGCTTCAGCGAAAATGCATGAAATTATTCATAGTTTCTTTGTGGCACAGGTAAGTACTAAATTACAATGTCTAACTTTTATGCTAATCATTTTGTTTTATTAAAGGAACACTTGTTACAGCCAATGTGTCACATAAGTTGCGTTTGTAAATGTAAATACGTATATTATTATTAATTTGTGTATGCCTTAATAACAAATCGCACCACTTGTTGGTCAAAGTCTTAATTCTGCTTTTTTTGCGGCCATATATCTTAAACCACTGCAGTTTATGACAGAGATGCCTTCTGGTTTTGTGGCCAACGGTAAGGAAAGGGCGTCGTTCGCAAAAGGTGCGAATATGACGTGCACCTGGCCTGTTCACGCCCTTTTGACCACATCGCATTTTGATTAACTTTGCAGTTGCTGCTGTGTGCTGCCAAAAAGTGGGCGGTTCAAGGCGGGGGCGTGACAGATGCAGACGCAGATGCAGATTCACGGTAAAGCGCATATTAAATTCCACTTTGGCGGCAGATGGACGTCCAGAGGAACAACTGCTTCGCATAATGCACGAAGGGGCTGGGACAGTGAACTCTGGCTTATACCGACAGGAAAGTAATAGTGAACTCTGGCTTATAATTAGCTAATATACTTAATTGTTATCCATACATGTTTTAGATTTTAAACGTATAGCTTTTGCTTGAATTGCAAACTTATTACTTACAAATGGACAAAAATTTTTACATTTTACATTTGTACCATTATTTGCATTGTTATGTCCTATAAACAATATTTCTTTGCTGCAAAATCAGAAATACGTGCATTCATAACTTTGTTATATGTTGGCTAAATACAATCAACTATTTTTCCTGCAATATATATTTTATGTATTGTATATATATATATATAGTATATACTAGAGAAATGCAACATCTAAATGATCTTATAGTCGGTCTTCACTGTTGCCCTTGTGTTTGCCCACCGACAAATGCGGCAAATGGGCAAACAAAAAAAATGCATTGTCCCTGCGACAGGACTCCTTCGTTCCTCGTGTCACTTAATTTCCAGCGACAATAAAGCCAACAATGGCAATAAAGAGCCAAAAGACAAGCCACACAAAGAGCCACCGTCGACCACGAATTGGCTGCGGAAAGGAGTGAAAGGACACGCCAGTCCGGTTCGAGTCCTGCTGCTCCCTGCTCCTTGCTCCCCGATGGTCAAAGGATGTGATCTGGTGCAGGATGATATATGACAGCCGCATATGGCCGCATGGCCATTTGAATGCACTTTCAACCACTGTGAAAGTACAGGTTTTATTATTTTGGGTGGAAAATTGGCAAGGAAAGGCGGTCTGGAAAATAAATATGTGCTCTGCGTGCAACGTTAATGCAACAGGGATGGAAAGAATCTTGCTGAAAAATGCTCTATCATATGATAAAAAAAATAAAAAAATAGCCGTTTTAATTTAATTTAAATGTTAACATAGCCAAGTTCACACTTCTACGTTTAGCACTGATTACTAGCGTTCAGTTTCATTCCTTACGTTTCCATCAGTGAATAAACTCATATTTTATACAAAACTTGTGCGATGAATTGTCAAATCACTAATAAATAAATCACTATAAGAATTTGTATTATTTGATTATCAATTTATATGTGCTTTTTTCTTTGGTCAAATCGCTCGCTAAAGTTATATCCTTTTATATATTTTCCAACTCCCAAGTGCTTTTCGAAATCATACAATTTATTATGCCTACTTTTCCTTGTCTGACTTTAATTAATATTTTTATTAATATTCACACACAACTTCGTTGCGAGAAATGCGAAAGATGAAAACCACAATGCCAACGTCGTTTTTAATTCGATTATAAAGTGTATGCAAAAAACTGAAATATGAAAAAAAAACATACATCATATACTCGTATTAATATTCCACCTTAATTCTGCATTCCCTTGGGGCCAAATAATTGCAATCCCTTTTCCGCAAAGGAGTTGTAAATGTATTTTTAAATTGGACGTTTTTCTGGGCCACATCTGTAGTGAAGGGCTGTACACTGAAAGAAATATTTCGATTTGGCTAATATTGAAATTGCTTTTTATTTATGTGCACTTAAATTAAACACACTAAACATGCTATTTTTATGAACCACTCCAGATGTGATGTCGAATGTAAAAATGTGTAAGCAGTGTATTTATATTTTTTATGTGCATTTTCACCAATGCAATTTCTGCGTAATTGGAGCAACAGTTTTTTGTGCCCGGAGCCGGAAACAGAAGCCAACAAATTGAGTTTTGTTTCCCCCATGAAATTGTTGGGGCTCCGTCGTAAATCAAAAGTTGCTGGCAGCGAAATGGAGCGATGCTTTTTTACATTTCACGTAAATAATAACGGTTTGACTGCAGCAGCTGCGTCAACAAGGAAAACATTTTTCGAATATGTGACCCCTGACCCCAACAAAACCATCACTCACCACCCATTATTCACCCCAATCAATTAAAGTTATACGCTTAAAGCAAAGGAAAACATTTGAAAAAGTTACACAAACTAAAGCTAATATCAAATTCCATTTAGGGAGATTAAAATACAAATTGTAATTATTTTGTTTATTATATTATATACATATCAGCTGTAAACTTACCTTGTTACTGTTCACAACCTGTAATCCAAGACAAAATTGTTTAAAACTCGATGTTTGTGTATAAATGTAGTTTATTTTTGTTTCTCGCTGTTGTTTGCATTCGGTCACGTGTTAAGTATTAATAAATAAATTGCATTAGGTAGTATACGATTAGTGTTTGGTTTAAGAAGTTAGTTAGAGGCGCAGTAGCAGAGAGTTTCTATAGTGGGTTCCTTAGTGTGTTTGCCGTGTCCCGAGTAGCTTAGAAATTAATAATTTAATTGTTGTGGCTGTGTGTGTCGTCTGTGTTTTGCAAAAATATTGCACCTGCGCTTCCGAATGGCGATCAGAAGAATTCTATATATATATATTTATATAAATATTATTAACTTGCGTCTTTTGTTGTTACCTGCACTTGAAATATTTAAAATACTCTTTTAGTTTAGTCGTTTCCATTTAGATTAATAACATATGTATACATATTGGTTTCAATTTGCTTTTGTGGTTTATTTGCCTTTTTTGTCGCTTTTTAAGTATGCAAAAATAAGCTCTCTCTCTTTCTTTCTCTCTGTGTCTATCCCTTTTGCTTTCTATGGCGCCGTCTCTGTCGTTTATGTGGCTCCGTCTCTTTCTTACATGTATGCCTTTGCTTAACAGAAACTAGACAATGCTGAAATTATTGTTCTTCGTATTACTTTTGCTGTTTTGCTTATTGTTTTCGCTTTAGATATATCATAATTATCGTACGAGTATATATCGTTATGTATATGGCAATAATCGATCGAGAAATGTGCAGTTTTCTTGTACAAACATTACATATACAATTAGAATCAATATGCGCTTCGTTTTATGTTTTTCTGACGCTTTTTAAATGCATTTATTTTGTTTGTTGTTTTGTTGGTTTTGCAGGCATGGCTTCGTTTGTCTAAGGCTATTTTTAATAATAAATATCGGTAATGGTATTGCAATAATTATCCGCAATGGCTCTATACAATAATAAGTTTAACGAAATCTAATCTTTTTTGGCATAAGGTGTGTTGCTTTTTGTTTCTTTTTATCGAAAATTATAAATGTAGTTAAAGAACTAAAGTACGGTTAATATACATGACAAATAATGGATTAGATCATATCATAAAAATTTGCTTGCAAGTAAATTCAATCGAATGCTTAAGCTAATGGATGCGAGGGAATTCGGGAAGGTTGGTATTTTCGGGACAATGCGTTTACAATTTTTTAAATACTTTACAATGACTGCTCACATACACTCGCACTGGCTTTAAATTCAGTCTTTTTCATGTACACAGATGGACAAAATGAACCAAAAAGTAGCATATTCTGTAACTGCAGTAATAATAATCTCTATTGCAGTTGTGGTCGCTGTGGACACCTGAACGATTTGACGACGAACAATTAATCTCATTGTAGACTTAATACATTTGCAATTCATTTAAATTAACTACAATTATGTTCGCAATGTGAATACATAAAGACAAATAATCAATGAACAATTTAAGACTAAACAAATTCCAATTTAAGGTCTCTTTGCGAATCAATGGAACTTAAAGCTGGTGAAGTTGCAGTTGACGAATTTATAGTTTTTCGATTCCAGCGTAGGCGTGTGAACAGTTGCATATATATTTATATATAGATTGGCGTCTCTTGACCGGTGAGCAAACGAAACATGGACGTGGGCATTGTCTTCATCAGGATCTGATAAGAAATATATTATAAATATAAAAATTAGGAATTTAAAAACGCATCATACCTCGCCCACTGAGGATGACAACAGCTTGACAATGGTATCGTGTGGCACGGCCACAACGCTCTGGTTGTTAATCTCAATGATGCGGTGGCCAACGCGTACTCCGCCCCGCTCAGCGATTCCTCCACGCAAAAGACTGCAGATCTGCATTTAATAAATAAATATGATTAGAAGCAGGATAAAAAGAGTTATTTGAACATTTTAAAATTACCACGCCATTTTGAACACTAAAACCCAACTGGAACAGCGCCTTGGGACGCAGGATCTTAACCTCAACGACAGGCGGACAGGGCACAACGGTGAACTTGACGGCAGTTTGGTTCTTGGCATTGCGTATGTAGCTCTGGCAGGTGGACAGCGGCAGTCCCACCAGGCTCATGCCGTTAATGGCGATCAGCTGGTCACCGATGTTCAGCTGGCCGCAGCGGGCAGCTGCTCCGGAACTCATCAGGTTGGCTATCACCACGGTGGGCAGCATGGAACCCCAGCCACTCTCTACGATCACCACGCCTAGGATCTCGCCTTTGGCCTTCGGCACAACCACCTCCTTTTGCAGCTCCTTTTTGGCAAAGATCTCCAGCTCGTCACCGAAAATCTCCTGGCTGTTGAGCACCTCCTGGTAGTCCATCTCTTTGGCCAGGCTCTCGTTTTCGATGCCGTTTGCCTTCAGGAACTCCATGTAGGCCACCTGGTTAGGTTTGATTGTTAATTATACGTGCCAATAGCATTTTTAAGGGTATTCGCGAACCTGGAAGGCCTGTCCAATGGATTGAGCTATGAACTGCGCCTCATCGCTTTCGAACACGTGGCAGATCATTTTGGGCGTGCGATTGTGCTTGCTGAGTGGCTCTTTGGGCGGCGACTCCTCCTCGCCTATGCCCGGAGTGGGAACATCACCTAATGGACTGGTGATCGATGGATCCACAACACTGTTCGGTACGAATCGGCGACGAGCCATCAGCACAACCAGATCGCCAATGTCGGCTATATAGGATATAGTTCGCAGCGCATGGTCCATCATGATCTCCTTGAGATCCGTGTTAAGCACCATTATCTTTTCGGTTGATATGAACAGGTCCACTTCAGTGCTCGGCTGACTTTCGCCCTCGGGAGCCTGGTAAAAAATAACAAATCATATATGATATAATGCATTTACTTCTTAATAGTATTATTTGTCGACTGAAAGGGGCTAACGAACGCTTACCAAAGCCTATCGAGAGGAATGCGCAGCAGGGAACGAGAAAAGCGAACGAGAAAGTTTTTAGACACACACATAGAGCATAGCCTAGCGGGGTTTCTTTGAATGGATGTGCTTTTGTGTGCATCACCAGGTTTTCTTCACTTACCTTGATCCTGGAAACGGCCTCCTCAGCCTGCATCATTCTGGTCGACTTGGTCGGCTGACCCTCGCAAACAAGTTGAGTGGATCCAAGGTATCTGGCCCGAAACAACACGCCCTCAATGAGAACTTTAGGTTCCAAGAGACCTAGGGACGAACATTTTTTAAATTAGTTACGGAGTGCGTTAATGGTCTTCATTTCTGATTGTTAAAAAACAAAAGGGTAGTTTAAAAAATAAACCTAAACTTCTGCTGGGTAACAGAGACTTACGTGATGTCAGCATTAAATATATTTGAATTGCAGCGTGAAATGTTGAATCGGATTTCATATCAGTAAACGAACAACAAGGGGCGTTGATCACTGTGCTAACTTACCCTCTTTGTTCCGCGATTTGGCCTTCTTGTCCGAGTTGGCAGAGTCCTTCAGGGATTTAATAGAGCCCGTGGGACTTTTGGTGAACTGCAGTTTTTCCGGCGAGCTTATGGAGATGTCGGTCGTGCCCACGATCTGACAGATGTCCGGCGAATTGGGTGTCAGCGAGGTGCCGATGCCTTGTCGAATGGTGGCCGTCGAGTAGGTTTGCGGCTTGGTAGTATTCATTGGATTCGGATTGTTGTTGTCGGACGTGCCATTCAGGTGCCCATTGCTGGCAATATCCGTGCCCTCATTGGCATTGTTATCAGCCAGGGTCTGTAAAATTATTATTTGTAATTATTTTAAGCTGATATAGCTGTATGTTTGCATTCCTTACCTGATCGGCGAAGAAATCCTGCTCATCGTGCCTCTGCTGACCCAACAGGCGATCTGTTTCCAGGTCGGTGTCTGGTTCCTCATCCGCCGCCGCACCTTGGGCCGCGGAGACCGTCGTCCCCTTGCGTGGAACCCAAACCGGTGAATCTGGATCCGTGGGCAGCACTTCGTCACAGAATTTCAGTTTTTCAGGCTGCGTTTTAGCACGCTGCAACGCGGAACGTATCTCCTTCATGGCCTCCTGGATTTCCGAAGCAGCCTGCGATGGCAAAGATCCTCCCCCAGTTACTGGTGTCACCCCCAGTCCTGATCCCGCTGACTTCTCTGTGTGAGTACCTCCCAAAGCTGCTGCATAAACCGCACCGTAGTGACTGTCCAGTGGATTATCAGCATCTGGCGCCATGGTCATGGATTCACTTGCATCGGCGATCTCGATTTGGGGTGGCGATGATGGAGGCGGAGCCGGGGGCATGGGCAGTGAGGCGAAGTCGCTTATCAGCGCCGATTGCGAGGCATCTGTGGTCAGTGTGGCCAAGCTGGCGCTCATCACATTGTAGTCGGTATCCAGCCGCTCGCCATTACCGTTGTTCTCGTGGACGGGCTGAGATTGGGACGAGTGCTGCTTGTCACACACCACGGATGCGTTGTTCTCCGTATCGGAGGCGTGGCCACTGCTTAGGCCATCTTCTAGGACAGGCATGCTCGTATACAGTTTACCAAAATCCGTGGGGCAGTTAATGTCGTTAGACAGACTGTCCAAATCACCGCAATTCGAATCGTAATCCGTCGTCTCGGGTGACAGGGTAAAGTTTCGGGAGTGTCGGCGCAGATTTGCCTCCAGTTCGGTGTCCGCCAAATCGCCGCTGCTTCGGCTATTCGAATCAATATACAGCTCAATATCATTATGCTCCTGGTAGGCCGTCGCTGGATTCTGGTCACTGGGCTACAAATCGAACAATCGTTAGATATTTTAAAGACTTTCATTTCGTTATGACTCACTGGCTTCTTAGTAGGCGACCGGTGAACCATGTAGAGCTCATCTTTGGGTATTCTCGCCAGCCGCTGTCCTATATATGCCTGCTCCATGGGCGTAGCTGGGTACTCTTGTGGCTGCTAGTCAATCAAAATACAATGTTTAATGGGTTTCTAAGCATCTTGGAAGTAGGAGTACTCACCGAACTAGCGACATCGTCTCCACTTTCCGTGGTGTAATCTGTGTACCGCTTTTCGTCCTCCGGATTCGCCTTGAAGAACTCCTCCAGCACCTTTCTGGTCTCTGAGAATTCGTACAGGTAGTCGAAAGTAGGTGTTTTCTCGCGAAGCGTCCCGGAACGCTCTTCCTCGTGGTCGACCAGATCGATAAGGTTGCCCACAGATGCTTTTGCCGGGGCAGTCGCATTATTAGCGGCACTGGTGGTGGGCGAAACTCTTTGCGGGAAACCCGGCGGACGTTTTCTAGGACCACCCATGGTAATGGTATTTGTATTCGGTTGACTGCCAAATCGTCGCGGTGAACCCTCGTACTCGGCTATTGGCAGCTGTCCAATCATTTTGGTCACCTTGAGGACATCCTCATTGCTGCCTGGACGCTGGCCACTCGATGCCTTGTTCATCCAGTTGGTGTCGATGTCGTCGAACACCACGATCTCACCATCACGCAGGCACTGACCGTCCGCCTTGCCCACATCCGTTGGTGAGCCGGGGCTGGCCAATCCCTTAATGAAAGGAGCGGAAAAATCTCATTGTAGTGACTGAAACTAAGTAATTCTCCAAGTTAACTTACCTGTGGCAGGACATCACGTGTCTCAAACTGGCTGCCCGGACTCCTACCCAGTCGGATTTGATGCAGCTGCGGTCGCTGGTAGTAATAGCCGCCAGAATCGCGTCCCGCATTGGAACCATAGCTGCCGGATCCCTGAACACCTCCGCCCGATGGCGAAAGACCCTGCAGCGGAACGTAGGACAGCTCGCCATTGAGATCCGGCGAATTGAGCACCGTGCTGGCTGGCGTCACATTTGGGCTACGGGTTCGCATCTCCCACACATAACGCTCCTGCTGCTGCTGCTGGTGCTGATGCGATTGCTGCTGCTGCGCCTGCTGGCCAAAGTTCATCTGTATGTACGGTGGATTGACCATGGACTCGTTACTGCTGTCACTGCAGGAGTTTGAGTTCATGGCTGCACCAACAACTTTGATTCTCCAGGTATGAGGGACTGCGGCTTCGATAGTACTACTACTACTGCTCTAGTGCTGCTGCTGCATCCGCTGCTGCTGCTGCGATTGCTGCCTCACTGTGGGCCACTGCCTGGGGGAAAATGGGTGATTAGTCGATGATCTAAGGCGGCAATGATTCACTGCGCTGCAGCTCAGCCCAGAAAAAAATCAGGGACAGGTGGTCGTGTCGATGACGTACTTCTGCTGATACCTTGCCGCTGCGTACTATATATTTAAATCGACATAGAAATACCCGGAGGTTTGCTTAGACATACGGCGATACGGACCACAAGGAACAGCACAGTAAAATGCCAATCTATAAAATTGCTGATTTGTTTATTTTTGGACCTAAGCCCATTGCTTTAAATTGGGTTTGCCCCAATCATTTCCTAATCATTCTCATGTGTATTTGTATCTTATTACAGGTCCTACCGCACCTCGTTAAATGTAATTGAGTTACGCTAATAATAAGTATTCCATTGTTTCGAGCTTCGGTTTGTTGCTGCACTGGTTTGGTAACCTCTGGTTGTGGTGACCCCCTGGCTGGCCAGCGCAATCAATGCGGGCAATTAACCCACTATTGCCTGTCCATGTGTCTATATGTGGACACCTCTTTCACGGCCCCCCGCCATGGTTGCCACTGACCGAGCTTGAGAGTTTCCCGAGTTCCGGAGCTACCGTGCCCGTGGTTGATTGCGCACACGTAAACTTGGCCTCCAAAAGTCCTCGCGCAGGCACAACAAACGCAGGAAGCTGCAGCCAGACACAACAACCACCCACGCGAAGGTTGAAGGATGTGTGGTGGGTGGTGGGCGGTGCAAGTGGGTGGTGCCAGGGGGCGGTGGTGGTGCTGGTGTTAAACCCTTTGTTGTCGCCGATTGTTGCAATCACTCAACACTTTGGAGGCGTGGGAAAAAAACAAACTCCCCGTTACCGTTATGTGTGTCTATCCATGTGCGTATTGTTAAAAATCAATAGGTTTGTCGTGTTTTTTTTTCGCAGCTCCTTGGCTTTTCGTTTCGTTATTTTTTGGTGGGGGCACCGCACAACACAACACTCATGCACACACTCGTCGCACAACGACGCACACACGCAGCGCACTCGAGCAAGAACAACTGAAACGGCGGCAACAACAACACGGCCAGCAAATAGGCACGAAAACAACACCTGTCGCGGTTTTATATTTACCATTTAATTCATATTTATTGCACTACTCCTTCAGCAACTCGATTGGCGCAGAGCGATTGGCAGCAATATAGATAGTCTCTGCTAGACATCGATGGCCTATCGATTGCTATCGACAACGAACAGTCCGGGCAGTGTTGAGCAGCGTAAGAAGGTACGATTCAATTCGTACCTAAATAAACATTAACATAAATTAATATTAATATATTAATATTCTAAATAGTTTTCTTTTCTTTCTTTATATCCACCCTAGCTTTACTTGACTTTACCCTTTCTCCTGCACCTTTTCCTAGTTACGCGGTGCCGCCCACTTTCCCAACACTGCCTGTACGAAGAATTTCCCAACAGTCTGGCCGCGCCAATTGATAACACTTTTTCGAATAATTTCAGTTTAGCATTTAATGATTAATGTACTATATCTGGGTTTTGTTTTTCGTTTAATATTTGCAACATTCGAACGGATAGTACAAGTACAAGTGGTGTATAAAAGTTCGATGAGCAAAATTGACAAGGATTGTGTGGCAGTAAACAGTTTTTCTTGTTCTTCGTTAGCTTATAATTCATTTTATATATTTGTGTATATTGAAACAATTTCTTGCAGCTTTGCCAGAATTTCAGTGATAATAATTCGTTTGTTCAAGATTTATAGAGCCATTTAAATTGTAACTGCAAGTTTTGTTTTTCCATCGAAAACTTAATGAATTAATTTAGGAATTAGATACGGCCTATTTTCCCAAAAATTCTAGCAAAACCGGTGTGGTTGTGTGATGTTTTCTTTTAATTGTTGTTTGCTTGCTTCGCTTTTAATACATTAATTACAGTGTAAAGTTGCTCTATAGGCTAAACTGGAAGGAATGATTGCATGTAATTGTTGGACACAAAGTTGGGAACTTAATAAATAGTGTTTTCTAAAATTAGACTTGGGTCGGGAAGGGCGATAAAATAGTCAACAATATAAATAAGGTTTAATAATTAACTAACAGATACGAGTACAATGGGCTGGTTTACAAAAATGGAGAGCGGGAATCGGGTTAGTGGGGAAGTTGTTAGGGAAAGGCTTTAACTAACAGCCAAGGCCAACAAAAACATTGCGCACTTAGGATCTACACGTACACTAAACATAATTTTGGTAGTTTTGGGCTTAAACTAGTTGCTCGTTTTGTTGCCTAACATTAGTAAATACATACACGCGCTTAAAAACTACGCTACTTAATGATTATGATGTCTGGTTGTCAAATCAGGAATGGAATTTAATTTCAAGAGCGAAACCAAACAGAATCGTAATCAAAATCGAACCAAAGTGGTAAAATAAATGATAGAGGGGGGTGGACTTCCAACGGGGAAGGCCGGAGATTAAAGCTTTGTATGTTTGACCGTATCCGTCCAGTAGTTCTGTATTGTCATCGCCTCCAGCGAATTGAGAAACGAGTCGTTGTCCAGGCTGTACATCTCATCCGAATTGTCCTGCAAAATCAAGAGAGAGAACTATTTAGTGCATAGGACATTCAAGCGCCACTGGCAATTGGTCAACGAATCCTTACACTCACCCGCATCGTGCTATCATCGATATAGACACTTGAGTCTGGTTCGCTGAGCGCCTGCGGTTTGTTCAGATACCGACGACGGTACAGGACGATCCCAATGGTGCCCACTGTGCAGCAGACGCCGAAGACAGTGAAGCAAATCGCCGAAATGGCACCCGCATCCAGGAAGTACGTTCGCTGGAAATTGAAAAAAAGCATGTTACTTTTGAAGCTAATTTTTCAAATAATATCGAATTCAGCGATGATTAGTTTCACCCACCTGAATGGCCAGTGCCTCGGATGAGATATTGCCCTCGTCTCCGACGCCTCCGTCGTAGAATCCGGATCCGGCCACGCTCCCCGCCACGCTGGGCGCCGCGGAGGCGGATCTGGTCAGAAGACTCTTCGTGTCGCCGGAGAAGTTGATGTAGCGATTGATGTGCTTATACTCCGCGGATAGAACCTTCGATTTTCGCGACCTATGCTCGCTTTCGGCACGCCTTAGTTCATCCTCCTTGTTGGCATTTTCCAGCGTGAATGGCGCCTTTTCGCCCTCGGCCGTGACAGCTGACCCTAAGCCACCAGTCGCACCCGCCAGCAGCTCATCGGATAGCCACTCCGTGTGGATCTTTGGCGTGGACGGCGTAGCCGCGGAGCCAGCTGGCGTCGAAGTGGATGCACTGCCTCCGGCTGGTGGTGTTATTGCAGCTGCCGGCGATGTTGCCAACACTTTCGCGGTGGTGGTTGTTGTGCTGGCCGGACTACTGCTGCTGATTGCAACAGGTTTTGTGGTGGTGCTACTGCTGCTGCTGCCATTTGTACTAAAGTTAAATATTTCCGATCAGTTCGAATTGTTTAATGCAGCTTATTTTGTTAGCAAACTCACCTAGTGCTACTGCTAAAATTCGTAAAGTTATTCAGCTGGTCGGAGGTGAAATCCGCCGATCGCTTGAACTCGAATTGAGCCAGCTCCTCGTTTGCTACAGCGTCCTCGATATCCGCATCCGCATCTGGATCTGCATCTGCCTCATCCTGTCCGCGCTCCTGATCGCGAATCTCATCCTGCTCCTGCTGGTCACGATCGTTGAGCGTCAGCTCCTCCTCCTCCACCACCTCATCCTCCTCCTGCAGCTCCACTGCCTGTTCAACATCATGGACCTGCGCCAATTCGGGGCTACCACCATAACTGGGGGTCACCACCGGCCGGGTGGTGGTGGGTCGGTGGGTCAGGTCCATGATGTTGCTCTGGGTGGCTGGGCCCCACATCTGGGTGACCGTCGTTTGGTAGAGCTTGGTGGTGCGCACGGGCTGCGGTTGGGATTGGGTATGCGGGCTGGAGGTGAGTGACTCCGCCTCCTGGCTGGGATATGTGTGGACATGGCTGGACAGCAAGTTAACTGCGAGAAATGTTAGTGACATCAATTTACTGATATATCCTTATTGTATTGCCCTTACCACTCAGGATCAGGGTTATCCAGAACCAGTGTGACCACCAGTAGAAAGTCATGATGCGTCCCGTTCTGTGATCTTGCGACGACTGCTCCCAAACGCTGGAAGAGATGAGGAGAAAGAGTGGGTAAGGATGAGTCAGTGGCTCGGCTTGGGGGAAACAATTGGCATTAAGTGTGTGAAGCTCGATGAAGTCATCGAAATCGCGTTTTCAAAAAAATACGTTTCATATTCTGAGAAACTGGTTTAGTCGCCTGTCGCCCCGGAGGAGTTGCCATTTTTGGGCATTTCTGGGTGCCCTCGATATCATCCCGCCTACACAGGAAAAAAATAATCCCTTCAGACGAAGCGAAGTTCCAGCATTTGGAAAACGATATTAACATATAAAACATTAAGCTCCCTTTGGCTGATATAACTATTAATAATTGTTGTTTAATGCTTTTTAATAATATTTCTGGTGCACAAACACCCCCACCAACCGAAGGTCAACGACTTGTGTGTTGTAAACAAAGGCCATCTTCAGTCGCATCTTCGAATGATTATTTTCAGCCAGCCCATCCCTTGTTTCTGTTTGTTAATTCCATTTCGAGTTTATGCCCACGCAAAAAAAAAATATAAAAAAAATATATAACCATCCTAAATGGCTCTGACTGTATGGGCCAACCACTTCGAGCCTCTCGTGCTGGCTCTTAATTGTTTTGCCGCTTTGTTCTGGCCAACTGGCAATACAAATAAAGCCAGGAAACTGGAAATGAATGGGTTCGAAGCAGCGATGCCCATTAAAGAAATAACAAACAAAGACTTTTTCGTTGAGCAGCAAAAATGAATACACTTTCGAAATATGTATTATATTTTTAATAAAAATCTAAAATTGAATTAAGTCCGCAGTCGAGTATACCCCATTAAACGCCAATTGCGTGGCAATGAAAAAATTAGCATTCCAACTTTGGGCGGCTGTGAAAATACAAAATTTAGTGGTAGCTGCTGGGTTTTTGTTGTTAATGTTTTCTCTTTTTTTGTATTTTGTTGCTGTTGTACACAAACTTTTGGCAATTCCAAGAGAGTCGAAAACCACAATTTGAAGCCCGGCCTAATTCGCATTTGTGAGGCACGTACATTTGCTTGTGCTAAAAAAAAGCGAAGCGAGAATTTGTTAAACTTATTATACCCATTTATTTGGGTTAATTGTCTTGTTTGAGCTGTGTTCTCCGGCCGATAAGATATGTGGTGGTGGAATATCCATCTAGACATGCTGGCGGCCGATGAAAGTGCACTTGCAACATTACGCATACGCCACTTGGCACACGGCAAGCTTGCCACCCAACTACGAACATACATACATGTACATGTACATAGTTGACATGACGGCATGGTGCGTTAAAGGTCACCAAATTCATTTGGCCGCCTGCTCCATGTTTTATGCTCCATGGCAATTCGCGGGGCTATAAAACAAAACAGCAATTGTTTAAAGCCCGCCGGTTTCATTGTAAACAAAGGCAGGCAAATGGAGAAGTTCTGCGAACCATAACGAATGACATCCATACCACACTCAGCCTCAGCTTCCAAGTTAAGGGGCATGTATGGTGTGGCATGGTGTGGTATGGTGTGGTATGGAATGCTATGCAAATCTCATCAGCATCGTTAAACAATTTGCCCAGCAGCAGGCGAAAAAAGAGATGCAACTCATATACAGTTCGGTTCAATAAAATAGCCACGTCTATTAAACTTATAGAAAATAAATTAAAGAGAGATTCAAACATTTTATACCACTAAAATACAATAATAAGTAACTAAGAAGTACCTTTTTATGAACAATTTTGGAAATAAATCCGAAACTTGCAAAACAGTGGTTTTAATGCTGTTTTTTAAACGAAATATCCACTAATTAATAAGATTTTTAAATGTCGTTTTAAGTTACTATTTTGTTTTGAACTTGGCTGTACCATGTCTGTGGGCCGCATTTTCGAATCGGACTCAAGGCCCTGTATGCAGACCATTTCATAATACCACAAAGGCAGACGCGAGCAAAGAAAACGTTGGAGAAAAACCAAATGCACTTTCATATGCCCGCAAAAGTGGAGCAAGTGCCTCCACATTGCAATTAAGCCCTGCCGCAAAGAAAACACGAAGGGAAACACACATGTTTGCCTTGTCGTTTCATCCGATACTCTTTTTCACTTAGCCATAAAATGCATATTTAAATGTTAATCAACATTCGCAGTCATAACTTAAATGCTTGTTAAGCTTATTCAACAGAATTTAAGTCGCTTGACTAGTGACCTGAATAGATTCAATCGCAAAAGCTAATAACCAACAACTGGAATTCATAATGGTACCAGTTCGACATCATTTATTAGACACCTAATTATATTGGTTTATCATATCTGGAATATCATTTTTATTTGGTCTAAAATAAAGTTCAATAATAATTTCACTATGTAATTGCTTAAGAGAAATTTATACAGGCGGTGTATAATTTTATAAATAATTCTAAATCCATTTTTTATGATTTTTCAGTCTTGACAAAACTGAAATACCCGATCGAAAGGAAAAACTAACACCTCAACGGCGGAGAACACAGCAAAAATTAAAGAAAATGAAAACAAGGCAGCCTTCAAGTGCAGGCGACAAAGGCGAAATTGAAATGGCAAAGTGCAATAATTATATGCAAGGGGGCGGGGCTAAAAAGGGGGCGGTGGGCGTCGCTGGAAAAGTGGGTGGGAAAGTTGACGCTCACTTTCTACTCGCGGCACGCAAAACTTAAAGCTGAATTCCCAGCCAATGATTATGTCTTCAGAGTTCCGAGAACAGTGCTGTATTACTTAAAAAAATCTCAATTAATTTAAGCAAAATTTAAGTTGATAATCGAAATTCCTGAATCTGATTTAATGTGAGAACTTGACTATTTTAGAATTTGAACAACTTTGAATAAATGGCGTAGTGTTAAGCTGACCTCATCCAATTTCGTTTTGAATGCCTGCCATTGTGCTTAAATAAATACATATTTATTAAAATTAGCAAACAATTGTTACTTTCGGCACAGTCGAAACCCATTTAACTGGTTGTCCCTGCAATTTTCCAGCATTTCACTTCTTTTCACCGCAAGGCTGTGGGCTTTCTTTGTCTGCGAAACAGTCTGCCCACTTATCTAACAAATAGCTTCATTTTTTGGTATGCAAATCGAAAGTGAAGGCTCCCTCACTTCGCAGAACAAAGTGAAATTTCATTTTCATGCGCCCAGCATACGAACAGATCGGAGTAAGTGTGCCAGTAACGTGCGTTTCGCAACTGCAAAACAATGGACAACTAGCCCCTAGTGTTTAGATCGCATGTATTTGTATACGACCTTTGATTTATTATAAAATAGTTCATATATATATTCAGCAAAGAAAGTGTAATTACTACGGAAGACGAGTCACTGAAACAAGCCACTCCTCGGTATTCTGAGCAGAAGCCATAGAAGCCATCTTGGCCATCTTTCCACAATAGAAGTCATCAACAGCATAAACAACACAACATTCTACGTCTCAAGGATCCGCGACTTACTCATTAAACATGCTGCTAAAGTCAAAATTCTAGCCAAAGAAGCAACAATCCTGCCCTTGATAACTATCCCAAACTTCAACATCACTGATCTGTTAATATCTTAAAGGCAAACATGACCAATTACCCTGGGTACCAATCGGTTAAAAAAACAAACGTGAACATAACCGATTATATCAAGCGCTTAAATTTCTGAACAAATTCAACCTATTCCATCTGGTGTAAACAAATAGCACATATCTGTAATCCCCAATCAATGTTAATCAGTGTATCATATTGCAACTACTTGTACATAATTCTAATTGTAATTGTTGTAAACTAATACCTAAGTAGATATTAAAGAAGTCCGGCTAAAGCTATAACTATTGTAGCATAGGTTTAAAACTATTGTCTACAATGTACAAATGAATAAATAAAATAAATATTTCACTAATGCTAATTATTATATCACCAAGAGGCAACGTAAGTCTTTGGCACAAATCTGATCTTTGTTCAGATCAGATATAGTTTTCTCCATGTTCAAGATTGCGCAACAAACTCTAACGATTACAGAGTAATTACAAAGATATGTAAATAAATACCCCTTCACAATTTAATTACCCTATTGCATTTACGCTAATGATTTTGATATCCAAACTACTTGAATAATTCACCGCGTTCAATGACCAACACGCTTTCTATAATAAATGGTTTGACAAGCTAATACACTAGCTTGTATATAAAGTCATATAAGTAAATGTAATTACATTAAGTGTATCAATCAATCGTAAGTGGTTTCATCAATTGCCTTTTCGCAGGTGTTATCAATATCTTTGATAAGATAACGAGCTTAGGCCAAAATTCTAATCATAATGGAAAAGGAAATCATACAGATGACAACTGCTATCTTAACACTTTATAAGGCAACTCATCTTATTTGATTTCTTATTTTACTTGGGCAACAAAACAAAAAAAAACGAACCCCTTTTGTTGCCATTGGTTTGGTAATAGTAGAAAACCAAACTGTCCGCCAAACAATCGACGCTGACTAGTTGATTTTTTCCTTTATTTCAATTGTTGGTTGTTGTAAGCTGGTCGATTTGTTCATTCACATCTTTTCGCATGTTTTTCACTTTCTTCCAACCGAGTTGGAAGTGAAATTTGATGTCATTTCTGTGTACATTCGAATGATATGGCATTTACATAAATTCTAGTCGAGGTAGTTCGGATGCGTACAATTTGTTTATCTTCGGTTGCATCATTACAAAAGATGGTTAAGTGTAATTGGCTTACAAATATATGGAAAATATTTGTAACATTACAAATGTTTATTAATACATAGATGCAAAATAAATCATTAGGATTACGGAATTGGTTTGTGTGTTACATTAGCAATTTTTTTCAAATGGTGTTGAGTGATGAAGAGATTTTTGAATGCTACCCTATTCCGATTTCCCTCCGGATTTTTTTTTACATCGTGTTGCCGTGGTTTGCGTTACGAGAGCAGCCGGCATTGGCGTCCTGGGGCTCACCGAACATAAATTGCGAAACATATTCCGGAATATACACCGGCCAGCGAGGATGCTGCTGCAATTCGGCCTGATAAGTTTCGCTAATCAATGGCGGATGATTTGGATTGGAACCTTGAGCCGGCCACGTTTGGTTACGCTTTGGCATGAAGCCTGACTGCTGGGACATCGGAAAACCAGTAGGAGGAAAGCCGTAAGCGGATGGCAGGCCCACTGTCGATTGAGCGTTGTAATAGGAATCGGGATTAGAGCCGAAATCGTACTCCGATTGGTAGCCATTAAATTGGAAATTCGGGGAATTTGAAGTGAAAGTCGTATCACCGTTCACGTTGCCCGGATAATTTTCGCGCAGATTGCGGATTACGGTCATGAAGGCCTCCTCCAATGGAACATCCTTCCGGCGAGAATTTGTGCCATCCGCAGTCGATTGAGCATGGCCCGACCTATCGGCACCCAAGACAGAGCCTCTCGGCGAAGAGTTGAGACCCGGCTGGGATTCCGTCTTCGGGGGCTCAGCTTTGTTGGAGCCATTGGCAGTGTCAATGGTTTCGCTGGCCTCCGGTGAATAAAACTCCGGATATGAGAAGAAATCATGGGCAATCTTCTTCAGATTCTGCATGCTGAATGGGTCAGCTGAAGATTCGCTAGTTCCGAAGAACCCCTGACTTTTAGCCGATTGACTGGGCCAAGTGAGCGTGGCGGATGATGAGCTGCTACCCGGCAACTCCTGACCTTCGCCCGAAACATTGTCATAGTACGATCCAGATTGATTGCCAGATGAGCCCTCCTTGGGTGGAGGACCGATCACTGCGGTAGGCCCGTCTTGCTTATTGGCCACAACGCTTGAATACAGCGGCTGCATCTGCTTGGAACGGCCCTTGTCCTGCTGATTGGGCTTCTCCTGCTTGGATGCTTCATTGCCATTGTGTTGCAACGATGGATTCTTGCGATTGCGCTGCATCTGCTGCTTGGTTGGATTAGGCTGAAAGTACTATTTTATGGGATAAGCCCGTCGTTTGCACTATACTTATTGCTTCACCTGTTTCACATTGTCCTCCGGCACCACGTGGTCTAGCCCCTGCACTGGCACCTTTCCAGCCGCATTCTTGCGCTGTTTCTTGGTATAGGCAGGGTTCGGTGGCATGATGGACTGCCTCATCGACGGCTGCTGGATAATTTTTGGTGGTTCCAAAATACACGCGGCCTTTGCTATGTTCTGATTTTGTGATTTGATCAAACGTTTGAGTTGCGCCTGTGACATTCTAGGAAATTTTTTGTGTGGCATTTTGATTGGAATTTTATGTTTTTTTCAAACGTTAGTGCGTGTAATCCGGAGGTATACGAAACTGAATAGAGCTCAGGCAATTCCAAATGACATTCGAGATGACAGGAGGCACTGCTTACTTGAAATTTGTTGGCAATTCGCTTTCTAGAACATGAGGTTAGGGTTCCCACTTTCGGCCAATCACAGCTAAGTTCATCGGCAAGTTAAAAAATACTGGATTTATCTAAACTTATTTAAACACTAAAATGAATTATGCAATACTAGATGAATATGTAGGTATGCAAACATTATACAGCACTGGATATATCTAACACTTAACCCAATTGTACAATACTAGATAAACAAGATAAGATGGACATAAACATACGAAGTACATGAAAAACTTATACAACACTGGATGTAAATCAAAACAAAAACAAACTTAACTTAATTTGGATTCAAAACACAGAATCAAATGGTGGATTATTTTAGGCCAAGCCATTGTTGAGTCTTAATAATATTATTAATTTATGACAATGTAAATTGATTTTCATTAACTCTAACAATTACATTTTTCTTATTTGAAACATTATTTGCTAGCCTAGAAAACAACCTATATATGTATGTAAGTATGTATGAATGTAACCGTATAGGGACATCATTTGAACCTTCTGTTTTCCACATCATCTTTAGATTGATGTTATCGCCCGATCTACTGTGAATATATCATCGTTTTACGCAACTTCCCCCCTGTGTTGTACACCCCCGGGCCCAACGAAATCCCTATGGCAACAATGGCAAATGCCCAGATGCCATTTCCATGGGCCCCCAAAGCCCAAGTTGCGTTTTCAGTTCACTCCGCATTTCGTCTTTTGGTTTTTGCTATTGTTTTGATGGAGGCTGCAATTGCAGTTGCAACTGCTGACTGGCAACCGGATATGGTCACGAAAATCTGAAATCTCATATCCATATGCGAGTGAGGCTCTTCTGCATATGATTTGCAGATTGCTGTTGGTTGTTTTCCCTTCCCGATTTCCCTTATTTTCCTAGCGTTACTCACAGTTGTAGTTGTTCCTACTTCGATTTCCTGTGTGTCGAGTTTTCCTTAGTATTCCGCCCTAGTGGATATATAATTTGTTTCCTTCTTGTACTCCAGATGCAACTGCAAGCAAATCAAGCAATAAAATTAAACATTTTTTAAGAAAGAAATGTATATTACTTTAAGGCCCGTTCCGAGGTATATTTATATAGTACTTTTCTAACAACTTTTCAAAATTTGATGTAAATTTCCAAGCTACTCAAGTTGATTAGTTCACTGGCACAATACTGACTTGAAGGACAATATCTAGATTACTCGGATCTCAAGATCTCTGCTCTGTTTTGGCTGCCCGCTGACTTGGACACACTCAGATGCGCTCCAGTGCCGATCCGGCTGGGTAAGCCCACCCGATCTTAGCCAGATATCGACCCCCAGCCCACTCCCTTTGAATCCCTCGGAACTGTGGTGTAATTCGACTCAGTTTTGGTTTTCCGCTTCTGGCTGGGTTTTTGGCCAATCAAAGCAAGACTTGCGCCTTGGCTTTTGGCTTATTAATTATAATTAATAATTGCGACCCACTGGGCTGAGTCAGAGATTATGTTTACGTTTTGGTATCACTCTATAAGTTTGCGATGCTTATGCAATGCGGTGCAATTAATTGCGATAAGAACGTGCTCGAGTGTAACGTAAACTACTCTGGGTTGGGTTCAGAACCCCTGCAAGTGACGTATGTGCTACAGCAGGGGGCAAATTACTACGAGACATATTACCTTATTTGACAAAATAACACTTTGAACTTTGGATATCACAATAGAAGTTAACTATAGCTATTAAATAATTTCAAATATAGAGGTGACCATATAATTGATTCGTTGTTATTTAGTCAGATTTATAGTTTTTAATAATAATACTTTATAAGCCAGTACACTTTTGCCCATTATTGTGCACATTATTCTGAAGGGCGCACCCATATGACGCGTTCGTGTTTCTTTGGTTCTGGCTGAGAAAGTGACAAACCAATTTCGTTGACCATGTTTGGAGTGGCGCTGCTTCTTATTCTGTTTTGGTTTCGGCTTCTAGGTTTGTTCTCCGTTTCCATTTCTGTTTTCGTCTCGTTTTCCATTTCCATGCGACGTGGTCGGAATGACCAAGTGGTGCTCCGCAATTGGGGTCAGCGGTTCGTGGGTTGGTTGTGGGTGCGCGATTAGCTGACACCGATTCCCGATGGTTGATAAGGCCAGTTGAGTTGGCCGCCCGACAGACTGGGCCAAGTCGAATTTAATCGCATTGATTTCGTTTAAGTGCACCCAAAACTATTTACCCCAACTCCCACAAGGGGGTTTGGTTTGACCTCAAAACGGGCTGCTTGACCAGCAAATACTAACCCTGTTTCCTGCCTATCTTGCCTTTATTAATTCATATTGGGTACTAGTTTGATCGCTTACTAAAACCCCTACTGAATAAACAATAACTGACCTTATTCACTGCCCGATATGATACCACCGCCATCTATTATTTACCATTCGTTGGCTTTTATTACTTACCAACTTATTCAGAACACTTACTAGCCAATAAGCATTAAAATACAGCGTTTTGTATTTGCAGTTTGTCCAAGTCAATTAGTAAATTAAACAAATGAAGACATTAATGCTATTAAAGAGTGTTAATCTTTCAATGTGCTTTATATGGCAGCCTTTCTCTTCACTTCTTCCACGTTTTTTCCACGTTTTGCTTCAATATTTAACAGTTTGTCATCTCTTGAATGATGATGATGATGGTCAAAATATTGCTACCATCGTTCGTTCAACTCGTTGCGGATTTGCAAATCTGGCTAAGAGCTGGCACGCCACATCCGAACATGCATACATATATATACATATTATTTTAACCATAATGATATGGCCAATTCCGATGTTTCACATGCGTCTGGCTTCAAGCTAACTATGTGCAAATGATCGGGCGCACAAAGGCGAAGAAACTATTTGCCAAATTTTTAATAACCATAATTAAGTGCTTAGAGCCGGCCAGGAAATTGCATAATTGTGGTTTCTGGCGGCTCCCCAACCCCCCTTCGCCACCAAAATCTTCCCCATTATGCAAATGCCTGCCTGGGTCTCGCCGCGTTCTATTCGCGAATAAATCACGTATACGGCACGTAAAAAGTGGCGAACAAAAAACTTTGACGTCAGCCGACCCGGCCCCTCATAATCACCCACCTCGCCCACCTTCCCCAGAATTTCCCCATTTCATATTGCGTCCTTTTCAGCGGTGTTTTGATATCAAGTCTATCACTTGAATCTGGAAAAAAGCACGTAACTGTCTTTAAATATTGAAACTTGCACGCTTATAAATTTTTTATGAAAAGAATAATCTTTCAGTATAAGGCACACAAACAGATATGAGTTCTGCTTAAAAATTAATTTATTTTAAATTGTTTTAAGCTCAAAGCATTTCAAACCAAATCATTTGGGTGGTAAGAACACACTAGAACACTTAAAATGTTTATCATAAAAACGAAATGAATAAATTTACATATAATTCTGATCTATAAGTTTTACTTTGTTTGCATCTCTCTCAACTGAATTCGGTTCTCATTCTAGGCTTAATTATTTTTTCCGGTGCTGAGGTTCTCAAGGTGACTATTTGTCCGCTGGGAAAACTTTCATTTCGACTAATGTTAATGACTTTCGGGGACTGCAAGAGGTCTTGGCATTGAAATCTGGTTATTGATGATTGCACGCGAGCCTCACATGTGTATAGATATATTCATAGACACCTATCTATACGTGCATATATCTAACGAATAATACATATAACGAAACCGAGCCAAAGCGATCCGAAAGCATTGCATCTCCACATGTCTGCCATTCAAATGGGCTCGGGGAAAACCTTTCCACTCGCTACCGTTTCAGACAATAGCTATATATGTTATATATACCCCCGATTTCCCGCAGTGCAGCCCACTTTTACTTTCGGCTAATTGCACTACTTGGCCAGCAGGCGGCGCCACTTTCCCAAAACGGCAGCATGCTCAAAATTAACAACAATATAATATGGATCTCTTAAAAAGCCATTTCCTTTTGTATGTGCAAACTGTAACGACTTAAGGGCGATGGAAAGGTTAACAAATTGATTGGACGGGATGACATAATGGCGATGGCTCCTTGTAATTAATTACAATTAATTGTGCTTAATCAATTTGCCATCTCATGTCTATCATGCAGTCATAATGCGTTACATGATTTTAAATATAGATAATTGGCGGAGGAGAGGCGATATAACACACAGTCCGATCATTAGAGTAAAGATACCTCAGTTCCTGTTTTTTTAGCGTCTTTACTCGTATGCAGTGTACACCTTTCGGTGTTTCCGATGCGGATATGAAGAGGGAATGACTGTTACTATAGGGTACAGGAAATATAACGAAACTCGTTAGTGTCTGCAGGAAAAATGAAGATTTTCCCATTGGAGATTAGTCCGCAATGCATAGAAGACTTTACTCCCTTCCCTTGAAAAGAATCCCTCATTTATGAGCGAATTTCATTAAAGATGACACATTCATGTGCCAGTTTGTTATTTATCCCAAGTCACTTTCCCAGTGACTCACTAAGTAAATACACCAAACCCCTTTAAAAACGTATTAAAAACGACGCTGAAGGTAACAATAATTCCGCAGTCCACTCATTTGCAAATTGCATCATCGCGGCGACAAAGAAAAACAGTTTTGGGTGACCTTTTTAATCATTGCTGAAATGCAGTCTACTTCATACATTTCAAGGATTTATTTTACCCCTTTGGAAAAAATAGAATATGAAAAACTCGGTCGGAAAATTAAGAAGTGCAGAGATATTTATCAAAGAAAAGTCGCTGGAGCGACAATTACTCGTTCCGCTTGTGACTGCATTTTAATGGGAGAAAATTTCAAAGTGTTGGGTGACTCGAAACTTTTTACGTAACGAAAACTTATACGAAATATATTATTTTCCATATTGATAACGTTAACATTTCAGATTGTTTCTTTACATTGCCATTTCTTTAAACAATTTGATATACTTTTCCAAATTGATTACGTGTGTGTGTGCGTGTTACACATTTAGTCGAATTTTTCTTTTAATTTTCTTGGCTGGGCTCCAGGCTTTTTAGGATGGGGGAAATTTATGGCACAACATCAAAGAGACGTTGGAAAAGCGAAATTAAAATATCACAGTGGGGTCTTTAACAGCCCGATTAAAGCCGGTGAAAATCTGAAATTGAAAATCTCTTATGCAACATTCCATCCATGGCAAAAGTGAAGGCTACAAAACCTTTTCCGCATTTATTTGCAGACCTGCAAAATCGGCTTTGTTGAGCCAGAAATTGGTGAGCCGAGGGGGAAAATAAATGGTCATAGAAGTCCAAATGCTAAATTGCTAAACGAAATGGGCGAGGGGAGCCTCTCGCTGCGCTAAACATCCGCTGCACAACGGGTCGTATGAGTAACGTCAATTGAATTGACAGTTTAACAACAAATTACACAACATCCAGGGCTCGGGGGTGGGTTTGGGATGCCCAGGGGCCAGACAATAGCTTAGGGGCCTCATTAAATGCCTAGAGTGGAAAACGTATGTGAGCTAATTATTTGTGCTACACAGAAACAGACAAATTTCATTATAACATTTTCCAAACTTATTTTTATGGCTCCTTGAGAATTAGATTAGTATTCAAACTAAATCTGTATTATTTAAAATTTTTCAACAATTATAAAAGCATTTCTATACAGTACACTCTAATTTTTCAATATAACTTTTCGAGTCGAACTTCATTTCGCGCTGTGTAAAATGTCCGCTCTATTTTGTAGTTGCATTTTTGCATGGGAACGGTGCTTTCGATCAGCTTTTGTTATCTAAAACTATGCTCCACTGTACTGCCCCGGAATGCGGCGACTATGACATCACAATTAAGTAGCATTTACCATATAGTATAGTATAATATTCGTATACCCACCCACTTGTTTCGCACTTGAATTGCCATCGTCGATGGATCGTGGCTGTTAAATAAATTAAAGCGCGATTTGCATAAATTTGTAATCGAATCGAGGTGACAAAGCGTGTAATTTATGCCGCACAATCAATAGCAGAGGGCCCTCGATGAAGACACCAAATCCCATTGTTGTCTCCATCCGCAAAAGGCGGTGAGAATATGGAAATAAAAATTCAATAAAAAAATATAAAAAAAAAAACGGCGACAATGAAATTTTTCAACTGCAACTGCAACGGCATTCGCATCTGAATATGCATCTCCATCTAAATATGTGTATGCATTTCAAGGCACCACCGTTCCCATAATGATGTTCATAAATTTTTTGGCATCCGAACTACAAGTCATTTGCGATCGCCTTCGTCATCGCTGGGCGAAAACCAAAAAGATATCGTCATTGACATTGTCTTCCCAACAAAAAGGAAACCCAAATATGTGTTAATACATATATATATCTCCGATCCGCTATAACAAAACAGTTAACAAGTTGTTAGGCAGGCCAATAAGAATATTAGAAGGGTGAGCACTACCATTAAAAATTACTTTTTTTTAAGCAAGATAATATTCCGCTTTAATTGACTATCTTACAACTTGGCATAATTTTGACAAATTTCCAAAGTTTTTACCTAGCAGATTGAAGAATCGCAACTTATATTCCGTAATTTGATACTACAAACTCTCTAGTTATTCCTCAAATAATTTGTATTATTCGGAGGCTTTATTTACGTCAATCTCTGTTTTTGTGGAATTATACAAATTGATTTCTGGCCATTTGGCACGTGCATTTGGATGCTGCCATTGCTGACACAATTTTCGAATTGGCTAAACATTTGTTCATGCCCCATTCAGCCCATTGTGCGTTCAATGGACTAAACTATCAACCATTGTGGCTGCATTTGCAATCCGTTGAATGCATAAGTTGTTTATATTATTTCTCGTTTTTTTTCCCCCGCCGATGTGAGATATGTTTTGTTGTATGGAAATCATCCATTATATGGTGGCATTTGGGTCATCGGGTAAACAGGCGACCTTGAAGCGATCGATCCTAGAGAAGCGGGAAGGTCAAAAGGCCCACGATCTTCGAGAAGATGCCAAGTTCAAAGTCGAGCCAATAAGGAAGTGTGAAGTAAACTACCGTACAAATATATACCACTAAGCAAATAATGGTTGGCATAATGAAAAAATAAAAAACGATACTCAAGTCCCAAGAGAGGTAAATATCGGGCGCAGCTGTTGAAGTCTTGAAATTGGAGACTTAAAGTGAAGCTTCCATCCTCGCCGCCGGCAACTTATGTACGTGCCCCATTGATCACTCAATGTTTAATCATGTTTCCGATCATTGTTTCTGGTCAATTATTTCGGTTTTCGTTAGCCCCAAACTCCCCTCGTCTGACATTGGCCTAAATTTGAATATGATTTCTGTGCTTAACTATTGGGCAGAATCAAAGGGCCAAAAAAGCGGGGGAAACCCAATTCGATGACTTCAACTATTGGATGTACATACATATGTAACGCTCTGCCACGCCTCGTAATGGAATTTTAAATTGAACTTTGTAAAATGCGCTTATGGCAGCCGCTCATTAAACGCATCCATACATACATGAGGAAGTTGCATCCACTGGCACGCTTCCCCCAACCATATAAACTGAATTCACCCCGCTTCTTTGCCCCCTTTCTCTTCCGCTCTTTCTAAACTCTACACATGGTAACAAAGAAACGGCTATTAAGAACGCTCTGCTGCACCTTTCCGACTTGAAGATACCTCTTAACAGCATAACTCCACAGAAAATATCTTAAAATACATTTTTTAAATTCTAAGTCTTTTTGTTTTTAGACTTAGAAATAAATAGAAAATGTCATTTAAAAAATTGAGTTTTTTTTAGCTGAAAATAGGATACTTCTACTTATAGAAAACTTTGCAGACACATCTACTTGCATCTCAAAATGAATGTCTCTATGCGCTATAGATCCTGAGATCCTAGTTTTGGTATAATTGTGTAGGGGTTTATCTGGCTAATACACCAATGCTCTCGAATTTTTACAGGTAATGAACGCAGCCACTGTAGCTATGGCCGTAAGATCCGCAGCTGATTCAGAGTCTGTTGATTCTACTTACTTAACGCATGGCCTCTATGCCCGGCCAGTCATAAACTGGTTTAACGACTTTAAGTTCTATAGACAAGCGTGGCGAAAGAGAGGGCTAGAGCCGTGTGGAAAGAGAGGGGCATAGATATAGGCAGGTAGGCAGTGGAGTCCAGCGAAACCAGCGAAAATGTTAATCAGCCAATTGAGACTGCACTTGGACTTGATAGCCAGCTCAAATGCACTTGATATATACGTATATAAATATGGCAAAAATATCGCTCGACTATATGAGTCATTCAGCTATGAGAAGCCTCCGATTAGATAAAGCCAAAACTGATAAAAATGAAAATAAATATACCTATATGGCATATATTGAGGAAAAGAAAGAGGCAAACAAAAGACAGTGAGGAATGGGTGAATGGCGGAGTATCAGAATCAGTGCATGGCAGCTGGCAAAGTGTAAATGATTTAATATACAGCCAGGCAATTGCCAATCCAGTTAGGAAAGGCATTAAAAAAAATTATACAAAAAACAGTATGCTGCCCGCTAACTGTAAAGAAAATAATAGCAAAACATCGGGCCAAGAGATAAAATCGCCATTACTATTAATATGGGGTCTTGCGATTATTGTTTCGACGCTTTTGCTACGGGGTTAACTCGCTTTATCATTGATCACTCAACACCAAAGTGCGGCCAACTACAGTGGATAGCGGCTAATAGATAATACCAGCCATTGCTACCATTGTTAGTACTCAATATAATGGAAAAGTAATTACACATAGCGTTGACTTAGTCGCTTCAAATATTTCTTATCACTTAATGCGTTATATGTGGCAATTTACTAGATTGCACACTTGTTTTGATTCAGCAGATATTACTCATGGTGGTCATTTAATTGAGAGGGATAAAAAATCATGCAACGAATTTTAAAAGTTTCGGAATCCAAGATAAGTCATTCGATGGGCAAAATTTGTGATTTACTTCGAAGTTCATTCTCTATTGGCATAACAAAATTTATATTTTGTAAACATATTTTATTTGTGAAATGATTTATACTTAACACAACAAAGAGTTACTAACTAAAACTATCAAAACTAATGAAAAGTTTTTTGATTTAAAAGAAGAATATTTATAACAGTTAAGCTTGAACTGTTGCATTGAAAATATCTGTATATAATCAATAGGAATCTGCTGATTGATAATAAAAAAAGGAAGGATTTAAAATTGGAACCAATTGGTGGCAATCAATTCGGGATTAGTAGATCAGGAACGAATGCGAAAATCGAAAACAATCGGGCACTTCAAAATGGCAATTAGCTTGGCCATTTGAAACGGGAAATGTTTTGTAAAACGAACGGTTAATGCAGGTGCAATTTACAGGGGGTAATCGCCTAATTACCGTTAGTCGTGCCTCACTGTATCTTCGTTTGTTTTGGGCTTCTAATTGGCAATTGGCAACTCGGGCTTTTTGGCCATGCTCGACTAACTAAGTGAGCCTCGTTTAACGGTCTTTTATTTATTTAGTTATTGCAGCTGCTTACTAAGTGAAAAAAGTCCAGTGAATATCAGTACCCTTTTCACACACACACACACACACATTCACATGGATTCAAAGGACCTGCAGCTTTTGTTGTTTCGACTTTTGCTTTATTTTATTGATTTTTAGCCAAGAATAAGAGGACAGGTTCAAAACACACAAACAAACACGCATACACCCGCACGCAGGAAAACACACCCCTGCTGGGTATGTGTATCCCTGAGCTACCAAAAATAAAAGGAAAAAGGAAACAAAATATAACCAGCCAATTGACTAGAAGACTTAAACAAACCTTTTTGGGTCGCAGCTTTCAAATTTGCGTGTAATTATGTTTATTTTTTTTTAGCAGTGATATTCCTTCAATTTACTGTTAGTAATGGCGCGCAAGTTGTTACCAACAACAACAACAATTGGACAACAACAGTGTTAGCCGCACGTCAAACACACTCACACACACAACACAATCACGTTAAAAAAATGAGATCGCGCGAGTAGACCGCTATTCCCCACGAAATCCACGAACGTTATGTTTGCAGCCGTCGACGGTCGTTGAAATATGTCCGAAAAATCCCCACCGTTAATTGGGGAGCCTTATAAAATACCAAGAATAACCAATCGTGAACAAATTTACCACAGACCCAAACCAACGTCTGCAATTCGAGCAATATTTAAAAGTGTAAACGGGCTAGAAGCGGATTAGCAAGGCAAATGTTACAATTGTTAAACTAGGCATGTAACTGGCCAAAGTAAATAAACGTTAAGAGGACTAAATTCAAGGCGGTGCACTTAAAATTGTAACAAAATACTAAGAAAATACCAGAGGTAAGTGATAGCACCATGGACTCAAACCATCAAATGTTTTGTTTGACTATTAGAATAAGAAGAAAGTTGGGAATGAAAAAAGGCGAAAACTTCATTTGTACGTTTTATGAAGAATTGAATACTAAGTTACATTCAAAATGCCTTTAAAAACTTAACATAAAATGTCACTTCTCATGTCTGACTCCCTCTGTGCAACTTTAATGGACAAAAACAAGCACTTTAAATTGAAGGTTTCCGATGCTTAGCTGCTTTTTTTCATTTCCAATATCTGGTAATCAATCATCGCTATAGCTTTGTATCTAAATTTTGCGTAATTTTCAGGGAAGTGATTTAAAATATTTCAATTTGATGTGCAATTCGAAATTGACTGCGATAGTCAGCCGATTGGCAAGGCGATACTTGCTATCGATATTATTCCACACCTCTAATTTCATTTCGTTTGTGCACATTTTCTTTGAAAGACGCTTTAGATTGTTGGATTTTGTTTCATGTATTGTGCCCCTTGTGCTAAAAGGTAAGAATAACAGCATATATGTTTGTGATTCCGCCGATTCGTTGGGTCCTGCAGGTCCCGTGAGTTCGCGTCGCTGCGTGTGATGTGCGTCTGCTGTTTTTTTTCCGTTTTTTTTTTGCGTTGTTGTGTTTGTGTGCGTGTGAGCGGTGGAGTGCAGCCGAAAACAACAACAAAACGGGACAACAGAGTTCCTGGCATTTTTTGTTGATATTACCCTATTTTTAACGTTGCCTTCGCTTGCCATCAGCCGAACATTACATTTTTTCGCGGAGTTGTGAAGAAGTTGCCTGTTATTTGGTGTTGATGTCAAAGCATTTCAACCGTTTACCTTGCAGTGCATCCGCCATTTTACGCAGAGATGTCGACCTATTTCGGGGTCTATATCCCGACCTCCAAGGCGGGCTGTTTTGAGGGATCGGTATCGCAGTGCATCGGCTCCATAGCCGCGGTGAACATAAAGCCATCCAATCCGGCGTCTGGATCGGCATCAGGAGCATCGGGATCGCCATCCGGCTCCTTGCAAACGGGAAACACAGACGATGGCAGTGCTGCCACCAAGTACGAGGATCCCGACTATCCACGTAAGTAGGAGCGAGATGAAGCGAGTGTCGGTATATGTGTGTGTTTTGCGTTCCAGTTATTTGCCGCTTGTTGCTATTGTGATACCATGTAATCGGGGGTTATGCGCGAACGTTCGGTCGGTTCGTTGATGCTTCTGTTTTCAAACAGTTCTGACCCGTATGGAGTAATTGGGAGCTTTTATGATTGGAAAACTGTTAACTTTTATTTACTCAAGTTCATACTGCATATACTTTCAAAACCAAATTTAAAAGTCGAGGGTTGAAGTTTCCAAGCTACATGAATGTTCATGATCGGAATTGCTTGGTTTTTGTTTTGCAACTAAACCTGAATTGCCTGACGGATTTCTGCAGTAGTTTGTTTTTTAAGGGGTTGCAATTTCATTCCCATTTATCAGAATATACCTGATCGAAATTTGTTCAGCATATGGATAACTCGTTACCTGTTCTATAAAGTCGTTAGTTTAATGAACCTAATTGTGCTTATTACACATTTTCGGTAAATTAAGTGCTTAAATATTATGATATATGAAATGTTTTAATATATAGGGTAATGCAACTGTTGAATTTTTATAAGTTTTGTATTGCTCTGTTGTTCCCTCCATGACTAACTGCCCATGAAGAAGTTTCCATGTGTGTGTTCAAAACTTCTGAGATTCGAGAAAAAACACAGAATCGGGGCTTGCCCAGCTGTCCCGCTCGCACAGCCGATTTCCTTGTCTGGGAGCGGTCTTTCGATTTAATTGTAAACAAATGGTGAACGATGGCGATTACCTGTCTAATTAAATGCAATTCTCCTGCTCTCACCCGTTCGCTCTTTAATCCAATTATATGCGATTCGAAAACAAAAACCGATTGGGGCGAGTTCATTCCACTTCCACATCGACATCATCCAGTTCCCATTCCAGGCCATGCCCAAATTGGATGCATTACGAGGACCTTGACCTGTCAGCACCGACATTCTGCCATATTTATGCTCCAGCAGTCACACAGCTGCGGTCAAAATAATAGGTTCCTATATTGTTTTGTACCTAGAATAATTATGGGTTTAATTAACAATTATCGTAATATTCTAAAATTCGGGGCAATTAGTCTTGCGTGCAATAGACTTTTATATTTCCAATATAACATATTTCTATTATTTCTTCTGTACATATTAAATTGCGATTTCTAGGAAGATCCCGAAATAATGATTGATAAATAAAACTATAAATGAGGTCGCAACTGTATGCCACACAGAATATCTCCAATTTTGTTTCCTTTTGAAATTTATTTATACTGCGAGCTGCAGAACAACAAGTATCCCGAAAAAGTGCGTGCGAGTACTGTCAAGAGTCCCCGGATCCAATATTTACATATATACATACGCCAAGTTTTGCCGGCTTGTGTTATTGTGGGTTGTGCCTGTCCCTGTCCCTTTCACTTGGCCCTGCCCCTCTCTTTTGGCCCAAGTCAACAGACGTTTCCCAGAAAAAATGAAAACAAGCGCGCAAAAAGAAGAGAGCAGTGTCGTTTTGTAAAACCAAATAACGCCGACTTTGAGATACCCTACGAGTGGGTAAATAAGCAATAACTAAATTGAACTGAAATGTACCTAAAAGTACTCAGATTAAGCAAAAATGTACCCACAGGTACTTAAATTACATTAATTACAAATTACTTCCCCAACATTTCAAAGCAATCTCCTTATTCCTTCCATAAAATATAAAAATCGAAACACGCCTAATTAGTGTCCAATTCATCTAATAGCAATTGTTTTATGCCTTTTAATTTAACTTTCATACGTGTTCCCTATTGGCCAACTCGTTGTTACTTCTACATGCTATATGTTGAGCTTTTATCAGATCTTTGATTAGAACTTTACCACCAAGGCTGCGGTGTTTTTGCCTGTAGTTTTGTTTCTGTTTTGTTTTACTAGCACATTGCGAAGGGTCGAAAGTAAATTTAATTATGGCACACTCGCTAATTTCGAGAGGTAATGTTGAGAGAAATATATGAAATGTTTGTACGCCGCAGCTGCGAGCTAAATATATCTGCTTTTGTTTTTTATAAATTCAACAAGTGCTATTTAAATGGGTTAGTTAGTCACAAGTGATCATAGGCTTTCAAAGTGTTTTGCATGTTGTTTAGAGTGCTTTTATAAACCTTAAATAAAGTAATCATTCGATTCCGATCCATCCACGTTTGTATTGTAAATACATATCTTTGAAATCTGTAACAATCTGCGAGCAAAACTGATGATACTCCTGATAAGGCAGGGCCTCGGAAAGTTTTGCCGGCGTCGTGCCAACCGCTGCGTCACACGCATATGCCCCACGGCCCACTGCCCACCCAACGCCCCCTTTAGCATAGCTTGTTTTGATTTTGTTTTGCTCGAGGCAATCCTCCACCCGTCCGGCATTCGACACTCGTTCGCTATTCGCCATTCGCCAAACCGATGGCGTGACCAAAGCAGTCAGCTCATTTATTAATGGTTTATCCCTCTCGATGCCCACACATCAACATTGCCAACGCCACGACGGAGCAGCGGACTCGCCACTGTGGCTGATCTTCACGGATAAATCCAAGGCGTTGGACGTCCTGCGACACTACAAGGAGGCTCGCCTCCGCGAATTTCCCAATCTGGAGCAGGCGGAGAGTTACGTTCAGTTTGGGTTCGAGAGCATCGAGGCTCTCAAGAGATTTTGCAAGGCAAAGCCCGAAAGCAGTGAGTACATAGTATAGCTAGCTATATAATTGCTTACCCAGTGATTTAACTTATGCGGTGTATTATTTTTTTCAGAGCCCATTCCGATAATCAGCGCTAGCGGTTACAAGAGCTCGACGGACAATTCGTGCTCCTCCTCGCCGACGGGTAACGGCAGTGGTTTCATCATTCCCCTAGGAAGCAATTCCTCAATGTCCAATTTACTGCTTAGTGGCTCACCGACTTCTTCGCCGAGCAACTCCATCATTGCCAATGGGCGACAGCAGCAGTTACAGCAGCCGCAGCAGCCGGATGTGTCCGGAGAAGGCCCTCCATTCCGGGCGCCCACCAAACAGGAACTGGTAGAGTTTCGAAAGCAGATCGAAGGTGGGCACATCGACCGGGTCAAGAGGATTATATGGGAGAATCCCCGATTTTTGATCAGCAGCGGTGATACGCCCACCAGTTTGAAGGAGGGCTGTCGCTATAATGCCATGCACATCTGCGCCCAGGTCAATAAGGCCAAGATCGCTCAGTTGCTGCTAAATACCATTTCGGATCGGGAGTTCACTCAGCTTTACGCTGGCAAGAAGGGCAGTGGCAAGATGTGTACTGCCCTCAACATCAGTCTCCTGGACTACTACCTGAACATGCCGGACAAGGGGCGCGGCGAAACACCGCTCCACTTTGCCGCGAAGAATGGTCATGTGGCCATGGTCGAGGTTCTCGTTTCCTATCCAGAGTGCAAATCGCTGCGGAATCATGAGGGCAAGGAGCCCAAGGAAGTGAGTTGCGAGTTTGGAGTCACAAAAGGACGAAGGAATCGCTATTATCATATTGTAACCTGTTCTCCCCCTGCAGATCATCTGCCTGCGCAATGCTAATGCTACACATGTGACCATCAAGAAGCTGGAGCTGCTCTTGTACGATCCGCATTTTGTGCCCGTACTAAGATCCCAGTCAAATACACTGCCGCCAAAAGTGGGTCAACCGTTCTCGCCCAAAGATCCGCCGGTTGGTATCTGTTTTACATTATTCTGCTTACTTATAATTTTAAATTCTCATTGGTATAATTATTTGACGATGGACATACGTTTAGTTTCTCATGCAAATTATATTTTCCTACCGTTACTCATTAAGAAAATACCTTATTATTGCATTTGTTATAAGTATGAGAAAACAACAATATGACTAATTTAGATAGTGATAAACAAATCAGTTATTTATTGAGGACCCTACTCAACATGGAACAATTAACGACGCATTGATACATATATTTGTCCTTATACTTTACAAAACCTGCAACAAAAGGCGGACGATTGCGAGGGCCTCAACGGGGACCTGGCAATCAGTGCGCTGGCGGGACCCATGTCCCGCGAAAAGGCCATGAACTTCTATCGCCGTTGGAAGACACCACCGCGGGTCAGCAACAATGTGATGTCGCCGCTGACTAGTTCACCATTTAGCTCGCCGGTGAAGGTAACGCCGAGCAAGTCGATCTTTGATCGAAGTGCTGGAAACTCGAGTCCAGTCCATTTAGGACGCAGAGTGCTCTTTAGTCCATTGGCGGAGACGACCAACTTACTAAAACGCTCAATGCCCAATGAGAGCGAGCACAACAATAATAATGTGAAGCCAGTGTATCCGTTGGAGTTCCCGGCCACACCCATTCGTCAATTGAAACCGGATTTATTTATGGCCTATCGCAACAACAATAGCCTTGATTCGCCATCTTTGGCCGATGACTCCCAAATCCTGGACATGAGCCTAAGCCGCAGCATGAATGCGTCGCTAAATGACAGCTTGCGTGAGCGCCACATCAAGAACACTGATATCGAGAAGGGTCTAGAGGTGGTCGGCCGCCAACTGGCACGACAGGAGCAGTTAGAGTGGCGCGAGTACTGGGATTTTCTCGATTCATTTTTAGACATTGGTACGACCGAAGGGCTGGCCCGCCTGGAAACGTATTTCATGGAAAAGACCGAACATCAGGCGGATAAATCAGAAACGGTCTGGAACTTTGCCCATCTGCATCAGTATTTCGATTCGATGGCCAGCGAGCAACAGCAGGAACTTCGAAAGGATAAAAATGAGGCTGCGGCAGCAGCTTCGCCATCCGCCGGAGTCATGACTCCATACACATGCGTAGAGAAGTCGCTGCAAGTGTTCGCCAAGCGCATCACTAAAACGTTGATCAACAAAATCGGCAACATGGTGTCCATCAACGACACGCTGCTCTGTGAGCTCAAAAGACTGAAATCGCTGATTGTCAGCTTCAAGGTTTGCTTAAAACAAATACTAACTTAGCATTTACAAAATGTTATCGATATTTAACCATTTTAGGATGATGCCCGCTTCATTAGCGTGGACTTTAGCAAGGTGCATTCACGTATCGCCCACCTGGTGGCCAGCTATGTGACCCACTCGCAGGAGGTCAGCGTAGCCATGCGTCTCCAGTTGTTGCAGATGCTTCGAAGTTTGCGCCAACTGCTGGCCGACGAGCGCGGCCGAGAGCAGCATTTGGGCTGCGTGTGCGCTAGTCTATTGCTGATGCTGGAACAGGCACCGACCTCCGCCGTGCATCTACCAGACACTCTGAAGACCGAGGAGCTATGTTGCGCCGCCTGGGAGACGGAGCAGAGTTGCGCATGTCTGTGGGATGCAAATCTCAGCCGTAAGACCAGTCGTCGAAAGCGCACTAAGTCGCTGCGGGCAGCCGCCGCTGTTCAGTCTCAGTCGCTGACGCACGGTCAGCTTCAGGATACTCCGGGAACGACAGGGTCGTCCGCCTTGCACGCTTCGTGCACGCTAGGTGTGGGATCGGCCAGTTTGGGAGCATCAGGGGTCGTGGCGTCCCCTTCGAAAACTGATTGGCGCACTCAACAAAGCGACATCTTTGTGAGTATCAGTGTTTAGTATTGTTGTCCTTCTCCTAAACATTTCTGTTGTTTTTTTTTTTTCAAGTTCGACTGCACTAATGATTCGCTGCCTTATGAAAGCAGCAGCGAGGACGAGGAAAACTTCCATACGCCGCCGCAAAGCTTGTCGCCACGCATTTCCATGGATTTGGAGCCGCGCTACCAGTTGTTTATTTTTGGGTGAGATTAATCATTGTTTAGAATGTTTATTTATAGACTACATTTGTTAACATTGTAGAAACGAGCCAACCAAGCGGGATTTGGATGTGCTGAATGCCATTACCAATGTCGACATTGATAAGGAAACACTGCCGCATGTCTACGCCTGGAAGACTGCCATGGAGAGCTACTCCTGGGCTGAAATGAATCTGTACGTTTATTTCCATAATGATGGGGTTTTTGTAATAATTTTTGCTCATTTATATTAAAGCTTCCCATCCCCAAAGAACGTCAAGGTTCAAAAGCTGGAGCCTTGGTATTCAGGAACCAGTGCTAGCCACAACAGCCAGCCATTGTTGCATCCCAAGCGTCTGCTTGCCACGCCGAAACTGAATTCCGTGGTCAGCGGCAGACGTGGGTCCGGACCATTGACAGCGCCAGTTACGCCGCGTCTGGCCCGAACTCCGTCCGCCGCCAGTATTCAAGTTGCATCCGAAACGAACGGCGAGTCGGTCGGATCTGCCGTGACTCCGGCATCGCCGATTTTGAGTTTTGCCGCCTTAACGGCAGCGACGCAGTCATTCCAAACACCATTGAACAAGGTGCGCGGCTTGTTCAGCCAATATCGGGATCAGCGGGCCTATAACGAGGGGGACACGCCGCTGGGCGATCGGAACTGAAACGGAATGGGCCCGGAAACAAAAACGGCGACTGATTGATGAAAGGCCGACTGCATACTTACCCCCCAGAATACCCGGTGTCGTCCATTATCCCTTTTAATGTTAGTCGCATGTATATTATTTTTTTTTATACATTATGAAAATAACAATCGTGAAAAGAAGTGAAATAAAAAACGAAATCTTTGCTACCAAATACTTTGCGGCAGATGAACTCCTTAATTATTTGTATAGTTCGCAGCAAATCGAATCAAGTGCTTTTCTAAATATGTACTTTCCCAATTCATTTTGGTGTGGCGGTGGGGCTATCAGTTTGGGGACTGCGACTAAAAGCGAAATTACCGCAACAAATTGTGGCAGAGGAGCGCCGTAGAAAGCCATAAAAGCAATTACCATTAATCACACAAACGGACGGACAGTGGAATGGACACCTGGACGCTGGGTAAGATCGCGGCTCAAAGGAGCATTCTTCGCCACCGATCGATCTTGGTGTTCGATGCAATGCAAAACGAGAAACTGAAACCGCTCGGCTCGGAAAAATAAAAAATAAAATGCAACGAATTCAACGCAAGGGAAAGGAAAGCAAAAAATGTTTATCGAAGCCAGTATACGTATACCCATAGATTCTGCCCCAGCTCAGGGGATCCCCTCGACGGTGCCGATCCCTGCCAGGTCTCGTTTACTCTCAATTTCTTATTTATGAGAGTGCTCTCGATGGTGGCAGCGCTACATCACAATGGGTATGCTCGACTTTCGATGGGGAACGCTCTGACAACAGGTGTAAGATGATTGCGGTGTATAGACGCGTGAGATTTACCATATACTCAGCATATGCATAATATGCGAAGGCCAAAAACAGAAGGTATGCGATAGTCGACACTCAGGTACTCATCGCTCTGTAAGCTTCTTAAAATTAGAGGTATGCAGCAGGTTCAAACTAATACCTGTTTCGAAAACTGAGCGAACTCATCCTATTGTTGTTTTGAAATATAAGACTTAAGTTTTTTTTTTAGCATGGTTTAACTATTATTTTTAGAGACTGATACCATAGGGTATCATCGGTTCGCCACGTGCCCATCGAAGAGCTTCTTCGTTGGTGTCTTTTGGTTTCTGCTCCTCTTCTTTTGTCAACTGGAGCAGAGGCAGGTGGGGCAGGTACGTGGGGCAAGCGGCATGTGGCTGGGGTAGATGGTTGGGGGGTCTGGAGGAGCAGCGAACAAATTTGTTGCAATTGCCGTTTCGCTCAGTGGTCGGGCCACTTTTCAATGGCAGGGCTTTGACAAATGATCGCTGATAAGAAGCCAAACTGAGGGAGAATACTAAAAGCGAAACAAATTGAGAGGCTATAAGGCGGGATCTGGTGGAGCGTGGGAAAGGGTTGGTGGCGTTGGCGGGGGGTTTTGGCCATAAGTGGGTCGCAATGCCAGTAAGAAGTATTTTTTACCCAGAGGTCTAGCACTAAGCTCCGCATTACGTATTGGATCTTATGGTGTTATGAATCTATGATGAAGTTCGATTCGAAAAGTTGATATTTTCTCATATACTTTGGGCTGAATAACATAAGTTGTGAGCTTTTAGGTATTTCTTTACAGCAATCCTAATATGACATCTTATACTCCTTTCTTTTCGTCTTGAAAGCTATGTTTTTTCAAAAGGATATTATGTAATGTATAAATGTTCCCTAACTAAATGAAGTTCCAATTTTATTCGCTTAATCTAGTTATAAGCAAAACGACGAGTAAGAAAAACATGGTGGTTCCTCAACCTACAGCTATATAATAATATAATATATGCAATGTCCAGACGACGCACGGTTAATGAAGGGGAAAAGCGGAGTAAAAGGGACTCCCTCTAACCGACTGGCGCCAGTGGCTCCGATTATCTGACCACCGCCATCAGGGTCAACTCATTCCAGCAGTTCTTTTGTTTGCCCCAGCTCCAGCAGCCATAACCCAAAGTCCAGAGTCCCGAAAAATCCAAAACCCATTCCTCGACGCTTTGTGAAACTTGAGAACACTTAACGATTGAAAAAAAAAAACAAAAAACTAAAAATAAACAAATCAAAGGAATAAAAAAGGGTAAAGAGAGGGCGAAAGAGCGAACAAAGAGAGTCCGGGCCGTGTCAGAATTTCACACAAAACTTGTGAAGTTCCTCCGATCCTTGGAGTAAAGTGGCTTTCGGTGGAGTGGCCAGCACAGCCCTATTCCTATAAAGGAATATGTGATTTTTTTTTTTTGCGGAATGCAAGGCGGCGCCGGAAGCTGTTCAGACAGCCCCGACCAATTAGCCAGCCATTTATACAACCAACAATCCATCAAGCCTTCAAGCCATCCAACCATCCAGCCAGCCAGCCATCAATCCATCCAAGGCAGCTGCATTCGGTAACTGGACTAACCCACAATTGCGCAGGACTTTAGCCATATCACTGACCCCAATCTTGTCGATTTCGGTACGAAAAGTTGGTGGACTCATTACTGAAGTGCATTTCAAAATACGTTGATCTGATATAAAACTATTATTTTTATTAATATTTTATTTTAAGAGCTTATTTTAATTAAAGACAGTTAAGATATTAATTGTGTTTAAACCGAAATGCTTATTTGCTTATATAAAAACGAATATTATTTTTACATATTCTATGACTTAGAATTTGTATCTTGATTTTTAAAATATTTTTGAATTAAAAAACCTTTCATTAATATTCACCTTTTATTGTTTAAGTTACAGATCTAGATAGTTCCAAAATCCAAAAAAGCAATCAGACGCATGCAAACGGATTACGTGAACAATGAAAGGCTTTTAGGACCTGCAAATGGAACCACACGCAGGTGGGACTAATGATACACGCATCGATTTGGCATTCGATGTAGTTCCATTAAGTAATGCCACGGTTTCAGTCGTAATGTTGACTTTGGATCCGATGCCAGGGCATCAGTTTTGAGTTCACTACCGAGCCGCGTCGGCGAGCAATGTTCCTGAAACGGAAATGCCGCAAGAGAAACGCCATCCGCCGGAGTCCAGGGCGCAGCGCAGCCTCGAGACTTTGATCATCTTTCGGCGCAGCCTCATCTACCAGACGAAGGAGTTCTTCCAGAACTCGACGCTCCACGGAGTGCGATACATTGCCGAATCGGGCCGGCCCATCGGCGAGAAGTTCATGTGGTTCTGCTTCACATCCATCGGAGCGGTCACCGCGCTGGTCATCATCATGAGCCTCTGGGAGAAGTTCCAGACCAATCCGACCATTACTGGCCTCGACACCGACTTCCACAACCAGAACGTGGTCTTCCCCACCACCGTCGTCTGTCCAGAGGCGGCGTTTGACCACGACAAGACCTACGAGAAGGTTTACAATACCCTGGCGTGAGTACGGGGGCAACTCAAGAATTATGTTATATGTTATCTATGTTATATGTTATCTATATATCTTATTGTATCTTATAGATTGGATGCAACTATTTTCATGTACATACATTTTGTGATTACAGTAACTACGACGAGGCCCAGGCCCAAATGTATACCCCGTTTCTGAGGATTTTGACCTCCCTGAACTTCGACAGCATTCGGGACGCCAAGGTGCTGTCGCAGTCGATTCCGCAGAACCTGCTCGATGCGCACACCATCCGGGAGTGGGCCTTCGAGGGTCACATCGACTGCAAGAACGTCTTCGTGTCCTGCAAGTATCGCGACGAGGACATACCCTGTTGCGAACACTTCGAGCCCATTTACACGGAGCACGGCTTTTGTTACGCCTTCAACAGTCGTTTCAAGTCCACGCCCACTGAAGAGTAAGTTTCGCAGAATCGGAGTCCAATTTGACCTCGGTTTTATTGGGAATATGTACTTTGTTGTATAGCGTAAAAACCGGAGCACCTCATGACCTCTACGAAACCGACAAGAAGTGGGCACTCTTTTTCATACCCAACAGCACTTCAAGTGTAAGTTGTTCATAACCATATACTATATACTCGTATAGTAGTTATCACAATATATTTCGCATAATAATGAATTTGAATAACACATCTTCAGATCTTTATCTTTTCCAACGAGGAGTACTTCGGTTCGGATTTCAATGCTCAGATCGACTGGTCGGACCCTCAGATGGTGGAGGTGAGGATATCCAAGAAGAACACCTACACCACGGACGATGCTCGCCAGCTGTCCATTGGCCAGAGGAAATGCATCTTCAGCGACGAGGTGAAGCTCAACTATTTCCCAGATGCGTACACATTCTCCTCCTGCATGAAGCAGTGTCGCATGAACAAGGCCATCAAGTTGTGCAAGTGCAATCCGCCCTTTTATAAGCCGATACGTTAGTAATGAACATATTTACAAGCTTATTGCATACTTATTATTATTATATTTAACGTCGACAGCTAATGTGCCTATGTGCTCGATCAAGGACTTCGATTGTCTCGATGAATTCAAGAGCAACATTACGAACATCAAGGATTGCCTGCAATGCGAGCTCAGTTGCTCGAAAACCGTTTTCAACATCGATAAGCTGATCAAAATGTTAGTTTTTCCAAATAGGTGTATCAATGATGTAACCAAGAAGATGTAATGATGTATAATGTAATTTTAGGTCGGATCGACAAGATAGCTCAGGTGTGCTAGTCGAGTTTCTTACCTGGCCGATTATTCGCTATAAACGTGAGGTCCTTTTCGGCTGGGTTGATCTGTTGGTGTCCTTTGGCGGAATTGCCAGCCTTTTTCTTGGATTTTCACTGCTTTCCGGTGTGGAGATTATATATTACTTTACGCTGCGAGCCTGCTGCATGGTCTATAAAAATCGCGTAAGTTATCCCAATGGAATATTCCAATCAACTTCCATCTGAAATATGAATAAAATTCAGCAAGAGCTTTACGAGATCGAGGAGAAAATCCGTCAGGAGCCGCCACCCAAAATAGATCTGAAACTGAGTTTAAAATCCCACAATCCAAGGGTCGGAGACACGCCCACTTCGGCGGTGCTGAAAGTGAAACCGGCGGAGGAGTCCGCAGGAACAAATCCTTTGGGTGGTTATCAAAGAAAACACGAAAAGGTTAGTCTCTACGAAAAACTGGCATCATTAAGTGCACTTTCACAACAACGCTTTTTCAGGACTACTCCCTCAACACAAGGAACTATTTTAAAACACCCAAAGTTGTGCCCGACTATGGATATACAAGCAAAACGAAAAATTCCTGGACAACTTACGATCATTCTCAATACATGCCCTGAAGCTAAAGCGCTAAAAAAGTAACAGAAACTAACAAAATATTAAATAAAAAAATAAAATTAGTGGCTCATGCTTTATTTTATCCTTGAACGAGAAATGTAATAGATTTAACAAAACAAATCAATAACCAAAAACATTAAAAAAAATGTATTCAACATTTTTATGTGCTCAAAATAGTTGTGTTTCCACATATTTCAATTTGGCCCTTTTATATATTGCTTAAATGGTCTCAAATAATAATTGAATAATGTAATACAATTATTTCAAGCACAGCTGTACCCAAAGTAAGCTACCAACAAATACTTAACCATCAATGAATATTAATGCGCACCAGCTGTTGCTAGAGCAAATACTCTTATCATGTAGTAAGCTTGTCTCTTTTTTTAATAAAGATATATTGTATCACGCAGATATGCACCAGCAATAAAGAAATATTCGCTAGTAAAATACCTTCGTTTGCCGCTGGAATGTTTCGATGGGTTTTGCTCCCAATTAAACTTCAGTTCTGTGTTGCATACTTAGCGGCGCGGCGGGTTCACTGCACCATGGTGGTTGACAAAGCGGGATGGGTTGGGGTGTGCGGCAGGTGGGTGGCCGGGTGGGCGGTGGCAAACTAACCGCCGACCCGTCCGCAAAACTCCCATCTTTAGATCCAACTGCATCTGTGGCTCCCAGCCCGAAACTCAAACCCACTACCAAATCCCCGGCATTCAGCCGCAGCTCAGCAAAGGCGAAAAGCATTTTTCAGTTAACATCGTTGCTGGCTCATTGTTAATTCCCCCCAGTGCTGCCCGCTATTAGCCCTTAAAATGGCTAGGATTGTGTTCTAATTGCTTCCGGGTTAATAACCCAATTTTAGATGTTAAACTATATGGACAAATAATGTTGAATATGCTATGAATCGGTAAAATGTGCATTACTATAAATGTAAATCTGTGTTTTTCGATTTTAAGCGGTCGGCTTAACGGTAAAAATGTTATAATATATTTTTTAACATTTTTTGAATATTTAAAAAAAAAAAGGAAATCTATTGTTTTCGATATCACTTAAAAATTAATCTATTTGAATTTGAAATAGTTTTACAAATTACGGCCAAATTACATTAAACAGCTACACCTACAGCACTGACGTGCGGCGGAAAGAGAGAGCAAGGTAGTGTGCGAGAGAGAAGGCTATGCGGACTCCCAAAGCGGCCAACAGGTGGAGCGTGGTGGTGGTCGTAGTTGTAATTGCAGTTGTAAGCCGCGTAGTACGCAACGGAGTCTGCTTTTCCGTTTTTCCGGGGGTTGGATGTGTGTTTTTCCAGTCTCGCATTCAATTTGCGCGATTTCCCCCCACCATTTGCATATTTCTGTGAATGAAACCGCCGCATAGTTTGTACTTTTCCCCTTACTGGCAAAAAAAGAGGCGTTTCCATGGCTAGGATTAAGATGCAACGATCGCTTTATGACCTCGCCCCGTCAAGGATTAAAAACCAGCACTAAATTAAAGGGAACAAATAAATAAAAATAGCGAACAATCAAAGAAAATAAAAAAGAAGTAGGCACAACTAAGGCAAAGAACATAAAAAAAAACACCCAGTGCCTGTTAACGGACTTGTTGACAATAAACACACGCCCACAAATAACTAATCTCACATGCATGGATACACAGAAAAAAATATTAAATATTTTCATTAATCTATGGATTACTTTACATTTAATTAAACATATTGTATACATGTTTAATGCAGATTTTGAAATAGAATCAACACATTTTATCTGTCTATTTCTTCTGTTTCTATTTCTTTTTAAACAATTTAATGAGTTTAAATCTTTTTGAAAATGTAACCACTTAAATTCAGTGTAATGATAAGATTATTTTTATGAAATATATTTTGTTCTATAATGTTTATGACAGTGCAATCGCATGCATAAATAAATTTAGCAAAGTTAATTGAAATAAGGGAGTTGAAAGCGCTGTTTGCACACTCCCAAAAAAAAGGAAAACAAATTTCCAAATCTTTTGCTCTCCCGTTTCCGAAAATAGTGCAAAAAGGGAAGAGAAAACAAACAAACAAACAAACACTCACAAACTCTCTTCCGCATTCCGTTTGAGAGCTCTTGTGCACTTGATTTTCGATTTGCATTTCTAAAATGGCCCATAAAAGTGCTAAAACTAATGAAATGGCTTTGATTCAGTTGATGGCCATTGCCAGTTTGTAAAAATAAAAAACGAATTAAACAATTAAGAGAAAGGTGTGGGCAGTTATATCAACGGCGAGTCACTTAAGTGAATCTGCAGGAAAACCTTTTAGGCCTTGGCACTAAAAATAAAAATTAAGCTGAAGACACACATGGCGTATACGTGATATAAGCTAATGACTTTTGAAAATGCATTTAATCATCAATGTAAGATGACGATCATTAAGCAGAAGTTTTCTATAAGTTTGTCTAATATTTAATGAACGTTACAATTTGTAGATTTTCTTTATACTATGCACAAGGATATTGCACAACACCACCGGGTTAATAACAACCATTATTACGCTTGGCTGCATCTGCTCAAAAATTAAATAAAAAACGGAGCTAGCAGGGGAAGTATAATAAATTCAAATAAACTCACGAGGACAATGGCAATGCACAGTGGTTTTTTATGCGTTTTTTTTGGCAGAAATTCGAAATGATGACCTATCTTCACCAAATTTGGTTTGTGTTACTCTTTACTTCCCCCAAGATGATTCACAAAGTTTCAAGTGATTTGGTCAACTTTCATATAGCTGCCATATAAACGATCTGGCCGATATGCCATAAAAATATTTACATTACCAAAAAAAAAAATTTGTATCTATTTTTAATTATATTATATTATATTATATTATATACAGAAAATCAAATAAAATAAAATCATATTAAGATGTATATGATGGTCCAAAACAGTTTGTCATGAAATTTAAAAATAAATTTATCATATGTTATGTTATATGTATGTATGTTATACTTACAAAAAAATTAAACTTATTATTTATTAATTTAAAAAAACTCCTCGTCTGAGGCTATTACATCAAGTTCATGATCTTTCTGTATAAGTTCTCTTTCATCGTCCTCCTCCCCCTCGTCGATGTCCTGGCAATCACCATGATCATCATGATCGCTTCCAACGCATGGTGATTTAAGTAGAGAAATTACCTCTTGCGGCATATTTTTGTTTTTATTTTTCCTTTGTCTTTCTTTTAGATAAATACTAGACAACAAAGGATCAGACGTATCTAGAGCTCTGTTAAAAATATCGGTCATAGTATCTAGGCGACTGCATTTTCTTGCATGTCTTCTCCGATCGCTCTTATATAATTTGTTCCTCGATTCGGACGCATGCTCACCAAGACAGCCAACAGGCACAAAACAATTATCTATAATTTGATGCCCATGAACTAACACCTTGTGAACAGTAGGTGACATAGGATACCAAGGATATTTGTTCTGATAGGCCAAAAAAACATTTTTACAAAATGTTTTAAATTTTTCTGAGTCAATTTCGTATTCTGAGGAAATCGTTATTAAAATAATATAAAAGCTATAAAGAATGTCGTAATCAATATTTAATATTGACGACAGTAAGGCTGTATTAGAAAATGCCCTTCTGGCTGTATTGCCATCATTTGAATTTCCGCTTCCATTCGGTAACGGCTTGTCCACATTGAGACCCATTTTCTCCATCATTTGTTTTTGTATAAAATGCTTTCGTTCCACTAATTTAGGTTTCTCAATGTCCTTTACATGCCAAGTTTTAAGATCAGCTCTATATGCAAGTTTTAAAACAAATTCAAAGAAGCGAATCCACGCATGTAAAGGGCTTATTCCAAACTGAAGAGTTTGAGATTTAGCATCAAAAATATCTGAATTAAAATCATTCACATTCATTAAATGCGTTGGCTTTGCTCCGCAAATCGGGCAACATTGGCAAGAGTTACATCCTGTTAATATGTTTAAGACTTTACCGTCTATTAGTGTCATTTGACCGACATATTTTACAAATATTTTAATGTTGTTTATTTTATGCAAATATATGTGCAAATTACGAATCTGGGTATCCAAGTTTTCTTTTTCTGCTAATATAAGCTCTCGAGTTTCCTTAATAAATTCAATTTTTAAAGGACGACAAAACCGTATAGATTGTGGCGATCTGTTGATCCAAATAATTTTTTGTTCATTGTCTACTAATTTTAATGGCACAATTGTAGTAACAAACAGCGATCCATCATATACAGCACCGATTTCCTCATAACGTTGCTTATAAATACTCTGACCAGTTGATCCATCATATCCATAGCTAAATATTAATTGGCATTCTATCGAGTTGGTATTTGCTTTGAAAGTTTCATACTGCATTTCAAGAATCCGCGAAGTTGTGTGGTTTAAGAGTTGTTGTAACTCAACTTGCGCTTTATTTTCAAAATACTCGATGCCATTTGGTCTAAGCTTTAGTTTAGCGTTAAGAACATCAGGATATGATGGGTAAATATCAAAGCCGTGTACTTTTGTATTCCGTTTTAAATTGATGTATTGGCTTTTTGTAAATCCGTTTTCAAATAAAAAGGCTAATGCATTGTCGACGGACATTTGTGTGGGCTCAGAAGAGAACATTTTTCTTTTTATATTATTGATATTATCGCTGTTACCAGCTGCTTTTAATACAACTGCCATGTCCTTTTCATTTCCTTTTTTAGCCGAAACTGAAGCAGCATGCAAGAGTAATGGTACAGAATTATTATTTTCATCCGCAAGGTCCGAAGCTAATTTTCTTTTAAGTCTGTCACTAGCCTTTTCATAAACTAGTTTTGGACGACCAACTTTGTTTGGAGTTTTCCAATCAGCGATTATACTAATACTAGATGCCAGCCATTTGAAGTGTTTTTTCTTCAACCTGTCCAGTGATCTATTGCAACCTGGCAAATGTTTCCTTATGTAATCAAAGAAGGACTTAACTTTTTTATTTATCAATGAAATACAACATTCATTTAAATTATTCTGACCAATTTTTTTAAATATATGCTGCCTAACTGCATCCTCAGAGCGACTATTGTTGCTCCAAATGTCAAGCAGCTCTGCATGCCCAAACAAGTATTCATCTACAAAAACGTAATTTTTTCAAAAAGGAACAAAAAGGTGCATATGAAACTAGTTGTATAATATTATACACATGTTAGTTAATAACTTGCCGTTAAAATTCTTTTGAAGTGGTTTGCCATACAAAAGTTATATTCCACGAAACACAGCTACATTTGTTAAGTTGACTGTAAAAAAGGTACATAAACAAAACACGATACAAATACACAAAAACATATAACATACACAAAAATTTTACTGAACTACAAATCTACATACCTGGCCTACTGTTTTCCATGACAACACTTTAAACTTTTTAATTCTCTGAGGAAATATTAACCACAAATGTTGCACAATGATTTGCCGCCAATTTTGTCTTACGCATGTTATCGACAATCAGCTGTCTTTGAGAGGTGGGCAATAAGCCAGTGTTGCATAAAAAAGTAAAAATCGACTTTTTTTTATCTAATTAGACTATCCTAAATATAAAGAAACTAAAAATTTTTTTATTCCGTTAAAAAAATTTTTTGACTTTCTGCCAAAAAAAACACATAAAAAACCAATGTGCAATGGTTGAAATGTGGCCCGCGGATACGCAATGTGCCACAGGCACCGGAACCGGAAGTTCTGTACAGTGTGTACCAGCACCAGCTTAAAAAAACAAAAAAAAAAAAAAAAATGAAGAAAAAGAAAATGCCAAACACCCCGCGAAACATGGCGGCAAACAAATGAGCAGACGGCTGTGGGCGTGGCGCCTCCTGACAGGCAGCTTAATTAAGATGGCCAGGATAATGCAGAAATTAAGACACAAAATGCCACGAGAAGGACGAGCAAAGTTTCGCCAGACGCCAATGTTTTTCCAGCCAGACGAAGACATAGCAGACCGGATTTTCTCCGAATTTTACGAGCCACTTCGATTGGAAAGTGCCATAATCACGAATCATTTGATAAATTTTTTGAACTTTGTCCTTCAGGCGCATTGCACACAAATGCAGCCCATAACTTTATGGTTTTCCATGGGAAATACAAGAAATATTTAATTTAAAAAGAGGAAAACGGAGAGGTTATCTCAAATGATTCAAAGTAGGTGTATCTAAAAGGTCTTGCTGTATTTTGTTTTTCAGTTAGTAAGTTTATGCTTGTGTTTTGATAAAATATCCTTCTAGTTTTATGAATTTTATAAATTTTCATCCAATGTTCAGTTGTCTTCAGTTGTAATTGATTTATTTTTAGATCGGTTTAAGCCACTTTTGCATCTCTGGTTACGCCGACATCCTGGCAAGTGCTTCTGTTTCCGCTGCGTCTTTGATTGCATTCGACTTTTGGCTGCAGTTCAGGCGCCTCTTTCCCCTTTAGTCCCGTTGCCACCCCACTTTTCCACCCACTCGACGACAACAATATTGTCCTTTTGGCTGAAATCAAAATGCTGGAAAGTTTTAGCCGGACAACGTAAACATAAAGTAAACGCAGTGCCAAAAACAAAAGTCAAGTCCACTCCGAGTGTCCAACTGCACTTGCTGTGTGAGTGAGTATCTGTGTGTCCAGAGTATCTGTGAGTCCAGAGTACCTCTATGTGTGTGTGTGTGTGTGTGTGTGTTGGCTTGCTGATGCGTGTGCATGTGATCTGCTGGCTGCGATTAGAAAATGATTTACACCTCTGGCTGCAAAAAAAAGAGAATTCAGGATAAAACATGGGCCTTACAACGTCTGCGAAACTGGTTAGAAGAAGAAGCTGATGTTCTTCTCCCTCTCCTTCATCTTCTTGCTCTTGGCCAGCACTGCTTCTTCCCAGTATGCAATTACACATTTTATTATTATTAACGTTAATGTCGCCCATGGGAGGGCACTAACGCCCGGCTCCACATAAAAGGCGCTTATTAATAAGAAATTGCAATAAACTACAAGACACAGCAGAACGTACAGCAATCCGTTGCTACACTACAAGAATTTTCACTATCAAAATGTGCTATTTAGCGCATAAAAATGTAAATTGAAACTAATAATTTCATTTCGCAGAACCATTTTTAATTATTCCTATACGTACTTTATTTTTATATATTAATTATTTATTTTTTATATATATGAGTAAATTTTTAATGCTTTTAGACGTTCAAGGCCATCGTTTTTTTAAGTGCATTCCGGTACGCTGGCGCTTAAAGGAGCAACAGCTGGCGTGTGAGTGAGAGGCCAGACGGTGGGAGAGGGGCACCGAAACAGAAGAGAGAGTGAGAAGGGGAAAGAGAGATCCCAGCCGGCGAATGCGCGGCAAAAACAAAAGGCAACGGGAGAAGCTCGGCGAAACAGCTGGCGAAGAAAGTCGCTCTCTTTGGCTTATCTCTTTTTAACCCTCTTCTGCCTGTCATTGCTTTTCTTAACCCTTGCGTATCCTTGTTGAGAGTAAATCAAGCGCTCCACATATTTTATTAAGTTGGAAACCAGTAATAAAGTAAGAAGCTCGCTGCCAGCTGCAGCTCACACACACACACCTACACGCACACACTTACACCGATGCACTCTTCTGCGGCGCTGGGGTTGCTGTTGTTGCACTGCCTGCTGCACGCGCGAAAATGCCAAATTGCCAGGAGCGGATTCAGTTGGTTGGGTGCACACTTCCAGGGGCACTTCCAAGATATAAACCAGCCAAAATAGATTTTCTAACTCAGTATTAGCTAGATCTTCATTTCGAGAAAACAGACAATTTTTAACTTTTTTTCCGTGTTATCGCACTTGTTAACCAACCAGACTTACATTTTTTGTAACAAAACTAATAGATCGGCTTAGAGTGATGAACTAACAAAATTAATCAGTTAAACGTATTCCCATAAGACATTGCCTACTTTTTCGGGCACTTGGTAAATTACAATCTAAATCATAGCGTGCACCGTTTTGAAAGTGATCCGCACCTGTTTTGAATCATTTTCTGCTCTCTCCTTCGCTTCCCTTCTCGATCCCACTCTTCGTAGGCTCAAAACGTGCGCCTAACAAAATGCCGGTTTAAGTTTTGCGTTGTTTGGCGTATACGTAATGCAAAAGGAGAGCGAGAGTAGCGTGCCGAAAACGAGAGAGTGTGCTAGAGAGCGGAAAAGAGCGCGCGCGTCGCTAGTTGCTTTTCGTCTGATTGGAACTCCAATTCCAGCTCCAACTCCTACTACAAATACAACTACAGCTCCACTGCATTAGCTTGTTGTTGTTGTTACCGCTGCTTTAGCTGTTTTTTGTTTTTGTTTCATCTGGCAGTTCTTGTTCCTTTCCTTCTGCACTCCATTCGCACACTAGCTCAGGTCCACAGCAGTAGTCAAAGCAATAGCAGCTACAACTGTACAGCTTTTAAAAGTTTTCAAAATACCCGAATTCTAAAAAAAATATGTTTAATAGTTATGGTTTTTTGGATAAAAAAATGTTTATGCTATTGTAAAGAGTAAAACCAATTTTACAGTTTGTGATGTGTATCGTTAAATTAAATTACTTACTTACTTACACTAAACGTTACTTTCATTCAATCATTAACTTGAAAAAAGCTCTGAGCTATTTGGGCATTACTTCTTTTTCCGCGCCTGTGGCGAGCAAACTGCATTTGCGGCGCTGCCGGCGTCGTCGACGTGGGGACGTCGCTGCGTCCGTGGGATTCGGCCGCAGTTGGATTTTGGTGCTGCTCGCGCGAGGACGTCTCCTCTCCTTAAACTTCTGCTGGGGCTCTCTTCGAAGAGAGCGCTAATCCTGCAAAGAGCGTCGTCTTTAAGTCGCGATCAGAAACAACAATAACCACAACCTGGTGGCCAGCAATTCTTACCAGTTTTTAGAAAGAGCCACGAAAAAAATGAAGTAGTGTGAAATATTATATTTTCATTTTGTGTGTGCGTGTGTGTGCGGTTTTCCTTTAATTTCGTTACACTTCTTTTTTTTGCGATTTTTGTTTATGTGCCAAACTTGTTTCGAGTTTATTGAATTTGCGGCGCCGTTGTCAACTGATCGTTGCTGAAAACGTAAGTGCAGCTTTTTAAGTAGCTAAGGATGCGTTTGCCGCAGGACATTTGCGGTCACGTGGCAGCTGCCACCTGCGAAAACCGCAAAACGAAAAAGCCGCCAAAACATTAGCACTTTAATGGAAAAGTATTTCGCAAATGAGTTAAATAAGGGTTATAAAAGTGTCAAAAAAAGTATTTGTAGTGCACCAAAATTGAAAATTTTTTCCTAAGAACTGGAAGCGTTTAATTGGCATAAAATTTAAAAAATTCCAAAATCGAAAACTAGACCGAAAAATAAAAAATAAATATTTTGTGAATTCATTTTAAGTATTTTAAGCTGCAACTGTAGGGCTTATAAATAAAGTTCTCTGCACATTTCTTTTTAGACACTTTCATAAAATATAAATAAATGTCAGAGTTGTCAATGTTTGTGTGAGCAGTTTTCCCCTTTTTAGCAGACTCACTATATTTATATTAACAACAATAACTTGGCTCTTTTGTCTCACAAGCAATTGGCTCGAAATGTTGTCGCGTCGCCCATAGCTGTATCCTTTGTTTGGTCCTTGGCCATTAGGATCCCTTTTAATTAAGATGAATAACTTGCAGTTTTTATACGCGACAGAAATCAAAATTTCGTCGCCGGCATTTGGTTGTTGCTATATAAAGAGCTTTAAAACCAAACTTTAAAGGCTTGGAAATAATTTAGTTTTTGAAAGAAGGAATTAATAAATTCGTTACGAAACCTTCAGATAAGATTTACTGTTAGCTCATTTGTTTGTACAATTTATTACTTTGTAGTTTTTTTTTACTGTTTGTTGTTCTTTGCTAGAAGTTTCCATCTCAAGCCGTTAAGTTTTTCCAGCATTTTGGCACAGCTTAAAAGTTGGCAAGTGCCAACAGTTCAAGCGCGCTGCTCACCTTTCAATTAGCCGGGAATTGAGAGCGAATCTAATTAGTTGGCCAACAAGGTGGCAAGTGGTGAAAATTGACGAGTCCTCTGATTTCCTGGCTCCCTGATTGCTACCAAAAGGCGATTGATCATCAAAAGATACAACCGCCAGGCAAAAAGGTAGCAAAAGCAAACAAACTAAAAAATCAAGCTGTCGACACAGAAAAAAGGGTGAATTCTAAACTGCCGAAATGTTTTGGCAGTTTCAGCAGGGTGCTGTTAAAAAATGAGTTCAGGAATTTCAGAAGTGACACCAATCAGACTGAATGAAGAAAAAAGTGCCCCTTTGGTTGACACTTCCTATTTCATTTTAAAATCAAAACCAAAAAAAAAAAAAAAATAATAATAAAAAAAACTAATAGAAAGGCCAGTTTTATATTATAAACTTAGATATATTAACCTATAAATGTTAAAAATGTGTGTGTGACACGCAGTAAAGAATGTTGGACTTGAATTAAATTAGGTGAAGAATAAGTATTAAAAAAAAAACAAAGTTCTTTAAATACTAGTTCATTACATATTTTGTACATTACTTGACGAATGTAAATACCTTTTAGGCAACCGAAAAATGCAAACAATTTGAGCAGCCCTCCGCTGATTTAGCTTATTAACTAAAATAAATCCGTCCAAACGGAAAGGTGCAGAAGGACAGGGCCGTTGGCCAAGTGCTACTGGCCAACTAGCTGACCATTTCCCTGTTTTGCGTTTTTTTTTTTTTGATTTTTTTTCTTTTTTGCTAGCCTAGCTGCTGCTGCTGCTTTATGTTTGCCTTTTATTTTGGCCACAAGTTCTAGTTAGTACGAGGCGGACGAAGGCGAGTTCATAGAGCCAAAAGAACCGGTCTTGGAAAGTCGTCTAAATGTTTCTCTTACCTCTGGGCACTGCAAGAAAAAACTAATTATAAAATAGGAGATATGCATATTAAACATTTGATTTAATGTGGTCAGACCATTACGGCAGATTAAACTATCTTGGTGCGCTTCGTCACTACGTGGACTGCAAGCCTAGATTAACCAAGATTACCTAACTATTGAAGTCATAATTAAAGTAGATAACATTAATGCATAGCTTGCTCGTGTTAATGAATATGAATATGTGTTCTTCGAAAACCAGCCTCGACATGAAGTTTCCATGCTTTTTTATCAGTGCACCTTTTTATCCCCGTCCAAGTCGAAGTCCGAGACTTTTCGATGTCGATGCTGAAGGCCCACTAAAATGTCTGGCTGTGTGAGTGTGCGAGTGTGTAGTGGCTCCTTCCACGGAGTATTCATTCCCAGAGGAATGTGTTAAAGTGTCTAAAGCTGTTTGCCTTCCCCCCGAACGCCCCCCTCCCCACCCCACCCCGCCATCCATCCAAATCGCCAAATAGAAAATTCTGAACTCGAGGAGCAGCATAAAATACAAAGCCGAACGCATCAGAATGGCAACGGCGATTTATAAGATAGTCCACAGAGCAGAGGAAAAATAATATCAAATATCAGGGCTTAATTGATTTTTTTCTTCGCCTTTTTAACCCTTTTTCATGGATCTGACGCATCTTGTAGAGCTTATAAGTTATATATGCACCATAAAAGGTACATGAAAGCTTTTTTATGCATCCAAATTGTTTTAAAAGATGAATATGCTATATGTGATCCAATAATCTATTAAATATTTAAGTTTATTGCATGTAATTGCTGTTAGAAAATGTTGTAACGAAAATAGAGAAGGATAAGGCTTAATTGCCAGCATTATATATTTATAAAACATACAAGTTCTAGAAAATAATGAAATCTAAATATTATGTACCTCAGTTTACAACATTCTAATTAACGCCTGAAGAGCTAAATTAATCACAACTAGTCGAAAAAATGTGCAGGACCTGAAATCATTATGGGCAAAAATTCAAGCAAATTGAGTTTGAAGCCGCCTGCTTCCCAGTTGATTCTCCTTCGCTCTTGCCTTGTTTGATGATGACATAGTATTTGCCCAAGTTAATGGGAAAATGGGAAATGAGTTAGCTATGGAAAGGACAGTGAGTATCGAAAATATAATGCTGGCTGGGCAAAAAAAATAGTTGCGCTGCATATTATTATTTTTTTCCATGCACTTATTACTTCTCAAGGCAATAAGAACAATTATAGCTACAGTGCGTCACGAAATTGAAAGTGGTATTATATTTCAATTAGCTTCATGGATTTTCAAAAATTAGGACTTTACATTCCTTAAGTGCGTTATATAGTTTCAGAAACTATGAATTTTACAAGCAATAACGGCCAACTACATTTGTGGCCAATATACTTATGGCTGACACCTTGCAGCTCCTAACCCTAGGCCTTAACTAGACCCTCTTCCCCGCACGTCCCTGGATATTGAACGGGTTCTAATGGAGTTTTTAAATAAGTAATCACTTGCTGTTGTTGGCGGGCAAGGAGTTTCGTCAAAGGCAAAAGGCGACTGGTTAACGGTTAAAGGCGAATGCAAACATAAGCCCAGACATTGCCACGCCCCCTTTACCCTTTGACTGCGCCCGCCTCCGCGCAATTTACAGGTTAACATGGGAACAAAGAGAAAAAATCGAGCACAGGAAACTCGGACCCTAATTGATTGTTAACTCGTGTGTGGTTCGCAATATTTTTTTCTTGCCTCTTGCTTCCCCTGGAAAATTGAGTCGCTGAAAATGCGGGGGAGTCCCCTGCAAGACCGCCCAACCCTCGCACAAAGTCCGACTCCCCACCACCCCGCAATTATGGCTTAAAAAGTGTTGCTGGCATTTCGGGCCGAACAACTGCAACTGCAAAAAAATAAAGGCCATAAGTAAACCAATTAGTCGCCCGGCAGTCGTAAGCTCAGTTTGCGGTGCAACTGTCGCCATCGCTGTCACTGCCAGGGGTACTGTAACCCCCGTGACCCCTCCAGAGCGCCCGCCGAGCTCAGCTCCCTACCGCCGCCCAGTTGCGGAGTTGGCCAATTGGCTAGGGACATTTTTGGGGATTTTTTCAAAATGTTAGAAAACAGAAGAAGTTTTATCTTATTCCATGTGTTGAATGAATCAATTAGTTTCTTGATTTAATCATACAAATAAATAAATAAACATTTTTTTTTTATTTTTTTTATTATTTTTTTTATATTTATTTCTATACATTTTTTTTATATTTTTAGTTTTTTATCTTTAGGGTATATTGTTCAACAATGCGTATGAGTGATAAAGCCCATACTTTATAGAGCAAAGTGCATAGCTATCTATGGCTAATTCAGCAAATCGACAGTTGGCAACACTGAAACTTGCATCTGCACACCAGCAGCTCTAAGTGAAAATGCGGCTTTGGTATTGTGTAGTGTTATAAGCGCATTTGACTTTTTGCACAACGCAAAGTTGGCGGAAACCTGGTGGCAAACCCCCATAGTTCGGGGGGGTGAACGAGGAACAGAGCTGGCTAAGACTTTTTGTTAGTCCAATGGAGTTGTATTTCATTGTTACATTTTCATCAACATAATCTGTATGAAATCTGTAGGCTTAAATCCTTTTAGATTCTAGATTGTATTAAAATATGAAATTTACTGTTACTACAATTTTCATTAGAAATAAAGTTTTTTACTTAGAACTACTAAAATTCAGCTCGTTACCTGCATTTTAGTGTAGAGTTTGAGCATTTTTTAGTGTCTCACTGTTAAAAATGGGCCGTTGGCACTTCTTGCTAGACACATTGCCTGTCGGCTTTTAGTTGCAAGTATTGCTTATTACAACTGCACTGGCATCACCCAGCGCCCGCCCCCTGGCGCCCACTTTTCCTCCCACGCTTTTCCAGAGCGCTCAATGAAGCTTGAAACGCGCTTCTAAGTAATGGCAATCCGCTTTGGCTTTCAATTTGCTCTTCTCCACGCTTTCACCCGCCCCCTTTCTCCACCCCCGCCACATCTGCCATCTCCCTTTCTCCTATTTTGCATATCTTGTACATATGCCCTTTGGCTTTTTTCATACCAACAGCCAGATAAAGCAGAAGAACTAGCTGGGAGAATGGGGCCTACGTTAGAGATGGTCAAGTGGTGACATTTGTTCACAAAGCAACTGCAGGTATAGAAATTTTTATATTTGTATCTTTCATATGAGCATATTAAATATGATGTGTGTAAGGGTTTGATTAATTCGCGTTGAATTATATTCAGAATTAATCGTCCAAGTCGTCGTGTCACGTTTCCTTTTGGCATCACGCGCACATCCCTAGTTTTAAGTTTGACGTTTGAGGGGGAGGCGCAACAAAAGCCTGTAAACGTTACTAATGTTGCACTGATGGGAAAGTACAGTGGGAGTGGCGAGAAGCTGCACACGAAAAAAGAAGCACTCAAAGAGAATATTATGCTAAAAGGTACTCAACTATTTTTTTTTTTTTTGTATAAGCTAAAAAACAAATCTTAGCCGATAGGTCAATATTTAATGTAACTAACATGTAATACTTTACATTATATTATATATTAAGAGCTTATCAACAGTTATCTCCTTAGTTTTCCTGGAGTAAGCAAAAGGCAAAGTTTTTTTCCGTGTATATTTATAGTCTGCAGTGGAGTGAAGGTGGTGAAGTTGTACATATTATTGCATTTTGTAAGTAAAGTGATTTCGACATCGTTATTTTCCGCCGCGTTTTATACTCGTTACTCGTAGAATAAAAGGGTATACTAGATTCGTTGAGAAGTATGATACAGGCAGAAGGGAAGCGTTTCCGACTATATAAAAAATATATATTCTAGATCAGGATCAATAGCCGAGTCTAACTCAGGATAAGAGCTAGAAGTTTGAGATTCACCATGCAGCTTTTAGAGACATAGACGCAGCGGAAGTTTATTGACTCTTGTTGCCACGCCCACTCCAACGCACGCAAGCCGCACAAAACTGACACTTTTGAAAAATGTGTTGATATATTTTATTTCACATGTTTATTAGTCTTGTAAATTTCTATTGATTTGCAAAAAAAATTTCCTACGCCCACTCTTACGCCCTAAAGAACAATTTTTAAATTTGTTCTCATTTTATTCTCCAATATATCCCAGATATCCCAGAAAAATGATGAAATTTCGCGTTCGCATTCACACTAGCTGAGTAACGGGGTATCTGATAGTCGGGGAACTCGACTATAGCATTCTCCCTTGTTATTTCATCTTAAGCTGCTCTTCCGTCTTCTGGTCCGTTTGAAAAACTTTGCTCTCTAGGCTTTTTGCTTTTTATGGCGCTTTCCTTTGCCAACTAAAATTTCGACCTAGAACTTTTTCAGGCCCGAGGAGTATGGTCTCATTGTGGGGGAGCGGGGTGGTCGACGACGAGGAAAGAAACGAAATTGCCATGTTGATAAGTTAAGAGCAAAAGGTAATGCCGGCGAAGGGGAGGGTGGGGTTGGTGTGTCCATGACTTAAGTGGCCTTTTAGTGTTTCGCGGTCCACTCCAATACCCCAATGGTCCCCACAACTTGGCTTGATCGACGGTTTAGGGCAGAGCATAAATAATGGATGGGGTCCAAGGAGGTTGGGGAGAAAGGCAAGAGTAAACGTAAAAATACTAATAATCAATATTTCTGCTCTTTATAGGTTTTTTTGCAGAAACAATTAAATGGCGGAGCATGATTTAACAAATATTTATGCAAAGGCTGTAGAAAATTAATTACGACATCTTTGCCATTAACCACAAATCAAAATATATGGCAAACAAATGTATAGAAACTAGTAAAATGTGCAAATTGTGTGATGATACTCATCGGATAATTTAATTTATTTAAATTGCATTGTGATGGCTGCTTCAAATTTCGAGCAACAAATAATCTTTGAAATTGTGATGATTACGCTAAGAAATAAATTATAGACTTTAAAATACTTTTAAATGCACATTATAACATAGAAATTCGGTAGTTGAAATGCATTTCTCAATCACAACACACATACTAATCTGTACATACAAAAATAAATAATGTTTGCCAGTATAGATATTAAAGTAACACAAAATTAAATAACCGAAATCGAAATGCCACAAATGTGTACAACAAAAGCCACAATTAAATAGTAAAAAGCTGTGCAACCGGAATACCGCAAAAATTGATGTGCCACAAAAAAATGTCTTCAACCATTTCAATGTAATGCCAATTAAGCCAAATTCGTATTTAAGGCTCATTTTCAAAGCTGCAAAAATTCTGTGCGCATGAGAAAAAAGTTATAAAAATGCAAAGAAACCTAAAGAAACCGACGAGAAAGACACCACCAGTGGGCATTCAATAAGATCGACAGCAACATGAGTAAAACGACATCAAAAACTGGCAACTGTCAGTAAACTAGTAGCCTGCAAATGCACCCGCAGCGAAGATCGGGAAAACAACAACTAAAAAATAACAAAAAAAAAAAACTAAATAAGTGTATGTATAGATAAAAGGAAAAACAACAGCACTCCCTAGAGTTTAAATTGCAGTTCGATTTGCAGTCGTTGCCGGCGGCCTAATTACGCAATTAAATTATATATTTCGAGTGGCATTTGGAGTGAGAAAAGTTCAGAGACCACAAAAAAAAAATCCATTGCAAAACAACAGGCGACTGGGCCATCAAATCTGGTGAGTTTTATATCGAGCTTATGGCACTAGCAATAAATTTGTGAGCTAAAATTGAATTTTATTTATAAATTAGTATGTCAAATGTGAGCGTAATCGGCTAGCTGCTTGCAAATAAAGCCTAGTTATCATTTTTAATGACTAATCGGGTAGGATTAAACTAATTAAATTAGTTTAAATAAACATAAACTGAAATTAAGTACTAATAGCATTAAAAAATATAAAGAAAAAAATCATGATGATTTTGGATCCCTTAAGCTACAGAAAATCGCCATTAAATAACTTGTTCCAAGTATTTCCGTTTCAGAACTGTAATATTTTCCAAAGTTGTAACATGAATTATCCACTTTCCGGCCTTTTTCAAGAATGTCAATCAATAGGAAATAAGGGGGAAAATAAGCTTAGTCGTTATGTAGGCCACTTCTCGTGGGTTAATTGCAAAAAGTTCAGAGTTGACATTCCTGGCGAGGGCGGATTTCAAATTCCTGTGGGGCAGGACTAAGTGTGATGCACTGAGCCATGAGTTTTTTTATGCCTTTTCTTTACGCAACTTTTGCCTGAAACAAAAGTCGTTTGTTGCACTTCTTTTGTGGCGCCTCCTGCACGGGTTAGCTAACCTAACCGCCCCCTTAATCCTTCTGCCAAGTTGCTGTGGGTGTGGGTGGGTAGTGTGTGTGTGGCATGTTGGTAATAAAAGTTTCATTGACTTTTGCACTAGAGTTGACTTCAATGGCTTTTTATTGCCGCTCTCTTTTGAGGGGTCTTTGCCGGGGTTGGCAGTGCTGTTCTAAACAACTTTCCCCAACAGCCAACTACAGTGGAGATTCCGCAACTTGAACGCAATCGAAAAGAAAACTGAAAAGTGTCGAGCAGCACCAACATTTGGTGTCCTATTTAATTTGTTAGCTGTCTTCCAACATTCTTGTGCAACACTGCAAATCGTTGCTAATGCAGTATGCAAGAATGTTGTTGTTTTTACGACTCCTACCATATATTTCTAATTATACCCCCTCCAGTGGAAACTTATCAACAATATCCGCCATTAAATTGAAACGACAAATTAGCCCGGCTTTTTCATTTCCACTTCATCAGCAATAAATGAGAAAATCAAGTGCGTACGTCTGTGCTGCATTTTTTATTGAGCGATTGCGGCGGATTTAATGAAATTATCAGCATTATATAATGAGTGTCGGAGGACTCGTCGTTGTAATGACTTCATTTCGAATGCAAAATGCAGAATGCAAACGATAATGACGATGATAACGACCATTGGGGGTCAGTGTCTGTGTGTTAATTAAATGCAATTCGCCAGGCCAACGGGCATCTGATTGTTGTCGATCGAAATTGAACTAGTGGAATATTGCTGATTTTAGGCTCGCATTTTATTGTTTGTATAAATCTTAAGGCTTAAAGCTACAAAATTAAATCACTTTAAGAACCTGTAATTCCGTAAAACCGTTCCTGCTTATAAACACAAAAAGGAAAGAGGTGGGGGACTAACTGGCTTGAATGCACATAATCCCTTGAGAACCCTTGCAGCCAAAGAACCTAAAATAAAACGCTAACTTCCAACTAACGGACAGAGGAAATTAAACTTTATAATGATGTCGTCGACTGGTATAAATTTCCATTGAGCCACTCCCCAAAGCCAAATACCCAATACAACCAATATCCCGGCAAAGGTGCGATTTCCTGCACCGCTCGCCCGGCGACCTGGCAACCCTAATGCAGTGAAAATAAACAGCAGAGTTGCCTCATCAGCCCGTTACGGGCATAAAGAAATCGCCACGAATCATGAATTTCTAATTGAAGCGGTGAAAAAACAAAATAAAATAAATCCAGAGACAACGGAAAGAAAAATGCGAAACGCCAAACGCATGACGATATGCACACTGAGAGAAATTCGAAATAAATAGGAAAAATATTTAGATTGTTTATAATATTAAAACTTTGAAAATTATTCTTTAGCTTTCTAGCCTTCTAGCTTGAATAAATAAGCTAGGAACTCTGTAGCTCGAACTAAAAACATGAGAAATTGACAGTAATTTTCTTTCAGTGCTAGGATTTGAGTGGGGAGGGTGGAGATGGGTGCAGGAATGCGTGCAACGGGCGCAACGAATGACATTTTGTTGCCGAGGCAACATCGAAAACGAGACGTCACTTCGGCTCACGGACCAAAGTCCCAGACACGGATGCGACTTTGGACAGGAAAAGAGACAAGGACAGGGACAGGAACAGAGACGCAGACAGAGACAGAGATGGGTCTAGAGAGTGAGAGAGACAGAAACGCTTGGCACTTGACGTATGCCAAAAGCATTTAAGCTCCACGCATGCGCAGCCTTCGAAGGCATTTTTTATCCGCTACTCTTCGCGGGCCTTTTTTTAGGGTATTTCGAACAAGTACCGTTTAGCTTAAGCCTCCAATACACTGAAAGCAAAGTGGAATCAAAAGCTTATGTTTATGAACATGCAATATAAAAACGTAACTAATTTTATTTCAAAACTAACGGCTTACTTCTCTTTCCTAAATTAATATTATCCCATATATATTAACACACATATTTTTCATTTTTACCTGTAATAATACAACAAGATACCCAGTTTTAAATGCTACCTACTGATTTAAAGACTATATCTTAAAATATTGAGAAAATTTGAATAATTTTTCCCGAATCATACTCTATCAATAGATATAGTTTTGTTTGGGTAGAGCATTTGGATGTCGTTTATTTCCGTCTTATTCTGGATTTTCTCGTGGGCTACAAACCGTTTTATTTATGCGCATCATTTTGTGCGAATGAAGAACGGGCTTGAAAAAAGGAGAAGGAGTTTGAAAAGAAGTTTGCTGTTGCAGTTATTCTTGTTGTTGCTGTTCCTGTAAATGGCATTGCAATTTGGCCCACGTACAAACAAACAATTAAATAACATACATACATATGCACCTTAAGCAGTGGGTGCCGGATAAAACAGTGATGCAAACAGCGTGATTATTGCCTTAGATATTGGTACAGTATTACTTGTAAGGTAAAAACACATTATTTTGATATTTGAATTGAATTTAAACTATTCTAAAATTGATTTCACTTATGATGCAAGGAGTATAATTTTTTGTAACCACTGTACTTTACTGTACTGTACTCTGTGAATTCAACCCCATCGTGCTCCGTTGGACATTCGGACTGTTGTCTAAGCCGCGTCTGCATTTGAACTTGTGAACTTCCCTGTCTGTCATTCACAGTGTTTTATTGTTGCCAATATGGGAAGTGGGCAAGGGGGTTCGCTGTTTGGGTGCTGGGGGGTGGGGTCTAGGCCTAGAATTGCCTGGCAACATATTCAGCCAACAGGCTTCCACCGATTCCCCATTCCCACTTGAATGAATGACTGGCCGAAAGTCAGTGACTCTGATTAATCCACTTACACTTTGGCATGCGGATATGTTAAGCACAATGATCCGGATGTATTATCTCAAAGTTTTTATTGCATAAGTTCCAAAAGTAATACCTAAACTGCGTTAAATGTGCCTTTTAGTATGGGTATACTTTCATAGGCTATTATTTGTCACTTTTAATCGTACTTATCCTGAAACGAACCTAATAAATTTATTTGATTTTTACCAATAATATCAAGAAATCAAAGTAGCGGGTATCGGATTTTCCGGTCGTTTTGGCGGCGCTGTCTCGCATTTGCATTCAGTTTAATTTCAGAGTCCGTATGCGACGCGACTCCTTTTCTGCATACGTTCCATTTCGTCTCGACTCGTTGGGTCCTCGACAACTGACATCTGGCATATGCCGGCCTCCATCTATATATAGATATAGATGGTCCAGCACCGGCTCCGGCTCCAGCTTCAGCTCCATCTGTATCTTCAACTCCAACTCCTGTGTGGTGTTCTGTAACGACTGTCCTGCATCCTCGGTGCCCAAATGCCCGGTCCTTTTCCGTCTATCTGGATATGCCTTCTGTTTGCTTGTTTGTGGCTGCTGTTTGCATGACTTCCATTTGGCAAACATTTTAATTTTAATGAATTTATGTAATCGCTTCGTTTTGCTCTGGTTTTTTGTTTCTTCTCTCCTTTCATTTGTTTAAATCATTTTTTTTGCCCTGCTCCTGTTCCACACTGCCGGCCTGCCGTCCAGTTTTCCTGCCAGTCGGTTCTTTGTTTGTTTGGCATCAAACACCCCTTTCCCACACTCGCACACATCGGCGTGTTTGTCAACACTTTTCATACACTCTGGCAATTTGGTTTGTTGACTTGGCTGGTGGCGCTCGGAAATGAGAATTGAAAAACTGACAGACAGGAGCTTTGGCCATCATCGTTTGTACATTGTTGGGCTGGGCAAAAAAAAACCTGCAACAAATATTGCCCCAGCCTTCTGTGGGAAATTTAACCAGTGGTTAAAGTTGTTAAGCAAAATAACGTTCACGCGGGCATACCTCATAAAATAATATAATTGGGATTACAAATGAGAAATTGTCGTGTTTGTGTCTTATAGAATTTAAATATTTTTGAAACTTGACTGGGTGTTATCCAATACATAAAACTAACCATGCTAGTTGATGAAAGACTGATGAAATTATTAAATTTATGTTAATCATTGACTTGTTTAAGGGCATTACCCATTCGTTGCATTAAAAGCGTGCTAAAAAATGCACTTAAATATCATTTTCTCACTCACGGAGGCAGCGATTCCCGCGGCACTTGGATCCTTTGACAGCCGAGATGAGGAACTTTTATGAAAATTGCTTTCCCCGCCGGCCGGAGAAGAAGAAGAACAGAGTGGGGATCTGCTGGAATGGCGACTTCCAGATGCCTGACGTTGGTCCCATCAGACGAAATTGATTTCAATTTGTTGGCGGTACATAATTGTATTAATTACGGGCCCAAAACTAACCGCACAATCAAATGAGATGGGTAGAAGGTAGCAAGGGTATGGGTTAGGGTTTTGGCTTGGGATTGGGTTTGAGTTTGGGTCAGGTGGCTGGCGCTTGTTGGGTATCCACTAAAACCGCAAATTGAAATGAATTTTGCGGTTAAACACAGTCAAAGGAAATAAAACGGGGGGGTAGATACATACAAACATACATGCAAAAAAACGACGAGAATAGAACGATGGCAGAGCAAACAATGCCTTATAAATCGATTAATTACGCGCAATTGAACAAATATTAAAATGAAAAATCGTAAAAAAAAAAAAACGGCAGCAGTATGCAAACAATATGTGCAAAGTTGGGCTCTAATGAAGCGCTCATTTCTCAAACAAAAACGCCCAAACCATGGCTCACACTAAAGCTATGTGCCCGAATCAAACTGAAAAGTTTTACAACTGCACTGCAAAGAATTACATATGTACACGTATAAATAAATTAATATTTTAAAAAATATGTGCAATAGCTATACAATATTTTATTTTTTTAATCATATAAAAGCTAATTTGCTGAATATTTTTTTTTTAAATGAACAGGTAACTGGATTTTTTTTCAGTACTTCGTATTTGTTTACTTCTGCTCGCCAAACTCTCAATGGACCAATGTGTCTAGACGTCGATCGAGTGCCAAACTAAAGTTGGCCCAAAGTTCGGATTTAGTTTTTGCGTGCGGAGTGAAACTCGAGGATTGATCACGCTTCGGTTAAAAGGGTCCTCGACCCAATTGTCTAGGGATTCGTATTGAGGAAAAAGTATTTGTGTTTAATTATTCCGTGTAATGGTCCCACTGTGATGGGCCCTTGTTCGCCATCGAGTGCCCACTGTGATCTGCATTTCAGTTCGCAGTGAATCCATTTCGAGATGTGTCTGCTGCACGCAGATGAACCACGCCCCTTGTTGCAGCTGAAGAGCAAAAGGCAACAAAGTGTCTACAAAAAGGCTTCTCCCACTTCGCAATGCGAAATCCGCTGTTGGGTGGTCGTAAATTATTATGATTATTGGCAGAGGAGTTAATGTGCAAGTAGACCGGCGACAGGGGGTTAAGAGAGCGGGTTAAGAGCGGTGGCAGGCCAATCGGCAACTTGTTAGGCGGACAAAGAGTTCGAGTATTTGCACACAAAAAAAAAAAAAAAAAACAAAGAGGTATTTAAGTCATTTTGGAAATTATTATAGAGCTCACAAATTAAACAAATACTTTTCCCAAGGCAGCGCCAAATAACTTGCAATTCAATACTGAAGCTTACAGCCCAAAAATGTTCTCAATCAAAGTAAATATATTTTATTCGATATTTGTTACTAATTATTATTGAAACACTTCTGACACTTCATAAAAAAATAATATTTATTTTAGATATCTTGTCGATTATCAGATATGCTGTAGTTTAAGAACTAGACCATTGTTCCACTGCAAAGTTTAACTAAAGAAAGATAAGTGTTTTATTTTCAAAGGAAATATTTGCGCTTTCCTCCCCTAATGCGCCCCACTTTTTTCTCAGTGCACATCTACACTCGCAGAGTATCCGTAAATAATGCCACAAAACGTGCAGCACGATCGTGAACTTGCAACTGCCAGCTCCGCGGATTCTAGGGGGGATCAAGCTTGGGATCGGGATCCCAAAGGGGGAATATGTATCTCTTCGCAATTCGCGTAAAATTATAAATGAGCCTCTGGGTAGGCGTTTCCCGATATCGGGAAATGAAGCAGCAGCAGCAGCAGCAGCCGCAACAGGCGTTGGAGGAGCATTCATTAGACGGCTGCCACTTCGTCGGGAGGGGGGATGATAGTGGGGATGAAGCGCGTTGCAGGGGGATGGGATGGGATCGTTCTCATATAGAAGCCACGCCCCTGGCGACCAAAGGTGTAGCCAAGGGAATGGCAAATATTAATTCGTGACGAGAAATGTTCTTTTCTTTTTTACGATTTGAATTGCCAGCCGCCCGACTTCATTAGCGCCTGCACCACAAAAAAAAGTTAAGCGAAGAAACAAAGAAAAAAATTAAAAAAGAAGGAGTGAAGCCGGAGAAGGAAACATTTTTAACACCTCAACATAAAGCTCTGGACGTGATGGGGCTATTGGATTACACCAAAAAATGGCAACGTGAATTGGGGGGGGCGAAAACGGGATGCGGATTCAGACGGTTCACTGATAATGATCATCAATGCCATATTTAACGCCATTTAGGCAACAGGATGGGGATGCCCCCGAGGCTCCAGAGGGGCTGTTCCACCGAGGCGGAAAGAATGGGGGGGGGGGGGGGGGATTTGCTGCAGAGTCTTCGGACGATTTTGCTCGAGGCTCGAGGCTGGCAGCTGAACAATGAAATGTAATGGCAATACGTGCATTTATTTATAACGGTGTTGCGGGAGAAATGCAGGGATATAAAAAAAACACACTTCACACTAATAAAATCAAAACACATGCAAAAAATGTCTCGCCCATTCTAAGTTCTTGAACTTGTATCTATAGAAGTCCAGAAATTTCTTTTATTTAGAAAAAAAAGTAAATTAACTTAGGCCTTAAATCTATTTGTTAAGCATATTTGTTTTATTTCCCTTTTTGGCTGTTTAATGATTTTTTTTAAGTGCCAAGCAAGCTTATGTTTTGAAGCGTGAAGCCAGAAGATTCGCAGCATCTTCCTCGCTCTGTCCTTTTCTATATCGCGCTCTCGTTCGCACGCTCACTAGCCATCTCCCTCACTTGTTAGCATTTGTGGGCGTCTCAGCTTGCAGTCTTCTGCGCCCCGATGATTCTTCCCAAAGAGGACGAAACTCTTTCCTTAAATTTATTTCGTACTAAACGGAAAAAAAATCCACGGAAAACGGCGAAGAGGAAACGTGATGAACGCATTTTGTGTGGAGGCAGCTTTTTTGCTTGAACATTTTTGTGGACTAACTTTTCCCTCGCTTGGGCCAAAGAGGAAATACTTTATGGGCATTGATAATTTGAGCCATAATGTGCAGCGAAATTGACTCGCTTTAGTGCCGGCTAATTTATGTGTGCCACAGGCCACAGCGCAAAAAAAAGGGCCGTGCAGGGGCGTTCGTTACTAGGCAAATAAATGGGGATTTTGTGTAAACTGTAATGTGGGAAAGTTTGGTTTGGTTTGCCGCTCAGCGGGATGGAGCTCGTGGCGTTGATTGATTTTATATTAGCTGCTTAGGTACCTCGATATTTTTATTTAATAGAATAAAGCTAGTTTAATATTAGTATGTACATATAAATATACAATTTTTTAAGGAATGCCAATTGATAAATCCTTTATTTTTACCTGAGCTGCCAACTTTTCTCGACTTTCAACTTTCGCCAGACAGAACTAAGCTGCGAAGCTTACTCTTCTCAGATGATGGCAGCTTCCGGGGAACCCAAGTCTGCCCAGGAGTGGTGGCCACGGACGAGGAGACGAAGGAGCTCTCCTTGCACGGGTGTCATTTTGTCATATGCCAAACAATTTGCTATTGTCATGCCCATCTAACGCGGCGTATGCGCAATTACTATAATTTACCCGCCGCTTTAAACGTTTTTAATGAACGTCTGGCAGAAGGAGGGTTAATGCACTTGAAAAAAAAATGCAGCTAGAATCACATCGATTTTATTGAACTTTAGCTGTCTAGCAGCTGTTTTTAAAATATATGCCCGAATTTTAAAATTTAGTATTTAGTCATATTTCATGAAGCTTCCTTGCCCGACCTTTTTTTCCTCTGTGTGCAGAGTTGGCCGAAAGCTGTCCGAGATTGAAGTGCAGCGGAGTGAAGCCAAGTGGAGCAGCAGTAGCTGTGGCACATTAATTGTTAATGCCGCTGCGATGACTTCAGCTGCAATTGCAACTGCAACTGCAACTTCTGCTGCGTTTTCCACAGCGATTTCCACGGCTTCTAATGGCTGCAAACGATGACGCGGCGCAAATTGAATGCCCAATGCTGAGTGCGGTAATTGTCGAGTCACTGCCTCATCTGGGGATTCCCTTCTGCCCCCAGAAATTGCTGCTCGGGGGATATTGCTTCTTTCCTCCCCTGCAAAGTAAATCATTACATAAATGGCCAAAGTACATACCCTACTAACAAAAAGTGTTCCCTTTCCCAAAAAAAATACATTTTTATTAACAGCTAAAAATGTTTAATCAGTATTTTAAACATCTTCAATGTATTCATATGAAAGATAAACAAAAAAGAAAAAAACAAGAGAAATATAATTTTTTATAATAAATGTTTAGCAGCATATAAAATATATCACAAATATTTTAAAATGTTTTAAAAGCACACTCACCCGAATGCCAACAATCTGGTCAATCAATTAAGCGGCCCCACACTTAAGTGTATCACTTTCACCGTGGCAACAACCCATATCCGTATCCAGATCCAGATCAATGTACCCATTCCCATCCTGGGCTGGAAAGGCATGTACATGTATCCATTGCTAAAAACAATGGCTGTTCATAAAGGAACGCAGGCACCTTGTTCTCCTGCTCCGCGAATATTTGCTGTTTGGCCATAAACACTTCATCGACACTTTGTCCAGTGCTCACATCCATCCACATCCATAACCATATCCATATCCTTGGCTTCGGTTCTCCATCCTCATCCAATTCCACGTCCAAGTGTGTGATACATCAAACATGAGTTGCACACAGAGCTCATTGTTGCTGCTTTGAGTTGCCAGTGGCAAGCCAGTAATGCACTTGAAAAATGTTTATAGTACGAGCAACTAGGATAATTTTATCAACGAATTTTAGCTGGCTTCTTACATATTTACTTGTTTCACAAGCTTAATTTTTTTAAACAAGAGCATCACAGACTTGACAATTCAATCGATAATTCCTCTCAAGAATCGGTGTGACTCTTTTCGCTGAGTGCATCGGTTCCAACTGAAGTCCTCCTGGCTGCTACACTTTCCTTTTGGCCAAGTCGCCAAGTTGCGGAAGCGAACATTTAATTGACTTGGCGTGTTAAGCGCTGCATACCAGCACATAACAGCAATCAACCGACAAACAACTGGTGGGACACCACTTGGCCACTTAGTGAGGGATTCCGGCCGCCCGATCCGCTCCTCACCCGCTCCCCCACCATCCCGATCCGATCCTGGAGCCGCGGAACAGCCGTTGCGGCATTCGAACAATGCCAAGTAGCCGCAAAGTTTATTGGGCGCATCTGATTGAGCGCATCATCCTCGGTCTCATCAAGCTCTAGGATGCGGCAGATGGACCACGGCGAGCGTACACCGAAAGAAAATGCTTGTATATTTACAATAAGTATCTATCTAACACGAGAAATGTTATTAGTTTGCATGTTATGTTAAGGTTATAAGTCCACTTCTTCGATGGCACTATGCGAGTAGTCATCTGTTTTTTGCCCAGTGCATTTTGAGATGGATCCCAACTGTGGGACAGCCTTTGCTGCCCATTAGCGCTGTCACTTTTGCACGCATATCATTTACAAAAACAAAAGAGGCGGGGGGAAAAACAAAACCAAAAGTCCAGCTGAAAAGGGGGAAACTCTGGGTCGGAGAAACCACAATAACCAGGCGGTCATAAGCCGATTACCATCAACTGTGCACTGGACAATGGACAGCGGACAGTGGACAGCGGAAAGTGGACACTCGAGGTCAGCCGCATCACATGGCATCCAGTTGGCTGGATTGGATGCGGTTTCGGTTGCATTTCAGCGGGAAATTTACGCGTTGTAAACTTAAGCGGCAAAATCAATTAGCGCACAATGTCCGAGATGAGTTTCGGGTATGGGATAGTGTGCGATCCGATACTGGGACACTGCCCCCGGGGCAGGACATCATTTAGGAGGTGTCAAGTGAGCCAGACACGAAACTATATGTACGTAATTATGGGCTGGAGTGATGATACCAGGAATTTCCTGATATGTACTCACCCTTTACCCTGCTCTTCATTTCCAAATGAGGGAAGCCTGAAAAGGGCATCGGGTGTGTTCATATTTATTTAATAATTGTATATTAATTGGGATAGAACTTAAAGTCCCGGCGGAGCAACTTGTTAACGTTGCCTGACTATCTCGAACCTGAAGTCTTCTTAATGACGCTACCCTCGATCGCGTGTCAGATTGACAATCAAGTGACAGGTGTTAGATAAACCCATCTAACCCTGCAATCCAACTCCTCAGGCTACAATTAGCAGACAAGTCGCTGTGATCTTCGGAGAAGAGAAGACGAAGGAAATGGTGTGCCATTCGCTTCACACTTGACTGAGTGTGAAGAAAATCTCCGGAAAATTCCAGCAATTTATAAATGAAAGATATACTACAGCAAATGCAAGATCTACAGAATAGAAGCACGTATGATTATCAGATTAAAACCTAATATAACCGCTTTTAGAGGTACATATACCACTCCAATAAAAATCATTTAAAAACTGTGCTGATGCCAACTTACTGCCTTTCATTTTGGGTACCCAAATGTCAAGTAAAAACTAACTTTAAGACTTTAATTGATGTGTGAAAGGTGTTATCTGCAATTAGAAAATGCCGGATCCAAATCAAGGTGCATATCAATTGGCGAGGTGTCAAGTGCTGTCAGCTTTTCCACCTTTTCACTGGAAAAGTGCGTGCTGTCGACTGTTAATTAAATTTTAACGCAACGCACTCGCCGGGTTGTTTAACCCCCAGGTGAATCCGGAGGAGCCCAGACCATGCCGCCCATGGAATCTATGGTACCCATGGAGCCCAGGGATCCGGACAACAGTCATTGACTCTTGTCGTGTGAGCTTTGTCAGCGCCACTAACTTTTCGAGTGTTACCATGGATTCGGGAGGGAGCTGCCACTGCTACCCAGCACTTGGCATCAAAGTATCTGTTAGGGAGTCGCGACCTGCCGCAGGCTATAAAAATACTGGAAAAAAAGCGAAGGGAAACAAGAACCACGAGGAGGAACAGGACCCAAGGATTTAGTTGCTCCTGGTGGGCAAAGAAATGAAAACTTCGATGCTTGAAGGTTTAACGAACTCGCGGGGCATCTCCCCTGTCATTCGGATGCGAGGACCACAAACGTCAACGTTTCTCTCTTTGACGTTTTGCAAAAATATAAAAAAAAACAAGAAAAATTATAAAAACGAAAAAAAAATGTATATGTATATGGGGGAATGCCACCCGCTGCAAGTGTAATTTTTACTTTCACCCCAGCGTTGTTGGCTTTTCCGCAAAAGGGTTTTCGGCTTTGGGTTCGGGCTTGGGGAGTCCCATGTGAACCTAGCTTCATATAGCACTTGTCCTTATCAAGGGGAATGTGGAAAGTGGGAAGTGGGATACTGACGATGAAGATGACGAGCATGATGGCATTCATTCATGCCCAAGAGCCACTCTTAATGGAACACACGAACACGGGTGTTGGAATACTCGTGTGCATAGAGATAGATGAGCACAATAAAACCAGAACGCAATGGCACTGAGATCGGGTATGGAAACGGGTGTCAAGGAACATATGGTAACGGGAAAATAAGTGTTTGTGCTAAGTTATGACACTAGCTTCAAGAAAATCCATATATTTAGTTATGTTTTATTTTGTATCACTCTAAAACGAAAACAATGAACAAAATATGAACAAGTGGCTAGGTTAAAGAAATATGGATATATCTAAGAAAAACAATGGAGTAGACAGAGAGTTTGCAAGTAAATATACACCTGAAACACCGAGTTAATATAGAACTAGATTTGTTTGACGTGTAATATGCCAAGTTTAATTACCAGTAGAAAAAAACCCCCAAAGACGAAGAAAGTTTCAGCGGGAAAGGACTATGCATAATTCACATCCGTTGACCAGTGGCACATCTCAAGATCTAATGCCGAGAAATCTCGGGCCAATGACCTTCGCTAGCCTCTCAAAAACCTACGACCCTCCACCACCCACCACCCACCAAATCCCCAACCCCCGCCCACATGGGCCCAAGAAATTATGCACAAAGTAAAAGGCGCTTGAGTGCACAAAATAAAGGAGATGAAGCTGGCGACGTTGGCAAATGCAGAGATGTAGATGTGGATGCTGAAACTCGGATTCAGTTTCGTATTCATATACCTATTCATATTTATATTCATACTTATACTCAGATGACGAGGAGCGAAGGTGACCCATGCCCAATCCAATGCGTGGCATGCGGCATGTGGCATGTGGCATTGTTTCATGGTGGAAACAATGGACGAATGCCCCAGCCCTGAAACTCCGATCCCCAGCCATGTAATTATGTGGAGCATGTGTAGTTTGCTCTTTACAAAATTACGGAACACGGCGCGAAATCCTTCACAGGAATATAACAAAAAACAAGTGTGGAAAAGTTCCCCTCGGGAAACTCACATTTTGCATAATTCGTTGTCAAGTGTAGGAAAACGCAACTGTAAAAAGCAGGGGGAAAATACAGATCTTTGACCCTGAATCCCCATAGAGATGGGGCAATGATTAGCAAGTGCATTCAAAAGTTCTTCAAAAAAACACATTAAAAGGACAGTCTTGGGATTAAAATGTATACAAACTTTTAAAAATAAATCTAATGCAATTTTAAACTTATTGTATACTTAATTCTAACCAACCTCTACTACATTGAATCGCTAGAGCAGCTTTAATCAAACTGCAAACTCTCTACATAAAATCGAAGTCAACTTGAATGAAAAATGTGAGGACAAAAGTGAAAGCGAAGCAATTGACAAAATGTTCCAATGAAAACGACACTTTAGCATGCCCAGAATCCACAAAATAAAAAAAAAACCTGGTGCCGTGGTAAGGAGGCTAATGCCACAGATAAAGCTGAAAGCCAGATCAGGCCTAAAAAAAAAAGAGAAAATAAAGTCCACACTCAAAGGAGGAGCAGGAAAAGTTGCACATGCAGCCAATGTTGCTTATCGGCCAATGAAGAATGAATGAAGTGGGGAGTTCCCAGGCGGGTTGTACATGGGCGCCGGGAGGGGGAAAAGTTGGTAACTAAGAGATAGCGCACATCATAGCGGACATTATCTCTACCTGTTTCCCTAAACATCTGGCCGAGCAAAACATCATCATCATCATTAGAGGTGGATGAATTATATAAAATAGCATATACCTATAGCAATAGGAATATTATGTGCATATAATATCTATATGGGAGACTTTTAATATATTGTTTGGTTTTTTAATTGAAATATATATTTAAAGTTATATGCTGCCTAGTTATTCCCACATCACTGAACATCATAATTAACATTAATTCAACTCAACTCCCTTTGGCTGCATTCATTTTACTTTCTTGCACACACACGGTGAAAAATGCGGAAAAATGCAGGGAAATCATGTTGAAGGATGTAAAGATGCAACTAAGGGGCAACTAGCTCTCCTCCATTTTCCTTTTCCTCTAGAATTATAAAAAAAAAAAAAATATATAAAAGAAAAACTCCCATAGTCTATGTTCTGTACTCCCTTTAACATTTTTTGCTCCTTTCACTTTGCCTGTTCGCATTTTTTTGTCCCGGGTTTTTATTTCACTCGCACTTGTTGACAATGCAGCACGCAATGCGGGGAAAAATGGTTGCATGGCGGGGCTCGGGGTGCAGGGAGGGGGTGGGGATTTCACATCACAACGAGGGGATGCGTTGCAAGTCAATGCACCCAGCAGAACAATCAACGAAAGCGAGTGACAACAGTGCAGGAAACCACCCAAAGCCAGCTTTCCTCTAGCCTGGCAACCCTGTCCCAAAGGGGGTTTCCCCTTAATTGGTCTTCAAATCGGATTATCAATTTAATATCGAGCAAGTGCTCGGATGGAGCTTTCAGTTTCAAAGGATAACGACACTCGAAATGGATTTAACAGGGATTTTAAAAAGCGAAAGCCAAATTGAAAAACAATAATATTCAAACTTAAGCGTATTATAAAGTAAAAAGTAATTATTAGTTTTAGTTTTTGAAAAAGCAAGAGAATCATTGGTTAGTCCTTCAAATATAATTCCTCAATGATTATTTACTTTCCTATTCTGATCTGTATATATTTTGGCACTAATTCGTTAAGCCCATTTCAAATAAATTCCGAGTTCTTCCAAGGCAAGATCAAAAGATACATTTCGGAGAAATTAAAAAGGGAATAACTACGTGCAATCCCGCTGAACTTTAAGATTGCCAGTCGGAGCGGAATTTCTTACCCTTTGAATTCAGCACAGCTGCGAGCCGCAAAGTTGCACAAACGGATGGCGAAACAATTTCGAAATATGTTTTCTAATTACTTGTTCGCACTCGGGCATCAACATGCCATAAACGGACGGGGGAATCCGCTGCACAATCGGGAGGACGACTCTGGGGGGCAGCTGGAGCTGCGGGCGCGGCGAAGGGAAGTCTGAGTGAATTGGCGACACATAAATTGCAAATATGATAGAAGAACATGCAACACTTTTTTGCAGGGGCCAGCCTGCTGGGGTTGATGTTGCAGTTGTTGCAGTTGTTGATGCTGTTGCAGTTGTTGCTGCCCTGCCTCAGCATATAATTATTGCAATGCGTTTCTGTTCGGATCTGTTCGGTTCGGTTCGCTGTTGTTGCCCTGCCCCTTGTGGCAGAAAACACGCGCCACGCAGCCACTCGAAGAACGGCCAAGGGGGAGCTGCACTGGACAAACAAAAGGGAAGACAGCCCATTGCATTCCAATTTGCTCAACTGCAATTAGTTCATATGTTTATTATATGGATACAAAGATATCTGTATTTCCTTGTAACATATTCAACCTAAATAAGTTGAAATTCAGTTCATATTTTGCATTTAATATTAATTTTTCTAGAATTGAAATAACTATTTTTTCTCCGAGTGTTGGAAGCTGTTCGCTGCTCGCTGGCCTTCGGTTCCCCCCATTAAAGTACTGGCACAGCTGCAGCAACTCCTTTTTTCGGTTAACGCGTATGCGTGTGTTTCTAATTAAGTGCTTCATCGGGGTCACCACCCAATCAATCAGCGAAAGTCACTTGAGCGGCGGCAATATTGGCATAGGATGTGGGCACTTCCTTAACGCATCTGCGGAAGACGCAGCTTGATGGCTTTTGTTCGCTTTTCCTCGCTCGCATCACTGCCACTCGCGTCCGTTCACTTTCCTCGGGAAAGTACGGAAAATGTGCTCGAGGGTCGAAGGAAAATTATGAGAAAACAAGGGTGATATAAGCAGGGAAAGCCCGGGCGATAAGTAGACTAAAAGATACCCTGTTATGATACCTAAGATTGCGAAAAAAATACACTAAAAAACAAACCATATTAAACATATATACATACAGCAATATTGTACGTATTTACCAATTTCCTTTATATACCCTTTTTACCGTACGGCATGTGGTACTTATTGCATCATTCCCATTATCTTCACATACTTTCCACTTAGTTTTATATACCCGATTAACCTTTCGGCAATGGGTTATTGTTAAAATTGTGAAACAGTTGAGAAAACAGGAAAGAGAAAACAAAAGCAAGCAAACTAACAAGAGAGCATATAGTACGGTGTATAAAAAATAACAGCCACGCATATACATATGAATCCTTGTAAGTGGGTTGAAGCGTCGGCAAACACAAAGTTTACCCTGTTAGCCAGAAGCTTCAAGGCTCCCCCATAGGATGCGTACATATATATACATATGTATATGTATAAATAGGTATGTATATGTAGGAGAATCTCGGAGGGGTGAAGATTTCAGGGGAGCTCAAGAGGTTCCAAGGGAATCCTTGCCCTGCCTTCGAGTGGTTTACTCCCTGACAAACTCCCACATTCTCACTGCCTGCTACCCTGGGCCCCTCCTCATTACTTCCCTTGTTGAAACCCCTCCCCCCTCCCCACTGCCCACCTCATTGTTGTTGTATCTGACTGTTGACAATGGCATGCGTTAGGGTTTTTTGATGTTTTCCCCCGTGAAGTTGGAAGCCCTTAATCCCCCTAATACCCTGCCGTACCCTTGCACCACTTCAAGTGCACGCAGAGCTTTAAAACTCAAGACAGGGCTCTGGAACGCAAAAAATAATAAATATATTCAAAGGAAAGAGAGAGGTGCATGCTGGGCGAAAGAGACAACATGCGTTGCCCCTCGCTGGGCTCAATTCAATTTGTTGAGTAGCTAAATTTAGACGCTAATTTGGGGACCTGCTGTGCCAACGAGATCGTGTCCAGTTCTCAGACTTGTCTCAAGTTACAGAGAAAAGGACAGAGACCGCATGCGATCCCAACCGAGAGAGAGGGGGAGAGAGAGAGAGAGAGCGAGCTGGAGGATAAACAAGAATCCAGAACCGGGATGGACCTCTACTCAAATTACCAATTGAATTTCTGTCTGCTACCACGAAGAATCCTTGGCCTGGGATATCCACTCATAACTTGGTGGCATTATCATCGTCAACTTTATTATGTTCCCCTGCACATTATCGGACCTCCTCTTCCTTCTGCTCATGCAACTCCAACTCCATGGCATTCCTTGGAGTTCTGTCCTTTATCTAGATCATAATCTTGCCCAACAACTGACATTATCATTTGTCAGCGGGGGAAATGCTGCCTGTATTCGCAGTAAAATAGCTGAAATTATTGACAATGCCAAAGGGAACTCATTTGACTTCCAGCAAAAATTAGGAAATTAGCTTATAATTATAAATACGTTGATGCTATAACATTACTTTTCGTCACAGATGTGTTTCTATTTCGGTATGTTGGAGGTGCGATCGTCACTAGATTTTTGCAATAGGATTTAAAAATCCGAACTCCAAGATGAATTTGATTTCATAAACCATGTCGGACTTCGACTTAACCTCCGCATTGGGGCTCTTAGCCCATTTATATGTGGCATACTCACCTGTGACAGCTGGGGATCCATCATCTTGGCCACGACTCCACCTGACTCATTTGTGGCCACTGGCCAGGCTCATTTCTCGTTTAGCCCGGCTTTTCAATTACCGCTCGGCTGTGCCTTTGAAGCCAGTCCACAAAAAGAGGAGCCAGCCAGCCGACCCTTTGGCCATCGAAAGTAGAGACTTTGCTGAATTAGCGGCAATTAATCACGGCGACATGTGGATTGTGGCAGGGAATGGCTCTCTGAACTCGCATCTTGCGGCGCGAATGCCAAATACCACTAATACCGGGCATTTACTATGCCAGTTTAGTGGTCAAAGTTCCAGGAACTTGTTTTTCTTTTTTCCGTTGCCAGGAGCAGCTGTTGCAATGTGTATTTCTATTCAACTAAATGTTATGCTCGTTAATTTATGTCACCTTGAGGTGCTGGCTTTATTTATTATTTAATTGTTATATATTTCAAGTAGTGAACATTTCAATATGCACAGCAGATTAAGTTATGTTTGAAAATTGCATATGAGAAGGGATTTTTATTTTATATTTTTCGATTTAAATCTCATTTACCAATATCTCATAATGGTTTTCCCGCTTTTCCTTTCTTCGCAGATCGAAGCTTTTGGCGGATCAGCCACACCATGTGCCATGGAGAGCCTGGGCCTGGGCAGCAGACGCAACAATGGCAGCAACTCGACGGCCGCCCCCACGACGGGCCAGGGGGGCGTGGTTGGGGGAGGGGGCGTGGCCGGCAAGGTTTTGGTCCACACAAAGCTAAAACAGCAGCAGCAGCAGCAGCACTCGAATCAGAATTACTATACGCAACAGCAGACGCAACTGCAGCGACTGAAGCAGCAGCAGCAAAAGTTGCAGCAACAGCAGCAACAGCAACAACAGCAACTGGAGGCGGTGCACGGGGGCGTGGCTAAGCAGTGCCTGCAGTTTCCACCACCGCCGGACTATCCACCACCCACCAGCGGTGGTGGTTCGCCGGTGAACACGCCTGGCAGGAGACAGCAATTGCCCCGGTATCCCGATCCCGATCCGGATGCCATTGAGATTTGCAATGAATCGGCGACCTTGGAGACATCACCATATCATCTCAAGCAGCTGGCGGCGCGGCATAGCAAGACTCTGGGCAGGAACCTTGGCCATCAGCAGCACCACCATCACACTGGTAAATATATTGCGGTTGCATTCCAAATGTACTCACATATTTAAAATGTTGCATATGGAAACAATGACTAAAGATTAACTGTTTAAAGTTGTTAAATTACAAATATAAACCTATTAAATATTAATATTTTTAATCCTCTTTTATAGTTCACCTGCATCATGACTACTCGTATGCCTACTACGAACCTGGTGCCGCCATGAGACACTCCAACGTACCGGGTGCGGTTTCCTCAGGCGGCGGAGGAGGAGGAGGAGGTGCTGGAGGAGTCTCGTCGGTGGTGGACACCACCTCATCATCCTCCCCAACGGCCGAACCACCACCGAACTCCATTCGAGCGCTGCTCTCAAAGGGCAAGAAGAACAAACAGCTGGTGAGCCCGGCCACCTTGCAGTCCTACCAAACGCGTTACCACAAGTTGACCACCAAATCGGGCATGGGTCAGAGCGAGAACTTCTACGAGGAGATCAACGCGGCTGCCCTGCAGACCAGCAGCGGGCACCATCTGCGCAGTACAGTGGGCTCCCATTCGGCTGGCTCGCTCAATCAGACGCTGGTGGAGGAGGAGCTGCGTCGAGTGCAGAACAGACACCACAAGATATTGGGCGAGCTCAATTTGAGTGTGGAGGCCATGCTGATGCCGGAGAGTCCGCCCAAGTCCATAGACCAGCAGCCGCAGGGGGCAGGATCGGGGGGATCTGGCGGAGCTGAGGCCACTCCACCGCAGCCCAGTGTGAGTGTAACGGCAGCCAGTGGCCAACCGCCCACGATCTTGGCCCGACTGACCTCCGCCTCGGCGGACAACATCTGTGATAGCGGCGGTGAGGCGGGGAAAAGGACCAAAGCAGCGCCTGGCTGTCCTGGCGGTGGAGTGGAGCAGCTGCTGACCTCCACATGCGGCGACTTGGACAGTGGTTTCAGCGGCAGCAGCGGTGCCAGTTACATTGGCAGCCTTCGTCTGAGCAAAACGCAGCACATCAAGTGCGCCCGCCAAACGCCCACCGTGGGCACTCAAAGCTGTCGTTCGTTCCAGCGAGCGGCCACTGTATACGATGAGGCTGGAATGACTGGTGGTGGTGGCCAGAGCGGGAGCAGCTTCCTTACGCGAGCCTCCTGTGGTCGCAGGATACTCAGCTGCGCCAGGATACGAGCCGCCGAGGATCCGGGGCCCAATCACCGGATTGCAGGCGGCAATGGCATCCAAACGGTACAGACCACCGCCACGGAATCGAAGGCAAGGAGCTTCTGGAGTCGCAAAGGATGGCGGAAGCTACCGGGTTTCTCCACCTCAACGTCCAGCATCAATGATACGGGCTTATCGGGTGAGTTCGTCAATAAAAGTTAAAGCTCTTTTATATTTCCTTGCTACAAAGACAAATATTTCCCATTAGCCAAAAAAAAAACTTTTTTGTGCTAAGCGTGGAGCTAAAAATCGAAGTTATTTACCCTTAGTTAGTTACTCTCTCTCTGATTTCCCTACATTTATATTTAAGTTTATATGGCTTCACTTGCTTGTAAAGCCTTATATAAAAGGTTATCGAACATGACGTTAATTTTTTAATTCAAGTTCGATGAATAAATGCTTACCCAATTTGCATATGCATATAAAAGTATACAAGAAAAACCAGGAAAAGTTCATTCAAGATAATTTTTTAGACATTTATGGATTTAAGAACTGTTCGTGTAAGAAAGATAACTGTTATAAATTCATTTGAATTTAATAGAAGAACTCCAAAGGTGGCGCTTCTTCGAATTCAGTTTACTATTGCTCCTTATTTGAACATAGGTGGAGCTATTGAGTGATACGAAAAAGTACAATCACCTTTAAAATTGTATCGAGCCTGCTCATTCTGCTCATTGACTGCATGCTGCTAAATCTAAATCTAAATACTTAGGCCTTAAAATCATAGCCCTTTTTATAGATATACATATTTTTAACAGCGTAAATAAGAAGCGAATTTCAGCTAGGTCTAAATAACAATTAGCCTTAGTATTTTTTAAAGCTAAAAAGAATTGTGTTTTACAAAGACCTTGGGAAATTTAGAACATTAAACTGGGAAATCTTTTATCTACATATTCGTGTATATTTTAAAAAGCGCTCCATGTAAAATGAGAAATTGCCGCTAGATGTCTCACGTTTCCCCCCGAACACTAGGTGGCGCTAGCAGAAACTTAAGAAACTCGCCAGGTGACGCCACTCAGATTTGCCCACCTGCCCATTGATGGCGCCACTCACATTCCCAATCCAACTTTTCCACTTATTCCCCATTCGGCTTATCGCTCCCCTGGACGGAAAGCAGCAACGCCCCCCTTTTTTCCACCCATTTCTATATATTTTTATCAGCGGCTTTGCATGCAGAGCGAGCATCAGCATCAGCATCATCGTATCAACGAACAACGAGCGTACCCCATTCGAATCGGCCCCAGCGATACGATCCATGAGTCCGCTTTTGCGGTCCCGCTTTTTCTCATTTTTTTTCGGTTTTTTTTATTTGCTCCGCTGGCTCCAGTCTACAGAGTTTACAGTCTCGTTTTGTTCGATTTCAATTTTTCTCGTATTTTTTCCAGCGCTTTTTTCGGCTTTTTGCCCACTTCGGTTGCGCTGCGCTTCGGGCTCCACGTTCCGTTCCATTCACGTTCGCCATGGCGATGGATTCATGGATGCGGTTTCAGTAGAATCGATCTTGTCGTGGATGCCGCATGCTTTTTTTTTCGTGTGTGCCAAAAACGCGGGCTTTGTGTTCTCGTTTGCCCCGAAATACTTTACATTTTCACGGGGCTTTTTGGGCTAAATGTTTTTGTGTCGAGCAGCACAACTTTGCCTTAGAGACTCTATCGGGTTATGATTGTGTCGGGACTTAGGTGATGCTATTGTGAATTAGGCCTGGAATTAAGTGCGTGTAATGGCCTTTCAACTGATTAAATCCGCTTTGGATGGACCGCCGCAGCAGCAGCAGCAGTTGCTCAGACGTCACAGCAATTTGGGTCTGCCCCATCAACATGCCGCTGGAGTTGTGCTACTAAAATGTGGGTAAACAAAAATCGCAGAATTAATTGAAAATTAGAAATCATAATTGTGTAAAGGGGTAAGCCAGAATGGAGCAATTAAATGTATTTATTAAAATAAATTTTTTTATCAAAACTAAAATGAATAGTTAAAGAAAGTAGTAAAAGTGAAAGAATAAGACTAAAATGCATAATATAGTTATATAGTTTGAATCCAATGAAAATGATATTGTTAGGAAAGTATTTTTTTCAATAAAATTTAAGTGCTTTGTAATTTTCCGAGTCAATAGAAAAAAGTCGAAAAAATGTAATGAATAATCGCAACTAGCAAGCGGCAAACAATTGATTGAATGATTGAATGTTCTAGTTGATTTATTCTATAGAGAGCTATTTGGGCTCAAGATGACTGTCCTCTTGGCCAACGCAATTTTGAAACAAATTTACAATTTCATACCAGCTGCTGGCCAAATGAATCATACGAAGTATACACAGTATATACGGTATGCCCCCTATATTCCTCCAAATGTTTAAGCTATTTCTGTGCGTAATTTGTTGTTGGCCAGCGTGACTCACTAATAGTGTGATTTGTAGTTATTCTAGACCGAAATAAAAAAAAAAGAGCCACTGCCAAAAATAAAATCTATTTATATGAGATTAAAACGAAGTGAAAAAGGGCAAAGCTGATAGAACAATCGGACTGGTAAATAAATAACCGATTCATTTGATTTAATTAAGTAATGCGACAAGATCAAAGTTCAGCTGGGAGTAAGTATGTTGTTTTAGAATGTAAATAAATAGATTAACAATGGTAGAAAATATGTCATTGCCCAATAATAGACATGATTATTAGGAAAACCTAATTGGGAGATTACTTAACAAGCTAAAATATTTAATGAAAATTTCAATTTGAGTGCGTAGCAACAATTCAATTGAATAAACAGGTGCACTCAGTCATAAAGTAAGAGAAAAAATTCAAAGGCAACTTTTGCAGAAGTTCAGCAACAATAAATGCATAACTTAATTTTATGGCCTCAACAAACAATAAATAAATAAAGAGCACATATATCATAGTCTCAGGATTGTACTATTGTAAGCTAAATTTGTTGTCTAATTTAAATCATTTTATAATTATATATATATTTAGTTATCCATGTACTAGTCTTGGCACTTAAATCGTTAGCAATATTGTTAAATAACTTTGTTGTTTTAAAATATATTGCTACTTAAGCGCCCTACCATTACCATTCGATCACAGCTGCATATTCGCGTACTAGGGCATTCCAGGTCATTGCCCAGTCGCATATACCCCTCAAATATGTTTAAATATATATATATATATTTGCATATATACCAAGAGCAACAGACTAACTTGAAATTAACGGCGGGTTGAAGGGTGTTCACTTGGCAATTAATAAACATATTTCAAAGTATTTGCACAGATGCATGGCGAAAATGGCAATAAATAGTGCTCCCCACTTCAAACTTATTCCTAGATTCCATTCAATTATTCATCATAAAAATCTGAAGACGAATAAAACGGAGAGAATTATGATTGCACTTTTGTTGTCGCTTATTTCCCCGTTCATTGTGCGCGCTTGTTGTTGACTTTTGTTTGTTGATGTTGCTGCTGCGTTGTTGCTGCGTTGTTGCTGCTGCTGCGGCTGCTGCTGCGTTGTTGCTGCAACTATTATTGCTGGCATCTGCGGCATTAGCAGCGCGTGTTTGAGTGCCGCTTTAACTAAGCACTCGTTAATCAATGTCGCCAGTGAGTCTCTTCTTTCCACCATACATACATACAAGCACTGCCACAGCCATTTCTGTGGTCATAGTTGTCGATATTTTACAGCGGATATCTGGCTCTGGTCTGCGGCGGAATTATGTGGTATTGGGGGTGTCCAAGTCTGTCGGCATTTTGTGGGGTTAAGTACTTGGAGGCACATGGAATTGGGCAATGAGTGATATGGGGGATTGCTTCTAACGACTTGGCTTAGCAGTGCCATTGGTTTTTCCACATATTATGGATATTTTCGGAAAATATTATGTTCTTCTTCATTAAGTGCAAATAAGGCCTTATAAATATTTAATAAATATTATAGATTAAATCCTATAAACGTTATTAGCACTACTATTATATTAAATATTTTTAGATATTTTTTTTTACATTTATGACTATTGGTAAGGCCTTAACTTTTTACAAATAAATATTAAGTGAGTAACTTATTTGCACGGAATCGTTACCAAGAGTATAGGATGGCTCATCCATAGGCTGTTTAAGCCACTTACATAGCTGTCCTCCCACCCACTGCCCCCACCCCCTCGCAACCCCTCTGCATGCCCACCAAATCGAGTCGAGAGTTTGTCATGTACGACACGAAATTCGTGTAGCCTTTGGTGGATTTTTAGTGAAAGTGTTTAGACTTTGCCTGCATCTAAGCACACAAAAAAGGCAGCTTAAAAAAAGAGCAGCAACCAAGCAAGTAACAAACAGAAAACGCCGAAAAAAAGTGTGCTCATTATTTCGTTTTGAAAACAGTATTTACTTGGCATACTTTTTTGCCCAACGGCATCGAACACACCTAGGATGGCAGTTGCAGGGTGTACCACGCGGCGTATGCGCAACGTTAATTAAAATTCAAACCCCCCTCCCCAAAGACTATGGTCGCCCATTTTTGAAAGCGGTTGTTAGCCAAAATTTGCATAATAACAACCGCAACAAGAAAACAATGTAACCGACAATCGGCAATCTCAACTTATCTGAAATTATAACAAACAACGCAGACAATGCTCATACGTACTGTTGTACTCACTGGGGGAAAAAACTACTACCACTACTGCAAACAAACAAAAAATTTGCAGATAAACAGCGACAAAGTGCCATCGTTTAATTTGAATGGTGAGATATGAAAAAGTGATTGAAAAAAACCCCACTTAAGATTGATTGCATATTTCGCCGGGTTACGTGTGAGATTTCAAAACTGTTTGAAATAAGTTTTCTGTTTCTTTCAGTGTATTAAGACATCGTGTTTGTGGGTTCTACTGAAAAATTTCGTTTGTTTTGCGGTTTTCTGGAAATATCTGCATTTTTCCACAATCGGTTTGCAGACTTCATTGTTTAATTACTTCAGCTAGCAAATAAACTCATTTTAATTTTGAATGCAAATTCTGTTAAAATAGTTAGTTAACTCAATTTAACATTAAATCAAAGGCATTGCTTGCATTCTACTTTTTGTGGTCTCCCATGAATATTTGCAAATCGGTTGGCAAAGTGAGTTGTTTAATTACCTTTTTATTCAAACAAAAATGCAATGCATAATATATATATTGCTTGCTCGTCTTTACTTGGTTACTTGATTGTAAGTTTCTTAGCCATTCCCATTTAGATTAAGATCCAGATTTAATTATCTGCAGCCATAAATTTCGCCAGCGATTCTTTGGCGCTGCAAGGAAAGTAGCCGCTGCTTTTTGTGGCTGTTTTAAATACATTACTTTTGTAGGCCATGGCCAAGATGATTAATGGCCGAATATATATTGGACATTATTTAGTCGCTGCTGCGGCTGTTGCTACTTCTGCCCGCGTGCTGTCAATATGTCGGCACTCTGGACCCCCCCTCTCCACTCTCCCCTCTCCTATGACCGACGAGTGTGTGCGTTTTTTTTGCCAACTTGGTAACCCTCTTTTCTGGCTCCGTGTTGACTTGGCTTAGTTCGGCACACGCGGCCAATTATCGCTGTCAATGCCAATTGAAAGCCATAAATTTTACCCCCTCCTCTTTTTGCTTCCTCACTCATCTTGGACAATTGTCGCTGGGGCGCGGGACGGCCGGGGGGCGTGGCTGGGCGCCACGAGATCTACATTTGCCAATTGGTTTTCGGTGTTGACACCATTAAGCCGGGCCGCAACTTGTGGCTGCCACCAGATTTACGACTGCTGGTTGCACACAGTGGAGCCTGAAAAGGTATTTTTTTTCAACTATAATGTTATTCATTTCCGTTAAAAAAAATAAAGTTTATTCATCGGCTTTACGTACTTAAATACAAAAACTTTCTTTGCATTGTTTTTAAGTTTAGTATAATATAACATTTTATATTCTAAAAACGTACTCTAATTTTGATTTAGTATTTTAAAGTGAACTCTTATAATTTCATGGTTGTTTAAATCGGCGTCAATTTATTTTGTTGAACTTTTTTGTATCATTTTGAAGCATCATTTTTTTGGTGTCGTGTGACTTTTTCGCTGGCATTGTGCAAGCCAATTAAAGCCGCCAAATAGTTGGCCAATTGTCTTAGCCCCTTCTCCCTACCGTCGCCTCATTTAGTTGTTCCACTTTACGTGATGCAAATCACAAAAAAATAGCCAAAAAAAAAAAAAACAGGAAAAAAACAAGGAAAATTAAATTAAGTTGCGGCAAAGTCGTCTGTCGTCGCCGGTTGCATGCTGCAGATCACTTGCCTGAGATTAAAGCGGCAAGTATGCGTCAGATACTCGCTGCAAGTACTCCCCCTCAACCCAAACATAACCCCATTTTCCACCAATTGGCCGGCGGCCAGTCACTTGTGCCGCATTGCGCATACGCACCGTTGACCCAGCCGCATTATTTTCGCCTCAGAATCGAAATTGGAATTAGAATCCGAGCGGCTAACTGGGCCAAGCAAGTGCCGATCGATGATTCCCGCTCTCGTTTCCCTCTTTTTCGATTATTTTTTTTTTTTTCTCATTGACTTTTTTGTGTGCCCCACTCTGATGCTTAATTAAGTTTTTGTGTTCGACTGTCAGCAACTGGATTGACTTGAAATAGTTGAAAATAAACTGCGAAAAAATGTGCAACAAAATGGACAACAAAAAAAAAAAAAATCATGTGGCAGTGCGCGACGAATGTGTCTAACCAAAAAGCGTATGGCCAGCATTTTGTGGCACAAAACGTTTTTGGCACGCATCTGTTGTTGCTTTTTTGCGCAAAGCTGTTGCTTTTCCATCTTAACGTGGCCAAATGCTGAATGCTGATGACAGTGGGCCGCGGCTGCCGTTGTTGGTCAACAACATGATTTATGTCCGAGCCGTGAGCCTGGGCGTGGCCTGGAGCATTTGAGCCGGAAGCAGACGAGCGCCGGACAGATGGACGGATGGCTGGATGGCTGGCTGGATGACTGGATGGCTGGATGTCTGGTCAGCAGCGACCAACGATGACAGACAGGCTCCAGACGAGATCCCGCAGCAATATCACACAGCCACAAATTACAATCGAAAATTTCATAACAAGGAAGATATAGAACAGTTGATTAATTGGCATACAAAAGGAAACTGAAACATAAATAAGCCAAACTTTTAATAATACTCTATGGTGGGAATGGCAAAACCTAAAGCTGATTCGCTTATTATTAAATATATGAATTTATGGCTCAATGGCCATAAGATAAGCAATAAAGATCTAGTTTCATTTTCCAAGTGCATCCAGATCAGCAGCACATGTAGGAAAATAAGAAGCGAGCCGCAGACAGGCGACTATTTCCTGCTTATTAGAACTGAGATACCACGTTCAGGTTCCTACTTGGCCTTACTTTGTTGCAGCGCAGCGAATGCAGTCCCTCCAGCGCAAAAGCTAAAGATAATAGCTTTAGTCAGGGTTTTCAGATGGATTGCCAGCAGAAAGAAAGGAAAATCGCAGTGAAACAAAGATCCTTTAAAGGCTAAAGCCATTTAATGTGCCGTTTACCTATAAATATTCCATAACATATACACCTTAGCATACAAGATAGTATATTGCCAAAGTGCTTGGCATTTAACGAGATCAATTGCTTGGCAGGCAATTATAATAAATACATTCAGCCTGATTAATCGGTAAACGCCCCGAACTAATCTCAATTCCACTTAGCTATCCTTGGCGAGAACATTTACTGGTTACTCTGCTGAAATTTCAACCGGATGAAATCGGCCCACAAAATATTGAGCAGCACACATAACCCATTTATCGGGACTGCACATAATATAGTGTCTATGTGCATATATTGCATAATTGATTGCGGCTCGTTGTGGGTGGGAGGGGTGTTGGGGGCGAGAATGGAATGTCCATGTAATTGCATGCCAGGTGTCATAAAGCTCTTTGCAACTTGTGCTGCTGGCCCGCCCAGGCCAAAAAACTACATACAGTGGGGCCTCCATAAACTGCACGAGCTGTCCAACAACAAACGCGATTTATGTGTATTTTGTGTGAAGAAAAAGCGATTGCAACATAATTTACTGGGTATTTACATTGGAATATCTGTTTGCTGCAAGCTAAAGACATTTAAAATAATTCAAATTTTATATGTTAACAAAAAAGACTTAGAGTAATTAAATCAGAGAAATTGATATAGTCGAGTGAAAGATTTGAATATTCTATGGAATATCGGTGGAAACTAGGAAAAAAAAATTAAGAAAGATGTTTTTTTAATGAGTAACGTGTATAACTATATATTGGAATATGCATTTATTGAAGTTCCACTTTTTAAAGCAAAAACAATCCCTTTAAAATATTTTTATTTTTATTTTAAATGTTTATAATCGAGAAACGAAAAGAATGAAGACTGTAGTCGAGTGGGTATGTGCATCGAAGTCGATTTTTCTTGTGGTGGCAAGTTGCACGCTGCAAGTTGCACTTTCGGTTTCGCTCTTGGTTTCGGTGTCGCTGCCCACGCATTGCAGACCCCTTCCCCCCTCACCATATCCACCTCCGACTCCCCGCTGCACTTCCTCGACGCCCTGACTCTTCCGCCCGCATTCTCAGACGACAACTATGGCAACCACAACAACCTGGCTGCTGGTGCTTATTTAACACAGTTTAGTTGTTCAGTTGTTCAGTCGCTCAGTTGTTCAGTTGGTCAGTGCGGCGTTTTTGTACCGAGTTGCTATTATTGTCGCCCAGGCAAATTCGCTTTTAATGAGAAACCAAAAAGCGCAGCCGCCGCCGACGCTCGCAATTTGCCTGCGCTTGCAGTTCGCAGTTTCAGTTGTTGTTGCCATTAAAACATAAATTTCCATGAATTAACAACAGAAACAGCAGCTCCCGACAGCAGTTTTGCAGTCGGTTCCACTTTGGTTCCTTTATTATGCCATTGCCATACCCTTTGCTAGAGTTAACCGTCACTTTAACGAGAGGTTTGCAAATAAAATTGCAGGTGAATCTCTTGTAGCCAATATAGAATTCTTAAGTTATTCCAAGACAATTCAATAATGACCATAACTACCGGTTAAATATTGAGAGGTATTAAATGAAATTCATTGCAGAGGCTAACGGTTGTTTTGGATTAATTACCCATCACTAAATATTTGGAGAGGGTACTCAATAGACTGTACGTTTTGAGGTCTAACCTTTACTACTTATTTCTCTTATTTGTTTTGTATGTGCGTCATGGCAGAAAAAAGCAAAACCAAACTGAAGGCATGGGCCAAGTATAGCAAAATGTAGAAAGCTCAAACAACAAAGGAGCACAAACGAAACAAACAAAATGCAAAAACAAAGTGGAAGGATCTGCACAAAAAGAAAATTGAAGAATAGCTCAAGCACAATGAAGCCAACAAATTACTGAAGCAGGGCAATGTCAAGGAAAAAGTAAAAGCGAAAATTTAAATAATACAAATTTACTCAGAATGTGCAGGAAATTTATTTAAAATTCGCTTACAAATTTAGCGAGAAAAGAAAAATGCTACGAGTATGTTTTTACTATTTTTATATTAGTTTGCAACAAAGAACAAGTTGTAATTCAATACATTTTAATAACTTAAAGATTGTATATATATATATAGTTTTAAAGCTACACATTTGCATCTGAAAATCTTTGTGAGTTTTTCCTTGTCGCACGTGCTTGCCACTTCGTGCTTCATTGTACATTTTTTTTAATCATACCGGAAATCTCATTCAAATAGACGGGTAAATTCCGAAAGTTTAATGTCCTTTAACCTGCGAAAATTCTTGAACCATTTGCCCTGCGTTTATTGTTTACCAAATAGGGTTCTTAAAACGCATTAATTTTATTTTGTTTAATTCGATTGGCGCATTTGTTTTCGTTGGCTTCTCTTAATCGATATTGCAACCAATCGATGATGGATTCCAGCTGCTCGTGCCTTACTCGCTCATATGCAGATTAATGCCTTTGAACTTGGACGTGTGTTCTTCAATCCCCAATCCGAAACCCTTTTAATCGCTCAAGTTCTGCTTCCCTCTTCAGAGTTGTTTTTTATTTTTTTTTTTTCCATCTTGTTTTTGAAACGCGTCAAAAGCACGCCTGTAACACGATCTTTTCTGAATCGCGAGACGCGGTGGATCGGTGTCGGGGTTTTGGTTTTTTAGTTTTTTATTTCTCCTCGGGGTTCGCTGTTCTTGTAAGCTGTGCCCACTTGTGCCAGTGATTCAGATCCAGATTCGGATTCAGATCCAGATTTAAATACAGACCCAGACAGCTGCTACTGTGCTGATTTTTTTAGGGAACTGTAATGGTCGCATTGACAGGACTGCATACATTAATTAAATTAATGTAAGAACTTAACTAACTATGCTTTGTTGTGGCGAAAACTTAAACTTAATCGCAAACGCAATGCATTTCCTTGAATTCTAAAAATACCAATTCTATTTAATCACCTCTATCAAATGCGCAAATGAAGTGCCCAAGCTTTCGCCAGTGGCCAGGGCTTACCAGAATTGGTAAGTAGCTTTAGCCAGAAACTGAAATTAATCCTGAATGCAGGATTTATCCAGATGCAGCAATACCTTTTGTTATACGAATACTACCGAGGCAAGCATATTCTTACTTCATTTTCGGTCATATTTTTGTCGCTTGTTGGGTTAAAAAAAAAAAAAAAAAAGGCAAATACTCAGGCATACAAAATTGCGGCACACATCAGAGTTGGCCGAAACGGGAAATTATTTTCCGAACGCCGACTTAAAATCCTGCTCACATGTTTGAGGGCTTAAAAGTCGAAAAGCTTGCCGAAGAATACCTGGGCAAAAAAAATAAAACACAAAAATACGATTCGAAAGGCGTAATCAGATGGCATGAAATGCGATTTGCCAGAGGAGAATTTCGCCTTTGTCCTGTCTGAATTGTTTTGTTTGCTCCGCTCCTCCGTTCGGTGGCCAAAAATAGAACGTAATTAAGAGCAGGAAATTTCACTTTTGCGTTTCCATTGAAAGTGCCCATAGAATTTCCCGACTGCTCAAACAGCTCAAAGTGCAGGCAACACGAATGATATATGCGCCAACTCACTTACATCTACGCAAATATGAATATGAATTTTCCATTGCTCAAGACGACTGTATGAGTGTATGTGTTTGTGTGTGTGTGTCTCAATGGCGAAGGGAAAACAATAACTCGAGCCCAAAGTTCAGGGTGTTAAAACACCGACAGCTAAATGCCCTGCCATGGGAATCACTAAAGGTTTGACGGTAAATATAAAGGTAATGTAATGGAGAAATGTTATGCATTCAACATATATCCTTGCACACTTTTAAGCATCTGTGTGGTTTTAAAAGTTTATTGATTTCCATTGCACGCTCAATTAGGATATTAGGTAAACAAACACATATAAATAAATATATATTTCTGATATTTATATACCATGTTAAAGCCATACTTCGGAATTCGCTCGATTTCATTATATTTTGTTGCATACTTTTAAGCAGCTTTGTGGTTCTGAACCATTGCAATGCATTGGTTATTTTTCCATTAATGATTTTTCTTAATTTGGATTTACTTTACAATCTAAGCACATTCTTTGCACTGTAACTAAGGGAACGCCTAAGAAGAAAAGTGTATGCAACTAAATCCTTTGGGCCTCCTCGTTCCGAGAATGCAAACCCTGATGAATATTTCCCCTCCCCGCTTCTGATTGCTGAAAAAACCCCCTTTCCACCGGGGACTTACCCATCCTCACTCTCGAAATCGCCTCACAATAATTGAGAGCACGCGCACCGGATTACACGAAATTATTTCATTGCAGGACCCGCACGAGGGTTGCATTTGCATCGGGACTTTTTTCCGAGGGGTAACTGAGAAATTAAGGGGGTTGGAAAAGTCAAAAAGGGTAAAGCTGGCAGGCCATATATCTGCGGTTTGGCTGCACGATATATGGGTTTTCAACTGAACAGATTGATTTCCGCACACCGCACCCCCGAAATTTTCGCCAAATATTGATATCACTACTGTAAACATCGATATCCCACCGATGGCCCATAAATAATAATACATTTAACGATTTCCGAACCGGGACTTGTGTTTACCAGGAAATTGTTATTGTTATTGCTTGGGCACCCATAAAGTGTGAATGCGCAAAAATATGCCAGATACAAGGGATATTTCTCCTTTGGCTGGGAATTAGCTTTCCGATTTTTAAACATCATGAATCACCATCTGCTAGAAAAGAAAACTTAGACTGCAAAGATGTTCAAACAGTTGTGTCGAAAATTATAAGATTTGACTAGCAAAAATATATAGATAAACATATTTTTTATTAAATGCGATACATTTCAAGGTTACATGCCTGTTGTTCATATTTCTTCGAACTATCAAAAGGTGGTCTTGATTTTCTCACAGTATTTTCCCGACACTATCGAACCGACCGAGCTGATCACACTCAAGTTTCAAGCGTTTTCCTGCTTACGTTTTTTTTTATTGATGCTGCGCGTTGATTTTCAATCGAAAGATGAAATTAATTGTCTCCTTTTACCTGTGCGGCAGCCACACACGTTGGTTTCAGGCTGGCCACCCAGGTGTTAAGTCCCCGCCCCTCCGGCTTTTCAATCGCCCGCACCTTAACCCTCAGTTGGGTGTAGATGTAACCCTAGACGGGCCAACAATCAACCATCTTAGCCTAGGCCAAGTTCCGTTAAAACAACAACCCGAACTCAAAATAAATAATGTAAGTTGAAGAACTGAGGCAGAGTTGTCATTGCTCAATGTGAAGCAGATTTTCCGAATCGTTGATTGTATTACGAGCAGCTGTCGACATTTAAGTGCGATTTCCCCCACCCAAATATCCGTATATCACAATCGGCTTACTTTGGCTTTGAGCAATTACGGTGGATCTAAAAATGGAAACTAATCTAGCAAGGGATAAAGCAAATATCTATTACTATATCTTTTCCGATGATCTTGGATATAAGCTAATCTCTAACTTGGCACCTTATTGAGACTTCCCTAGATTGCCAGGCAATTTCACTGAACGCAAATTTCCCAGATGGTCTGCATACTTTTCGAGATCACTGTGGTCGATCAATGCTCTTCACACTGTCCGTTGACCGTCAGGACCAATTAGTTAACATGAACAATTTCACGCCTCGTTAGGAGATGATAAAGACCCAGATGAAAGGGGCAGTCTCTACGAGTATAGGAGAGTATCGATGAAATGAGGGAAAATGAGGGTGAGGAGGGATCTGGAGAGACGGCTCTAAGTTGGTCAATGGATCGGTGGATGAGCCCGGCTTGCGTGCTTCAAAGACATTTCGAATTCGGTATGGCCCATCGCTTTGATCTCTAATTAATCGAACATTTTCAGCGAAATTTTCACCATTAGAATATTTTGTTTATCGATACGGCGAAGAGGAAGACGTTCAAGATTTTCCAGACCCCAGGAATTTGTTTGGATTATATTGGGTACCTATAAATATATGTATATAACTTTTTTTCACATGATCTGCTCGCATCTCTGTCTGGCTTTATAAGTTTTGTGCATTGCTGTTTTTGGATTTTCCTCGACCTTCTCTTTTACCTTTTATTTTTGCCTTGGGCAAAGAAAATGTTTTTGTTTTGGCCAGTTTTTGTTGTGTTGCCAATTTGGCGATTTGAATGCCAGATACTCTCGGACATGAACGATGCATACTCATAATTTTGTTTTGTGTTGTTTTTTTCCCCTCCCCCTTACCAGTTTTTCTCATTCGGCCAAGAGGAGAGTGAGATTTATCTAAGTTTTCAATACCGCGGGCCGCGAAAAGCAACCGAAGTTGGCTTGATAAGTTGTCGTCACTGCGGCAATTGGCTTTGTTGCTGTTGCTGTTTGGCTTGTTGATAGGTAATTTACATAATTACCGCAAGGCGTGTCGGCCGACAATTGCATGTGGCACCTACCGCCCCTTGGCCTCCTCCTCCGCCCCCTTCCGGAGAACAGAAATCAGAAATCATCCAGACCACAGCAACACAGAGCTGATAAGCCGGAGCCACCAGCCAACCTGCTGTGACACCGCCGAGCAAACAAACGGCGAAAAAAGGGATCGCGAAAGGGAGTCGACTGTGTCACACCGCGCAGAATGGATATTGCTTTGTTTGTTCGGCTGGTCACACTTATATATGTGATGCTTTCTTACAGTATGACCTTGCAGGTTGCGGAAATAAGCTATATGACATCTAAGGTGTAAACATAATATGGACTGTAGCTTTCTGTACTTACATATAATTTTAAACTTTGCTCGCTTCAGTCGCTTCGAACTGATATACCCCAGCCGCTATCCAACCAATGAGCAGCCGACCGAGGCATAACTATGCGGAACTGAACAGGCATTGCAAAAGGGCGCGCAGGGGCCTGTCAGGGGGCGCATTGAACTTTAGCAGAAAACGAGCAGCAGGCAAAATCAAAGCGCGCCAGCGCCGAGAAAAGAAGAAATCTGCGGACCGTCTGCGGGTCGGTCACTGCCATCCATCCCCATATATACTTGCAACCTCCATCCTCAGATCGGCAATCTCTATCCACCGTCTTCACTGCCAAATGCCAAATGCTGTTTCCAACTCGGTCCCAGTTGGTGCGTGCATTATTATGCATGTGGGGATATACATAGATGTGGAGGCATTTGTACACAACGAGAAAATTAGCATGCTTCGCTTGCAGAATTGGTCACACTGAATAGGAACGCAAGGTGCAGTGTAACCTTGCTACCGGGGGAAATACGTTTAAAATTTGGATGTCGTGCTAGGGAATGTATTAAAAATGAGAGAGGGAGTAAACTAGAAATGCAACAAATTAATTTCATATAAAAAGTATTGCAACATTCCCTTAAAATTCGTCTAACTGTATCTGCAAATATGTGGGGAAGAGGGTATGGGATGAATACTGTTGTTGATGTCGCCTGTTTTGCCATAATTATTATTTTTATTCTCGATGCTACGCTGGATTGTTAATCCCTCGCCCAGGAGCTGTCAGCACTTGCGAATGTACTGCATTCTTGTGCTCCCCTTAAAATTTCATTCGCATGTACATTAAATTTGCTAGCTTAGTATTTTGATTTATGGAACAAATCATGTGGGCATGAACAAAAGCTTATAAATAAATACAATTCGAAAGCAGTTCTAAAATTCAAAGGCAATTTACTGATTTAAGAATGGCTATATACATATTTCTCCTTAATTTGTTTACTTTGGCGCCCCGTAATAATTTATGGACTCACGCGGTACACTTGAGTGCTATGAAATTATTGGCACTATATGCAGATAACCGATTTGGCTATTGAAATTATGTTCTCATGTGATTAAAATTAAAATTGAACTAGTGTGATTGGCAGTGGAATATCCCATGAGGTAATTGGCCATCGTTTAGTGCATCATGATGATTTGCCCCATTGACTCCCATGTGTCATCCGTCGATACTCAGAATCTGTCCCGTGAATCATCCTACGCTTGCAGCAAATAAGCTCCCCAATTGGCTGAATCAAATGCTGTTATCAGTGGCAGGAACTGAATCCTGCGTCATTTGCCCGATTTTGGATTCCGTGCAGCAGGCGGCAAAGCGGGTGATATCAGCATGAAACGTGTCTCGACAACGTGTGTGTGCTCTTCGTGTCCATGTGGCCAGGATAGGTCGTTGCACTGCGAGAAATAATCTAAAATTTAGATTTAAATAATAACTACCATAATTATATGCAAATTTCTAACAGTATAATCGCTAAGTTATTATAAGTATACGTAGCCAAAAGATTAAAGAAGCTTATTTAACAGGTATCCTCATTGAAGATAGTATCTTTAAAGATGCATTACCACTTAGTAACTTTAAGTTCAAGCACTTTCTTTAATTAAAGGTCATAGTCTAGATCTAGTTGCTGTTTTTTGCAGTGCATAGTTGTTTTTCATTTATTGCGTAAAAGAGCAATTTGTCGTTGTTTATTGTGCGCTTATTATTTCATTGACATTGCCACAGCAGCCGCAATATTTGTTTCGGATTTTTGCATTGTCCCCTGGACGGCACAACAGCCCACCGCACAGTGCCCCACCCATTAGACGCCCACTACCCACCGCCCACCGCCCACTGCCCCGCCCACATTTCGGCAGATACCGACCGCTGGGTAGTAGAATCAAAATGAAACACGAGCTTTTAATTGAATTGACTTCATGTTGTCCGGCGGGCGACGTTGAAGTTCGCCTTCGGTTCGGAAACTGAGAAACTGGGCAACTAGGGAAACTGGGAAACTGAGAAGGAACAAGCTGGGCCAGTGGGTTTTTCCTCCAGGAAACGAAGGAGACGTCCAGAGATTTTCCGGCTTAGTGGTAGACTTACACGTGAATGCCGAGCGCTGTCTTGTCTTCGGCTATCCGGGCGTTTTTCTTCAGATGCGTCCACGTGCCTGGAAAATTTGCCATTGCCTCTGGTTTTTCCACCGCTCGTTAGTTTAAGCCACTTGCCATTTAAATTGTCAGGCCTCAACAGGTTAGCACAGACAGGAAAAGCGATTCAAAAGCTGACTGCGAATGCAATAGGCAGCCTAAGCTCCGGACTTGGAAAATGGATGTGGGTGGTGGTAAATTGTTCTAAGGAACACAGGGCTTTGTTCCGTTTTAAGGGAAACTTCTGGAAGTGAATCCTTATGGTACACACATATGTTATCCACAGAATACATATTAGTTGGATATATTTTCGTTTTCCTGCTCTAATTATGCATACATATATTATTTAATGGTCGTGCTCCTATTCATTCAAATTCCATTGGGAGAATGCCCATTCTGTTTTTATTTATTTCCATTAACCCAACCATTTGGTATTTCATGTGCCGGCAATTACCAAAAATATTGCAACATTTTCAAGCGGCCAGACGGCGGCGCCTGTTTTCATATCCCCATGCCCTATATCTATAACTTGCACCTCCAACAAAACTCCACTCCACTCCACTCCACTCGATTTTGTTCCCGGTTTTCTGGTTTTCTTCTCTTCTGGAGCTGGATAATGATTTCGCAAGCGCTTTTAATGGGATTTCTGATATTGATCAGATGCTCTGCGGATGAGATTTTCTGGCAGGCTGACCCATTTAAAAAGTGGAGCACTCGCACACCTTGCCCGCGGGAATGGGAATAGGGAATCGGCTAGTGGCAATGGGATTCCCCGGGGATTTACGGGGGGGTATCCATTGGCCAGACATTACATAATCCAGAGAGCAGCAATTAAACGCCGATACTTTCCGTACCGCACATCGATTTTTGTTATCTTAATGAGCAAAGCTACTTAAGCTTAATGTGGAAAATATTTGGGTTACTCCATCTCCATTGTCTGGAGATCGGTTTCCACCGCATATAGAAATATATATATATATGTTTTCCTCTTTTTTCGCTTGTGCATCTTAAGTGGCCCATTAGAATATGAATGGAAGAGTTTTTTGGCGGCAGGGGCAGGGGGACTTCTGGCCGCATTGTGCTCATTATTATGTATTATGTATTATGATTATGTATGGATTTCATTTGTTGTCATTGTCTGCTCTAGTCTCTGCGTTCTCCAGTTGCCTAGTTCTCCGATTCTCCGATTCCCCGGTTCTCCCCATGTGGATTATTCCCGGGAAAGGTGTGAAAAGAGAGTCGTGCGGAGGACAATGCCGGCAAATCGACGAGGAGGTGGTGGGAGGTCTAGTCTGGTCTAGCCTGGTCTGGCCTGGCCTGGTCGCTAATGAAGGTACTGTGTGCCCTCGTCAGGGTCTCGGCGGAATTAACACCTACAAGCCGGGAAAGAAAAGAGGGAATCAAGCTGCGAGATGAATGGGTTCTGCCAGCGGTAGTGGAGCACCTAATAAATGGCCACAGATGCAGGTGGGAGACACTTGAATATTATGCATTTGTGAAAGCCAGTTGGATTTCCATTTGGCTAACTGGTTATGTGGTTATGTTATTCTAAAAGCTAATAATAACAAAGCAAAGCAAGATGAGGGCAAACGTGATGTTAATAATTGCACTGTATTATCCGTTTTCTAACTTTTAGCCACGAGCTACTGATAGTTATAAGCCAATCCATATCTGGTCTGCGCCACTCGACTTTCATCAGCGTTTTATTAATGATAATTAAACGAAATTAAAATGCGGCCACATTTGAAGTCCGGAAAGAGCTGAAAGGCCACAGTATCGAGGGCGCCAGTTAACGCAGAGGATCGCCTATGGATCTGTGGATCTATGGATCTTAATTGAATTAGATCTGCAGATCCATCGCTGCATCTCCATGTCCAATGGAATTCGAATTGCATTTTCCCCACGCTCAGTGGCCGTCTCTGTAATATTTTTGAATTTTCCTTCATTCCTTATTATTATTTTCTTTTTTTTTTTGGTTCGGTTCCGTTCTGATCTTCGCGCTTCTGGCAATTTGTGGTGTGTGTTTTGGTGCCGGGAAAACAAACAATCCAGCCCGAAAACAAATTTTCATTAAGCGAAGGCAAGGCAAGAAAAGCAATTCCGTTTCGAAAACGTATCAATGGGTAACGCGTTCCAGTCGGCTTCGTACTCAAGCTTTTTACACTGAACAAAACAGTGATTAGACTAATGAATATATACATTAGCTATATTGTTTGAAGCTAAAGAAGTGTATAAATCCATATGATTATTAGATAAATCAATACTTTCATAAATAAATCACTGAAAATTAAACATTTTCATGAGGTTTTTTTCCCTGTGCACCCATTTCAGCTCGTGCAATGCAAACTCATATTGGTCGAGTGGATGCGAGACTTTTCCATCGATCGATTCTCATTTAATTGCATTCGATTTCCTGTTGATGCGATCAGCAGATCGTTTTAATTCTCGATCGATTGTTCTAAGGATAGCTGCATACTAAGAATCAAGGCCTTGAAAAATCATCAAGTTTTAAACGTGAAGGATCATAATGGCCTGCAAGTTATTACCAATTTGATGATAACTATTGAATGGTGCCATTAACTTCTTTTTTCTTAACAAGTAAACTTGAAACTGATGTTGGAACCCTATCCATATAGAAACCAAGGTTTCACAATTCCATAGACAACGTCTTAGCGCCTTTATCAATTAACGATTATTTTCACTTTCGCTCACGACTTGGAAAGCTTCTGCCGATGGATCAGCCCCTACCCCTTTTCCATTTCCAATATACATACATATTTATAACACTTTTCATATGAATTGTAAAAACAGAGACGATTTCTGGGAAAACCCCGTTAAAAATGCATAAAATCAAATCAAACATTCTGGGACAACTTAGCATTCGACGAGTAATAGTAATAACAATGATCATAATAAGGTCAGATCTGTTTGGGTTCGAGGAGAAGGAGGAACATCATTTCTTAGAGTGGGGCGGCGATAAGAACAGCGCTCTGTGTGGCGTCGTGAAGTGGGCCGAAGAGTTTCAAAGTGCTCCAAAGTGTTCCAAAGTGATCCAGAGTGATCTGAAGTGAAGTGGTGACCCCAACGACTTCATTATGCAAATGCAGGCCCGGCACTTCAATCATTTCATTTGCCCATAATTATGACAGGGCGCCTGCCGTTCTCTTCGGCCCAAAAGAAGTCGAAAAAAAAGAATAACTGCTGGTGTTCTACAGACGCTGTGGTACCTGGTACACTACCCTAGGAATTTATTCAGACATTTTCAAGTTTGCCACTTAATTCCACTTAAAAATCAGAAACTTATAGTTGATAATAAGGTCACTTGTGGGTCATTTTTTGGTAAACTATCGAAAACTTGGAAATAGACCCACTTAGTATAACCCATTCGTCCGAAGTTACCCTCTTTTTTTAAATAAGAGAAAATCATTTAAAACCTGACCGCGTTAATAAGCGGACATCAAAGTCCCCCACCCTTGTGGATCACAGTTTTCATGGGTTTTTAATTAGCGTTCGATTCGAAAAGTAAGGTGACATATCTCCCGACAGTTTCCCCAACTTCCCTAGGCCAATTAATTGAAAATTTTATGCGTGAGTCTAGAAGCATTTTTTATGGCCCACTTGATGGCCGTGTTGAAAGTTTTGGGGCGGGGTCTTTGAGAGACCATCCATCCATTGGTTACCAGCCCGCATAAACCTTTGACCGAGGGCGAATGCCGCTTACAGAACCTTTGGGCATTTCCCTGTGTGTGGTCATTTCTGAAATATAGGGATCCTCGTCTGTCCCTGGACCTTTGTCAGGTTTTGAGGCGAAAAAAAAATGAAAATGAAATAACCGATAGAGTGGGGAATATTGCATTAATGCAGACCTCGGCCCGAAGGAACAGAGTTCTTATTCTTCTCTTTTTGCACAGATTTCATGCATATTTATGTTGGATGCATCAGCGGATTTCAGGAGGGGAACTCTGAAATGGGTTGACAAGTGGGCCGCCTGTTTTTTATTTTTTTCTGGCTCTCGGTGGGCCATTTGATGGCCAATTGACAGCTGATGCGGTGCGGATCATTAATCACAGCCGAAAGGAATCCGCTTTGATGTTGCTCTTTTTTCTGCGAGACTCGAGGCTAAATTATAGTAAATGTATAAAAGGGTCAGCAGAAGGATTCGATTGGAATAGGCACACAAATCGCAATAAAAATGAGGAAATACGTGATTGGAAAACACAATTAAAGCACAAATATCGTTAAAATTCAGCTCGTTTCGTAATCGTCTTTCCTTTGATTGAATGCATTTTGATTTTAACAGTTGGCAAACTAGTTAATCTCTCATCCGTTTGCGTATGAAAACCTATTTGCCTAAGATTTGTAATTACTTTCCCCAAGTCGTCAATGTCGAAGGGCCTTAAATCCAATGACATCTGAAGTTCCTTTCAGCACCATTTTCATTTCAATTTCCATTTCAATTTCCCCGACGCATTTCCCATAGTTTCGTATCTAGTTTACATGTCTTCCCAACCCACCTGCCCCGTGTTTACTCCGTCGATTATAATCGTGGCAAATCATGAGGTCCTGGAGGTCCTGGTCCCTAACACGTGCAGCGCCCCTCGCTTTCTTCGCCTACCCCAAATGCTGGATTATGACGCATTTCTAGTGTTATCATCTGCGGGCTCGCCGTCCTGTCAGCCAAGCTTTGTTTTTGCCTTGATTTATCTGCGGTTAGCCGGAAAAAGGGGTTTATTCCGCTATGTAATAACCGACATTCCCGAGGGTCGTTTTCCTTTACACTCATTTTCACACGGGCTTTTTTCCATCCCCTGCGCAATTGAGAAATGACTTGTTAATTTTCTAATTACGAAATCATTTTCCTTCGTCGTCGTTGGTAACATCGCGTCTCCTACCTGATGTATAGTATATACTATACCTTCTACCTTTTTGGCGGTGAGTCGTTTGAAGAGCTGGAAGGAGCAGGGGGTAGGTAGGGAGGGGGGGCGGAACAGGACCGGCGAGAAACCTGTTTGATTTGTCTTAATTTCTTCCACCAGCCGAAAATTTCATTGCGCCTGTGGCGTTATCGTTTAAGTATTTGAGTGCACTGAAATTGTTTATATGCTCAGAATGTTTCACTATTTTAGGGCAAACAAAACTGCTTCGAAGGGTATGAGCAACATACATACATACATATATGCTGTAATATTTCATATTGTAATGCATAATATTTTCCTGTGCATTTTTGAACGAGCGCCCCTACAGGGCCACGCCCCTTTTTCGTCGGAGTTTCACTATCAGCGCCGGTTCATCAGCATGTGAGCCTGTCTAAGCCTCTTTACCCTCGATGCCCTTCAAACCGCTGTTCCTCCAGCCTTTCTTTCGATCGCTTGCTACCCTGTAAAAGGAATTTCGAGGATAATATATCTCAGATTAAAATACATTTTTTATTGGCATTCAGTTTACTATAAACACAGTGTGTTCTTAGAATATCTACTACAAAGTACAACATTTTTAAACTGTTTACAGGGTATATTGTAGATACATAGCTTCCTATTCCCTCTTGTTTTCAATTTATTTATATGCGTATAGTACTAAAAAACAAAAAGAAAAGAAAAACCACGCAACAACAAAGGGCACAACAAAACATATAAAACACAACGATGGATGTTCTTTACCTGTTCCAGAGTTGTCGTTCTTGTGGCTGTGTTTTTTATCATAATCATTTGTGAACTGAAGCTGTCTCTCAGTCGGCCATCCGTCGTTGTACCCATTGTTTTGTGTTTGGTGTGGGGTATATTACACACCCAGATTCTAAAATTTAATCTTGTATTTCCATCTATATGGAGTTGAAATAAACTGAATTGCAAAATTAGATATTATTCAGTTATAAAAATAAAGGTTAAAAAATGAATAACATCGCTGACTACAGGCTGACTTAGGTATCTTTTAGTCGAAATTTTCAGCCAAAGAACAGTTAGTGCGTTTTTTACTTTATTTTGGCCCTCTGCTGTCCGATGCGTATCTGTATCTCAAAGATACTCGCATCCGTATCTGTGTGGGTCTGCCTGCATGAATGATTTCTGCTTGGCAACTTCAAGTGCGACTGCCTCGGCTGCTGCTGCTGCTGCTGCTGCTTCTGTCTGTTGGTAATCATAATTATCTTTAATTTTAACAGCCAGCCGAGGGGTGGACGAGAAGTGAAGATCAAACTATAGGAAAAAGGAAAAACTAAAAGCGAAATTACATGAATGAACGAACGCGCGGAGATGTACAAATGTGTGTGTGTGTGAGTTATCTCCATGATTTCTGTCTCTATACGTCAGGTGAATCCGTAGAAGCAGCAGTACTTGCTAAATACATATTTACCTGGATCTCTGGGGCCACGACAATGCAGGTGCATTCATTGCCGGGCTGAAAGCTCTAATCATGTTATCACTGCGCACACAACAAACATACGCCCCGTGGTCCCGACTGTTTGCATCCGAAGACAAAGAACTATGTGCCCCGTTTAAGGGGAATAGCTGTGGGACTTAAGTTCCTTTAACTAGTCAGCAAGCTCTCGAGTAAACGAAGGGGAGGCTATTGAATACCAATTGCGTTAGCCCATTGCATTAAATAATCGAATTTAAAACATATTATCTAAGGATACAAATATTTTACCTTTACAAAAACCATCTTATTAAAATCATTCATTAGTATAGTAACGAAAGCAACTACACTTGTTAGTGTAAAACCTATTTTCACAGCATACGTTTTCAATTCCACTACGAATCTGTCCGTCCAGTGCCTTATCTGACACTCATCAAACACATCAAAGGGAACATGTTTCGAAATCGCAGTAACAGGCGCACAGAATCGGCGAATAGCAATCACACGGTTACTATGCTTAGGACAAGTGCAAAATTTTGGCAAACATGCGCAGAACATTAACGGAAGCTAAAATGAGGGGCCTTTCTCATTTCAATACACCAAAAGAAAATAGTCTGAAACAAGTCAAGTACCTTGTTCGACGATGTAAATCGTAACAGCAGTAACAAGAAAACCTCTGTTACGTAACATATGTAAGGTATTTAAAATAAATTCGTTATTTATATTTCTCATTTACCGTTTCTTGCGGTGTACATGCGCTTGTGTGGGTGGCTGCATCTGTTGAGTGTGAGGCAATAATTCGCGACGTGACTGTACGCAACTGTTGCATTTTGCACTTGAGTTTTCATTTGCCTCGTCTGTCAACGCCTTGTGGCTATTATTTTTTTGGCTTATGCTCCCTATATGCACGAACATATATTTCTGTAGGTGCTTGCTTGGTTTGTTTATTTTGTTGTGTACTGGCCGCAATTGAGAATTTCTGTGGAAAATAGGAACAGAAACAGGAACAATGGACGAGAAAGGGACGGAGCGAACTTCAAGTGCAGCGACAGTTTAGCAAAGAAAACAAAGCGAAAATAGAAGGCGGGGGTGTGGCAAACCGATGCCAAAGAAGAAGAGCAATAAGAGTGAATGATGAAGAAGAGACTGAAGAGCAACGGCGACAAAACAACAACAGATGCAGCAATTTCCGGTGCTATTGTTCTCAATCGGCTAACGCCATCTCCTCTCCCTTTTCCTCTGCCGCACTTCCCGCCTCGTTTCTATCTCTATCTCTGTCTGCTGGTGCAGTTTTTTTTTTGCGCAGACGCGACTGTTTTGTGGGCTCTTCTTGCACATGCGGGTGCGTCATGCAAAATAGCGGTGGTTCGAGGGAAGGAAAAGAGATGTGCATATCGGCCATCTTACCTCTCCCTTTAACTCATACAGAGTGCAGCGGTTGCGTCTGCGCCGTTAAAAATATCAAAATAAGAGGGGAACTTAGCAAATATCCTGACAGATCCTTTTGGACCATTTTATGACCTCACACTTCCAACAAAATTGACAGGAAGTAGTATCTTTGGTATGGCTAACACCTTTAAATTATTTAAAAACAACTTAACTTTGCTGTTTTTCTAAAATAAAGTGAAAATGTGTTAAAATGATGTATGGAAACATAATCAAATCACAGGATAAATCTTGTTAGTGAATATTTTCTGAGAAGTCCCACAATAGCGAGAAAAAGTACACATCCCACTTGCTAATGGTTGGGATATGTACAATATGTATAAGTATAATAAATACTAAATTTGCAGAATATCTGGTAAACTTCGGGAGAAAATGCAGAACATGTACGTATATAAATTCACACAATGGGAAGTAAATTGGTGGTTTTCTGGCGATTCCGCGAACTAACTATTATGTTATTACCGCCCACCCCTTTACCATCATCACCAAGAAGAATTTCATTCATAAAACCAGGCACCTACAGTGGCGTCCAACGTAGCCGACACAAGTAAAAAATATCCCGGAATATATCGGAAAAACTTTGTGACCATCAATAGATCTCTTATTATTGTTTAACGATGGCAGCAGTTGTGAACAACGTATTGGATTTAAGGAGTTCAGAACATTCTATAGGTAAATATTTGTAGCAATAGCAGGGAGTAACCATTTGCTGGCGCGCACTGTATGCGGTGAGCGAGAGAGCACGAGAGTGAAAAGCGCAGTGTTGTGTATTTGGCTTTTTTATGACCAAATTCGATATCGCGAAACAAACACAGCTGATCATTTCATAATAAATTTTATTCGCACATTTTATTATTGAAACTTTTGTGCAGCTTATTGATTTTAAATTCATTATCATGCTTTCGAAGATCCGTCTTTGATTAAGTTAAATTTATTATGTCGTCCTACGAACATTGTTCCATAATCATAATCAAAAACGAATTCTAGGGGTTATAAAAACAATATACAATGTATAACAACAATTTCGAACTGGCCTTAAAGCTCATCGACAGTTATAAAAACATATTATCCACAACTATTGGTAAATGTGCTCAAACAATACTGGTTGTAGGTTATTTACTTGCAAGAGCCCAGCTTTAGCTATTTTCAAGCTGCTCTCCCAGAATCCTAGCTACTTGTTGCCTCTGCGAGAGCGCATCTCTGGCGAGAGAGCGTGAAAGAGAGCCGTGCGGCGTGAGACCGTTGGTGTCTGTTTTGCGTTTTCTGTTGCTTTCGAACTTTCGTCGTGAGCGGTTCGTTCGCTGTTTCGCGCGCGTCTGCGTTTGAATATTTTTGAAAAACGGTTGCGTTCAAGTGCAACTGCATTCGTGCCAAATCGTTGAGAATACTGGAATCGAATTCGAAAATCTGCTGATTCAAATCGTCGAAGAACGAAATCATTTTTTTTGCCCTGCGCGAGTGCTCAAGAATTCATATTATTTTTTGTGGCAAGCAACAAGTGCGAACCAAAGAAACAGCCCGAAACGTGCTGCAAATTATTAATGTTTTTATGCGGTTTTCGTCGCAACAACACAGCTGTCAATACATCCAACAAAAAAGCAGCAAAACAAAAGTGCAGTGACTCGAAAAAAAGAAGCGATCGCCTCTAGAATAGAAAAAGGAGCGAATCAAATACAATAAAAGAAAGGAGAATAAAAGAAAAGAGAACAGAACCAAACCGAACAGAACAGAAAAGAAACAAGAACAACTCATCAACGTCGGCTCAAAAAGGTAAAAACAAATCCCAAATAAAGAGGTGGAGAACGAGATGGAGATAAAAGTGCATGTGGAGATAGGAATTCCGATTACGATTACGATCTGAGATTAAAAATCGAACTGTGACTAATTTGTGTGTAAGCCAGTGTTCGCAGCACTCTGTGCATTTGTGTGCAATTAAACATTGTTTATTTCATTGCCTCCTCTCTTATTTTCTTACTTTTCTTATTGATAATTGTTGCAGTCCTTTTCCGTCCCTCCCCTTACCGACTAATTTACGATCCAGCGATCGAAAGAGTGGGGCCAAGAGCTTCCTGCACTTAACCCTTTTTGCCCCCCATCTGGCTTCTTTTCTCTGAAGACCCTTACCCTTATTTATAGTTGTAATTTTTCTTGGCCCTCGAAAGAACGCCCGAAATCCAAGTTGCATATTTAAAAATTCAACACGCAGTTGCATTTTAATTTTTTCCTGGAACTATTCTTGCCAGAAAGAAAGAACGTGAAGAAGGTGGAAATAAAATAACCCAAACGAAAGCGATAAAGAAATCAAAATCATCGTGTGAGTGTGAGTGTGTGTGGGGCTGCAATTGCCCCCCATCCGGATAAAAACCCTTTTCTCCATAAGAAGGGTGAGCGAAAAATCAGATAGCCCCAGGGATATACCCAAAAAAAAAGAGCAGGACAGGAATGTAAGACTCTCTTCGGAAATCGATGGTTTAAACACCCTATTGGCCATCCAGAAATTAGTAATATATCGCACAATGCTATTGCACCTTATAATACATAAGTGCACTCAGTTTCATATCTCTACTTTTGCAAATAAGCAAATTACTTACTTAATCAACCTGAAAATGAGTTGTACCTATTGCATATGACGTAAATAGTATAATTTTATCATTTGTTTAATAAAATAATAATAATGGTTATGAACCTTTTTTCAAGACTTTACCTTAAAGATATACCCACTTCAAGGGTATATTAATGTACAGCAAAAAAAAAGGCAATGGGCAGAAATTCAGCCGCAACTCGATGACCATAACGTATCAAGTGCACTTCGTGCCGCTTTCAATTTTGGCCTCTGGCTAAACCAACAAAACTATATGCAACGCATCCAAAGACCTGCAATTGATCCGCATTCCCAGTACCCCTTTAAAATGCCCTTTAAAATACAGGGACACGTACCGTGGTCTTTTGATCGCAGAAAGCATTTTTCATTAGCAAAAATTAATCACCGCTTTTGCTTTTAGTTGATTTAAACCAATGAAACCCTTTGAATGCTGGAACTGCTAGAATTTGTTTGAGATAATGAAGTGAATCAAGAAGAAGTAGCTTGTAAACTAATTAAACATTTAATTAACTTTACAAAGTGCTTGTTGCTAAACTAGGATAAAACATCAGCTAAATATCATAGTAGAATATTATTTGTGTTCACTGTACTTTAGAGCGCAGCTTTTCGTCTCGGCCTTTTATGTCTTTAGGCTACAAAAAGAAACCCGAATCGAAAAATGTGAGTCTAAGAATTGCAATTGGATTCGTTGGGTTGTCGCGCGTCTTTGAAGGTTAAGGTTTTCGCGAAAGAGCTCAAGATTGAGGCCTTCGATCGGAGGTTTCCATTCCTGCCCTCCGTGGATTCTTCTTGGACGTCATACTTTTCATTTGCCTCGTGGCTGAATTTCGTTCGCCAGGCTTTAATCAAATTAAATAGCAGGAAACGTGCAGTTAAACGCCCGCTGTTTCGGCGATTCCTTAACCCACTGAATTGTGCCCTCCTTCTCCTGTTTTTATGTTTTTTTTTGTGGTTGTTGTTGTTTTGTACCGCCCATCTATCCATACATCCACATCCATCCATCCCCTCGCAGCGGGACAACTGAGGCTCCGATTCAGATTTGGATTCGGAGTCAGCTACAGATTCGGATTCAGATTCAGATTCAGATTCAGATGCAGATTCGAATTCGGATACAGATACAGATTCCGAGGAATGCTCAATATGTCGCACGTTTGCCACACATGTTTGGCATTTGTTGTCGAATCGAATGCGCAGCTACAAACATACGTAAACAGGAAGAAACCGGGGAGTATGTATGTACATACATATGTACAAATGTGTGTATGTATCTCGGGTGTTTACGTAGCGCAGTGAGGTAAAAGGAACTCATAGAGTGGGGCTGACGTTTGACAGGGCTCGGCAACAAATTGAGTTATTTAAAAAAAGACGTAGGCAAATGGAACGGACTGCAGGATACTTAGTGATTGAATTGTACAAGTATTGAGAGATTAAGCAAATAAGTATCAATAGAGCTGACATAGTGACGAACGCAGCAGATGAGTGTGTTGGAAACACTGTTGATTACGGTATCTAAAATTAGTAGCACACATGTCGGCTACGTATGTGTTTATACAGTGCAGTAGTTAGTCAGGTTGCGTAAATGCGATCTTATTATCGCGAATCCGATATACCCGTGTATTCCACAAATACCAGGCACGTAAATCACAAAAAAGCGAGGCATCTCGCCGGCACCTGAAAACTGTGAAATTGAGCGACAAACCGAAATAGAACACCGAAATCAAAACAAAACAAAGTCGGGCAGTGCAGTGCACTGAGCGAAATAAAAAAATCGTCGGACAGAATTGGGTTAGATTGGGCGATAGAAAGTTGCGTCATCCCTTGTGTGTCACCGAATCTAAGAAGTAATTGAAGCAGGTGAACAGGTGACACAAAGTAATAATACAAAAACAAACCGTGGGGGCAATCCAAACCCAATGATCTACAACCGAGAAACCGGAGAAAGTGATTTGGTTTTCGAACACGCACCGAAACTTGGTCACAGTGGGCTGCAAAAGTCAGTGCACAAGTGTGTGGAAAACGCAGAAAGTACATTAAACGAAAACCCAGCAGAAAGATGATTATTTTTTAATGATTTCAACTAAGCGCAGGAAAACGAAAGTTGTTTTTATATTTTTTTCCTTCGCCACGTTTATGTGCACAAGTTTGTATTTTCTCGTTTTCTCAAATTGAAGCGCAACAAATGGTATTGAAACGCATGCCCATTCCCGAATTCATCCTTCACCCCGCCCACTTTTCCGGACACCGCCCCCGACCTCGCCCCCGCCTCTTTCCGCCCAACGCCACGTTCGATCCCTTTAACATTGATTAATTTGTTTTTCACGCCGTCGTCGTCGTATTTCTCTCATTTTTTCATTTTGTCGCCGTTGCTGCATCTATTTTTCGTTGTCTTCGCATTTTGACAATTTTCAATTTTCCCCGGCATTCGACAGAATGTGGAAACATGTGTAGGGTCGTCTCGTCTCGTCCCCCAGATTGCATCTTTTATGTTTTATTTTTTTTGGTTCGGTTTGGTTTGTTTGCTTTAACCCGATTTTTGGGTTTCGATTTCATTTGCGTGTGGAAATGCATTAACAACCAACACACAAGAAAAAAGAAAAAAAACTGGAAAAAAATAGAGTTGTCGTTGTTGTTTTTGGAAATTTCTTTGACTTAATTTCTGTGGGGCATTAAGTTAATTGAAATCAACATTTCCCCTGAAAGCTGTGCCTTTAATACGTTTTTCATTGGTCCGGAGCTTGGCCAAATCGAATTTCGAAAAATCTACACTAAAACAAGGTGGGAACATACATACATACATATTCATTAACAAATTAATGAACTCATAATGCTGGCCAAATGCATTTAAGCCAATGTGTTCCATAACTCGTAGTGCGATAAGTAATGCTTCTTAAAATCATACTTCCTTTCCGGTTTCTTGCCTTCCATTGTCCCATCCCAGTGGCAAACTTTTCTTTTAGCGTTATTAATCCGCTTTGGGAACTTTGTACTATGACACAAAGGGCAAAGGTTTTTCATTGGTCCGGAGCTTGGCCAAATCAAATTTCGAAAAATCTACACTAAAACAAGGTGGGAACATACATACATACATATTCATTAACAAATTAATGAACTCATAATGCTGGCCAAATGCATTTAAGCCAATGTGTTCCATAACTCGTAGTGCGATAAGTAATGCTTCTTAAAATCATACTTCCTTTCCGGTTTCTTGCCTTCCATTGTCCCATCCCAGTGGCAAACTTTTCTTTTAGCGTTATTAATCCGCTTTGGGAACTTTGTACTATGACACAAAGGCACTCTCCCACATACACCCATTGAAATATATATATATACACATATAAATCGGATGATAAAGGGGGCTAGTTGCTGTAGGCTTATCTGGCACGCGCGACTGCCCCAACAAGTGCAGTTCAAGTGGCAAAACGGTCAAAGTTTTCCTACTCACACTCACACTCGCAGTCGCCTTTTCCCATTGCAAATGGCCGGGAAAAATGGAAGAAAATATAGTAAATATGGCAAAAATGGCCTGCCAATCAACGTTTCAGAATTTGATTATTTTCAATTAAGTGAATGCTGCTGGGTTTAGGGCAACAAAGGGCTGTAAGGAGATTGATTAGTTAAGTTGCACTTCAAATAGTTGAAATGCACATTGAACTTGTGAAATACTTTTGTGGAATATTAAACAATGAAATGTATATGTTATACATTTTCTTAGTTGGTATGCTTATTGGATGAGCTGCCTTTGAACTTTCTTCCAAATAATTTAGATCCTTGCTGACCTTTAATTGGAGTCAAGTTAGCTTGGCTCACTTTTTTTTTTGCCATGATGAATAGCTTAGGCGCTCTTTTTTATTTAGCTGCCAGGGGTGAACTAAACTAGTTCATTTAATTTTGTTTGCGTGCAGCTGGTCATCGGGGTGTTTGTTTAGCTGAAAGAAAGGTCAACGCTGCTTAACTTGCAGCGGCAAATGCACCACACCACCACCACCACCACCTCCACCACCCACAACCCAAAACCACCCCCACCCACTCAGGGTGTGTGTGTGTGTGTTAAGTGTTTTGATGAGCGTGTAATGGCCTCATGCTGCTGTCAGTTTAATTGATGGCAAATGCTACCAGGTCTAGGTCTATGGCCTTCTCTTTTAGATTTACACAGGAAAAACCTAGGTTATATGCTAGAAATATAAAAAAAAAATATTACGGTTAAAGTTTTAGTACTTTGGTTTTTAACTATGTCACTATTTTAAAATGCTTCAATTAGATGTTATCTGTAACATCCGCTTATAATGTATCTGCTATATATTTATATATTTCAAAATCCCAATATTTTTCCCAGTGCATGTCCAGTTGAATTCTATAATTTTTCCCATCTATGCGGGCGGAGAAAAAAGTGGGTGGGGAAGGAAAGATCGACGGAGAGGCGTCCGTCGTCCCCAACATTATTTTCACAACTAATTTAGTTTCATTTGATTTTATTATTGTCTTTGCTCCCTGCGCTTTGTTTTCCCCCTGCCACGCCCACATTTCCATCACTTGAGCTCATTAACTTGCCATTTATATATGTATGTATGTATATAGAAAGATGTATATGTGCACACCCCCGATGTTTGAGCAAATGCTGCGGGTCTTAAGTAAATAAACTAAGCATTAAAAAGCGGAAATATTATCTAAGCTCTTTCCAGCTCGTTCTTCGTTGGCTTCTGATCGATTTTTAATGTTGTAATTGCTTGACAATTGTTTAACTGTTTCTTATTGAAAGCTTTCGTGTGGTGCAGAAAGCGAAATAAATAAATAAATAAGCCCGAGATGAACGATTAGGCCCAAATTAAATCCAAATCGGCAGGCAAACTGCTGGTGGAGAGCGAAAAAGTTCTCAGGAAAACTTGAATTTAATGTCATTTGGCGATAAATCTTCGGCTCAGATCGACAAAAATTGGCCAACAAATTGTAATTTACGATGGAAGAAGTGCCGCACAAAAGATGACGCTGATGATGATGGAGATGGAAAATGGTAGATGGTAGATAGATGTGGGGAAGCTCAATATTCCCACGTTCAATTGTTCAATTGTGGGGGGTCGCAGGGGCCAGGGGTCAGAATTGTGTTTGTATTTTAGCCGGGTCTGCATTAGAATCGACCCCATATACATACATATGTATCTGTGTGTGTGTGGCGCCGAAGGAAGCCTGTTGAGTCAGTGGGTCCGGATCGTAAATCAAGCCAACACACATGGGTGTAGTTTATCCGGGTGGAGAGAGGACAATGGTGACAAAGCCTATCCTCTAACTACAGTGAGTGCTCATTGGCACAGAATTCCCATGCGGATGATCCGCAGAGTGTGGGAGTCGAAATGCAATAGAAACTCTCTGTACCAATGAATCCATAAGTATGCCCATACCATCTATAAGTTGGTTGTGCTAGAAGCTAAAATTGGGACATTGCTAATTTGAATACAGAAAATGTCTAAAAATAATGCAATATATATGCATGTGCACTGACTGCAGTGGCACTCAATGCGTTTAATCTAAATGCATCTTACTAAGAAACAACCGCGAATTACACGCCCGTGTAGCTGGAAACTTGCATAATTGATTGACTGATTCAACATTGATCGATTTCAGTTAAGCGCTAATTAAGTCACAATACTATGTCGTATATTTGCAATATGTGAGGCGCAAAACCACTAATAATTCAGTCGCACTTTGCGCCGTTTTGATTAATCAGATGGGCTGCGCTTAATCACCTAGCAAATGGCAGGTGGAAAGGGTGCTTGAACTCTGGACCAGCCTCTAATGTAATAAACTTAATTTTTAAGCCACTATGCCGCCGAATTTTTGCATGTTTCGCGCATTAAAAATTATGAAGGGAAGCACAAAAACATGAGAGTACGCTCGTCGGCGGCTCTTTTTGAGGCTGCTGTTTGTTTGTAAATTGTTTTCACCTATTTTTTATTGCCCGGCCCCAAAGACACACACAGACGTAAATCTTCTTAGTTGCCACCGGCAGCGCTGTGAGTGGTGCACTGGCAGAAATAATTAGCTTATCTGCTTGAAAATATATAAAATGTATCTAGTTTTTCGCTTACAATTTCTTAGTTATGTAAAAATATAAATCAAATTATTTAAAATTAGAACAGAAGGGGACACTGTTTTCTTAAGGCCTCTTGGCATTTTTTTGGTAACTCTTTCCTAGATTTTCCCTGCTTATTTTCTCGGCTCAAACTCAATCCCTGTCTCAAGCTCCAACTCTGAAATCAGCTCAAGTCGCTGTCGCATTTCCATGAGATTTTTATCTCAGTTTTATGACAGTTTCTTTCGCACACACACACTCACTCACTACGTGATTTTGCATTTCGAGAGGCGGAAAAAAGGGGGAGTTTGAGTAGAAGGGCAGTTTTTTTAGGGGGCGGCGAGCCACCAACTGGGCAGCCACGTACGACAAATTTTCCGCTGTGTTTTTGCCTTATTTTCCTACACCACGTGTACAAAGGCATTTTTTTCGGCTAAAAGTCAGTTGGTCGATGGGTTAATGGTGGCCAGCAATAAAAACAATTCGAAAATATCTGTCAACAAAGAGTTAAGTGCATTACATGCGAAGACATAAATTTGGGGATACAGCTGCGGTGGCAATAATAGTGTTGAACAAAACCGTTTATTCACGAATTTATTCTACTTGTGTGCAGGAAGCAAAATTTGCAAGCCATAAAATTGAAGTGTTAGAAATATGGCAAAAAACATCATTGAATTGCGTAAATATTGGGTGGCGAAAGTTTAATTTTAAAACATAAACTTTTACCCTGTGATGTAAGTGTGTATCTATTTTTGCTCCATTAATCTATCCAATTAAAATTCCGCTGACAGTGCTACTAATTTTCCGACCTCTGCTGTTTATTTATTATCTTTAGTCGTTGACACTTTGCTACAGTTCACACACTGCCCCCTTTCCTTTCCTTTGTCACCCACCATAGGTCGTTTTTCATTTAATTTTGTGTTTATTTTTTTATTATTTTTTTTTTTTGCTTGTACATTTTCCCCATCAGCTGGGGGGCCTGTGAACTTTTGCTTTCAACGGGTATTTTTAGTTGGCTTTGTTTTTTGTCGCCGGGCCTGCTCCTTTTGGCATCATCAATCATGCGATAGCGCAGGCGCAAATGCCAAGCGAAAAGCCTGGCTCAGAAATGTGGGGGAATGGAGCCCGAAAAAACAGTGTTTGACAAATGCCCGACGATGGGTACTGCGAATTGTTAAACAAATGTTAACATTAACCTTTTCCATCGGTCGCACGTAATTAACAGCACCGCCGACGATTTTCTGATTTTCAGTCATTCAAGCAAAGTCCACGATTTGCATCGCCAATTAATCAGTTCTCGTTTAGCTTTCGGCTGGAAAATAGTAATTGTTACTTGGCAACCAATTAAATGTTGTGTACTTTAGTTTATTATTTAAGTTATACGTTCACTTATTTTACTTGGCTGAATATGATGAAAATAAGAACAACATATGCGATGCGTTTAAATTAAATGATGCATATTGTATGCCATGCAGCGAAAATAATTGAGCGAATCTCCGCTTTCCGCTTGTAAAATATTTGCAAAATTGTGAATATTCCGTTGTCTTTGCAAGGCTTTTCACTCATAATTCGCCATAATTCAATTATCGCGTCAGAGGCCAGAAAAATAATTGTAATTTGGGTCAGGGCAATCGATTGACGACTGATCTACATATATATGTATATTGGAAAATTCGCCCATATATTCGCGTTATGCATTCTAGTTCGATATCATTGGGGAGCTCCATCATTCCAATCCATTTGAGCCGTGATGAATGCACTTTTTCCCATGTAACCAATTAGACGCCGGTGTGTGTGCGGTTACCAAGAGCTACTACCGTTACCCAGTTCTGGTTACCTGTTACCCACCGCCCAGGTGGGTGGCTGGGTGGCTGGGAGGTGGAAAAGCCATTAATTACGCCGCACAACAACAGGCAGGCTAGCCAAGTTGGCAGGCCAGGCCCCCATGCTAATGACGACCGATTCTGATGAGCCTGATGGAGTGGGCTAATGGGTTGGCTTGGCAACACCCGAAAGCCCCCAAACGTTTTCCATCTGGCTTCTGGGAAATGTGTGTCAAAGCGGGAATTTTCCCGGGAATCCGAGGTGGCTTGCTGCCTGCTTCGGCGGTGGCCAACAAGTGCCGAGTGCGTCTTTTGTGTGACATGCAACCGGGATTCCTGTCATTCTGAGCCTCAAATTATGGCCAGTCAGTCAACCGAGGGCGAAAGGGAGGACCTGCCTCTGCTGGTCACTAAAAACCTTTCATAATTTCGACTTAGTTACACCGGCATTTGAGTTATTGAAAATGCCAGAGATGATTCAGGGAACATAAAATCCCAATTTCGGTAGGGCTAAAGCTGTATAATTCGTTTATAATTGAATTGAATCAGAATGAGTTAAGGATTTGAACGCACTACTTGAAATACTCCGAATAAGTATGCCTCTCTAAACAGAGTTTCATAGTTAAGGACTTAATTGAACTTTATTTACCTTCATTAATCTTTTCATTCTCACACATCTTATTCTCCTCGATTGCCTTCGCAATTGCGCGGAGGAAGGTGGAAGGTGGACTTTGAAGTTGGGAGCTTAGATTTACTCTTAATTGGCTGCCAAATGAGCTGGACGGTAATCGTCTGAAGTGCCACGCCCACTGCCTATTGGCTTTCCTGCCAATTTCGCAGGCAATTCCCTATGACCGCCACCATACCGTTCCCGTTCCTTGACTAGTTGAAAAACGGAAAAGTTCTAGAGCGGGGAAGTGGGCGGGTAAATCTCGTGTAAATCAATTTTCCTTACCCACGGACGGACGTTGCTCTGTTCTCCATTCACATACGGTTCACATACACTTTTTCCCATGTGGGGCCCATGTCACTTTGGTGCGATTTCCGAAAGCAAACTTTTCAATCAATATTTAATACGAAATCCCTTTATTTTTATTGATTTATATGATTTTCGGTGGCCTTGCAGATAATAACAAGCGCCAACAAATTGTTTCCTATCGTTTCTTAGTTGTAAATGCCCTTGAACTTTGTTTCGGTGTTTGTTGTTCCTTTGTTGATTGAATGAAATTGAATTGAATTCGTTTGGGTTTTATTTTATTTTTTGCTTTGTCGCTTGTCTTTTTTTTTCTCTGACTTTTCTGGCTCTGAGTGCTTCTGGACTTGGGCGATTTGTTTGACGACCTTTGGGCCGGGCTGGCCCCTCCACTCCCATCTGCATAAATCTCCGCTGTAATAGGAAAATAATTAAGTCCGCTAATTGAAAATTTTTGAATCGCTCATCAAACACACAAAAAACGGTTAGTTATTTATTTTTCGGGGCGTTGTTCGCGCGGGATTTGCATAATTTCTGTTTTGTTGGCTAAACATAAAACATTTGCCTAATGCGACCTTCTTAAATGCCCTTTTAATCGGTGGCCTTTGAACTAAGCCCCCCGAACCAAACCAAACCCAAACCGAAACGAACTCAAACTCACACCCAAATCACAACCTTAACCCTTCTTTGCATTTATTTAACATTTAAGAATTATTGGTTTGTGTATTTTTCGTTAGTTTACTTTACATGAATGCGGAAATATGAAGTTTTGCCTACCGGGAATCGAAATTTATTACAGTTCGCAATATCAACGAGCGTGTAGAATACCATAAAGATATGTACATATGCTATGTGGATAGTTTCATGGATCATAAAGTAGGCAACTCCACGTTACCCCTTTTGGCACTGACAGAAAATTTGTGGTAACAATATTACTACCAAATAATATTATCAGGTGTTATATAGTTCCTTAAAAGCAATAGGTATTTTAGGATCACAATTTTTTAGTTATAGAATATTCTTAAAACTCCGAACTGTGAGTTATATAATTTTTTGCAGTATTATAGCTGACAGAATATAGATGCCACCCTCGATTTTGGCTATCAGCGGCGAAAGAGTGGAATAGCCAAAGTGATAAAGAGGAAACAAAGGATGGGGTAAACAGTGTGCACAAAGACCCGAAAACCCAAAGGGAAACGGAGAACACAGAAATGAGGGGGAGAATCGTAGAGAATTGCGGAGAACCTCCTACCGATATCCCTCCGATATCATTTATCATACTAATGCCTGGAAATTGAAGGGAGTTGAGAAGTGGAATGGAGATATATGGAGAAGAAGGGTGCATAGAGGGAGGTTCTGAGGGGTATGGTTATGGTATGGTATGGTATGGCACGGTATGGTATGGTATGGTATATGGGGTCTACGATACAGAGCCAACTGCTTGACACGCATCAACAGCAATAAAAAAAACAATGAGAACAATTTCAATGCGAATGTGCATGCAAAGGGAGTGTGCGGGGAGGGAAAGTGGGGGAACACACACGTACACCCGAGGGCAAAATAATAGTGATAGAAAATGTCAAGTAAAATATAAAACAACTTGTTTTTAATTAAATTATTTATTTATACGAGTATATTCAGAATGGGCATTTTTAATTATTGTTAAAACACACACTTTCCTGCTGCGCTTCGTCACTACGTTGATATATTTTGTTGAGCTCGATCGTTATATGTATGTAGGTGTATTTAATTGCCAACAAAACCTGCCAAATGATTTGCGCTGCCTTCCTGATACTCAATCGAAATCTCGAATGACAATTTTTTCGCTGCCTGGACAGTTGAAAGGTGGTGTTTACGGCAATAAATGGAAAGCAGCTGCAGATGGTAAATAGATTCTCCCCGCAACCGATTCTAATTGGAACTAGTTGCGCACAATTTTTGCTAATGCCTCAAAACCAAAGAACCTTTTCATAGCGAAAATCGTACGATTTTCCCCCCTATTTTTCCGCCTTGCGCTTGACTTTGTAAGTTGTCGTGTAATGATGGGCGATAAGAGGCAATGCTTATGAATACAAAGACACCCACAGTTGTTCATTATCAATGCCAGCGACAACATAAACAACCCGGGAAAACTTGAAGATGGAACACGAGCGATGACGAAGAAATGGGGAAGAAAGTGCAGCGAAGAAAGCAATTGAAAACTCACGGACAAAATGCCAACTTCCCAGCAACCATCTGCCCTGCCTGCCAATGAATCTGCTGTTCAATTTATTATTTATTCCACGGAACTGTGTGCAGCTGTCACAGCTGTTGGTTCGGAATTATTCTAAAAATATAGTTAAAACCTTTGACTACAAAAAATATGCTCGATATGCATAAAAAGTCAGTATATGCTGAAAGTCGGGGCAACAAAGGACTATTCTGAAGACCATTTAATAATCGCTGTTCTTCTAAAAATCAATGCAATGCTATGTTTTTGATAAGCTCTTCTCACTAATCAACAATGTTGTGTTTAATTACTTTATGTTCTTGAGAACGTTTGATAACTGCAATCGCAAAACATGAGCAATTTTCTGCGATCAAATGTAATTAAGTGAATCATTAAATTATTGTAACTGCCTATAAAGAATTAAAACTTAATTCATTTACTTGCAGGGTATTTTTTGTTCGTTTTTTTCTAGCTTTTCTGTGTGTATATCTTACTTTGGGTACCAATTTTGTGCCGGTTGGTAGTATTGCATTTTTCTCGGTGTACTTTTTGAGTTTCCAGTGTGAATATGAATTTTCGAGTTTGATAGTGTTTGGACTCTGTTCGCTTGCCATTAATTACTTGCAGCTCGCACTTTAATTGACAATTGCACGCGCTGATAGAATTGCCGCTCTCTATCATTTTAACGATGATGCCAATTGACGCACTCGTTCGCAGTCACTTAGTCAGTCCTTCAGTCAGTCAGTTAGTCAGTCGGCCAATCAGTCGTTTTGTCAATTACTGATTCCGACAGTCGGTTATTGAGGCGTTCCCATTAATTGGCTCTCAACGCCTTTGTGCTGCTCGCCTTTTGTTTTCCACTTGGGTGGCACTTTTTACAGCCGTTGTGAGAAAAACAAAAACAAGGCTCTCTTTACCCGCTAAATCACAAAAAAAAAAAAAAAAACAAACAAGAGAGGACGCTGCAGTTGAGTGCCCGACTAACCGATACCCGGTACTCAGCTAGTGAGTGTGTTTAAAATTCGCAATCCAGACCCGGAATTCTAGATTCTGATAAATAATATATATACTTTACAGGGTCTTTCTACCTCTTACACACTTTGCAACGAATCTAGCATACCCTGTTTCTTTACAAGTGCCGGGTACAAAAAGACAACAAAAAACGAAAATTGTAAAATGCACAACGACAATTAAGTGATTTTTTTTTTTTGACTTGACAACCAATTCAGACTGCTCATTTCTGTTTCGTTGTTCTTCTTAGCCGGGAATTAATTAACAAATTGATAAGTAATTCACTCGAATGCATCCATCGCCTTAATTTAAAGCCCCCCAGGATCTGAGGGCACTTCTGTAGCTCATCTGTTATTAAGTTTCCCTGGCGAAAATAGCCGGGGAATTGACTTTCAAGTTGAACTTGTGCCGGATTAATTAACCCGTAGTATTTATTGGGGTGGCAAAGTAAGTGAAGTAAACTGAGCCAGTTAAAGGAAAGTAGGAAAAGCAATTAGTAATAATCAAGAAAAAGGATTTGCCAAAAAGACCATCTTAATCACAGTGTTTAAACAATTTATGGGAATGTTCGAAATGACAAAGGCATGTCCCTAAAATGGGCTAGCTGTGTCTAAGCTGAATTGATTTCTGTGAACTCTGGGCTGTTGACTTAGCCAAGTTGATTTCTCCTCCTCTTTGGTGAAAACTGGTTCCTGTGATGCCATTTACGTTGCATCATCTCAATGTATGATGACAAATTCTATTCACGTATTCCGCACATCCATTTTCCCACCGATTCTCCGCCGTCTATCCATCCATGTATCCATCTATCCATCCGTCTATCTATCTATCTATCTATCTATCCATCTGTCTCTGCACTGTTGCTTTTCTTTTGTATATGGCTGTATCTTTGTATCTTTTTCAGCGGGGACAACCTTTTGGTGTTTGCATTATGATTATTTTTATCATGCGCGCATTGTCGGCGTCAAAACTCTTTGGATTTGCCATTTTGTCTCGAGTTTTTCCGCTCAGCCACACTGTAGATATATATGTATGCTCCTTGTTTCTGGGATTGTCATCTTAATCATCAGCGCCGGGAAGTTGGCAAGTTTGGTAGTTGACACTTGCCTGATGGAATATGCCAGTGCACAGCATTATTTTCCTTTGCTCCATCATCTCCTGCTTTGATGCCAGAACTTCCCTTGGAGGCCTGCATTCCATTCTATCGTCGCGAAGAGAGGCCCTTAACTTCAGAATAGTCGAGTCCATCAAAAGTGGGCGAGAAGTTGACAACTATTTTTACTATTTGTCTGCGTCACATAAACCAAAATCGAAGCCGCAAAGTTGGGGGAGGTGAATAAGTTTACGACTCGTAAAGGTCGTACTTACACTGTGCCACGAAAACATACATATGAGTGGGAATTGATGGCTAAGATTGTTGGACTGACATGCCATTAAATACACATATTTCCCGTTGACCTTATGGGTTTTTTATTGACCAGATTATGTCCTCCACAACATTGTCGGTCTTCATTGCAAACTAGTTATAACTTATCGAAATTATCGATATGTATCGAAAAGAGATGGTAAATAAATTGCTCATTCCGTCGAAAGTAAAACTCTTTAATAAAAATTATGATTTTCATTGATCATCGATTACGTGCGTATATACAATGCTAGCTAACAATCGATATGTTGTTTAGGGAAGTAATCAAATACGTTTTACGGCTGCGCTCCTTGCGTGCCATATTGCCTTATGACAGTGAAACGCACTGTCTGCCCGTGCATATTGTATTTGCTTATTGATTTGTAATTTAGTCAGTCGGCCCCATTTCAATGAACATTTCCCCATTTCGGCGCTTTTTCCCATTTAAACACTCCCCGGGCTTTACTATTTTCCCCATTTGCATTTCTATTTTTACTTTTATTTGCCCTTTTCACTTTCATTTGGGTCTAAGTTAATAACTTTTGGTTCCACCTAAGTTTGCCCGTCTCTTTGGCGGACTTGAAGCTGCTTTTCACTTTTTACTTTTGTTTTTTCTTGGTTTTTTTTTCTACTTCTTTGTATTTTCCCTCCTTGCCACGCCCACACGCAACTTGTTGCGCTTTTACTTTTTCCCAAAAAACTGTATTTGTTGCCTGCATTTTGTATTTGATTTGTATTGCGAAAATGTTGTGCTAATTGCCGTCTTCTCTCTCTTTTCAGGTGAGTAACTCCATCATTTCGCTAATCTCGATTCGCCGATCTTTTGTTGGTAAGTGGGCTAACGGTTTTCAAGGGAATGAAGCACATCCATTAATCTCGACCAGAGTTCCTTCTTGATTCCGATTCCATTCCCCAAAATGTGACTCATGGTAGAACACTCAATGCGATGCCCCCTCTCTTTCGCGCATTTCCTTTCATCTTTGTCTAACTGCAGTCCCTGCATGACTCACACACACATTTATAAGTGCCTACAGTTGGGGGGAAGAAAATAGGAAGATGGGAATTATTCTAAAAATTATTCTTTATAGGAAGCCAGACAAATTCCTTCCTAGCAATATATTAAAGTGAACAACTTTGCATATTTAGCTTTAGAAAGCGATGACTATTAACTTGCCCTCAGCTGTGCTGTGCGATTCTCGGTTTGTTTTGTATTTCTGGCTTTTTGCTGCTGCTTTTGGCCATTTATTGCCGGTCTGAAAAGAACTTGGCAAAGACCAAAACAAATTTATATCTCTCGGATACAGATACAGATACACTGGCCGACTGACTCATCCGCTAGAGATGTGGAGATGCAGCTGACATCAGCGGAGCGATGCGATGGGATGCGAAGAGATGGGTTTTCAAGGGTCTACATAAATGACTGACCCACCGACTGGCCGTTCAATCTCTCTACTCTCTTTTTCTGCATTTTTTAATTAAAAACCATTTTCGGTTTTTCTAAGGGTAACCTTGCGACCCCGCCCTCGGCGCCACCGGGTCACCCACAACAATATATATCAGCAGAGGAAAAGCAAGAAAAAGAAAAACAATTTTGGGGGTACCACATAAAATAGACAAAAGCATTGAAAAGTTCACAAATTGCCTTTCACTTTTATCAGTCATGGTTACAATTGGAGGAAATGCAGATACAGATTCGGTTCGTTCGCATTAGTGGCTATAGCCCACCGATCCGCTGTTGGGTAATCCCGGCCAGCAGTTCACTAACCCCTGACCATCCAATAGCAACTTGGGTTGAAGGTCCCCGAGTGCTATCTACTGCCCTCCCACACCGTCGCCTTCCCCATCGATCTTATCAGCCGAACTGACCAATGGTTCGATGCCCCACAATCCGAAATCTGAAATGCCAAATCTACAATCCACTGTCCGCAGAAGAAACACGCACGAAACGTGTTCATAATTTGTCAAAGAAACAATGTGAAGATGCCTATGACATGACACAAAGCCACAGTGGCACGAAGGTTATTTAGAGGGAAAAATTTTGGAGGGGCCACAGATTTTAAAATAACAACCCCCGCCACAGGTCGCCACAGATGATTTCTTAAAATTTAGAATATGAGTACTTGACTTCATAATGGGTTAGGGGTAATGTTGTTCCTATACATTCCTTTGAATAATTAAAGGCAAACATTGCTTTTTTCTCATATGTAATGTATTTGGGTTCCCATTAAATTTTAAAGGCTAATTTAATTGTGTATTTTTTTGTTTGTTTTTTGGCAGTGACGAAAGAGGTGTTTATATGGGAATCTTTGCACTTTTATTTCATGCACAGTGGTCAAAAATTGTTCTGAAAGATCTTTGCTTCTTTTAGTTAAACAAAAAGGCTGTTCTTCTCTCTTGTAATCTTAAATGTTGAATAATCGTACTTACACGATTTAAGAATTAAATAGATATGATTTTTCAGTAGTTGTTATAATTGCCCAAATATTTGGCACCACTGTGGTGCGGCGGTGGTGCGTCATTGGCCTTTTCGTTGCCGTCAGCTGTCGGCGGTTTTTTGAACTCGAACGGGTGTCATCTTGCGCCTCGTTCTCTGCTCGTCAAACTTAATTGGGCATTCGGCAGTCACCGCACCACCCACCACCCATCACCCATCGCGCAAAACCAACCACCCACCACCCACCACCCACCACCCATCACCCATCGCGCACCACCCACTCACCCACCTCGCGATTTTCAGCGGTAAATGCAAATTAAATATCATTTAATGCTAACGCAAAGAAAAATGTACGAGAAATGTACGAAAAACGTTGCCTTGAACCTTCAAAAAGTCTATCGCCAGCTATTGCCGTCTCTCTTGCAGCGCAGATCAGCCATCTCTTTCGGATCCGGAAGTTTAGCAAAATGTTTTTGTTTTGCCGGTTATTTCATTGCTTTTTAAATGCTGCGAAAATTGTGATGATTATACAAATATATGCACACGAATCTATAAGTGTTATTGTTTTTTTTTTGCATTGTTTATGGTTTTTCTTTCGAAATAAAAACGAAAACGTTTTTGTAGTTAATTGGCGCTGGCGCTTTTCATTTGCCTGCAGTCGGCAAGTGACTCAAAATGCTTATAATTTAAATGTGTTGTATGCGCATTCAGCATGCGGTACAGTGCGGTTCGTTAATGTAAACTGAGATTTCAATTGCTACAGTTCATTGTTATACAGAGATCGAGTTTTGGCTTATATGTATTTGTTCCCATAATTATTTGTTGTGGGTCCTAAATGATTCAACTGGCCGGTTAATTTGATATCAAATATCAAATGTGACACACTGTTAAACATTACAATATCTCACCCTATTTATTGTTTCTTTGGGGCTTTTCAGTAAGTGTTCGCAATGACGATAATTGTTGTTAAATGCTTGCCATGCGAAACAATGAAGTCGCACTGAAGAACTATAATTTGAGTGTTTTGCATCTATAATTTAAGTGTCTGTATCTGGACATTTGGGTCTGTAAATGTATCGGTATCTACATATCCGAGTCCCAGTACGTATCTGTATCGCGACTCTACATGGCCGAGCCAGCCAGCTGTATGTTAATTTGTTTGCTTTGTTTTGTCGCGCTTGCCATTTCATAAAGTTTCATAAATTATTGCACAATTAACCTTGAACGCGGAGCGTTTTGAGCTTCAAGGGGGGGATATACTGTACCACAGACCATCTGATGGGATGTGATGTGCTGTGTTGTGATGTGATGTGCTGTGCTGTGGTTCCCTTCTTAAGTTTTCCGCTGGCGATCCGCGGATCTGTGATCTTGAGAACTCTGCGTTGGCCGTCGGTTCTTTATGCCCCCAGACATCGGCAGATAACCCATTTGACACTCGACTTTATGACAGTTTGCGACTCATTTAAAGCGTATTAAGTTCTTGCTTTTTCGCATTTGCTTTTGCTTTTGCTTTCCTCTGTTCTTGGTTTCTTTCTGTTCATTTATTTTTTCTTTTTTCGTTTTTCCTGCCCCACACTCATTATTATTATTTGTGCTTTTTTCTTGGGAACTAAGCGAAGGACTAATGTCGATTTCCCCTGGTTTCACCGCATCATCTAATGGGTGTACTCGTGACCCCCGCTAATTTGAGATGAAGGCTTCCTGGGATTACCGAGGTGTCAGTTTATCTAAATGGATTTTCAGAGTGCAATGAATTTTTGAAGAGCACCGAGTTCGCAATACGGAAGTTTCAGCAGATTGTTAATCAAGAGTATTCCTATCTGCTCAGAAGCTCACTTAATTGATGCCAATGAGGTGAAATTTCTTAAATTTGCCCAGCAACCAAGTGATTAAATTGGATATTTCTCATATTTCTATTTTTTCAGTAATCACTTTAATTATTTATTTATATTCGCTACATAATAAAATGCGATTTCATCAGCGGAGTATACGGCAAACGCAATCCTGCTTACGTATTCCAATTATAAGTTTCGATTTTCTACGGCTAACCAATTAGTCCATTTTCGATATATTTTCCTGCTTTGGCAAATGCCGCCTTTTATTTTATTTCCATATATTTCAGGCCCGATCTTAATTAGACCTACTAAGTTATTGCTCTCTACGCATTGGGAAACATTTCTTTTTTCTCGAGCTTTGTTTTCGTTTTTCGTTTCCCCATTTTGTGATGATTGATCGACTTTCTTGGCCTGACCTAAAAATGGAAAATGGAAAAGGTTCAAAAAACAAAATTCCAATTTGCAATAGTCCACTAATTGGGCTGTAAAAAATAAGGAAAAGGTGCTTTGACAATATTGCTATGAAAGGTGCAAAAGCTTTTCATGAAACCACAGCAAATGTGCACCTTAAAATCATAACAAATCCTCTGTTTCATTAGGGTTTGTTTCACATTTCGATTTTTTTCTTATTTTCATACATGAAGCATGTTTCACTTTGCTTGTGACTTGGATTTTATGTGTTATCGCGAATGTCTTACCCTGAGCGTACAAATCTGCATGTAATTGGCTCCTAATGTTCGAAAGAGAGGGGTGTTGTCCGAGTGAAAGAGACCGCCCGATGTGGTTGGTGACCACGCTTGGTTAGTTTCCATTACATTCCAGAACATCCTTTGAAGCGGAGTTCCGCTATTGATGATGATGATGGATGTGAAAAGTGGAAAAGCCGAGCGAAAGAGAGGCGAATAATGGTGAAAAAGAGAGGGCTAGCCCTCACCTCCGCACCCTTTTAACGAAATAGCACTCCCTTTCCACAACAATGAAAAGCTGCACCCATCACTTGAACCTGCCCCAATAAACCAGGTGAACACAATGCCAGATCCAACAAATGGTGGAAAATATAATAGAAAATGTAATACCAAGCAATTTGGTACTGAAAACACGAAATTCAGGTCAGAAATGTGTTAATATTGAAAATATGAGCTGCAACAAAACCGATTAAATTAAAAACCTTTTAAACAGTTCAACAAAAATACAAATGAAAGCCAAAACAAGAAAAATGTTATACGATTGAAACACAAAGCCCCAGCAATTCAACACAAAAACAGTCATGTAAAGCCAGAAATATGGCGAAAAAATCCCAATTAAAGACCCAGCCCCCCTCCCCAAATGAAATGTGCATTTTTTTTTTGGTTTTTTTTTTTATAAATTCGCAATCAGCACCGATGGGGAGTCACTTGCCAGCAGGTGCAAAAGTATGAATACGAGAGTACGACTTCTGCGACTGGTTTCAATTTCGACTTGAACTTGAATGGATGGCCGGAGACCCCCTTCAATTATCGGTGTATAAACAAACCCCAACTGTTAACCCATTGAGTAGGTGGCCCAGGAAGGGGTAGAGGTAGCGGGGGAAGCCGGCGAAGTAGCTACATCATCATCATAATAATCACAAGTTGAACTGCCGAAGGGCAAACTTGCTATAAAAGTCACGTCCTTGACTCAAATCTGTTCGCAGCTCTCTCGCAGCAAAGAAATACGAACAAAATAATATAAATTTATATGTAAAAGTGAAGAAACGGCAAATAATGTGCAAAAAAATTAACATTTGGCCAGAGTTCAAGTGGCAGTAAGCCCCTTTTTTGAACACACGAAAATTCTCAACAGCTAAGTGCATTTTGGGATTAACTTAAAATTGGATACACAGTATTCATCAGTGCATTAATACTTTGACGCAAAACATACACTCATTTAAACCACTTTTCGTTTTTGTGCTGGAATCATAAAGTTAGTTGGTCATACTACTCATACAACAAAAGCTCGTGCTAATTTGTGGGTGTATATTTTCCATGTGAGCAAAACTATAAAACTATTGCATTTCAAAGCTACACTTTTTCGTGGGGATCATTAGGAAAGTTTGTGCTAATTTGTGGATTAATTGTGTGACGAAAACTAGCAATTCCTGTGTATTTGACCAACCTAAAATACGGAAAATTACCAATGAAACTTTGTGATGCCTTGAAAGTGACTTTTGACCCAACGGCGAGTGAGAACATGAAAGAGCAAATATAAAAATGTGAAAGGGTTAAACCAAATTCAAAAGAGGGGGAGTACCTCCATTATTTTTCGCCATCTTTGCTTATCTCGTTCTCCATTCCATTCCGTTCTCTTATCGGATCCATCAGCTGACTTGTCCCCACTTTTTGTCACTCATTTGTCTCTTTTTGGGGGATTTATTTTCTCATTCATTTTCGCCTGCCTCTGCGCTTTTACATACTTCATTTTTCCTTTCTCACACTTTCCTTTTGTTTTCCCTGTCCGCTTTACTGTTACTCCACCAGGGGGATTGACCATATGACTCACCATATATCACGATATATATGTGTATATTCATTGACGAAATCGCGAAATCCGCGGATTCTCGCCCCAGCCGATTGAACGACGGATTTCCGAAGAATCCAAATGAGTTCCGTCGAATTATTCTGAAGACTGTCTACCTCACAACTCCCCCATTTTTGTGGAGCCCTCTTCAGTGCTCCCTTCGTTCTCTCCCTCCTCTCGCTCACTATTTTCGCAGAATTTTGTTTTTATTTATTTAGCTGAATCAGATAATTGCGGAAAGAGTGTCACGGAGGGGTGTGGTGGGGTCAGCCATTGACCCTTACGATTTTTCGATACTGATATGTTTGACTAATTCTGCCAAAAAAAGCCAACAAAACCTAAAACACGGTCATGTTTAAGCTGGGGCAAATAAATCAAATATTTCAGATACGAACATATACCGTGTTTAAGCCGTTAACGGATTGTCAACAAGATTGTAAACTGTGTTAAACAATTCAGCTGGGTTAAAATGGCATTAAAGCTTAATGCGTTTTCCTGCGGTTACATTTGGATGTTACCTTTTATTTATGCACATCAGGCTCCTACCGTTTCTAATAAAACATTTTCCCAACTAATCCCGGCTTTTTTTCCCCATTTTCCTCGGGTTTTCCCTTTTCTTTTCCTGGCCGTTGCATTTGAGTGATTGACAAACTGTCTTCAATCCGCTTGACTCGCTTTTGACTTCCACCGCCTCCTTGAGCTTGGCCTAATCAAATTGCTTTTGACGCGACCACGCCCCCACTCGCCGCCCGCCGCCCCTTTTTGGTCTGCCGCGAGTGTAACATCAACTAAATTAATGTAAATTGAATGACACGCAATGGGGCCGCAAAGCACTCGGGAGAAAGAGGCAGCGACAGTCCTCTTCCTTTCCCTTTTTATCCTGCTAAAAAAAAGAAAATATGCCATATGGTAGGGAGGGATATATGTACGCATACATTTATACCTATACATATATATATGTATATGTATATATATATGTTCCTATAGGTAAGCGGTTGAAGCAAATTAATTTATTTTGCCGCCTCAGCTTGCTCGCCCCGTCCCGCTCCCACACTACTTGTTGTCAACATCTCTCTCTCTCTCTCTTTCGCACGCCAAGGGAAACCCACTTCCTGCCGCAGCTATCCATCTCTTTCTGCTCTCCCAAGGCGTCTTTTTCTTTTGTGCACTGCGAAATATCAATATGGCAAGTGTAATTACCAATATTTTCTGTTTCTCTTCTGCTAATTGCCAATAAATATTCGATTTATGAGTATTTTTCACTCTATTTAAATGTGCTTAAATATATATATTTCCAAGTTAGAATTGCGAACTGGTAGTGGAAGATACAGCTGATCCATCTACAATTAGCTTTTAAATTTAAAACGGATTATAGTACTGGCCCAGTCCGTTGCAGGGAGTGCCTACTGTACTTGGCTTTGAGAGGTGATTTCGTGCGTGCTCGCATGCTTGGGCTCCCTTTTGGATCTTGGCTCCCGGTTCCTGTCCCATTTCCATGCCCCATCTCCATACCGACTTTGGAATATGCTAATGAGCGTTTAATTTGCTGTCGCTGCCGCCGTCGACGTTTGGGTGAAATAAACCGAAAACGCTTAAAATTCACTTTCAACTTGAGGCGTCCGCTGGCGCTGACTGCGAACTTTAGTAGCTACTAAATTAGAATTTAATTTGAATATTGTCTTTGGCTGCGCTGAGTCCGCCTCCGTGCCACTGAAATTTCCGCATAATTGCTATCAATGCTGTATCATCATCCCATGCCCAGTATCCATTTAAGCTAAATCGAAAATGTCTTTCGTTGCAAGAGCACTAATAAAAGATCGAAGATCGAACAAAAAAACACGTGACCATTTGGCAGCCTTTGCTCAATTCCGCTGAAGCTTGAAAACATTTCCTCGTAACGGTTTTCCACAATTAAGCCGAGATCAATCAATATTAAATACTGAATTCAATTGCAGCTCGTTTGTCTGTCTTTCTGTGCTGCCCATTCAAAGTCAAGTTAGTTGCGCTTTTTTCATGTTTTCGCAATTTGTTATTATTTTTTTTATTTTTTATCTGAGTTCGATCGTGTTTATGACAAACTTCCAATGTCAATGTCGTCGGGGGCGTCGTTTTAAATACTATTTTTCCGTTCTTGAGTCGCCGCGATTGTTTCGACGTGTGGGAGTCACTCCAACGAACAAGTTGCATTTTTATTTCCACCGCTTTTTGTCCGTTTCCATAGTATTGCTTTGTTTTTAATTAATTCTTTACAACGCTGCAGTTGTAAACGAAAAAGATTGAAACCGAAACGAATCTGGGCAAACGCACGAAAATCCCAAACGAAATGCAATTTGTCAACGCTGCATAGTTAAATAATAAATATAAAAAAAAAACCGAAGAAGAGACACCGCGGCAAAGTCATTAATTTTTTGGCTAGTGGTTTTTATACCTATTTATGTGAAGCTGGTGGCCGTGCACGTACAGTGCGTGCCGAAAGTGCAAGACCGTCAGGAGTTTGTCGTTGGAAAAATGCAATATTACAAAAACTACAAAACCAAAATTGTGTTTATTATCAATTGTAAATAGTGGTATTATCAAAAAAACCCAAGTGCCTGGAATTTCACACATTCACAATCGTGCTTCAAACAGCCTTGGAAATTGTTTGCCTGCAGCACACTTTTCCAGCGCACATATGTTTGCTTATCTTTGGGGACATTCGAAACTGGAACTGCAGTTGCGAAACGCACTGTGTATGCAAAGTATCTACCAAATTGTTTAAACATCTGGACATGACATATGTTGCGCCTTACAACAATGCCATTCAATTCAATTTGCATGTCGCCCACGTTTTTCTTCCCCCTCCCCCCTCCCCCCTCCCCTTTTATTTATTTATTTATTTTTGTTGGTTTTGGGGTCTGAAATGTGGGAAAAGCATAAGATATTTTTTGTAAGCGCCTTAGGCAGACCGAGTTCAATGACGACTGCGAATTAATCTTATTAACCGAAAAAAGCGAGTCGTCGAACAAAAGATGAAAAATTTCGCTTTCGTTTGCTGGAGTTTGGGTTTTATTCGTATTTTGTGTTTTTGTGACTTCGTTTTTGCGTTTTTCCCCCAATTGATTTCTACGCATCTTTCGTGGGCGCGTTGAGTTAAAACTGAAGTGGAAAATGCGCGGGCGGAAAAGCCTTAATTGGCAGGTTGTTCGGGGGAAGGATAATTGAGTGTCTCACCTTTGACTAGACCTTGCATTTTAAATACCAATTTACCTGTTTTGCGGGGAACTAATTAAAAAACATTCTTCTTCTTTTTGTGTCATTGCAGGTGAGTCAAGGGCGCGATGGGAAACTACCTTAATCTCTGTGGCTATTAAATGGAATTAGCTGGCCGACAAAGTGTATATGGGCTTATTTTGGTAATATCACTTACCATTTTATACTTTGTATTTGTTTACTAAATTAAATCCTTTTTAAATCTGCTTGGCTATTAGCTGAAAGCATAACATATCAATTCGACGAGCAAGTAATTAATTTTATTGTCGTCACTTTTTTTTGCATTTGACGACTTTCCCCTTAACGCCTAACGACGCCGGCAGATGGCGCCACACAGCTAATCCGACCGCGTTGAGTAAACACCAGGGTTATCTTAATTAAGCCGAACAGCAACGTGTGTCAACAGTTGGCCGTAGCTTTTGAGTCCATCTCTATCTCTATCTCTCCCTTTCCCCTTTCTCTTTCGCTATCTTCCACTTTTCACTTGTTGCAGCCAAGCCCACGACAACTGGGTAGCTGCAGTGGAACCTAGCTAACAGGAACTCTTGGAAAAGTGATATATCTGAGTGTGCTTGCAAATGAACTTGGCAGTATTCCCAATTATTATTAACTTAATTGTTATCACATTACAATGAAATTATCATCATGTAACTTATTAATTCAAAGCCAAATGTTTTTATAGCTGTTTTTATCTTGCTTTTAAAGTTTGTAAAACTGTCTTAAAACTTTTTTATTTAAAATTTATTTACCCTAGTGTTTCATCCTTGTGAACGTTGTCTGTATTTCAGCAGTAAATGTAGTTATCACAGCGACCGCATTACGCACCTGCTTACATTCTTCTTTCCCGTTATTCAACCCAATATCCGTAACTTCCCTGAATTTTTGACCCAACGCATTGGCCACGTTTCGTTGTCGTTTGGCACGTTCAAATGTTTGCGCATTTGAAAACTGATATTTCCCCCGAACTTGCTGACCTGCCCCCCCTTTGAAGCCCCTCTCTTCGCCCCCCTCGTAGCCAACGCCTCTGTGGCACACATTAAAGACCTTCTTCGTGGGTCTGAAGACCCCCAGCCTTTGGTATTTTTGATACGCATTTGCATGGACTTGGATAAGTTTTAGTTAACTACCCAAAGTCATGTGTGTTGGTTTTCGCGGCAGGGGACATGGGGTTTCGGGTTCGCTTTGGGTTTGGGCTTGGGTTCGGTTTTATAGAATAGAACACACCCAAAAAAAAAAAAAAAAAAATACAATATACGCGCGTTTTTTCTGGGTTTTCCTTTACAACATTGAGACAACATTGTCATGGTCTATTTGGCTTTTGGGTTTTGTTTTTCTATTTTTTTTTTTCGCCCAACCTGGTGTATTCCAAACACTGAAAATAAAATATACTACTCAGGAAATCTAATCTAAGACAGTGCGTAAAAACGATGTGGTCTTGATGTGGCAAAATAAATGTACATACATATATAAAGAGTTTAAAAAGCGGTTAGCCTGCATGTTAAACGAGATTCCTTCGGTTTTACTTATTTTGAAATGAACTGAGTTCAACTGAATTCCAGTCACGTGCCTAGAATAATCGCATTCTACATGAGGCTCTCATAATTTTCTCTCAGTACTTAATTGAGCTCGTGACCCGAGCTTCAGTTTGCCATGGAATCTGCTCACCTTCTACCGAAAAACTTTGAATATTCCTCCAACTCCGTTCTCCATTCAAACATTGTTCCATGTGTGCCATTCTCATTAATTTGAGATGTTTCACTTCCCCAACGTTTGTCATTTCAGTTCGCTGAAGTTCCAAAGAACATTCCTTCAGCGTTTTTGTACATTTACATTTATTTTATTTTTTTTGTTTGGTTGTGGGTGCGTTAGGCGCAATGTTTTAATTGTTTGTCGCGAGCCACGCACTCGGGAAAAATCCACGGGGAACCGAAACTGGCGGGAAATTCAATTACGAGCCACGCCTGAAAAGCGGGAAAAGGCGACCCAACTAAGCCGGGTCTTACGGGTTTCCCAAAAAAAAAAAAAAACCACAAAAAAAGAATAAAAAAAAAAAAAATAGCAGAGACTCGGCTCGACTTTCCTTGGCTAATTTGCAGAACAGAACACAGTAATTTCGCAGGCTAAATTTACCTTTTTCGCCAACCCTCCGCGAAAAGCTTAAAGGATTTTTCCTTACTTTTTCGCCCCGTTTGTAATAATTTTGTGCAATTTAATGGCGGGTTAGGCAGCAGCAGAGATGCTGTAACCATTTTCTAAAATTACAAGCCCAGTTCTCCGCGGAGCACACAATTCTATATTAGGCATAATTTGAAATTATTTTACATTTTACAGCCAACAGCCCACAGCCTAAAGCCGCGGGGAAACTCAGTCGGTCGTTCAGTCGTTCGGTTGGTCGGTCGACCACCTTTTACTACCCAATATTTTTGGCTGCTTGTTTGTATTTCGCTTCTGAGGTCTTGTAAGTCAAGCAAGCAACCCAGTGGAAATTAGTTTGAGTTAAATCGCTGAGAAATTGACTTATAATGAGACTAATTAGCCCGAAGGGTTCTCCGCTCGAAATCGCTGACGATGGCTGATTGAGTTGGTTTCACATAGAGATAATGGCTGTCGGTCATAAATATCGGAAGGGAATGCAATTTATTGAAAGTTGTGTGAGTATGTGAAAAAGGGTCATGAAATGAAACACGGAATTTCCAATATGTACATAATATGGAGTGTTAAGGAAATAAATCACGATCAATGATGTTAATATTTAAATGGAAACTTACACTCTTTAAAATCTCAGGACTTTTTCTAGGAACACAAAGTCTAAGACGGGCTTAACCCATCGCGCAATTCCTCACACAGATTGACCCCATTGTACTTTAAACCCAGAGCCATGACCTTGGCCCATCTGGCCGTCGGTTCTCTCGTCCTGTTTTTCGGGTCCTGATCCCAAATTCAAATATTTATCCCATTTACATGGCTAAGCAGTTGGGCCAGAGCAGCTCGAACCTCAAACCTCCGGCGACTGACACTGACAGACACTGACTATATCATCCACACCCACATCCTTAACCTCATCCTCATCCTCATCCTGGCCAGAAAAGCAGAAAACCCCAAACCAAAGTGCTGAGGCGGCTCAATCTAATTAGTTGTTTCTCTGTTGCTATTTTTGGACCACACAAATTAAGTTTGCTTTGTCTTAAAGCAGTTGCAAGTTACCCAAATGAGTCAAGGGGCTTTGAAGCTTAATTTTGCTTCTTATTTAATGGGAGGAGTTTTGGCAAAGGTTGAACTGTGGTGATGCCTAACTAGTTTCGGCGCTAGTGATTCATTAGTGTAATAAATTTTGGAATTTATTCAAACATTTTCAATTGACCCATTTCCCATGGGGCCATTAATAAATGTTTACTAGCTACTAGAAATCTGTTATTCTGTTTATTGTACCCAGCGCTACAGTTACACTAACTGCCCTTGTTAATGGAAATGAGTTCACCTTTTTCCCCTTGTAAATATTATGGTAATTTGCATATTATTATTTCTCCTACACCACCTGGAGTGATATAGTTTTTTTGTGAACCTGGATATTGACATGATTTCTTTGCTCGCACACCTATTTTCTGAGCCTACGCGTGCACATTAATTGTGAATTATGTCATGATCTTGCCGACTTTTTGGGCTTTATATAAGTATGTAAGTAGGCAAGTCTTCGGATCATCGGATGTGGAAAATGTCGCATTTGCATATTCCACGGAGCCGGCTAATGAAGCCATTAATGAAGCCCGGCCATTACCAATGACCTGGCTTAAAGTCCAGGCCAAAAGCCAAGTTAAAACAGTTTGTCTGCTCATTTAGCGCATCGATTTAACATGTTCGGCTGCAAGAAGTGGGAAAATTATGCTAATTATCTGTGGGCTGTGTTAGGCCCGTTGGAGTTTTGAACTCTTTGGCAAAGCGTTTACCAATTCAATTAGGCCCACTGATTGTGGAGAATGTGGCTTACACTGAACTAAGAAAGTGTGTGCTTCGATACAAAATCGAAAAATATAAATACGTTGGAATGGAAATTAAACATTCGACACTCCTTGAAATACTTCTGAATTAACTTGTTTATGTAGTTCCCAATGATTTATACTAGCTTAATGCGAGCTTAATATAAACCTCAGTGCTTTTCACACCCCCACTATTTTGTACTAAATCGTGCAGTTTCATTTGCTTTTGCTATTTATTTGCTATTCCCCAATTTTGTTGATTGATGTTGAAAGGCGACTCTCCCATTCGAATTGCGATCAATGCCAATTGCATTTTTATTGTTCAAGCTGCTCACGCACCTGCAGCATCGATGATTGTTAATCGATAAGCGATTTGTTGCATTGTTGACTCGACATGTTTGGTGAAATGGCCAGGTAAAACCAGGTAGTCATCCCCCCTTGGCCCCAGAAAAGCGTCTCCCAAGTGGCGGCAACTTTCAAAGTCAACAACCAGATTGAAATGAGAAAAGTAAACGGTTGCTGCAACGTGTTGTCAAGTCGACTCGTCTGACGAATGTTAAGTAATTGCATTGAATTGTTGAATTTCTGAATGGTTGTTTGCTCAGCCAGCGCCGGATAATCGGTCTGACTTTAGTCAGAAAACATCTGCTCCGATCGGTGATATATATATATAGATGACTGGCAACTGCATTGAAAATAAGCAAGGAAATGCTTTTGTTAGAAAGCAGACTGATTTCTGCACTAATAATATTTATTATAATATTAATCTTATAAAACATAATAACTATATTAGTTTGGAATTGTTTAATGAATGCAATAAAAACATTATCTTTTTATTTATGCCCTTCTTAAACCATAACAGATCATATCAACAAATCCCATCGGACTATTGTATTTCATTTGCTGCGCACCTTGTCTAATTTATGCCTCGAAAAGCACACTGTATCTCATAGATACTTAGATAATGACATTTTGAATTATCGCTGCTATTGTTGCTCTCGTTTTACGCTTCGTTGTATTTTTGTTTATTAGTGGCGCCACTCGGGTATTTGTTTATGTTTTTATCGCCAAACGAAATTCTTTTTACAAAATCAGCCACCACCCACTGTTACATTTTCCTCGATTTATTTATTTCTTTTTGTTGAGGATTGCACAACTTAGTATCTTTTTTTTTCGTTCAAGGTTGTGTGTTACACTTTTCATTTGTTTACATAGCTTTCTGGGCCCTAACTTGTACATACACATACACACACATATATATGTATTTCTTTTATTGCATTTGACCACATGCTGGCAAACTAAAGCGTCCGAATTTCGCCCTTAAAATCTCTCAAGAGACTTTGACGTTGACAGCAGTTGCAGATGGAGGTGGTTCAGATGGTTCGGATGGTTTTAAGGTGGTTTTCAGGTGGTTTTCAAGTGGACTTTAGGTGGTTCAGGTGGCACACAGGTGTCTTCTGCACGAGCCATAAAGGTTAAGTGGCCAACTAATGTGGCAATTTCTTCTTTTTTTTCTCTCTTTTTTTTTGACAGCCCCCACACGCAGTGTTATTATTACTTTTTTAGTGTTTGCCGAGTCGATAGGCAAGCGATAGGCAGCGAATTAAGGTCAAGTTTGTCGCCTGTGCGTGCCATCCTCATAATCAGCGTCACCATCATCATCATAATCATCAACATCATCATCATCGTCGTAAGCGTAATCGTCATCGGCGGTGCGTGTTGCAATCTTTTGATTGCCACCGCCACATGTCGCCAGACAGTGTGAAAGAGAGGGTCCCATAGGCGGCAAAAGAGACGGAGAATCAATCATAAAATTTCTGGTTTATTGTTGCCGTTCTTACCGTCAGCAGCTTCCACGCAAAGTCATCAAACTGTAAGATAGGATTAGCAGAGGAAAAGTATCTAGAAATAGTCAGTGAAATACCCTGCTATTTAGATCAGTTACGAAATAAATATTCAAAGTATCAGAGAATGTGCATAGGTGGTTCTTACATATAGTATCTACATATAGTATCATAGTACTAATCGGAGTATCAGGACTTGCACCAAAGGTTTATTCAGAACTAACTTAAGTTATTAAAGAAAAAAAACCCAGCATACCCTGTTAGTCCTAATGCTCCATCGCAGGGTATCATCTGTGCACATTAACGACAAAAGTTCGGCAAATGTGTCGCAGTCGCTCAAAAGCCATTAATGAATATTAGCAATACATTGTATTCGTTTACTTTTTTGCCCCCTACCCCATCCCTCCACCAATTTCTGTTGGTCTTACTCGGCATCTTTTAATAGATCTCGAAACGAGTTTGCTCCATTCGCCGCTCGCTTAACCTGTTGCCGAAATGGCAAAATAAATAATAAACAAAAAATTTGGTAATATTTATGGCATTAGTTCTTGCCGGGCATTTTGGTCCCCTTTGAGCGCTTTAAGCCATTTCAGATTGGGATGTGTCATTCGTATTGCCCCCCTCGATTGCCCGCATTGTTCCGGAAATGTGAGAACGATTTTGCTAATTAAGAGAAACGAGGTAGCCCCGAGCTAAAATATAATATATACATGCTGATCACATCGATCGATTTGGCGCTGATCGAAATGAAATTAAAGGAAGTCGGAGAGCCGGAGAGAATTATGAGTTATACATATGTACTATAAACTATAAAAACTATAACTTAGACAACCAGTATTAGATCCAGAGATTTTACTCGATGCCAGTATTCAATAGCATTTTGCAATAATACCTTAAAAACTTGAATCCTGTAAAAACGATAATGTTGGAAATAATCTTCTTAAATATTTTACACTTGCAATAAACTTCAACTAATTGGAAACGGCTTACGTACTTCAATCAAGGAAATTGAAATCAAAATCAAATTGCAAAATGGATACGGTAATAAACTTAAACTTGGAGATGCAAACATGAAACTTAATACGATCTTCAGTTTCGTTGTGTTGTGGCACCCACTACAATTTCCATCGAGGGAATTATGCACAAGTTGTGTTGTTGAGGAAACCAGCGACTAAAGTAAGCAAATCAAACAGGGTAAACAAAGGGGAGTAAGGGCATCATTCATGGGCAGTCCAGGTAAAAAAAAAAGGAAAATATACAACTTATATGCCTTTGAAGACGACAGCAGACTGCGTGTCTCGGATCGGATCGGATTGGATTGGATTGGATCGGTTGAGATTGGTTCGGAACCACCCAAGTAACCGCATCGGAAAAGCGAAGAAAAGCGGGGAAAATGCTGGGAATGGAAATGCATTTCGATGATGCCTTTTACGATCCGTTTGTTGTTGTCTGCGCCTCTGCCCTCTGCTCTGTCATTGTTATATAATAACGGGGAAGTCACCGCCGCCCTCACGCACTGCAAAAATACAGAAATGAATAGATAAACACGGGGAAATGGAAAACCAAATCAGATCAAAGACCCAACTTCCGATGCGTTTCGACTTACACACATGGAAGTTAATGTGGTAAATATAACATATGGAAATTGTGCTTGAAGTTGTAAACAAATATTTGTGGGAAAGCAATAGATAATATTGAAGATGGAAATTATAAATTGCATGCCATTCAATATATATGAATATGTGTTATTTATATCCAATAAATCCTTTCATTATTGATTACGTTACAACAAAGTGCTTGGTTAATTAAGAAAAAATAGTTTTCTATGCGATAAGCCAAGTCAACCGTTAGCCAAGTTTCTTTGAATAATGCAAACGTGTCTAACTTGTTTAATGTTTACTGTAAAGGGAAATAGGCTTTTATCTCTTATGACTTTTTCCAAAGATTTTTCAAAGAATTTACTGTTCTGCATTGGGCTTATCCATCTCGGTTCGTGTCATTTTTCGTTTTGGCTGCCGTGAAAGTGTGCCTTAGAAATGAGCCAAGAGATTTGGCTGCATTTTGGCCGCCCTTTTTTTGTTTGGCCTTTAAGTGGGCCCAGAGGCGTGGGCCGAGGGGGGCGCGAGGGGGGCAGACACCTGTGAGATACGACGACTTTCACTTTGAACTGCGGCGCATTCTTGGCCACTGGCCATCCGCAAATTGACAACAACCACGGCCAATAAAGCACTCGACTTTCAGCTGCCACCTGATGCACTCAAAGAAAATGAAGGCATACATATAGCCACAGTGCTATAGCCTCTTAGCCCCTCACATGGTCAGTCTGTTATCATCTGCTCATATATGTTGCGCCAAACTCACTATTAGTTTCTTTGAGTGCACCGCATTCCCCGCAACGTTTATGATCACTTATTACTGTGTCTTATTATTTTATTAAAGCCATATTGGCTTTTGTAGTTTTTCTCCTTCGCTCATCATCATCGCTCAGCTGCCACATAAATTATGTTGTTGGCCATAATTATAGCGCAAGAAAAAAATCAGTTGTTTCAGTTTTTCGGAGTTTTTCTTGGCGGCACATTTTTTGTTTTTCGTTTTTAATAAAAATGTCCACAAATTGCAGTGACGACAGCTGACAACGAACGGACAATTTATGCAAATTGCAATTGCCAATTGGGAACGACACCAAAAGCTCGAAAACTCATCTGCCACTGCATTTACGCCACTTTGTCGGTAAAAAATAAATACATAATATTAAAATGAAAATGAAAAAAAAAAAAAAAAATGAAACATGAAAAACAAAAGAGCGCCGCCAACAATAACCAGAAAGGAAAACTCGTTCAGCTGATAAGAGAGCCAATGAAAGTGAAACCATGTCACAGATTGAACAGTTGTTGTGGCGTTGCTGTTTGCTGTGTGTAAATATCATAAATAAATAAACTAAAAAAAAGAAGAAAACAGGAAAAAAGCAAAAAGAGCGAAAACCCACAAAGAAACCAAATGCAGCTACGATAAAACGAAAAGAAACCAACAGAAATAACAGCCATAAAGGCCATAAAAACAACACCCAGTGGAATGGAAATGGAAATTGAAATCGAAACGCCAGTTGTTGAGGCGTTGAAAACGATGAAAACCGAGGAAAACTCGCATTTCGCAATTGTTGCACTTCCTCCTCCCGCAAATTAAACAAAACGATTGTTGCTCTTTATCTATGTATGTACTATACTTCCACATCGTTTCGAATGCAAACAGTTTACAAAACGTTTTGGGCGATAAGACATCTACGAGTATGATAACTTCATCCGCGGCGGGGTGTTGACGGAAATATCATCGCGATAAGGGGGTTATTAAAACTGCAGCGACGAGCTGCTCATAATTTATGGCTCTTGGAACTCGGCTCGCCTCTAATGGGCGTTTTTTTTTTAAGATTTTTAATTAGGTAGGAAAAAGATATGGATTACCGAAAATAGGGCAACCTATTTATGGCAAAGTAATAATTGAATAACGAAAATCGATTCAATTATCTGCAAGTTATTCTTCCAATCGAAATAAATCTAAATCTGCTAGGCTGTCAGATGAATTAATAGCGAGCAACATGTCAGAGTGCCAAATCAATGAAAAGTGTCAACAACTATTGTTAATTAAATTATTCAATGGTTCGAGCACGCCACCAGAGGGCGCCATTGTGCTCGCGAGGTCACCTTTTTGACAGCCATTGTCGAACTGAATAACTAAGCGAGGCAATTTATATTAATGTCAGCCTGTTATGGCCGTGAAAAAAAGGCACTTTGCAGTTTACTGAAATTTGGCAAGTTCGCTTTTTCAACGCATATGCGGTGCATCTTTATCCCATTTGAAGTGAACCGTTCGGTTTTTTATCACCGCTCTTTTTTTCGGCTGCATGCACTCAGCTGTTAATTCAATGGAACACAGCCATCCTGCTCGGGAAATTTAATTTCCGAGTGGAAGAGCCTCGCAGCCTGCTCCCTGCAAATCCAAAGTTGTGTCCCCCGTTTGAGTTACCCCCACTGACATTGGCCAATGTAATTAAGTCGGAACTCTAAGGGCAATCGCTTGTGTCGATGCTCCACTAGCTCCTCGTTCTCCCTGCTTTATTTTTTATTTTTTGATTTTTTGTTCTCAGTCTCATGTTTTTTTTCGTTTGGGTTTGGGTTTTATGTCTGCGGTGTGGGCCACTTGAAGTCGCCAGCATTGTTTTCAGCTCAGCGCCCGCTAAAAATAGTCAAAGGCATGTGCCCTCCATCTGCATCTGCATTTGCGGCTGCAACGAAAAAAGACCAGCAGATTTGCCTGTGGCACAGGCATCTCCTCCAGTGACAAAATACAATAAAAAAACCACACACACACACACAGGAAAAGTTTTCAACCCGAGGGAAGCACTTATTAGAGCACCCAGCAATCCAGAAAGGAGGCATACGCAATTGGGAAACTGCAAGGATGAAATCTATATTAATCTAAATCTATATAGATATAAATATCGGTATTAGCCATTATTTAATTTATTATCCATATCATTTAGTTATATGCATAAGCAAAGGCAGATGAGAAGCGCATTGAAACAAGGAGTTAATTAAATATTTAAAAAAGGATACAAATGAGAAAAAATATTAAATATATTTGAGTTAATAGCGCGCCTAATAGACCCCTAAAATCCCAAGCCAAATTAATGGGTATGGTAGAAAATAAAAAGACATCGCACAATGACGCGACGAGTTTCCTTTTTCAAAGCGGCCTGCAAGGAAATGCCTTAAAATAGGCAACAAAAGGTGGAGCGACAGGGACGGGGCGACCATGTGGCAAAGCGAGAGGGAGCGGCAGCCAGAGTTTTCTTCTGGCTTTTCCGCACTGAATTCCCTCCCCCTCCCCCCACCAAACCCCGCCTTCGTGGACATCGGTAGGCATCCCAGGGCGTCATCGTCAAGTGCACGGCCCTGCGTCAAGTTGCCAAAGCAATTGAGTTGAGTTGACTCGAGTTGACTTCGCCCGTGGGGAGGCGGAAAAGTGGCGGCGGTCGGGGGGCATAGCCCACTTGAATGGACTCAGAGCCCTTATCCGCATTTTACATACCCTCACCAAGATACTCTAACACAACAGAGCCCGACTTTTATGATAGAAATTAGAATAAAGGAACTAGGAATATCACGCTAAATAATAGTATTGACATGGGTCATCTATGATCTTATTGAATTAGGAATTTTTTAAAATTATAGAGCTATTTTTAAACATGCACCAAAGTTATGCTTAGTTCCTAAATGAAATGCTCCAGTTTATTATTCAAGAGTTCATTGAGCCCTAAAATTAATAAAATTATTTATAAATAAGGTCAATTTTTTGGCACATCCTATTCTTTGGCTTTATTTTTTAGTAAAGTGTATAGTCGCAGCTTTCAGTGGCGGAAAGTGCCATGGAATGGCAACAAAATTACATGCCACGCGTTGTGTTTAATTTGGATCTGGCGTCTTTCGCAGGGCCACAGGTATAATGTATACTATACCATAACTACTATATATACATATAAAAGTACGAGTACATCCAATCAGAGCAGCAACTAAATAATTCATGTGGGACAATGAATATCTGTACCGCCGCCTTACTTACCTACCAACTAGCTGACTGACTGTCTGTCTGTCCGACTGACTGACTGCCATTTCCACCTGTCTAACGAGCAACTTGCAACGTCTAACGGTGCAAATACTCGAATGTGGAGAACTGGGAAACTAGTTCGCAACCACTCGGTAGCATGGCCCATTGTATTAATCACTGGGCATTGCTGGAGCAAGATGTCGGGGAATCGGAAAATGGGTAAATCGGAAAACTTTTGACTGACATTAGCAAGGTCATCGAAAGCGGCCAATTTGCAATCGAGTTTCTATAACCAAACTGTGGTTAATATTAATGAAGAAGTGGCCAAGTCGTAAACGATTGGTTCCGGTCAAAAGCTGGGGCCCAAATGTCATGGCATTCGGTCTTGATTTTTTAGGCGGTACGGAAATGCAGAAACAACCAGGTGCGCTCTCAAATTTATTTTCTTCGGTTTTTGTTTCATCAAAAGTGCAATGCCAGTTGCTTCCTAGAAGCCATTTCAACCAAAAAAAAGCCAATTGTAAATGCATTTATGGAAGTGAATTAACTGCTGTGTCCTATTAAATTCCCAATGTAAACAAAGACCAGAAGGTATAGACTTACATATTTCCTGGCAAAATAATGTGTTGCCTTAAATTTTCCATTTGGTAAGAGCTCTCTGAAAGATTTTTGAAGGGCTTCCCCACTTTCAAAAGGGCCAAAATGAAAAATAATTCCCAACTTTTCCGAACCTGAGAGTTTTTCCCTTGCCTCACCTGGTCATGACTTCGGTTTTTTGCAGCTTTTCATCAGCTTTTCCCGAAAACTTGTGCCGTACCTCTCGCCCACTTTGGCCCATTTTCTTAATTTTTTTCCACAACTTCGCACATTAACACCTTTCGGAAAATCTCTGGCAAGTTTTCAGCTTTGTTTCGCATTTACATTTGCGAGAACTTAAAAAACACTAACCTGGAAATTCAGTTTTCACACTGAATCACCGAAAAGAATACAAATTCGATTGGCTGTGATGTGAGTGGAACTTACCTGAGTGAGTGCAAATCTTTGGCCAACAGACAGCCAGCAATTTTCCACCGCTCACCGGCGATTGAGTCAACAGCATTTGGCCAAAATTGCCCCGACTACTTGGCATTTTAACCCAATTTTCTGGCAATTTTAATTGCCAGCGTACAGACAGTTGCCCAGTTAACAGTTTTCGATTTTATTAATGAAGTCGTAAAGTTGCCCAAGTTTATCACTCGGCTGCGATTTTGTGCAGCTGTGCGCTGTGTTCGCCCGATAAAGCCAAATACCAAATACCCCACAATATTTCGCCCAGGTTTTTCCGATCTTTTTTTTTTGCTTCTGCTGTCTGCCTGCCTAATTTTGATGTCATTAATTTTGACCATCTCCATTTCCATTCCGCGTTTGCAGTTTCTTTTGGCCCGGTTTGTGTAATTTTTTTTTTCGCTCAAGCACGCAATCCTCCGACGAGCAGGGAAATGGGGGGAAAAGAAAGTGAGGGGGGACGATAGATCGATCGGCTTGGGTTTCTCCTCATCAGCGTGGTTTTTGGCCAAGAATCGAGCGTGATTAGGAAATGCAGAGATTTTTAATCTGCCCCCGAAACTAAGACCTAACCACTCTCATAAAAAAAAAAACTACTAATAACTTCATTTAGAGTATGTTGGGATTAGGAATTAGCATTTAAATGAAATACATTTCTAAGTGGAAAATTAATTCAAGACTGGCTGACCTTATTCGTGTGTATTTTTGCGCAGTGCACCTGAAGAATTTCCCGACTCAATTCAGCACTTTTGCGGCACTTCCGCCTGGCCCGCCCCCTTATTACCACCTGCTTCCGCTCATGAATATGCAGGATTAGCTCATTATCATCCGTCCGATGTTTGGATTGGAGGCTGGTTGCCGTTAGAAGTGCGCTCTGCGTGTGTGATTTACATTATAATAATTAGTTTATGACAAAGGCACGCGCTACTTTGACTTTTCCCGCCCGTGTTTCCCTCTATTTTCCCCGCCTTACTTTTCACGCCGCTCTCAGTGCTCAGTTCTCGTTTTCGTCTTGGTCCTGGGCATCAAAATTGCAAATAGAAAGCAATTTCCACTCTTATTATGGCCACGTGTGGGGGATGGGGAAATGCGAAGGGGTTTCGCCATATATCCATGTGCGAGATGATTCCCTTGCCTTGTGTCCTACGATTTTGTGTTTTTCCTTTTCGGCGGTGCGCGTAATGAGCTTCCGCAAGCTTCCATTTTTGCTTGTACACGGGGAAAAGCCATTGAAATTATGCAGATAAATTGAAATATTAATTTCAATGGTTACTAGAAACCCCAATTTATTTGCTTCTTATTAATGGCTGGGCACACCACAGTGGCAGTGTGACCATGCGAGGTACCGAACATGCTGAGCGCTTGTGTGAACATATTTCTTTGTGTGTAACCCCTTGTTCCCTCGTCTTTCTTTAAACTTCTTTGGCTACCAGCTTTTGCCTGCAGCTGGCTTAGGAAACTTGCTAACTTTGCTGAATTTCTGCCTCTGAGCCACACTTTGCCTCAAGTGAAACGCTTGATAGGGGGAAGGGGGGGAAATTGAAGAGGGGACATGAGCTGGTGAAAAAAGGGGAGGGGGACATTGGCTGCCCGCTGCTCAATTTCAGACACACACGAAATTACTTTGCAACTCGTGGCAGAGAGTCGCACGAAGCCTTGTGGCCTCATTAGAACCCCTCTGGAGAAATGGAGAATCGAGGGGAATGGCGAATGGAGAACGGGGAATGGGGAAAAGGGGGGCGGGAGAAAGGGCGTAACAGCAGGTGACTAGTTTCCAGCTACTTAACCATTCTGGCCTGCATTCTGCGCTGGACTGAAATATTTATGAACCATCTGGGGGGCAGAAGGGCACATCAAATGCAGCGCAAACTGAGATTTCGTAGTTGCATCCGCAATACCCTTGACATCGGGTTTTCTCATTTTCATTTAAAGTTCTCAGTGCCACTTAATTCAAATCATCGCTTTTAATAGATCCGGATTTAATTAATGTCGTAGATCAAATAAAATATATCACATAAATAAAATGAAATTATTCTTGGTTGATTGTCAAGCCTTATTAATTTGAAGTTTAAAACAATTTAATGAAATTGTGTAAACTTTGTTCTGAAATGGGCTAAATAGTGTTAACACATTTTAGGTAAAAAACTTTTGAAACCTTCGATGGTTGGCATTGGAATAGTTGAGCGGATAGACTGATTAACTAGGAAAGTCTAGCACATTTGTTACACACACGTTTGACTTGCTGAATATGAACTTTAACTTTCAATTTTATGTGTGATAAATATGAACATGTGCTTGTATATAATGTCTAGCATTATGATCAATTATTTGCAATTCACATTTGATTTATGAGTTTCAAGTTAACTTTGGCGTGCAACAATATAAAAAAACGTTAGGTTAGGGTACTCGGAGACTTTGACCCATCGAGGCTGTGCCTCCAAAAGTAGCTACACAGTCTTTGTGGTTGTCATTTCAATTAGCAATGGACTCGGGTCGTTCCGACTTTGTTTCTATGACTGTTTGGGGTCTGTTTCTGGCTGTGAGCCTGAACTGAGCCCCTGTGGGCGTGAAATGAGTTGGCAAAACAATAAAGAACAAACAGATATGGCAACGTGTGGATGTGTGTAATTTGTATAATTTAAGTGAGCATTAGCATTTGCAGAGATTTCTTTGTTGCGAGCATTCTGCATTGGCATTAATGAGTGGCTCATTAATCACTCGCGGCAATTGGTACCGAATGGAATGAATAAGTGAGCGAATGCGAATGAATAACCCGGTGACTGACTGCCTGGCTGCCTGACTGCCTGACTGACGGCTTGATGGACCAAACAGGCAATAGTTGTGCCAAAATAAGGTAAACAAAACGAAACTCGCCGAAAATATTGCATGGGAGAATCTCACTTTTGCGCGAGACTGCGGCCTGCGACTCCCCCGCGGGCTCACATGGCGTATGATTAATTTTTCACAATCATTTTCCATTATGCAAAAAGTCGCGGAGGTGGATTAGATGCATCCAAAGGGGTCTCCTTATTTTTGGTTTCATTATTTGCGTGCCGTGGCAGGAGTTTGTTTTTCGGTTTCCGTTAACTGTTGCACATTGCCGTGATGATAATTAATGAGCCAGCGGTGCGTATACGTGATGTCGTAACAGGCCAAACAAACTCGAATCGGAAATCCAAGCAAATAAATTACATAAACGCTTAACTGTGGAGATTTGCGTGGGGGTGGCCAATAAAATAAGGATGGTTAAACTGTGTCAGTGTGCCAAATAATTTTCTTTGACCGGGATATAATTAAATTGTCTTATTTACATATTTTACGTCTCTAAAGCTCACGCAAAAACTGCCAGAAAATCAACATATTGTATTAATAATTCGCTTTCTATTAAATTTACATATTTTTCCCTGTGCATTTCAATATCCATACTTCCCATTTCTGCCCCATCATCCCCGATTCCAAAGTTATTTAAGATTAATTAATAAACTCTACGCCAGCCGCATTTGCGTGCTTATGGATTATGTTAAACCAAGTGTACGACAAAATACAAAAAAAAAACACACAGAAACGAAGGAAAATATGTTTGCCAACAATCAACTTAAACGCTGCCATGCCACGCCCCCCCGCCCACCGTTTTTGACTGCTCTTTTCAATATGTGAAAAGCGTGTTTTCGCCCCTGCCTCCTCGAAAGTTACACAAACTCAATTTTGTAAAAGCGAAATTTGTCTCCCTTTTTGGGCCGTATATATAATGTAATTTTGAAGATGTTTTCACATTTTGCGCAAAATATTTACACAATTTGCTTTTCCCTTTTTTTTATATTTCGTTCGGCTTCTCCGTTTTCCACACATTGGAAAATGGGGATTAAAAGGGGGGAGTAATGGGCTGGGATGTTGGAGCTAACGCGCTGGACTGAGCTGAATTTGCAATTATCACAGCTAACTGAACCCGACTTGTCACCACATCCCCATTCCTACGCCAGTCGTCCGCTGGATGATTAATGGTCGTGAACATGACATCGAGTTTGTCTCGAATCTGTTTTGTTTCTGCGGCCATGGTTGTGTTTCTCCATCTGAATCTCAATCGGAATCGAAATCGCTATCCTAATGTTTGTTTAGAGCTTGGCTTCTAGCTGCACTGCTAGAAAAAATGTGGTTTCATTTGGTAACTACTACACAATGAAAATTCTAACATTTGGCCACACTGATTTCATATAAATAGTGCAGTGTGGCCATGCTTAATGAATGTGAGTAATGACTACTCGTTAAACCTTTTATTTCACAAAGCACCCACATTTTTCGCTCAGTGCATTCCATGGGCCTGACAGTTGTCTCTCTAATACCGTTCTGGTGGTTCTGGCAGAGTGGTCGGTGTGGGTCTGTGCCGAGTCTGAGTGCCCGGAGTACGTGGCCCAGTGTGGGAGTTGCTGCTGGCTTTCTGGCCATGGCCACTTGGCAAGTAACCCACACTCTGCCAGAATGAGTCTTGGCCAGAATTGGCGGCTTTCTGGCTTTGATGCCCCCCCATCCACTCGCCCGAAACTCAGTCACAATCCCAGTCCCACGCCACAGAAGTTGGCGGTAATCGCGAACGGAGACATGACGGCCATGGCCAAATCCTGTTTGTGCTGCTGTTTTAGCCGACTTCATCTGCATATGGCCCACAATTGCTGGCAATTAACTCACTTGGCCAACGCCACATAATTGGTAATGCTTTGGGGTACTGACGTCAGCCAGGGAACAACGGAATATTGAATGTCATCCATTTTTTAAAGTGCTTGATATATGGAAGTTTTGATTTTTATAACGCAAATTGAAGATGAAAGGAAAGAATTGAAATCTTTGTTAACATTCAATGAAGATGGGATTGATTTGTTAATTTGTTGTAATATCAAAATATAATCTAAAGCTATAATGTTAAATATTATGTGATTTAATTATTATTCTATAACTAATAACTAATACTAATTTTTATTTCATTTACCCCTTTCCAGATGAACACAAATTGAACTCCGGCTCATGGGAGGACACCTTGGACGAGCCCCATCACCACCACGCGCACCACTCGCACCACCAGCAGCATCTGCATCAGCACCAGCACCACTCGCACCTCAGTCAGCGACACCAGCAGCAGCAGCTGCAGCAGACCTCATTCATTGGATCACCGCCGTCCAGTGCCAGCATCACCACCGCCCAATTGCACAGTGCGTTTAGCCGGAGGATTGCCGAGCAGCGGGAGCGAGATCAGCGTGACCAGCGGGATCAGCGGGAAGCAGCGGGCTGCACCGCAGCCACAATTGCCGGCGGAAGCTTCAGCGCCAACGGTGGCCAGGCTGCCGTTGGTGTCGGCGTTGGTAGCAGCAGCAGCTGCGGCAGCAGCAGCGAACGGGACACCAAATCGCCCTGTCGCGAACGGGATAGGAATCTCGAGCGGGACAGAGATCGCGAGCGGGACAAGAACGAGGATCTGGGCGAGGAGGAGGTTCTCACCGAGGAGGAGCAGACCAGCAGCAGCGTGAGTTCGCTAAGTGCCGGCAATCAACGCAATTCGCAATTGCGTTCCACCTTCAACAAGGCCAAGCAGCATTTGTCGTTTGACAAATGGCGCACGGCCGCCACCGGAAGCGCAACAGGTTCCGCATCCGGCCCAGGATCATCAGCCACTGATAGCAACAACGCCGCCAGCAACATGATTATGCGACGGGCCAGTGCCTGCACAATGCCATCGAGTGGCGGAGGTGGAGGAGCAGGTGGTGGTGGTTCCCAGAGAGAGGAGGCCACCACACCGGGTGAATCGCCCGGAGGACGTCTGTCCCGCTGGTTCTCCATCAGGCGCGGCTCATCGCATCAGTACGACGTGGGAGGACGCGATGGACGCCACTCGACCGCCTCCAGTTTCGATACGCCCGATTCGGGCTCGGGAAATTCCCCGAAAAACGGATCCAATGCGGTAGCTGGCACTGGGGGAGCAGGATCCCAGGGAGTAGCGCTGGACGCAGCTTCACCACAGAAATTGGCCAATTTGGGAGCCAGCAAAATGATGCCCGGAGTGCCAGAGGTGAGTCATCTTGGATATTAAATGAGCAAAATATAACATAATTCTATAACTGCAGTCGGAGGACGACGAGGCGACCGCCAATCGCTTCGATGTGGACCTCATGATGACGCCTGGCAGTCGGGCCAATGGAACCGCTCGAACCGCCCACAACCGGCTGATTGTACCCATGTTGCCGCCCGCCCCCGCAGGACTGTCCCAGCAGCAGCTGAAGAGGCGCCACATCGTGGCAGCCATCGTGCACAGTGAGAACTCGTATGTGGCCACCCTGCAGCGACTAGTCAATGTGAGTGGGAATGTCCTATAAATATCATTCGATCGGTTTTGAAATGGGATTATACAGATCACCGCATCTCGAGTAACTTAAAATTAGTTAATTATTGCTTGTATATATTTGTTACCTGCAGTAGCTTCCATTTCATCGTCGAATTTTAAGGGACTTAACTTTTAATAGTTATTATATTTATATTTAATAAATTTTAGAAAATTTTATATGAAATGTAGTAAAAGAATGTTCAAATAGGAAAGTTTACATACAATTTTCTTGATTTACACCATTTCCAAATTGGGGTGCACTATGAATTGGCAGTTAGTTAGTAATAGTTAGTAATAGTTATCCAAATCCGTAAAGTGCTCATTAATTCGACAACCATCCTAACGCCCTGTTCCAATTCAGAATCTGGATTTCCCGATCCCCCTTCCGACCGCGAGGTCCAAATTGGAGTTGGAATGGAATACGTGCATGTACATGTGGTAGTCCCAGTTCACCTGGTTCTCTAGCGGTATCGGCTCAACCTGGCGAGCATGCGGATTCAGAGTTCCAGCAGAGTTCGTGGTACAGATACAGGGCTTTTCCAGGTCCCGTCTCCTCCATGCTGGCATCATGCTCGGTGATCCGCTTAGAAGCGGGAGTTTCTTTGGCCTTGTCGAGGAGTATGTTTACATCGATGGGCACTAACATTTACGATTTACCAGTAGTCTCGTTGATTTGAATTTGGCCAAATTGCCCGAGCTTTTCTTCTCAAATCGAATCCAACTCGATTACCTCCGTTTGCCAGCGAGCAATTTCATTGGCTATTTCAAAATCCGCCGAATTCCCGGCCTCCACATAGGCCTGCACATTCTCCAATGCCTCTGATGGGTTTGGACTTTTATCTCCTCTGCCAGTATCTATCTGAATCTTCAGATCTGCTACTTAGTTCACTTAAGATCCTTTAAGTTCATTATGCTCGCCCGGAGTTGTATGAGTATAAATATGTTTATTTCGATAATGGGTATGGGAGGAATTCGAAAAGGGAATAACCATTTGACTTGTTGAAGACTGAAGTTGAAAAATAAAGGTCAATAGATGCAAGTGTTTTGTTTGCTAATCGTGATTTAAATAGGAATATACATGAATAGAGACATGCAGGCGTCTTAAGAAAGCCGCATACAAGCCTTAATTTATCGTTAAGTAGATCTACTAATTTGGTTTTTGTTTTCATAAAGTGCCGCATGCCTAGTTAGACAACCTTAGTACCCTAATTAACCACCGACTAATGTTAATCTCATGTCAAATCATTTGATCTCTTTACATGCCATCCTCTTCCCATATGCCATAACTGCCGATTTCACCGTCATAAAAACAACCAACCAACCAACTAACTAACAAATCACACTCACCTACTCGCCCACTAACCAACCAATGTACACACCCAATTTGAACCCAAAATCACATTTCACCCACAAGTAGTTACAAAATTAGAAAAACCAAAACAAGTAATACTCGTATACAAAACCCAGATTAAAATCTAAGCTTTAACTGTGAGAAACTGATAGAAAAAACGGCGCAAAGTGCTTGGTAATCAATGAAATAAATATGAACACTGTTGCACCAGTCCTGACAAACTGCATAAATATTTAAAAGCTACTAATAAGGTAAATTAATATTAACAAAAATGTAGATAAGAAAAATTAAATTACATTTTGAGGAACCTACTACAGGCTGGTGTAACTCAGTGAAGTGAGGTCATAAAACTAAACTAATCATCTGTGTGCTGTTCTCAACCCGCAGGATTACAAGAAACCGCTGGAGGAGTGCAGTCCGCCGGTGCTGAATCCGGTGAAGATAGCCACACTGTTTCATTGCCTGCCGGACATCCTGCACTCGCACAAGTTGTTCCGGATCTCGTTGGCGGAGTGCGTCCGGAACTGGGATCGCGATGAGAAGATTGGCGATTGCTTTGTGAGCGCGTTTGGAAAGCCGCAGCTACTAGAGATTTACTCCGGTTTCATCAACAACTTCTCGGCGGCCATGGAGCTGGCCAAAATGGAAGAGAAGCGCAAGTCGGCACTGGCCGATTTCTTTAAGGTCAAGCAGATCAGTGCCCACGATCGGCTGTCGTTTTTCGGACTGATGGTGAAGCCGGTGCAGCGTTTCCCCCAGTTCATCCTCTTCCTGCAGGATCTGCTGAAATACACGCCACAGGGCCACCACGACAGGATGTCGCTGCAGTTGGCCCTGTCGCAGCTGGAACTCCTGGCGGAGCTCCTCAACGAGAGCAAACGGGAGGCGGAGCAGTACCAGGCCTTTAAGGAGATGCTTGGCCACATCTCGGGGACCTTCAATGCCCGATCCCTGAGTTTGAGCAGCGTCAGTGTCAGCGACTCGGCCGGCGGCCATCGGCCGAGGTACTTACTCCGCGAGGACAACGTCACCCACATGGAGTTCAACCAGGCCGGGTTCATTGTCAAGTGCAAGCAGCGCCGGCTGCTCCTGCTCAACGATAAGGTCATTTGCGTGTCGGTGGCGCCCAAGCAGTCTCACGATTTCGGGGCCACCGAGAAGCTCACCTTCAAGTGGATGTTTCCAGTCAACGATGTCGAGATTGTGGACAACAGCACGTCGGCCACGCTTTCCAGGATTCTCACGGCGGGTAAGGATTTTCATATAACATATTTGTGAAGCTTAAATATACCCATATATTTTTAATTTTTAGGTCTCAACCGCGGCGGCAGCTTGAAGTCCAATGGCAGCAGTGGCGCCAACGGCAGCCCGTATGCGAATAGCACTCTTCCTGGACATGGAGGTGGCTCGTCGGGCTTCTCCGGTTTTGGAGATCCGCACAGCTCGCCGGCCGCACAGCTGACCAACGGGGCGGACAATCTGTGCAGCGAAATGAGTACGCTGATGTATGACTACGAGGTGATTTCTCGCATTCAGGATCTGGTGTCCAGCTTGAAGGGCAGCTACAAGGAGCTAAACGCGAATACCACGCGCAACGTGCTCAATCTCATCCAAGGCTCCATCCAGCGCAAGGACGAGGAGATGGCTTGGGTGGACTCTTGCTGCCTGCAGCTCATTGGACGACACAAGTCCGGCAAGGAGGAAACCTTCACATTCCAGACGCAGACGCCTGCGGTGAAGAAGGAGTGGATCACAGAGTTGCGTCTGGCTCAGCTGGCCCTTGATCCGAACAATTCGCCAGCCTGGGAACGTGGTGGCTCCCATCCTCAGCCCGCCCATCATCACCCACATCATCATCCGCTGCAGCATCCGCACGCGGGAGCTGGCGATCCCCGCCAGACGCAGGAGCAACTGCAGCTGCAGGAGGCCGTACAGCAGAAGCAGTCGCGCAAAATGCCGCTCTTTGTCAAGGCGATGCCTGTCTACAAATCACAGCATCAAACCGAGGTAAGTTTCTTATCATAATCCTTTATATTTCATAACTACAATGCTATCTGTTTACCTTCCAGGTGCGCTGTGGATGTTACTACAGCATCGCCAATGACACCAAACAGAGCGGAAACGCGCGACGCCGGCACAAGCAGCTCAATTATCTGTGGATGTGCAGCAGCGATGGCACCTCCTCGCACATCACCGTTTTGGCCCAACACCCTCAGCAGGCGGGCAATCTTCGTGAGGCGGGTGCCTTTGACCTTTTTGAGACACAGGTCTCTGCGTTGGAGTTCGTCAAGGGACTGGATCAGCTGAGGTCGCGAGATGAGCCGGCCAGTCTGCTGGGCGACCTGGTTTGGCTGGGCACGGATAGCCGCAAGATTCTGATCTACTCGGCAAGGAATCCCGAGCAGGAGGAGCAGCTGGGAAGCTATTCGGTACCGGGAGCAGTTCAGCGAATCCTTTATCACTTCGATGCGGTCTATGTGGCTCTGTCGGGAGCAACGGTGCTGATTTTCCGCAGAGGAAACGATGGCGTTTGGCAGTTGCGAGACCCGCAGACCATCCGTCTCGGTGACACCGATCTGGTGGTGCCCAGCCTTTTGCCGATCAACATGTGCATCTACGCTTCGTGCGGCAACCGAGTGTACGTTATGAACGCCCTGAACGGCGAGATCCAGCGCAGCTTTGAGGTGCAGCACGGGGCCACTCAGCAGGTGAATCTAATGGCCCACTCCGGCATCGGTTTGTGGATCTCGCTGAAGAACTCGACAATGTTGTGCCTGTACCACACGGAGACGTTTAAGCATCTGCAGGACATCAACATAGCATCCAGCGTACTGCGACACGATGGCAAAAAGGAGCAGCCGCTGAACAATAGCTCGGTGTATGTGACCGCCCTGATGGCCTGCAAGGGATTGCTGTGGGTGGGCACCAATGTGGGTATTGCGGTGACCATTCCGCTGCCCCGTCTGGAGGGAGTGCCCATCATCAGCGGGGGAATCAACATGTCCTGCCACGCGCACTTTGGACCCATCACCTTTTTGTTGCCACTGATTCCAAAAGTTTATCCCGCCTATAAGCCACCGACCGTGGGTGCAGCTCCATTGGTGCCCAGCATGGGAGATGACCTCCAATTGCCTGCCATTGATGCGGATCCAAAGATCCAGGAGTTGGACGACGGGGCCGTAGTGTTGCGTCGTGACCTTGCTAAGGAAGAGATGTCGGCCAGCAATCCCGGAGCGGATTCAACAGCCTCATCACCGCGCAGCTCCAAACTGGACAAGCAGAATTCGCTGGACCAGAGTTTCACTGCAAAAATACGCGCTTCGCTGGCGAATTCGCCGGCTTTCCACCGGAAGCGTTTCCGCGATGACCCGAATAGAATGTCCAAAACTTTACCCCGTGGCCTCGGGGCCGCGGCAGCCGGCAGCGGAGCAGGAGGAGCCAGTGCAGCAGGATCGGGAACGGCCAGTGGTAACACTTCCCAGCATGGCGAGCACGGTATCTGTGACGTTTACGGCCTGTATGGCAAGCTGATATTCGTGAAGGAGGACTATGATGCGGAGGAGGGCAATCAGGGCAACCTAATGGACATGATGTATGAGGGTATGAGACGCTCGGATCCTGAATTGGCAGCCATACCCGGCAAGGTGTGCACCCTGGACAGACGTTTGCGAATGAAGGCTTCGCGACCGAGGTCGTTGGACCTGTCCAACTGGTCGGTGGACTCCAAGTCCTCCAGTCTGTATACATCGTCGGGCAGCGAAGAGAGCATGGGCATCCGGCATTTTGGCGGACGTTCTGTGTCCCGCAACAGCAGCAGTGCCAGCCACAAGACATCCGGCACAGGCAGTGATCTGGGCAACATATCAGAGAACGGCCTCATGACCACCGCTGATATCCATCACCATCAACAGCAGCAACAACAGCTGAATAGCTCCGGCAAGCCAGAGGAGATGAGCCGACTGGGCGCAGGGAACTCGGCACTGGACAAACCAGCCGCCGCGGTGGCCACTTTAAAGCGAAAACAGAAGCAGAACTCCAAGCAGCAGCAGCAACAGAACGCCGACGGACCAAGGACAGTGATCACCCTGATGGGCGGACGCGGCTACTGGCGCCAGATGTGGTACAACGGGGCGGGTGGTTCGCCCAGCCATAAGAACAGCAGTTCCGGCGGCGGCGGAGGCAGTGGCTCCGGATTCAGTGGCCAAACAATGCAGTCGGGCAATCCCAGCTGCTCACCGCTGACGGCCAACTCCAATGACGCCCACATCGTGGTCTGGGAGAAGAAGTTATAATCGCAGGAGCTGGTGTGCTGCTGCACCCTTCAGCAGCATCCCCACCAGCACCATCCACCGCTAACCGAGCTGTGGCGCCGCGTGGGCGAGCAGCATCAGCAGCACCAGCAGCTGCAGCAGGCGCAGCGCCGTGGACGTGGTCGGGTCCGGTTCCGGGGATCCTTTATTCAGCGGGATCGCAGTGCCGGCAGCGATGGAGGAGCCGGTTACGGATCAAGCGGATTGTCAGGTGCTGGCGGATCGGGGAGCATGTTGGGTGCCAGTCTGAAGCGACTGACCAAGCTGAAGCGCGGCGGCAGCCTCAAGGAGTTCTAGATTCGCGTGTACATTGTTTTTCGAAATTTAGTTTGTAGCACTTAGACTTACGTTTAGGCACAAAAACCGGCGGCCACCTAAATCACTTGATTTCTTTTGCGCTTGTTGTAAGCCGGAATATCGAATATATTTATTAGCGCCCTGTTTACGATTCCAATCCGAATCGGAGAACCATTTAGCCCCAAAGCTCCAGTGTTTGCTAAACGAGATAATTTCAAATGTACAGATCTATGGATAAACTGTACTGATTTCGTTTTTCCCATTTCAAAACTATCTTCTTGTTTTAGAACCGTATATAAATATGGTTTTTAAATTTCATCTATTCGCTAAACTTCAATGTTGTTATAATATTTTTCAAAACCATCACCTTCATGGACGTTTCCTTGCAGGAAATCGCTTTCATTTTGATAATTTTCAACAATTTGGGAATCGAAGTTGAACATCGTTAATTTCTTAGTTAATCACATTTAACTACACTTTCTCAAAATGAATGCTTAAAATCTGCTAGCTTTCGGGAAAAGCTGAGTTTGAATTAGATTTGGAACCTGTAGTGGGCACAGGGGTGTATATATAGCGAATGTTTCTGAAGAAACCTAGTGTTTAGTCAGTGTTTTCTCAAACTTGAGCAGCCAACTATCTCTTTTTGTTCTCGATTCTTGCGTTAGAATGTGAAACTTAGCCCTAGGGAAATGTTTTTTTTTTTTTCGTATGTAGTTCATAACTGAATATCCAAATATACAAGTTTTTTTTTCGTTAGTTCTGTAAGAAAAATATGTTACATAGGATATAACTAGATGATAAGCGATGGAGCACACACACAAGAGAGCGGCCAAGCCAACAAGCTAGGGGGAAATGGTGTTGTCTGTACAATAAGAGATAAAGCAAAACAATAATGCATTGTTTAGTTATCCGGGAAACTGTCGAGGGAGCAGGACTTGCGGATGGAGTGCGACATGGTAATGCAGATGGTTATTTGGCCTATTCTACGACCATGTGCAGCACTTCTTATCGGTTTTTCTCAAGCTTTTCGAAGCGAAAACTCTGAGGCAGCTGGCAGCACTTTCCTTATGTATGTATTATAACGAAATTAATATTTAACGTACTTCCCCTTTATGGATAAACCCCATTTGTAGAACTCTAATGCCTGTATTTGTGAACATTTACAACAAGCAAACAAGAAATAAAAAACAAGTGTTTTTTTTGTCTGTCAAGTAAATTTAAATATACAAGAGTAATGAAGCGAACAAGGAATATCTTATATATACACAAAAACATACTTATATACGATTTACATTTATGAAATATACATGTGCGTGTGTGCAACATGAATATTTAGCTAAAAATAATAAAAAAAGAAACAGAATGTTTTATCGAAGATATTTTTTGTGAACGATATCTTTTGGATACACATATAGAAGTCAGGCATAATGCAATTATGTAACTTTTTATATCATTGTGCATATTTACACACACACACACACACATACGCGTTAACGCACTCATCGACATATATGAAAATAATATATTTACCTATATATCACACATATTTACGGGTTCCCCGGGAAACCCAAATGTACATGTACTTGGATGGCATATTTTCGGCATCGTCTGTGAATTATCTATCCACAGCGAGCCAAGTTGCTTTGTCGGTGTTATACAACAAAAAAAATTAAAACAAGAGCATTGTATGTATTCAAGAACAAAGAAAATGTATTAAAATATTTAAAAAAATATATATACATTGTGCGTTTTTATTTGGTCTTCGAAGTCCTCAGGTTCGATTTCTTTGATTTATATTTGGCAATTGTTTGAAAAGCGCTGCTATTGCTTCGAAAATGTGCAGCATAATTTTGGGGTGTTCCTGCAATAAAGTTTTATGGTCATTGTTGAATCTCTTTGGTTTACCGTACAGTTTTACAGCCTCAAACACGGAAGGAAAACAATGTGAATTTAATTATGCTTTTTCATGATACTGACGAATTACTACAATTTTTTTCTTATTGATTAAAGAGCTAACCATTTTAAAAAAATATTTTTATTTATGCAATATTTTCGAATGACTTTTTTTTATCATCATTTAAATTACAGGCACTATCTATTCAATTGATTTTCAAAACTACTTATTATGTTCATATTTGCTGATTTTTTATAATGGAATGCAAATTTTAAAACAAGTCCATCGAGATATGAAATTTCGTATTTAGATATTCATTTCGTTGTTGCGGGGAAGAAAGTGTTGTTTTATTCTGATAATTTCTTAACTTAACCCAAATCATCCAATTACTCGTTTATTGATCTCTTTAAAATAATCTTATATATTTTTTAATGTAATTTTATATTTGACTGCCAATCGATGGGAAAATGTTTAACGAATTTAACAACAGTGGCATTCGATATCAGGACAACTATTTTATTGTTGTCGTATTAAAATTTTACCACCAAATTTTGTGAACATTTTTATTGCAGATGCATTGTATAAAATACTAACACATTTGTTTGCTCATAGCCCTATTAGAACTAATAACTTGCAAGTTATGAAAGGTATGTGTTTAAACTTGGCACAATCGGTATGGAAATAATTTAAGTCGGAAGCTCACTTTCACTTTGTTGATTTTTTTTATGCACATCAAACTTTAAGTTGCATTTATGCATTTTACATAACCCCAAATGACAATGCACATTGAAGGGCCAAAAAGCGAAAGTTTGTAATGCATTTATAATATTGTAGCTAAAAAGGAAATACCTTTCCAAGTAAAATGGCAGTGCGGTGTTCCCTAGAGATTGCGTAAGTTTTCGCTAAAGTTGAAGCCAAAATTCAAACCCTGCGGTGTGAAAGAGCTTAAAGTTTGTCAATTTAGCTTATCTTGCCGTTTTGTAGAAAGCTTGAAGGATGTTCTGAGCCAGGATACCAAGCATTTGGAATCCGCTGAAAGCTCCTCCCCGTCGATTGACCCACATAATTCATTTCAGTTATATATTTGAGTCTGGTCATTAGTTTTGCGTAAGGGCCAGAGAAAAAACTCGCCGAGAAAGAGTCGCAGTCGCAGGCGTGCCAAATTGATGCTATCAGTAATGAATAATAATGCCCAATAAGCGAGTCGGCTGATAATGACGAGATGGCCCATTACATAAACGAAAGCACATTGCACCGCAGCTCCAGTCCAGTCCAGCTTATTAGCGTTAATTGTTGGCGACACTTTTATTCCCATTTCCATTTTCAATTTCATTTTCACATCTATTTCCATTTGGCTTTATTCCGCCGCCCGCCTTTGAATCGAAATGATTCGAACTTGGCAAGTGTCTGTCCCCCTTAACGCTTAACGAGATTGCAGTTCGGCTGGCTCTCCTCCGCTGGCCTTTGGTCATCGGCCATTGGCCATTGGCCATCGGACACCGGCCACCGGCTGACAAATGAGTCTGGGCCAGACATTATGCAATATTGGGGTCCTAAGGCGATTGGGACCGGTACCCGAAATAGCCACCGAAATACGCTGCCATTCAAATGCAGTGATGCCCCAATAGTTTGAAATATCTCTTTCATAAATATCTCTTTTATAAACATTAATGGTTTGTTAATATAATATTATAGCTTAAGCCAAAAATCATAGAAATATTTTGTTGTTTAGATGCAATGCAAAAATATGTAGGGGTTTTCAAATTTGTTAATTTATCTCCTGAAACGTTGTCCACTTCTTAAAAACAGATTTTCGTGTACTTCGTTATTGTCGTTAAAACAAAGACTTTGCAGTTCCAGGATAAAAGCTTAAAAAGCCAAATTTGTTGTCTATAACATGTGTCACCTGAAATAGAACCATCAGATGGAAATCGCAACTATCGAATACAAAATGAAATGAAATGAAACAGGATGTGTTGCCCAAAGGACTGGTTTATTTGCTTGTTGATGCATTCGAAGAATGCCATTTTGGGGAAAAGGATGAACCAGGGAAGAGAATAAACCGGTGACATCCACAACGGATGCGGCAATCGGATCGATAAATCAGGCTTGTTTATGGCAACAGCAGCGGCCATAACCGTAACTCCCGCCGCCGGCAATGGTGCGGTGCCCAGTTCGAAAATCGAGTGTAGTGGAGTCCAGTCGAGTGGAGGGTTTCAGTTTGTCCATGGGGCCATGACCTGCCCCAAGTGCTTTGCGTAACAACAACTACACCACGCAGCAGCAGCAGCAACAACAAATGCGGCAGGGAGTGTGGAATTTTGTTGTTTTTGGCTTTCCCAGCCAGTCACGATCGCCGCAATTTTCTTGTCACTGTCACCCGAAATACGAAAAAAAACAAAAACCGCTCGGCGCACGCAACAAAGCAAAGCAGCAACATCGGCTTAAAAGACAAATAAACAAAGCGGCTGCCACAGTAAAAACTGCAACTGCACGAACAGCAGCAGTAACAGTAACAGAAACAGTAACAACAATAGCAAAGAGGAATAAAAAAAAAAAATGGTTGCAGCAGCAACAACAGAAATTGGCGATTTGCCGCTGCTGATAAGAACTAAATTGTGTGAATTCAATGCGAATACGGAATACCCTAATCAGGAAGTTGGGATATGTTTCAACATTGGAATTTATAATAAAAAATAATAAAAAAAGAAATTCAAGTGGCAAACTAATATAAATGCAAATCATAAGAACAATTTTAAATATAATTTAATCACATATAATATAAAATCATAAATTAAATAATACTAAGAATATATCTTGAGGTCTTGGGTTAAAAATATAATTCTTATAATTCTTATAATTCTATCTTAATTTTCAATTGTTAAATATTGTACTTTATTTATATTAAGCTGAATATACATTTGATTATGATACCCAATATTTGTTAGAGTATTATTATAAGCATTTTACTGTTTCATGTTCTTAAGCATGTCGGAATATACAAAGCTATTCACTGGATTGCACTACCCTTTTTCGGGTAGTGTACAAATGGTTTGCCCGCAAAAACAGCAAACGGCCGCAACGAGCGACAATTTAACGAGGCTGCTGCGCTGCCGTTGGATATTGCTGCTGCTGCTGCTGCTGCTGCTGCGGCTGCTGTTGCTGTTGCTGCTGCGTGGTGTTGCTGTTGCTGCGGTGTCCCCCCAGCAGCAACATTTTGGCCTCTGCCGCGCTCGCAGTCGCTGCCGTCGTCGACGTCGACGTCGACGTTCTTCGGGCGGCGGTTTCCATTTCATTTTTAAGCTAACGCTCGTCGCGTTCAGCGTTTTAATATTTAATTGTCGTCGATCGCGAGCGGTTGTCATTGCTCCACTGGAATAATAGTGGAATTGCCATTGCCATTGGATTGCGATTGCCACGGCTGTACCGTTACCGTTAATCGTGAAGTGATCCGGGAATTCGCCAAGAGAATACCATACCTGAAACGCGTAGCAGCACCCTTTTTTGTTCAGTGTTCTTCAGTTTTTTGTTCAGTGTGCAGTTTGCCATTCCCAGTGGCCATGATTCCCTGGATTTGCCTAAGCGCTGCCATCGTGCTCATCCTGTGCCCCCTGCACACATCCTCGCGCAGCTACAGCAACGGTCTGATCTTCTACGAACTGAAGACCCACCGACCCTACCTTCCGCCCACGGTCAGCGTGTCCAGGGGCCGCAATCTGGCCAGCGTCAAGTACTCTGAGAAGGGGTCCATCTGGTCCACCTTTGGCCAGCCCTGCGAGTGCAGCGGACCCACCTGCGGATGCTGCGCCGGTCTCAAGGTCGATCAATACCGATTCGATCAGAAAGGTAAGAAAACGCATGCTTCATTAGCTATTAATGGGGAGAATATTGGAATATTTAAAATGTTTATGAAACAGTGTGACATTTGAGGCATTATGAAAACCTATCTTAATTGTAATTTCAAAGGTAGAATGTTCAAAAAGCATACATATTTCTCATTCCTTTAGAAAGAAATGGTTTTGTAATGATGTATTTTATTATGGTTCGAAATGAACAAGAACTTTGATTGCGAATAACATTTATGTGTATCTATATCTATATCTATGCGAGAAAGGACCTGCATCTAATAGATTTTTCCCAGTGCGCTTGTTATTTATTTGGTGAAGAAAAGCATTAATGGGTTTTCATTTAAGCCTTAATATCTTAATATACACTAATGAGCACTAGGTTAGTAATCGCCTTAGGATCAATCCATCGGCCATATGGTTATGCATAAATTGGAATCTTTGCGGTCATTTAGCCTGGTCGGAATCGTGGCTCCTGGCCTGCGGGTGGTGGCCACACATATTTGGCTGCGATTTCGGCTGGATTTCAGGCCGATTTCCTTGGCCAAGAAACCGATCTTGGCCGCGGGTTGGCGGCGCATGCCGGAGACTACAATGCGATCGGTGGTTTGGCTTGGTTTCCATTTCGCTCCGCTTCGCTTCGTGACATGCCAGCATTTGCCAATCAAAATGCCACAAATTGTTGGCGCTTCCAGCGGTGGCCACCCCCTCCTCGCCTCATCCACCATCCACCATTCAGCACCGAGCACCCACCATTTGCCTGGGATCCGCCGACAGTTTGCCACCCGCCACTTTCATTCATTGAATCGAATCGTTTCATTGTTGTGCCTATCTGTAATTTTGACTCAACGTTTTCTTTCCATTTTGCCTCTGTTTGCAGTGTGCGCCAACGTGAGCTTCGTGCCGCATCTGGAGGAGGCCCAACTGGAGGTCTTTCTTAATGGCAGGCCCTCCTCGAAGTACGGAATCTCGGTGCGCAATCCGGCGCCCTTCTGCATTCCCGTCATGATGGGTGTACCGATGGCCATGTGCGTTCAAATGACCGACGTCACAGTGGTTGAGAACAACCTAAACATGTGCATGGACTTTGTGGTTCGGATGGCCACCACCGATCTCTTCGAGATGCATTTCCAGTGCATGCGAATGGGTCTGGATGGTCTGCAGTATGTGGACAAGAATGGCAATCCCGTACTGCCGGTGGGAGATGGCCAGAGCGACGATCCGGAGGAGTACGAGTACGCCGAGCTGGAGGATCAACCAGAAGAGTATCCCTATCAAGAGGATGTCAAGGAGGAGGCTCCAACACAGAGTTATCAGTCAGATAACAATCTGCAGCAGATGAACACAACACTGACCACTGGTCAGGTTGAAGAGGATGAGAAGGAGGATAATCAATCAATGGGTTATCAACCTCTTATCATAAATAATCAAGCACAGAAGATTGAGCCTCAATTAAATCTAGAAGAATTAAGCTACCAACCTCAGAAGAATCAAACACTAAGCGAGCCATCTAAACAAAATCAGGTGGAGAAGGAGGAGGGTACACAAAACGAAGAATCAGGTTATCAAACACTAGGTCAAATTAAGGTTGAAGACCAAAAAGAAGAAAAGCCTGCGGAAAAACAACCAGAGATTCAACAGCCTTCAGAAAATACGTTGGATGAAAAGGAACCGATGGGCTATCAACCCCCGGTGGCGATGGATCCCCACAAAGTTCCAGAAGAACAGCATCTATCCGAGGATCTTCAAGAAGAGGAGGAGAAGACTTTAGAGAGCGAGGGAGATCACCAGGAGGACGAAGAACTCGAAGATGTGGAGCCCCTTCCAATCGAAAGTGAAATGCTGATGGCCAGCGATCAGTCAGAAGAAGCACCTCTCGAAGAAGAGGCCGAAGAAACGCCAGCTGAAGACGCGAAAGAGACGGCAGCAGAGGCGGCGGAGAAAGAGAAAGAGACGGAGACAGACTCTCAGCAAGAGACACCTGACAATGACAATGGTTATGGGGAGAGTGGCCCGAGGCCAAGTCAGGTAATTGAAACAATTACCAATTCAATAAAAGCCACTGAAGCGCCCACAACAACAACAACAGCCACAATAACGAAAATACCAACAACAACGACAAAAATACCGACAACAGCTACGACATTTAACAAGCCAAACATTGGTATTGATGACACAAACAATGGGGAGAAGACAGAAGAAGCAGAGGGTGAGAAGACAGTAGAAGAGCCAGAGAAAGAGGGCGAGACATCTGAGGAAGGGGAGGCAGAAGACGACGAAGAAGACTCGACAACAGTGGCTGTTGAAATGGAAAACGATAGTGATAATGAGATAAACGTGGACGATGATGATGAGGTGGAGAAAAAAAACCGGGTGAAGGAACCCCCAAGCCAGGCGAAGAAGGGGGAGACGAAACAGGAAGAGGGAGCGGAAGAAAAGGCCGAAGAGGGCGTGCAGAAGGAGGAGAGAGAGCCGGAGAAAGAGGTGAAGGCAAGTCATGAAGAAAAGGTCAATCCAGCCGCTGAAGAAGATGAAGATAAGGAAGAAGAAGGAGAAGATGGGGAGGATGAAGAGGAAGAGGGAGAGGAAGATGAAGACGACGAGGAGGAAGAAGAAGAGGAGGACGATGAAAAGGAAGAAGGCGAGGCAGACGCTGCAGAAGAATCCGCTGATTCCGCAGCAAAGCCCGAAGAAAGCGCTGTGAAAATTGATGAAAACGGCAACGGCTATGAAAATGCCTATGCAAATGCGAATGAAAATGCAAGTGGAAATGCATATGGAAATGCAAATGCGACGCCGGCAGCGAAGTCGTTGTCCCGACGTCGCCGTCTGCGCACCCGCCGCCTGCCGCGCCCCCTGAGGAAACACCATTAGGCCCCACTCCTTAGCTTAATCTATTGTAATTCGTAATTGTTAATGAATTGTTAATGCTAAACGTTGAAGCCTGTTAATTAATACGTATTTATTGTATTTATTGAAACCAACTCAAAGCCAAACTCAAGCGAAATAAACGTTAATTGTAATTTAATCACTGAGATTCCAAGTTAGCAACAGGTATTTTTCGAGGGTTGCACGGTTGAAATTTAAGCAACAACTCCTGGTATTTTGATATCTGTATTCGGTGGTAAAGCTGCCCTGAAGCCAAATGCAAAATGGAAAGCGGTTAATAATAGTTTTCCACTGATCTCCACATTATTCCTATCATTTTGGCTTTGCTCCACCAGTTAAACACTTTTGTTCACTGGCTTCACTTAGTATCTTGCCAAATTCCAGTTGCGTTTGCATGAAATTAGCTGTACAAAATTCAAGATGTCATGGACGAGTGGCCTTTACAAGTCCCTGCTCCTTCGGAGCCAGCAATCGCTGGTGCGTCCGGATCTCGCCCTTCTGGACATTCAGATATCGAAGCGGGCCATAGAGACGATGCTCGGCCATCGAAGGGAATCGAGTTTCAATCATTCACATACCGCCGACATCATTGCCAAGAAGTGCGACGAGCTGTTCAATGCCAACGAATTTGAGAACGCACTAACCACGCTTTATAGGGATGGACGTCCCTTCGGCGGACAGTATGCCCACGGGCGGTTCGAGATGATCAAGCAAAGGGTGAGCAGAGGGTCATAGCTAATATCTCACTGTATCTGGTTTATAGATTGCTTCAAAAGGAAATAGCTTTTGAAATATCACCTTCCTTTAGAGCCTCGCCGTCTTCGAAGACACCTTGGGCGAATCCCTGCGTCCCTTCATGTATCAGCACAGGGACGTCCTGGAGCACATCAGCCGCCGTCAGAAGGAGCTAGCCGCCCACGTGTCCCGCCCGCTCTGGAAGAAGCTGCGCGACCAACAACAATGCGACGTCCAGAGTATTCTTATCAAGGAGCGGCCGCAGTTGACCATACTGGAAAGGGCCCGCCGGCGGGCGAGTGAGAGTCTGTACAACCATAACTACTTGGGTCGCAGCGCCGCCGACATCGCGCTGCTGCGTCAACTGCGCAGCGACCGCAACCTCCTCGATCCCCTGAGGCTGGCCACCACGCCCCCAATGCGCAAGCTCACCGCGCAGCAGTTCATGATTGTGCGACGGTTCATGGTAAGTTCCATTCAGGAAAATTACTTGTACTAACTTAGGGAATATGCTAATTATAATATAAATTGATTAACAGTTGCAGTTAAACAATTTGCAATTTGCTCTTATTCCCTGGATTAATTCAATAAAATGTTTAGTAATGTTAGATGCACTTTTAAGAGAATCCTAGACTATATACTTGCTTTCTAATTTTACTAAACAAATTACTTTCATGTAAATCAAGAGCTTTACTAGTATTTCCCACCATTTCTCATGAATTCACTTAGAAAATGCTTCAAGCCCGGAATCCGATGTACAACCGGCGGTACGTGCGACAGCGACACGGTCCGATTGCGGACCAGGAGCGGCATCGGTGGCAGGAGATGCACCTGTTCCACACGCAGTACCAGACGCGACGCGACTGCATGCGGATGCTGCACGAGGTGCACAGGCGGCGCAGCGAGGGCGATGTGGAGAAGCTGTCCGACTACGTGGAGGACATAATGTCGGGATTCATTGAGCACAAGACCCACCGCACGCTGCCCTGGAAGTTTGAGTTCATCAACGAAGTCTACAATATCCTGGCACTGGCCCATTGCGACAAGTGCGCGGTGCCCGCTAATGTCGACTTCCTGCTGGCCAAGAATCGACCCATCTTATACCTGCTGCGGTCGGAGAAGCTGCACGACATGAGCGTACAGTTCGGGGGTCCCAACATCTACGTGGAGATCGAGAGAGAGGATGAGCGGCACAGCCGAATTATGTGAGTGTAGGGGAAACATATACTTTATGTATATTATATATTTTTCTGATTTTCAGCCAGAAGCTAGAGCAACTGGAGAGTCGACTGCGTCACTCCCGCTATTCGATCGAGCGATCCTATTTGTTGTTCGAGATCGCGCGCTGTCACTTTCAGGAGTCGCGTTTCGACAAGTGCCTCGTAGTGGCCCACAAGGCCTTTAATGGTGGGTTAAGTCACTTAACCCCTTGTGGCACCTCCTTTAACCCCCATCTACTACCCATTAACCCCCAGAGGCCCGCATTTGCAACTGCCTGATCTGGCGGTTCAACAGCATCTTCCTGTGCTGCCAGGTGCATGCCGTGCTCAATCGCTTCGAGAGGCTGAAGGAATCGCTGGCGAAAGCCAGTCAGTTGGCCAGCGAACTGCAGGCGCCCAAGCTGGTGGCCTATATAGGCATCTGCACCAACGTTAATAACTACGATCTGGCGTTTCAGCGGATCCGGCAGTCGGATGTGAACAGGCGAAAGTCCCGGAAGCGAAGTCCCATCAGCACCATCACATCGAATAGCTCGCAGGGATCAATAAGTAGCACATAGTCTAGTTATTTTATTTGCTCGACTAGTTGCTCTTAGCTCTGCATTTCACTTCAAACTCGTGGAATTTAAAGCTAAGAGCAACAAGTTAAGAGTAATTTTGGAGCAAGTTTTTTACCATTCGATATTATACTCTTTTTTACGAATAAATGTTGAGCAATGGTTTTAAGTCCAGTAACGATAATTTTCGAGAGAAATGCATTTCTATGATAATTTCTACTCAATTTAGATATGTATAGATTACAAATGCTAAAATAAGGCTAAAAACGGGTTAAATGCGAATTCTCCCACGCCAGCACTTGGAAACAAAAGTGTTGGATTTTCACAGCATTTAGCGTTGGCCCCAAATGTTGCAATGGCTAAATTAGTAAGCGAAGCGCGGGAAAAAACAGCAGCGAAAAATAGCCGAAAGAAAGAAAGACAATGAAAGGGGGGCCATTAGGGCCGTGAAAAACAATAACCCCCCATAATCGGGCAATATTATATAACACTTAAATGCCAGCAGCTGAAATTATTTAATTATGTTGCCTTCTTCGTCTGCCTTCCGCGGCGGCGATTATACGACAATTATTACAATATTTATTTATAATTTTTAATTGCTTTTATTTTTCACATCGCTCGCGAATGCCTTTTGTTGCGGTAGTTTTTTGACTCTGTTTTTTTTTTTGTTGTACCTGTTTTTTGTGTAAAACTTTGCATAAGCAACTTAGCAGGGGCGGGGTTTTCAGCGGGGGCAGCGACTATTACTCTTCATTTGTATGCCAGCGGGAGTGTGGGTGTCCGCTTTTTTTTTATTTCGGTTCGCTTTTTTGCGGAAAGAAAGTTAGCTGACAAAAAAAAAAAAAAAACAGTGAGCTGGACATGGGGCAGCCGCCAATTAAATGTTTTGCTTTTGCCGCTTTATCGTTTTTGGCAATAGCGCAACAAGCCATGCGAAGTGTCGTCGAAATGCGACCGAAAACAATAAATAAGCACGAAACAAGCAAAGTCGAGCAAAAAGCGAGCCAACAGCTGCATTTCAATTGAATTTCCAGGCAGTGGGTCCAAAATTGTGGCTTCCATGGGAGAAATTGCAACTATTAGTGGCAATATTGTACGAAAAGTTCGATACAAGCGGTGGAATTTGAAAATGTAATCAAAGTTGCTTAACTGCGACAAGTGGTGGAGTTGCTTAACTAATTAACTAATATCTACATCTCAAAATATATTAGCTGGGCAAAGCTATAACTATTAGCCAATGCTTCTGTCAAAAATATAACTTTAATTAGTTAAAAACGAATGAACGAAAAGTTGTGTAACTTTACAATTACTGTTAATTAACTATATTTTCCATGCTCACACTTTTCCTAATTGCAGATACTTCCTTTGTGCCGTCAGCAGTGAGCCCGTTGAGCTGCACTTGTTGCTGTGTGACCTGTGACCTGCCGCCACCTCCAGCCAATTAGCCAGTACTCATACGCCCTGTTGCATGCATAAACAGCACTCCAAATCAAAGCCGAGGTTCGGGCCAAGCGGACGCGAGAGGAGCAACGGGAAGAACAACTTTCTGCGGCTTAAGCTCACACTGAAATCCACTGCACAAAAACGGAAGCGAGTTCTCCTGTTTTTACATCATATTAAAACAAAAATTTAAGCCCGAGACTAAATCCACAGTAAATAATAGTTATATTATTAAATTATAGTATGAACATTCGGTATTTAAAATAAGTACAATTGTCAATGGTACATAAAAATATGTAAGTCCATAATTTACATACAAATATGTTACTGATTTACATTTTTTAGGTGTTATTTTGCCAGTGTATGTACATAAAAAACTCATATGCACAGGTGTGGCAAGCTCGTGCCAGGTGCAAATTGAGTTCACCTGAACGTTGACTTTGTGTCAAATGATATCACACGGAGATGGAAGAAGTCGTCCGACGGAAGGCGCCTGCGAGGGTGAAGGACCGCAAGGACACTGCCGCCTGGCCGCCAAATACGGCCGGACACTAGGGTAATTAGCCGGACTTTCCCTGGACAGAGTGGCGGTCAGGTGTCGACTTGATCCAAAAGACAGGACTCAAGTCGACGCTTCGAAACAGTGGTGGACGCAAAACTGGTGCAGCTTCCCGGGTAGCTTACTGTGCGGAAAATGAAAACCCAAACGTGAGTATTTTCCGACTTTCTATACAATAAAAGAAATATAGAAATGTAATCACAATTTAATATTTAAATTAATGCTTTTCGACTTGCCCACGCTCGAGTTTTGTGCCCTCGTGTGTGTGCGCCCAAACAGCGGGATATCCTGCCACGACTGTGTCCGCCGCTCCCTTGCATCCTTTTTGCGGGGCACTCGCAACTCGGAGATCCGAGATCCGAGTGCTCGGAGCCGAATTGTACGAACTGCACGGCTTCGTGTGGCAGCATCATTTCCATGCGGCTGTGGCGGCCACCAGTCGCCGGATGGGCGCCTCAGTTCGCTTTTGTGTCGCCTTGTGGCAGGTCGCCTCCGCAGTCGGCTACTTGATATTCGATACCTGGTAGCTGCGCTCCGCCGTCGCTCATCCGCCCCGTCGGCCCGGTACGAGAAGCACGCACAGAACGCTGCGAAAGTGCGCCAACTTTCATTCAAAGTGAACTGAATTTGAAAGTGCGGAAGGATAGGCGTTGTCTGGCCTCTTTGGAGGTGAGCGATTGTCATCCCCGTTCGATTTATTATTTATAAACAGTGTCTCCGCTTTGCGGCGAAAACACTTTGCATAGTTAGATGGGCCAAGTCGCCAAAAGCCATTAGCATGAATCTTTCATTTCATTACACTCTATTTTTGCCCCGGTCCAGAAATACGAATTATTGCAACAAAGATTTCCACTCCACATACGCCGTATTTACGATTTTGTGAGCCCCTCGAGAGTCTTTGTCCTTGTTTTCCCTAAGTTTTGTCTTAGAGTATTTGAACGTTTATCTCACGCGTGGGTAAGTCCTGCCAATGCCTTTGGCTCATACCCGAACACACTTGGCATGGCCATTACTTTGTCATTTGATAGGGCCTAGATTTTGTGACCACAAATCAAAACAGGGGACTTACTAACACAACATATGAATAGCAATAAAATGGGGATCTTTGGTAACCTAGTAAAGGCTATAAAACATAAATTAACAATATTTTAAGCCCCAAAGTGCCATTATAACATGTTAATATTCGTTTTATGTTACAACTTTAGAAGTTAATGTTATAAATCTATAAACTATAAACTATTTACATTTTAAAGTAAATACTGAAGCATACCAACATCATATTAAGTATAAGAGCTTAGGGCTCTTGTCTCTTACTATTAATTGGTGTATACGTCACTTGATTATATGTCAACAAATATATTCCATTAAAATGGGCAAACATACTTAGTATGAGAGGTAGAAAGTGCTTAATGAAAGATTAAACGCACAATTGATGGAAAATTCTTGGTATTTTAGAGGGGTAATATGAACGGCAAACAAGTGGGGGGAGGGGTGTTTTATACTATCCGTGAATGCCAGCCATAACAGTTCCATTGTCACTTCCAATAATGGGGAAGACAATTGCAGGCGGCCCACACGTCGTATACTTAATATTTATGCCACATGGCTGCATTTTCTCATATTCGCACTCACAATTGTCGGGGCTCCGTCAGCGTTTCGGTAATCAGCCAGGTGAATTGCAACGCAGCTAACAATGCATCAGCCACGCCCCCGCGGCCCATTACGCCCATCCACTCCTACTGACTGATTGGCTCCAATGCGGGATGAAAGAGCTGCATAATGTCGATCCAATCATCCGTACCAGCAAGCTAAACGTGTGTGTCAGGCGAAAGGTTGCGGGGAAAATGCAGAAGGAGGAGGGTGATCGGAAAATGCAGAAAAACGCAGGAGCAGGCGTTGCCGACATCATGAAAAATTCATGACGCATGCCAAGTGATTCAGGGCGCCACCTGTCGAAACGCATGCATAATTGAAAACTGCATTGGCATCAACTGCAAAATGGCCAACGGCAGATGGAATCTGGGCAAACAGCATCCGTATCACTAGGAAAAGCCTCTATTAAATCATGTATCGCTGCCTTTCACCAGCCCATGTAAATATATAAAGTAAAGGGTAAACATAGATCAGTATTATTCTGTACAACAAAGACCAGCTGACTTAAAGACAACATTCTTCTATGTCCTTGTGTTGGTACTGAAAATAAATTAATAAAATTATAACCTTAACAGCAATGTGTATGCTAATTTTGGCTGACGTAAAAGCTTACTATTATTCTTAACAACGAAGTGGAGCAGACTTAAAGACAATAGTCCTAAAACAACATTTTGCAGAATACCATGAGATACTGCTTGGCTAATTTTCCCCAAAAAGTGTTTATGTGTCATGCAATTAATTTGTGCATGTTTATGTTAGTATTATAAATGCTAACCATATTAATGTTTACATTACGAACAAAATAATTGCAATATTTTAAACATTTATAGCTGCATTAATTCGTGCAGTCATGTGTAATATGATTATTCATATTTATATATTTTTTATTATCAAATCCCTCACTCTTAGCAATCCGCGGATATCCAGTAACTGTATCTGTCGGATGGACTCGTACTGAGAGTGGAATAAATCGAATGCTATGCAATCCAACTGTCATCTGGACAGCCCTACTCTTCCTACTTGAAAATATATATTTCCCTTTTTAACAACATTCTCTGTTGTTTGGTTGCTACCATAAAAAGTGCACATTGAAGGCAACTGGCTGGCTGGCTGGCTGGCAATAAATCTAACGATAATTTGATACGCAGCGCTTTACGATGCTTTCGGCGACCCAGTCGCTCGGCAACCCCCTTGGCCATCAGGAGGTTAATGCCCCAAGTCGGTTGTCAGCACTGTAAAGTGGCGGAGCCCTAAGCCCCGCTTCCAAAGCCCAAAGACGAGGGCCCTAAGCCCACAGCTCTAGCTAAGCCAATTAAATTAGACGTCCGACTGTTAACTGTTGCATATCTTTGGGGGCTTCGCTGGGGAATCGTGGGTTAATCGGGGGTTAAGCGGAGGGGTCGCTACTTACAACCAATTGGACGGCGTAATTCCCCAACATCGCGAAACAATTCGTTATTAATTTCTGACAGTTGGCTTAAATCATTTATTTAGGTTAATGGACTAATTTTCTTTTCCAAAAATATTACCAATTAAGAATTAGGTAATTTTATTATTCAACTTTCTAAAATATTCTCAAATAACTAGCTATTTAGATTTGCACTAAAACGTAACCAAATACATTTGCGAGTTTGTAATATTTTAGTTCCAAGTGCGTGACGAATTCCATAGAGAATGTGCCACTTTGAATGGAAATCACTTAAATCCGTTGGGAATTATTTCGCAAGAGGTTGCATGCAATTTTCCTCAAACTTTCTAATAATTTACAAGTTATTTTGACTTCTTCAACTGCATTTTAATAGTGCTTGAAAATGCAGTTCCCGTTGCTGAATTTGAGTCACTTGCAAGTTTTTCGGAGAGAAATCTTTAGTTGATTGAAGTTTTCGCGAGGGGCAAGTCATCTTGCTTTCCCTTTTCGTTTTCTTGTAGACGGGCTTTTCCCGAAGGGCGACTTCAACTCATTTTGTGTGGGCTTTTGCACGGCCGAAGAATTTTCCGCGCTTTTACTGAGCTCTTTTCACGGCTAAATGTCGCATACTTCCCGTTCCTTGGCGGATTTTCGTCGACCTTTATCAAGCTTGAAATTGTTTTTAAATAATACTAGAGCGTAGTAGTTGGTAAAATAATGGCGCTAAAAATATAACTTAAAGCAGTTAGCAAGCAGTGAACTTTTAAGACGCCTTAAATTTTTTAATATAATATATTTAAAAGGCAACTCACGTTGTTGGTCGAAAGTAGTTTGCACTTTTGTCCCGCTTTAATTGTGAGTCGTTCGTGGAAAACCCGCGGAAAATTTTGGCAAAAAATCGCTCGTTTTACCCGCGAGATCCCCCGAAATTAGACTACATTTTCCCCCCATTTAATTGTGTGCCATTCGTGGATTGTTTCCAAATCAGCGAAGGATGTAAGGACGTAAGAGTGCTGGGAGATAGTTGGACAAAGTGTTTACCCCTTCGCCGCGCCACCGAACTGTGTATTTTCCATTTTCCCGCTCTCCACTTGGATTACTTTCGCCACCACCACAGTGGCGTTCTCCCCAAAGTGGAGTACATGCTTCCTCAATTATGCCATCGCCACAGCAACAGGCGTGATATGGAGTAGGGTGGCCTTGTAACGAGGTAGCCACCACTATCCGCCCACTTTCCCACGCCCCCCAAACATTATGTAACTCGTCAAACTCGAACAGACAGCGTCGAGTTTCATAAAATTCATTAGGTATTTTAAATATGCATGAACATAATTTCGCCCACCAACTGCCGGCGAGGACAAGCTGCTGTCTTGCTAATTGAAAGGGAATTTCGTAAAGAGAACTGCAATCAAATTATTAGGTACCTTAAAGTATTAAATTTTAAACAAATGTCACCTTATTTAGCTGAAGAAGTTGAGCATAAACCAATGGAACTGCCATGTTTAGTATGCCAACATCTGTAACCATTTTTAAGCAAACAAAGGATTAGTTTAAATTCGTTATTAATAGTGTTTATCTATTTAAGTTTTCATACCGTTCTTTAATTGCTTTTCTAAAGGTTGGTATCTTTGTTCTCAGTGACTTGCTACCATGGGGCATTGTTAGTTTTTGTCTAATCCATAATTGGTCAAACAAAATTCTGAAAACTTGGCACACTCGTCAGTATCAGGTTTATACATATATCTATATATGCTCCACAAGGAGCTGGGATTTCAATGGAGAAGGGGGAGAAAAAGGATTCAGAGCAGAGAAAACATGCCCGGAAAGTTTACCACCTTCTTCATTTTCTTTTCCGCATTTTCCACAATTTCTGTTGCCACTTGTTGAGAGTCGTTAATTTATGATGATTGCGTAAAGAAAACTTCGGACCGGCATGGCGAACTTTACATCGCTGCCCCCTCGCAATTTATTTTTTCATTTTTATCTAGGCTCCTGTTTTGGGCTGTCAAGGTTTTCTCGGCGGGCGGATTTTCACAGTTTGCGATTTTACGAATCGACACGTGTTGGGTTTTCCCATTTTCTCAATTTCCCAGCTTCTATTATCGAGGCGCAATTTATTGCGCCTGTAACTTTTTCGTTCTGTAAACAGTGGCAACAATAATCGAATGTCGTGTGCGACATCAAAGCGGCATTAGGTTCACGGATGGGGTTTCAAAGGTATCCTAAGCATTTCTTTTAATTTAATTCATATAGCTCAAGAAAACCGCAATAATAATTTTGTACTTATGGCTGCGAAAACATTTTAATCCCTCGAAAATGTCCTTGCACACGCCTCTGAAAGATCCACATTAAGAGCGGGATAATGGGGTATGAGTCGTGCATTCGGAGGCATCTGTGCAGAAACCTGCAGATAATGCAAAACAGAACAATATAAACAGGGGCCCTGCGGTCGGAAAATGGAAAATGGGAAAGTGCTGCCGGTGGTTCGTTGACAATGGAGGGGAAAAAGTCCTGTCTCTGCGCTTCTAGACAGCTTTGTTAGCACTTGAGACGTCGTTAGACAGCGACCAAAGTAACAAAAAAGGCTGGACAGAACACCACAGTCGAGTGCTCGACTAGTTAATACCTCTTACTCGGTTAATGCAAAGCGAGTGCTGCAGCAAGCAGAAACTGTAAGTCTTCTCATGCAGTGGAGATATGACTCTATCCAACGAACTTTCAGTTGGCTTAGCCCGTACTCACAGTACTCGGCGGCAAAAGTGATTTAAGAGGAAAAAGCAAAGCAAATCATTTGCAGAAAGTGGGCTAAAAAGTTGTGAAGGAGTCGGCAAACGGTATGAATCGCAAAGCAAACAGTTTCCTTCGAGCCAGGAGATAAAGACGCAGATTACTGTCAGTGTGTGAGCCAACGACATTTTGACCCAATTGCCGAGCAGCTCGGGCAGATGGGAGGGGGACAAGTACGTTTGCTTTGGAATGGCATGAAGCCCATAAAGCCCAGTGAGACAAAGTGAAAACCACTTGAGACGACTTATCGCAGCTTTTGACCCTGGCCAACAGACCAATTGCCACATTTCTCTCTATTTGCATATATATACCATTTAGGTATACATGGCTGGTTAGTTCATGGAACCTTTTAGTGGCTAATTAGGGCATAAATCAGCCAGGCACTAACATTAATTGGCAATAATATTTATTCATCATGACAACTGTCGAGCCACGCCCTCCGCCCGCCAGCCGGATTATTCCGAGAGTGTGTGTCCTGGCCAAACAAGGACATACTTGTTTCTGTAGCCACATATTTTCGGGTGGCCAGGAAAATATGTGAAATGTTTGCTCGGCCCTTGAATGGGCAAACATTTTGTTCAGCTTTTTCGAATAAATTTGGTTTAGTTTAGCCAGAGAGCTGTGCATTTTATTATTGGGGCAATTGTGTACACAATTTGCTATTTATTGAGAATTTAAAGCGATTCACAGCACATTTTGGCAGGTGGCTGAAGTAAAGGTTAAGATTAGTGAAAACAGCATATTTTTCCCATCAAATATTTATAAGCCAATCCAGGTGCGAAAGGTCAAATGAACGAGCCCTTTGAACCTCAGTTTCCTTCGGAAAACACCAAAAGAAATCCAGTTACCACTCGTGTAAAACTTGGCAATTTGTTTACTGTTGGCCATGTCACCTGCTTACATGCATAAAATGTGGCAGGTACTTGGTTTTGCCGTCAGCAGACTTACTCACTTTCTGTCTCACTTCACAAACACCGTGAAGAGCGTTGGCGAAGGTGGAAAATGCCGGAAAAGTTGCCCACCCACCGAAACTTGTTCCCTGCCAAGCAAGTCTTACAATTCATTTGGCTGCTAATTGTTTGTCGAGCGTCTCTTGGCAGTTCTTTTGCTGTTTCTCCGAGCGGAGTTCATTACTCAAGTCCTCCGAAAAATTCAAGGGGCACTTAGTTAAGGAGTGACCCAAAGAAATGGCATTGCGTAAAACAAGCATTTCTTTTCTAATTTCAAACTTGTTAGCTACTTGCAGTAAAAAATATCATTTGTCACATGTCGCATTTTTGCGTAGATTTCCACATTTCAAAAGGAAATCCCATTTTAGGGATTGTATTTGAAGGAGGGTTAAAATGGGAAATTCAATCCATTGGAATTGAAGTCTGTTGGCCGCCCATATTTTCAGGAATTGCTGACATTTTGTAAGTAATCCACAAATTTAGTTAAGCTTTTGCTGAACTTTCGCATTCAGAATTCATAATTCACTTGCCAAACTACCGCATTATTCACTGGAATTTGCAACTTTCACTGGCCATCCCGGCACCATATATCTGGCTCTTGGTTTTGGCCAAGTTCCCTGCCGAAACTCCCAAAGTTCGCAAGCTGCAGCTGCAACGACTCACTGCCACATTCACTGCCGGATCTGTCTAATTAATTTTCGGTCGGCTACCTCTTTGCCTCTTTTCCCCCCTGCCCCGATCCCTTCATCCCAGCATTCCAGCATTATTATTCGGTCCCTCTGGGGACTTACTGTCCAGTTATCATAAGCTGACATGGACGATGTCCGGGCATGGGGCATAAATGTAATTACTGATTACTGACTTTGCTACACAGGCCCCGAGTGAAATAAAACGATTTCCGTGGCAACATAAAGGGGCAATGTCCTTGAGAGAGATGCCTCATATGCTCACTATTGAAAACTAGTTTGTAGTAGTAGTCTACTCTATTTTCTGAAGCAATTTATAAATATTTCGAAGTAGAAGTTTATATATACAAGTAGATTGGTATATTAATTAGGATTGAAAATATTATTTAAATACATTTTTATTTTAATAAGTTTCCTGAAATCGAATTTCTTCAGCAATATTGTGGACAAATTTTTGGCATCACTGTCGAGAGGGTGAAAGTGAAGAAAGGAGCATGGGAAATGCAATTTTCCCACAAACAAACAAATCTGCGTGTGTGCCATCTGAAAAGTTAATTAAAACACAATGCACCATTTTCAAAATTTTAGAAAGGAAACGGATAGGGGTTACGCATAAAAATCATGTGCTGCGAAATTTCGCGCGCATTTTCCATTTTCCAAGCCAGGGTTTCGAAACTTTTGCCAAGAGTCGCAAATAATTTAAGGAAATGCGGGGAGAGGGGGCAAACGCGCCGCTCAGCTGGCAAATGTCACTTAAAAAGTTTTTTTTTCATTTCTGGCTGTTTTTGTCTTTGTTGTCCGCAATAGCCTACTTCCCAGGGTTTTCCACGAAAATTTTAATTGAAACAGACAGCGCTCGGAAAAGTGAGGAAAACTGCATTGTCGCCATCGAAACGTGGGCGTTGGCCAAATGTATTTCATTCAACGCACATAATCTCAAAATGTCACTCAAGATGGCACATCGAACAGGTGATTGGCAGTCGGGAAGGTCCTTTGATCGGGAAACAGGCCTCAGGACACACACACATACAAGCACACGCATATTGTTTAATTGTATTATGCGGTTATCCTGACAGGAAAAGTGAAGCGAAAACCGTCAACAAATCAGATTGGCCAAACTATCCAGCTCCCTGAATTCACCTATGTCTGTGGGTAATCTAAGACAAATAATGGCTAACAAAAGTCAGGTGAAACAGCTTATAAATAATTGGTATTCAATATTAACTACTTAGACAGAATTGTACTGCTAGGAAATTCTCAGAAAATAGTGCAAAATTGTGCTTTATATTGTGTTTGGTCTTTATGAGATTGTAATTCTGATTAATTTATGATTAATTTATCAAAAATTAACTGGTTAAAACGTAAGGCTTATATAAATCACAGATCAACTCCTTGAAAAAAAAGGTAGAATTAAATTGGTTCAATGCTGAAGGGATTAATGTCAAGCAAATAGCTCGGAAAAATAACCAACTGCCTTTTGCGATTCCCAACAGATTTATTAAATTAATCCAATTTTTAACAAGAAAATAAGAGAGAACTTCTTCGTAGAATTAAATCAGAATTGAACTGGTTGAAATGTAAGCTTGTGTAAGCTCCTTGTGCGATTCCCATCGGATTAAGCATAAATGCAGGATTATCCTTCCGGTTGCACTCGCATTCTCGATGACCTTCAACTTCAACGCCTCACTTCCGGCCGGCCCCCTGCTACCGTTTTGTGTGACTCCAACAGGGCTTTTCGGGAGAACTGAGCTGGCAAGGACCACCTCGACCTTGTCCAGGACAGCCAGTTGGCAAGTGGCTGCTATCTGGGTGAGTGCTGTCCTGGCAACAATGTCCTGGCATCGGTTCCTGACAGTTAGTCAGTGTCAGGCCGTGATTCCGCCGCTCCTGTCGCTCCTGCCTCTCGGGCCCGAAGATCCTGTGATTTATGCGCGCCTTTGCATATGTCGCCGCCATTCGGTCACGTCGGTAACGCTGCCAGGACACACAGGATATACAAACATATACACATCTCCATGTTATGAGCAAGTGTATGGGTTTCGAAAAGGGAAAAAAAGTGCCGCAGATAGGCCCGACGACCAGACAGCTGGCCCCTCTGAGCCCTTATTTATGGCAGCGTTTCAGTTACGGCTACTGTCCTTTTCCCAAAAAAAAATAAACGACAGCCAACTTCAGTTTTCTATTATGAAAAAGTGCGTGCCTCGTAAACAACAATGCCATTATAATAAACAAACGCCCCGTACACAGAAAGCATAGAAATAGTTGGAAAACATAATATCCTAAATAGGATTCAAAAGTGTTGTTAAGTTTCACTCACAATGCAACTTTTTGAAGGCAAATCAACTTTACTCAGTAAAGAGCACATAACATATATTTTCTTATATATTTAAAGTCTCGCTTGTGCTGCATAAATAGTAAATAAAAATGTACAAAATATTCCAAATTTTTTAGTAATTCATTCCAATATTTTTTATATAAATAAATTTCTAAAAATTAATAAGTGAATCAAAAGCTTGCCAAAATTATCGAACTGTCTTAGCATTTTTGGTAGTAAAATCTTATAGCATATTGTGCTATTTTTATCCCTGCTTATATGTACATACATGTGTGTTTTCCTGCCTTTTCTCATCAACACAGAGTCGAAGAAAAAGTGGGAGGGGCGGTCGGAAAGTTCTCATCATTTTCGCGCTGGCAAAACTTGCGCCGGCGATGTTTTCTTTTTATAGCCAAACAACAAGGACAGCGAGTGACGTCAAAGTGCTGCTCAAACTGTGCGACAGCGACATCCTTTTGACTGCAAATCACTCGGCCAACAGGCGCGCCATCTTGCCAAGTTTTCCGCACTTAAAATGGTTAAACTAATTGATGAGGCCATTAAAAATTAAGAAAAAGGGTGGCAAAGGCGCATAAAAAATACAAGAAGGAAACCGAGAAGAAAAATTCAAGTTCTCCGACTCTAAGACAGAAATCGCCGTTCCTTGAATAACAAAAAATAAGTTGATACCAATTAAAAATATACCTTAGAAGGTTGGAAAAATGATCTGCTAATGGAATTAATTATTGTGAAGGGCGTGAGGGTATTCGGTAATCAACTCGAGCAATTTAAAAATAACAAAAAAACGAGTAGATGAAGAGTGAAAAGAAAATCTTGACGGAAAAGCCGTTGCTTCATGGTTGGCGAGGGGGGCGAAGGGGGGCTCTATTTCCCCTGCAGTTAAACCTCTTTGTCAGCCTGATAAATGACATGTTATTGAGTGACGTTGAGCTGCTTGCAATCGAGTTGAACTGGAAAGCAAATGCATTGTGTAGAGCGAAAAGCGCTGAACAAGCAATTCAGTGACTCACAAATCAAAGTTTTAAGGTCCTGACTAAAAAGGGCTTCAGGACACTTACATTTAAATTTAGATTATTTTGTATTTTTAGCATGCGGCTTCCCCTTAAATTTGCTTGTCAGAAAGTACACGTAAATGGGGGAAAATGCACTTGCGGGTCATAAAATCGAAGACCTAATGGGTTTCCAAGCAACAAAGTGGAGAATTCCTATTGCTTTTCAGCAAACACAATCACAAAGTCGTCTAAGTCCAAGGTGCTGTGCCTGTTGCATTTTCCATTTGCTTTTCCCCGGGCATAATAGCCCCTTGCTCCTGCGTCCTTCGTCCTTCGGTGGCAGCTGTTTGCCCAACTGATTGCCGACTGGAATGCGAAAACGCAAACAATTGTTCAACGTCAGCAGAATGTACTGCTCAATGCTCGATATAGCCGGCAGATCCGGCAGATACGGAGGATTCAGAGGATACGGAGGATTCGGAGGATACGGCGGATATGGAGGATAAGGAGGATATGGATATGGCGGATGGATGCGAGACGGATGGTCGTCACACCGAAAGCGAAATAATGAATGTTTAGCCAAAGCGGCGACGACAAACAAGAGAAATGTGCTTTTGTGTTCGGGGAAATGTTCCAGAAATCCTTTTCAATATCCTATTGTTATTTGTTTATTTGTTTGCGAAGGGCGTGTTGTTTTTCAGAAAATCTTGTATTTGTTCGGTAATTATGTTAAAGCCTTACTTTAAATAATTACTTACTTCCTTTAGCTTACTTTAAATGCATTTCCGCGCTGTCCTTAATTTGTTTAACAAACAATTTTCAACTACTTTCATTAGTGACTTTGTCAAAATCCAAGCCAACCACAATTGCATTTTCACACATTTTCCTCTGTTTTTTCTCTGCTTAGCAAACGCTAAAAAGCTTGGCAAATGGAAGGAATGTGGGCAAAGCCAAATACATGGCCGAAATGTTTTTTTTTTTTTTTGGTCTCGTGCTGTTTTGTTTGTTTGCTTGTGATTTCGTTGGCCATGTGGAAAAGTTATGAGGCGCCGCGAGGACCAAGCACACGCACACATCCTGAGGAAAAGGGATGGCCATGCCAGGCCTCAAGGATTTGTCGCTCTGCTGCCTGCGAAAGAGGAGAAAATCTGGAAAAGTGGGCAGAGTGACGGCCTTGCATTAAATCGCATTTTCACCCAATTTCCCAATAAGTTCGCCAGTGGATTTGTGGCCACAGCGGAAATCTATTACGTTTAGCTTCCACTACGCCATCATCGAGTGAAATGGATCCGTATCTGTGGTCTTTAATCAGTGGTGCCTAATGAAAATTGAAGACCGTGTTTGCGAACATGGCAATAAATGCGCATATATACGCATTATGACCTGTCCAACACTTGATGCATGGCTTAAAAGGCCAAAAGGCCACAAGCCAAAAGCGTTTTGACCCAAATTACATATGTTCAGCCGCCTGGTGTTGTGGCCAAATTGAAACCCATTAACCGCAGCCAGAATGGAATTCAGTCAGCGATTGTGGACTTTGATGGGGTTTCATCCAGAAAGGGTTTATGCATTAAGGAATAAGCAAACTATCATTTTAAGCTGCATATTAGTGACTACTTTCTTGCAAATTGCTTATGATTGGGAAGCAGAAATGATGGAAAAAATAGACTATTTTAAGTAATTATTAGGTGATGAACAAAAGAAGTTCTAGTTCTAGTCCAACTAATTACATGTATTAATTACTCTTTGCTCTAAACAACTGTAATTGCAAACTCTAGCTTGTTCAAATGGTATTTTTCGCATTGATTTTTGCTATCAAATTCCCTCATCCATTATTATTGGAATTGGATGAGTTGCAAGGACGAAATGACAGGATTTCGTTGGGGTTTCGTCCTGTGGTGTCCGATCATTTGGCCGCTGGCCCTCTGTGAGTAATCAAAGCCACGCCCCAGAAAGTAGGCTTTAATTTATGCTGATGCGGCATGCGAGGAAATCAGAGAACTCATTAGTGTGTGTGCGTATGTGTGAGTGTGTTCGTGCGTGTTGGCCACATTAATGGAGGCCTTTACGCCCACAATTGAATGAAAGCGGGGCGTGGCAGCTGCTGTGCGTGGGGATAATTTTAAATTGCATATCGCCGCACACTCGATTTTAATTTGATTTCGACCGGCGACAATTGCATCTCCGCCAATCTGCTACCGGATACGACAATTAGACTGAAACGCTGCTCGAAGAAATGTGGCTCGAATAGGCGGCTAAATGGGTGGAAAATGCGGGGGAAAATGGGCGAGACTACTCTGCTCTTTTCTCGATTCCCGCGGGCAGACAGAAAAACCAACTCAAAGGGATATTTATTATTTCGTGGCTGTCCAAGTGTTTGCTCTTTCCCTCTTCGGTTTCCTTTTGCCCTGATTTATTACTTTTTGACATCTGAGATGTTTCAGGACTGTTGCTTAAATAGGACAGGGATCGGAAACCACTTGGCACATTGAAATAATATAAATGTGTATATCTTCTGTGTGTGTTATTTACACAGCAAATATTAAATGCTTGGTTTTTCAGATAACCTAATTCGATTTTAAAACCAATCTCGCTTAAAAACTATGCATATTTCAGCACCGATGGCGATCTTTGATTCCGCCTCATTTGCATTTCTGTTCGGTTCAGTTCGGTTCAAATCAAAGAGCAAAAAGCCGGGGAACCACCCGAGCCACCGCAAATTGCATTTTCGAGTCACAATGGCCGGCAGATACATTCGCATCTCGACCTGCTGGCATATTCAATTTCAATTTCCATTTACATTTTACATTTCCATTTAAATGCATAAAATCGTAGCCCGAAATCCACATGCCCTTTAATGTGCTGTACGAGCATGCCACCTGTCCAGCAATTCTCCGGCCAAAAAATCCGTATCTAGGTCAGGCCCCCAAGCTTGTTTGGGTTCACCCCATTTTTCCAGGGTTTTTGTTGCAATAAATTGCTTAAACATGAGCCCCCCCTGACCACTGCGAGAATTTAAGGGCAAGGGTTTTTATTTTATTTTGAGAGGCTGGGCGTGATGAATCTAGTTCTGCAACTGAAAGGGCTTTTGAAATGCACAAGAAGGAAATTGGAAAAAGCATCGTATTTTCCTGCCTAATCAAGGACATTCGGTTTCAAATGAAAGCTAGGTGGTTGGCATCTCAAACAAAAGTTGTAGCCTCTGTAGACATGATTGTAAATTAAGTTACTGAAAAATATAACTAAAATTTAAATATGTTAATAAATAGAAAATGGGGAGATTGTTGTTTGTTTGTTTTTTTTTTTTGAGTGCACCTCCCATCATTTGTTCAATTTTCCCGATCCTATTCGGGTTTTATCTATTCCCATTTCGCATCATATTTCCATCTGTCAGCTCTACAGCTAAATCAATGCATTTTCGCTGATGACGTTAATCACTTTGAAATGCGGTCAGTGGCAGTGGGGCCGTATCCCGCTGCGATGGGCGGCGGGGGCGTGGCTAATTACGACAGTGGAACATAAATCTAGAAAAAAGCTGACAGCCCGTGGAAGGGGGAGGGAGAGGGAGCTGCTATAGCAATCGCAATGAAAGGGAGGCAAGATGACTTAGCACCCCGCTCGACCGGAAATGCCCCCCGTTTTTTCAACTTCCGCTTCGGCGCCCCCAAAAAGGCGCGGAAATTCAAAGCAGCCTCGCTGAAGAGGAAGGCCAAAGCCAAAGTTAAACAGAAAGCGAAGAACTAAACAAATAAAATGGCATAAAACTGGGGGAAAAGTCGGGTAGTGCAGATGCTGTCATGCAAACGGAAATGATGTCAACAGTGTGTGCCGCCAGAAAATCTGCATTAAAAATGTCAAAAAATTACTCAGCCAAGGCTAGGGGGAAAGGGGTAAGGGGTGTGCGGGAAAGAGAAGTATCAGAGAAGGTGTTGGAGCTAAAATTGCTAAAAATTTAAATGCAAATTTTGCGGTCAGTTGGTCACGCTCTGCGCCAAAGTAAACATAAATTTTACATTAAAAACCGTTTACATTGGCATTTATTTATTTAGAGCTCTACAATAATTTGATAATTATTTATGCAGCAGCACAAACCAGACAAAAAGTACTAATTGGTCTGATTAACATTGCCTACAACTGGCAAAAAGTGATTAATATTTAGCATAATGCACAACTGCAGTCTACATATTACACTTAATTAGGTTTAAATCGTACAAATCTGATTTAGCTCACTATTTTAAATGTTACCACAAAAATTCGGCATAAATCGCCCAAGAACACAGTTTCAAAGTCACGTTTTAAGGGCCAGACAGCTTGGCAGCCAGCCAAACCCAGTTTGAGGGCCACTGGAGCGGAGCCAAGTGAAGTGAAGTGTAGTTGAGTGATGTGGCCAAGTGCCAGGAGCGCTGTCTAAGCGACCGAAGTCAATTTCTGGCAAAACGGGGGCCAAAGGGGTCCAGGATGCGTGAGTCAGCCGCCAAGCTCGTCACAAATGCCAGAATGGGCCTTGATAAATGACTGCCAATGGCAGAGGCCACCGAAAAATGAGTAAAGATTACTTAAACAGTGGTTTTTTATGGATACCTAACCAATTTCACTATGGACCAGCCATAAAACATTGCATCTCCATCAAAAAGAGTTTGATATTTGCGCTTAAATGTGATGCCAAGTCAAGAAGCCAAGAAGCTTTATAGTTGGATGATCAACGATATCGTTTAATTTATTATTACTTTAAACACTGCAACAGCGCGAAAATTAATAGTAATTAATTGCACAATTTTATAATGTATAAAAAAATTAAGTTCTTATTTACTCAAGCAACTTGGGCTTCAAGCACGCTGCTCATTCCACATGTGTTTGCTGTAGACCGGAATATCTGTCCAAGTGCCCCTTAAATCCTCCAGCGACAAGCCGTCCACATAAACGACACCCAGCTTTGCCTCCGTGCTCGATTCCGCCGGCCGCTGCCACTTAACTCCGATATCCTGAACCCTGACGGGTCCATCGAACTTGACCAGATAGTCGCGCATCTGCCAGCCCGCTGCCAAGGAGCCACTGTCCTGGTGCAAGCGGAAAAGACCGCTGGGCAGGTCGCTTTCGAGAGGCGATAGGTAGCAGCGCTGTGGAGCAACGATTGAGCCTTCATAGTCGCCGCAGAAGAGGTGCAAGTCCTGGTCATTCCTACGGAGCGGTGTCACTCGCACTAGCAAGTCGAACATGGTGGCGACTGCATCACCGTCGATTTTGAAGATATACCTAAGGAGCAAAACGCCGCGGGTCAGTTCGAAGTCGGTGACAAAAAGCCGGAAGGCCCGCTCATAGTTGGTCACCAGTAGGGAGCAACCGCCCGAGTAGGCCTCGTCGAAATGATGCATTGCATTCCTGTCCAGCGGCACGGACGGCTGCAGCGATTGCCGCGATAGATTGAAGAAGGGGCTATCCTCTCCCGAAAGCCTCCAACCTCGCTCGAATTTCGCCCGGCCGGAACCCACGCAAAAGTCCGTGAAAAATGGTAGCGATGTGTACGGATGCGTGGCCAATGTGGGCCAAATGCGAGTCCACCACGCCTCGTTTCTGGCCAAGAAGGATGCGTTCACCTGGTCATCTCCGCGTGGATTTTTGATGTTATACCCAAAGCGATTGAGGGTTTCGAAGGTCCAGCCGGGTGCAAAGATGCCCGCCGAGAAGCCGTTCTTTGCAATGAGCTCCATGGTCTCCCGACTATGGAAACCGCCCTTGCGACTTCTTCCGAACACATCCAGGCCCATGAAGACGCGATGCCGGGGCGACTGCTCCCTCCTGACCTGCTGAGCACTGCGCTCCAGATGGCCCTCGTCCCACGCGTAGTTTATGAGCGTTCCATGGCTGTGCCGGAAGAACTCCGCATTGCGGGAGTTGAGCTCGTTCTGCCACCGGAGTTGGCCGTCGTCCGTAACGCTGTCGTACCAAAAGACACGTCCATGTGGCACACGTGACTCCGTGGCGGCCGTCAGTTGCCGGACAAAGCGGCTGGGGAAAATGGAAACGCCATAAAGGGATTAGCAGGAATCGATCTCAAGGTTACTGCCATTACGTTAGGATTCGTTTCAGCGCCTAATGCACTTTATATCCCAACTAACAACTGGCTGCTTTTCAGATGCTCTTCACTATTATTCGGAATTATTGAAATTCCATGCGGATGTTATCTTATGTGCAAGCCAACTTATGCGTTCCACTGACTTGTGCAAAGTGCAATAAGTCAACTTGCTCGTAGTGTGAAAATAGAAGAGCTCGTTTTGCTTTTGACAGTCCATGATAGATTGAATTGCAGAAGCTGTTGATAAATTGGACAGCTGATGCGAGACCAAAGTTAGCTCCTATGGCGAATTGGTTGCAAGAGGCGCTGATACAAAGCCATTTTTCATGTAAACACTCGCATTCTACAACTTTTGCTAGCTCACAGCTTGTGTGTGAATTTGAAAGGGGTAAACAGGACCCTTTTTTTGAATGAACTTTCCATGAGTACTCACTATAGACTGGGCATTTTGGTCCGGGGAACCGTCACCTCCACATTGACCAGCCATCCCTCGAAGCCGAAGTGCTCGCAGAGACGGGTTAGAGCCTCGACGGTGCTCTCGACACTCTCCTCGGTGGCCAGGAACTCGTCCAGCCGTGCGGTAGCCTCCACGATGAACGTGCCCACCACCGGAACTCCGTGGCGATGGGCGGCATTCAGCCAACCACAGGGCGGAATGGTCACGTAGTCGTGGCTGAAGTAACAGAAGTAATCCACGGCTGACCAGTGCACGAATCGATAGTCGTCGTACTTCTGGGAGCTGTGAAAGTGCCTGGCAAAACACAAAAACCATTAAAAACTTAATTTTCGGACCCTCTGGCTTCCAAGTTAAATGAAACTGCATAGCTTCGCCTGTTTTTTGCGGCAGATATTCATTAGTACAACTTCGATTGCATCAAGTGCCTTGAAAAGTAGTAAGTTGCCATCAATATTTATGCGCTTTAAGATACAGATACATTTGCATGGGCTTTTTGTTAGCTAAGTTCGTAATGGGATTAAATCTCGACTTTCAAGTACCCCCTCCTTTTGTTTTTAAACTTCTCAGTTTAAGGACTCACCGATCCTCAAGGTAGTTGCCCATCATGTCGTGGCAGACGAGCAGTTCCCTGCGATTGTCCTCGGTCACCTGGCGCCGGGGGCTGCCCACGAAGTCCGCCTGGCGGTCCAGATAGACGGGTGTCGTTCGAACGCTGGTGTCCAGTGGCAGGACGTACCGGCGCCAGTCGATGTCCCGGCTCCGCACCCGGAACTCCAGCAGCTGGCGGTTGTCCTTGATGGGCTCCGCCTCCAGTTGGGCTGCAAGGGCGGGGGATATGTAAAGTCGACGTCGTTCAGACATTACTCCTAATATCTTTGCGCGGATGCGAACCGCTCGGAGGCTCAGTGGACAATGGAGAATGGGACAGCGGTACGCTACTAGCTAATCTCTAGCTTATGTTTTTATATCTCGAATATTTGTGCCATGAAATGGCAATGGGTGGGAGTATGTGGGCTAAGCCCCACTGGGAAAAAACATTTTGCCTACTTTAAAATACTTTGGGTTGTAGAACAGTTCTGTTATTCAAAATCCAGATAAACTAAAACTTGCACGTACTTTAAGTAACTTATTTATTTCCCTCAAGGGGTATATGAATTTTATGGAACATTCTTAGCTAATAAATTCTGTAATTCTCCGTAATAAAAAGCGTTATACTTTCCATATTCAAATACCCATTAAATGTGAATAGTGGAATTTTATAACCCAATTACCGGCGTTTAGTAGCATTTTTACAACTCTCGTAGAACGAACTGAATTTCTTCCTTCTGCATTTTTCCGTATTGGCACTTAAAGTTTTTCAATTTTCGCATTCGCCACTTGACCCGCTGAATTTGTCACGGTCAAACTAGCGAGCTGGTTATTATTTCCGCCAGATAATTTCAATGGCGATTAAGTGCAGCTGTTATGCAAATTCTTGCTCCAATTAAATAATAGTATCCAGTGTCATGAATAATATAAAATGCTGAGATAGTGGGGAAAATTGGATATCATAACCTATGTTTGAATAATTATCATGTAATATGCCTCACAATCTAAATGAATATTAAGTTTCCCAATTAAACAATAATTTCGCAGTCTAATCCATCTATATTTATACAAATGTATTGCTGCTACTTAAAAGCAAGAGATAGTTGTGAAAATTAGCAATCTTAATGGGCTTGTGCAGCAGCTGCTAACCAGAAAGGATAGCCGGTCTATAAATACCCCCGGCAGCCATTTAATCAGGGGTCATGAGGTCGAGGGGAGGCAGTGAGGGGTTAAGTTAACCCATGCTTGCTGCAGTTGGCGCTTTTCAATTAGCCAACGCCGCCGGGAACGTCAACTGCACTTAATGCGCGGTTAAATAACGGGCAAACGCTTTATTTTCATTACCACGCAGGCAGGAGTTTCCTTTAAAGTTCGCAATTTTCCGGGGGGAAAAGCGAAAACAAATGATTCAGTTATCGCCCTTATCGCTGGCGCTCCAAAAACATCCCAACTCCCAACATTTGTGTTGCTCGATTTTTGGTACGTGAGCCCTGAAAATGGCATTACATTGCATTGCGATGCGTGGCATAGTATGCCGTTTTTTGGACATGAATTATTCAAGTCGAAAGCCGAGTTAAAGCCACTTCACTAACGGGTTTTCGGTTTGGGCCTGGTCAAAAGCGACCTTCGCACTCATTTCGATTGCAGTTGCAGTTTCTGAATGTGCAGCTATGGAAACGGAAGGATGCGCTGCTTCCTGTTGTGTTTGCTGCTGCACTGCGAGAAAATTATGCAGGGAAAACCTCCAGTTGGAGGTTTCTTTCAAATGAACTGTTGTGGCCAACAGCTCTTTTCGGTGCGCAGTGCTTTTATTTTAAAAATTAAATTTATTTACTAAGCTTATGGATGCGGGACTATTCGTTTTTCTCAGTGTGCTTGGGCGAAACTTTTTGCAACTGCAGCAGATATGGCAGGAAAAAGGACGACAGGCGTGGCGTTTTCAAGCAATTTGTGCCTGGGCGTTACTTTAATCTATCACGGATGCCAGGATATGGATTCTGGCCAGGAACAATCGCTGCATATAAATGATCCAAAAGTCTGATCACTATCCAGAAAAAAGGGACACGCTTAAAGGATTCATGTTTGACAGAGAGTGCTATTGTTTATGATAAATTCGGTATTCTTAGCAAATTTCCTAGTTTTACTGATCTCTGAATCTTAAGCTATACTATTTATAGAACGACATCTATGTATGTACATACCAAAAAACGTATTTAACAAAAACAAACATTATCACTTTTCAAATTGTGGAATGAGTAATGGAGTGCTTTAAAGATAAGGTTGTTATTATGAACTAACAAAAACCCGTCTCGTTTTCTCTCTTCAATTTTTTACTACTTTAAAAGTAGTAGATAGTTGAAACTATATTATACGATTAAATGAAAGATCACTCTTCCCTGAAAAGAAAACAAATAGTGCGAAAGAGACTGATATATGTGGCAGAGAAAGAGATGGACTTACAGCATCTACAGGTGTTCTTGTCTTGGCACTTTTCCCGCTGCACTGTCTCTTTCTCGCATGCTACCTCCTTTATCTCTCCCCCTCCCTCTTCAGTCATCTTCTTCTTCAGTGGAATAACTTTTTCTTCTTCTTCGGTTGGAATGCCGGTGATTTTGTCATTTTCGCTCTCTTTTTCATGGTTTTCCATTACTTTGCTGCTGCTTGCCAGTTCCTTAGCCTCCGAACTATCCATCTTACAATTTCAATTAATTAACAATTAATTTTGATCCGAAACTCCACAAAGAAGCAACAAACTAATCGCCGAAAACTAATGTGTTTATTTACTTAAAAGCAGCTGACAGCAGTGCTCTTTCTCTTTCTCAGCAGTGATGTAAAACGGGAAGAGCAGTGCTGCAAAACACTGTAGCCCGCGCAAATTTGAATGGCACTGAAAACATGAGTAAAAAACAACTTTAGCTATGATTTTGTTTTAATTTCGTTTTCTCCTTGCTAATTTCAGGTCCTGCTGGCGCCACCGAACTATCTTGAGAAGCGCGAAATGCGCCTGCACACATAAATTGCAATTAAACAAGGACAAAGAAATTGAAGAACACAAGGGGAAACCCAGTAAAATATCCCAACCATCTGCAATAGCAACAAATAGCCCGTTGAAACTTTGCTGGCCAGCGAGCCAAGTAGCCAAACATAAATAAAGAGCGCGCACATTTATTTATTACTTGGCCCGAACTTTTCGCAAAATGCCAGCGGGTCGAGTGGCTGGCAAGGCCGGCTACTCCAATCACTACTACAATGGTGGGTTCTCGACATACATATTTGGATCATTCCCCTAACATTGATTTATTGTATCTTATGTTCTGTTTTCTCCAGGACGCTCCTACGTGGGCATCAACGAGGAGATCATGTGGGTGAGCATCGGCATGGGCGTGACCATAGTGCTCCTGATCACGATCGCCTTGTGCTACATTGCGCGCGAGAAGTGCCAGAAGAGGCAGCGGGAGTACTACGTGACCGCATAGTTGTTGTACGCGGCCTGCCAAACGACGGAGCAGCAGGGGCATACCCGGGATCAGGTCATGGGCATGGAGGAGGGAGCTGGCAAATCGCAGAGCGATGGCGGCAGTCTCGTGGCAAGCCCCGGGGGAGAACCACCATCGCCAGCAGGATCACAGGCAGCCGTCACCGTCATGCATTGGTCTGTGGTCGACATCTGTGCCCGCAGCTGGGGCTGACATGCCCACATGGATGCGAAAAAGGAAGGAGAGCAGACACCCACGTATGTAAACCACCAGGGCCACCCAGCCGCCAGACCACAGAACCACCAGCCCATTCCACCCAGCACCACCCACCAAAAACCACAATTACTACGGAACCCCAGTGCGCTTTGCTGCCCAAGGCAGTTGAATGCGTGAAAACATTTTTTTTTTTTTTTTGTTGGTCGTCAATTGTCGCCTGCGAAACTCGTTGTAAGCATATTATATTTAGAGAAAGTTACTTTAAAATACAAACATGTTACTGAATTTGCCAAATACGAAATATATTAATATACAATATTAAATATAAGGGGCAGTTGTGTTTTGTCAAATTCTACTTAAGATGTTAAAACATTGATATTTCGAATGAAAATGCTGTAGTATTGTGCAATTTGAATTTAGCGCTTTTGCTCCTTTTTTCCCTCATCTGGCAGCGCTGTGCACTTTTCCATGGGTAGCACTGGCTAACAGCTGAAACAGCTCTTAGTCGCTGTGAGTGGCAAACGAAGAAGAAGAGACGCGCACGTTTTATTCAAGTCGTTGTTATTTACAAAAGTTTCGCGATTCTTCTTTGGTTGCGAGCATCAAATGTGCCAAAATGGTGGAAAATATATCACTGAATGTTACTGTGAAGCCGTCGGCTCGAAAAAATCAACAGGTTAGTGGCTATGGCTAAGTTATTCAAGTGGCGTTTTACATATTATTTTGATTTCAGATGTCGCCCGCCCAATCGGTTAAAAAACGTGCACAGAAATCCCAGGATTTCGACTTTCAATTCAATGTGGACAAGCCCAAAGTCAAGGCAATCGTTGTGCGAAAAAGAGCGCCTCCTTCAAAAGTGGAATCTACAAGTTCATCAGTTTCCAATGCCACGAAATCATCAACGCCTTCAGTTTCCTCCAGCAAATCCGCACTTCACACTCTTGCAGCTTCCTCCAAAGCAACTGCTTCCAACGATGATCTTATGTTCAATGTTAGCCCAACGAAACCATCTGCTAAGAGCGTTTTAGGCGACGATTTCATGCTAAATGTGACCACAAAGCCGGCGGTCGCCCAGAAAGCCAAGCCCAAAATCACGCGAGCCGAAAGATTGGGCAAGAAACAGAAGCAGGGAAAGCCACTGACGAAGCTCAGCGAGGAGCAGCTGACGCGGGCGCTGAAAAGCCACAAAAAGCCAAAAAATCCAAATCAATTACCCACGCCCGGTGACCTTTTCCGCGCTCAACTGGAGGAGGAGAGGCGGCAAAAGAGTCGTGAAGAGGGAGGAGCGGATCAGGAAGCCAGCGCAGATGAGAAGGATGCGAAGGACAGCTCAGGAGGGGGATTTCCGAGGGGAAAACCGAGTTCTGTCGGTAAACAGTCCCAAAAGTCATCAGATATTGAGGAATCCGGCGAAGAATCTGCAACATCCGATAAGGAACCAGATGAATCCACTGAACAATCCCCTGCACAAGGAGGGGAACCCAAACAAACCACGAAGAAACCACCGAAAGCCGAGGAAACCTCGTCCACCAACCGTTTTCGCACCAAGAAGATCGGCCTCTTCGACCAAAGCGACGTGGAGGCACTCAAGCAACTGGGCCAAAGAGCGGTGAAGCCCGTCAAGGAGACTATCTTTACAGGATCTAAAATATCCACCTTGGGACTGCATCCTCATGCTGTGAAGAACCTGGAGGACCTGCTTAGCATTCGAGAGCTAACTAGCGTGCAGCAGAAGACCATCCCCCAAGTGCTCCAGGGCAAGGATGTGCTCGTACGTTCGCAGACGGGCTCGGGAAAGACCCTGGCATATGCTCTACCCTTGGTGGAACTGCTGCAGAAGCAGCAGCCCCGGATTAAGCGAACCGATGGCGTGCTGGCCCTGGTGATTGTACCCACCAGGGAGCTAGTGATGCAGACATACGAACTCATCCAGAAGCTGGTCAAGCCGTACACATGGATAGTGCCCGGTTCATTGCTAGGTGGCGAGAGCAGGAAAAGCGAGAAGGCCAGGCTAAGAAAGGGAATCAACATACTGATAGGCACACCTGGTCGTCTGGTGGATCACCTGCTGCACACGGCCTCCTTCAAGCTGACCAAACTGCAGTTCCTCATACTGGACGAAGCAGATCGCCTGCTGGAGCTGGGCTACGAACGCGATGTCAAGCAGCTGGTAGAGGCCATTGACAAGCAGCGTGCGGAGTGCGAGAACAAGGATCTTCCCCAGCTGCAAAGAATGCTGCTGAGTGCCACTTTGACCTCACAGGTCCAACAGCTGGCCGGCTTGACCCTCAAGGATCCCCTGTACATAGACAACAGCGACGAAGCGGCGAGTGCGGCGCTGAAGAGCAAAGATGGCTATCAAAAGGAGACCATAGAAGCCTTGCTAGAGGTGGACGACGGACTGGGCGAGTACCAGGAGGATGTGACGGGTGTGCTGAGTATTCCCGAGAACCTGCAGCTCAGCTATGTGGTGGTGCCGCCCAAACTACGTCTAGTGGCCCTGTCTTCGCTGCTGGCCAAGGAAGTGGACGCCAGTCCCAAGCAGTTCAAGGCAATTGTGTTCATGAGCACCACGGAGATGGTGAACTTCCATCACGACATGCTGAACGAAGCGTTGACCAGGCGAGTTCTCGACGAGGATGACGAGCAGGAGAAAGGCGATTCGGATGACGACGGCGATATACCTTTACTCCAGGGTCTGCGTTTCTTCAAGTGAGTTGCTTTGATGTTTTGTAATGAATTGCACCTCCTAAGTGCTTGTACCTCCCACAGACTACATGGCTCCATGACGCAGACGGAACGGCAGGGGGTTTTTCGTGGATTCCGCGATTGCGCCAGCTGCGTCCTGCTGGCCACCGATGTGGTGGGTCGTGGCATCGATGTTCCCGACATAAAACTGGTGGTGCAGTATACGCCGCCGCAAACCACCGCCGATTTTGTTCACCGCGTGGGTCGAACGGCTCGAGCGGGCCGAAAGGGCAGAGCCGTGCTCTTCCTGGCGCCCAGCGAGGCCCAGTTCGTGCGGCATCTGGAGAAAAAGCGCATCCGCATCCAGCAAGGCGACATGTACGCCTACCTGCAGACCCTGCTGCCCAAGGACGATGAGGCCAGGACGGTGCAGGAGGCGGCCTCCAATCTGCAGCACAAGTTCCAGACGCTGCTCGAGGATGATCGCGAACTGCATGACAAGTCCTGCAAAGGTAGGTTCCTCTATTAGGGCTACACTCCTGCTATAAAACATCTTTCACTTAAATTCCTTTTTAAAGCTGTGAATTTCTAATGAATCTGAGTATAGAATGTGTATCTTTTGAGTCGCTTTAACTGATTTTCACCTCGTTAATGGTGACTGCAATCAATACCAATTAATCGTACCATTACCACAACAAGGCTGTCCGATTTTTCTTATTCAGAATATACGGAGAACCCCTACATATCCCGTGGCATTGGACGAGTTCCCATGGCACTTACTTTTCCAATTGCCCCAACTCCTATATCCCTGGACAAACTAGCAATTTAATCCTTTCACCAAAGAACATTAACTTTGTAATTACGATTTTTTACAACACTCGGGTGGCTGAATACAAAAAAGGCACCAAGCCAAACACACAAACTCTCGGCTATTTTTCCAATTATAAGTTGGAAGCCCGGGCCACGCCCCCGCTCTTTTGACCGCCCCCAGACGGGCGCAGTTATCATCCACGGGGCAGCGCGCGTTAAAAACACAAAAATTATTTCATATTTGAAGTTAATTTCGATTGCGTGTCAAATGAATCCCCCACTTCCGCTCCGTTCTGTTCGCTCCTTCGACGACCTCCAACCACTCAACCACCCAACCACCCTGCCCAACACCACCCCCTCTCGACCACCAACCCCCTGGCCGGCCACCACCTTCGTCCGTCATCGCGGCAAGTGACCACCAGCGACTTCTTTCATCGCCCGATCCTTTTTTCTGCCTTCATTTATTTCCCATTTTATTTTATTTGCTTTTCAAAACGCGAGTGGGGGAGCTACCCATTAAAAGTAGTAAAAGAGGTATATTATATCACGATATGTTTTGCCCTATCTAGTAAGAATACAATCAATAACTAAGCTGCTGCTTTCACAAATATTTCTTAAATAATAAACTATTTATTTTAATAATCACTGAGAATGACAGTCCACGTAGTGACGAATCGCACCAAGAGGGTTGTACCTTTGCACACTTCTTTATACATATATAAGTAATGAAAATCTACTGTAATTGTTCGATCATAACGAGAAAACTATAGGCAGTATGGGACTTATATAGACCCTTAAGATTTATGAGGTTCAAAAGGAAAAGCGGTGAATGTAAAAATTTATAAAAATTCAGACGGATGGGGCTGTTTTATAAAAATATCGCAACTTTACGTTTACACAGTGCATTGTTCCTAATAATACTTTTACAAGGTATCTCCATGTCTGCCAGCTATGCATTTGTCTACTATTCTGCTGAAAATGTAATTGCAGCGTTGAAAAGGCTGGAAAAAAGTTAATTAGATGTTACCAAGGCGCGTTTGAAGGGTTGAGTTGAATCCAGACGATGTTTTTCCCCATTTTCCTGCGATTGAAACATAAAGGACTCATAAAAGCGAGCGGCAGGCGAGTGGAAACGATTCTAATCGAAAAGAGGCACCCAAAATGAATCATGAATGGAGAAAAGGCACCCAAAAAACCAGGCAATGCGAATGGGGGGGATCCTTTGATGGCTGAGATGGCGACTGCGACTCGAAACAGGAAACGGAAACTGAGCGAAATATCGCAAAACAATGGCAAAACAGCAAGATAAATAAAGGATGAAGGATATATAAATACACACACATACATTCATATAGGCGAGAACGAGAGTCGGTCAAAATGGCAACGCAAATTGCACTTAAGCGCCGAGTCAAGCGTCAAGACAGGAAGCCACTTGGCAAAACTTAAGAGCGGAGCAGCCAAAATGCCCGAAAGAGACGCCATTAGGCGGAGCGAAAGAGACAGGGCGATACATCCGGATTCGGAGTGGGCAGGGGAAAGGGTCCTGCTGGAGGATGCAGTTTTCTACTGCTGCTGCTCTGCTGCGTCCAATCAAAAAGCCATTAAAAAGTATTACGCTTGAACAAAACTGTACAAAGCAGCAGATAAAAGGCAGCCAGAGAGGGACGGCAAGTGTGGGTGGGGTGGTGTGCGAAAGAGACGGGCAGTGGAGAGACAAACAAGCTGGGAAAGAGAGGGAAGAACATCTGCGACTTGCATTGCATCGGTAATTGAAACAATTTTCAACTTGGAATTCACTTTTTGTCTTCAGACTTCAGGCTTTTTAAAGTTACAGTAGTTCGTGCTACAGTGCGTTTCGCAGATGTAAGACAATGGTAAATGGTAAAGAACAGGGAATGTGAAATGTTCTCCAAGGGAAGAAGATTATATATTCCAAAATCTTCTGACTATACTTAAATTATTCTGGATTCAATAATTGAAGCCTATTTATTGAGGTCTTCAATCAATGATAGGGATAATGCGTTTTGAAGCCACCTAAAATGTAATGTATATTTCAAAATAACCACATTGTCCGATATATCTTTCGCGAAAAACATCTGTTTTTCAAACGCAGGATAATCCGCTGACATGCACGCTGATCCTCATAGTTCCCCTTTGACTTACAATCATTTTTTGGCGTATTTAATGGCATATTTTCACTGCCTTGGTCCATTGGCCCATTGTTTGCCATTATCCCGCTGAATGGAAAGAGTTCTGTTAATGCCTTTCAAAACTAAGCCCCTGATGACCCATAAGTCCCCCGCTTTAGGGCGACACCCCCGATTAGTGGGTATCGAGTGAGGAAATCCCATCGAGAACCCTTCGTCTGGGGGTTGCGAAGTGGCAATGGTAATGGACTGGCAATGGGTGGACTGAAAAACAATCACAACAATTTGCCACGCCTACACAAACCGCATGGACACGCGCTGAAGAAACCACCACAAAATCCGGAGGAGGAACACCCACTCCCACCCACAGCCAGAGAAGACCAAAAACCACCGAGACAATGGCATGAAAAGCCATTTTGTGTGGCTTCTGCGGTGGATTCCGCACTCTCTACTCCTCCTCGAAACTTCTTTCCACGAAATGACATTTATTTTATTCGCCACTTCCGGCTGGCAGACGTCTCTAAACATCCGCTGCCGTCATACTTTTTGTTTGCCTAATGTCTGCCACTTGGCCGTAATCGCATTTGCGGCAATTAAGCCAGAACCAGAAAGCCCAGGGCTTGACTTCGAGACTTTGGTCCTTTGGTGCTTTGCTCCCCAAAAAAGGACACTCGCCACTATGAACTGAACTGAACTGAATTGAAAAGCGGGATGCAGAAAGCACTGCTGCGAGTTAATTGCCGGGGCAGGAACGTCTTTGCATCCATCTCTGCTGGGCTTGCCACTCCTCATCCCTGTCCTCCATCAGTGCTTCCTGTTTTTCTGGGATCTGGAGTTCGTTCCGGAGACATCCTGCCGTCGTCCAGTGGCTGGAGGATTCGGTGTGTGTGGCCGGGATGTGCGGCTCTTCGGTAGTCAATTACGAACTCCTGGGAACGGAAGGGCGACTAGTTTATTAAAGCTTATTTAGCGGCGTACAGTGTGATGAATTATGCAGACACAGTTGGTTGGAGAGCTGTGTTATATGAAAACGTAACATTTAATTTAAAACATGATTTCAATTCCAATTTTCAAGTCAGGAGGGAAAACAACTTTTGTTTAGGATTTTATTTGCAATATATAATAGATGGATTAGCACTTGGTTTTTCTGATTTTTTACCATACGTATATTATATTATTTTTTTTCTTGATATATATGAAGACAAAAGTTGAGGCACTTTCTGCTGACACTCATTACGTATCCTTGGAAAGGACTCGACTCTCCCCGCAACTCGCACTCGCATCTGTCTGGTTTCGTTTCGTTATGTTTGGAAAGTGTTTTCTTTGGGCATTTGCATTGCATTTCTCATTTCACTTCGCATCGCATCACATCGGATCGGATCGGTTCGCATTTACATATCCCACTCCGCCGGGTGGCGAGATGCTTATCGGGGTAACAATTGCGGTCCTGAGTGGCTGCTCCGCTCAACTGCTGCTCCGTTGGTAATTTGATATCATTGTTGTATAATTTGGAATTGCCTGGCATAAGTGCTGCGTAATTAGCAAGGACATGCCCACAACAGCGAACCACAAGCGTGTACACTTTGTTCCCGCACCACATACGTACTCGTATGTGTGGCATGGTTACTCCGGTGAGCACAATGCCCGGGTCTATTGTGGATGTGGTTGCGATGTGAAATCCTTTGCTGACACTGCTCATTTGTCATTTTAACAAATTTATTTTGTAATGAATGCGGCTCACTCAGAACATGCACACACACACATCGCTCAGCACTTAAGCCAAGACATCAATTAATTCTAAAGGCATTAACATTAACATCTCCGCCCTCTTCCTTTTGCTCTTCCCCGTCCGCAGCCTTTGTGTCCTGGATGAAGTTCTACTCGACGTTTCCCAAGGAGCTGAAGCCCATCTTCAACGTGCGCATCGCCCACATGGGCCACTTCGCCAAGAGCTTCGCCCTCAAGGAGGCGCCCTCAAAGTTCGCCGCCAAGCACGCCGCCCCCAAGGCGGCCCCGCCCACCAACCGACTGACCTACACGGAGAGGTATGTATAATGGATATAGATTCTCAGACTATTCATAAATTTAAAGATCAGTGGAAAACGTTAATAAATACTTGTATTAGAAAGTATAACAAGCAGATTGAGCTATGATCGCATGAAGATCAAGATTCTAAAGGTCCTTAGCGATAATTAATCTCAAATCTTAAGAGATACTAACCAATGTACAAAAGACTTACAAATGTGTATTAGTAATGGTTTCATTTGTTTAAATTAATTTTGCAGAGATCCCGAGAAGATCCAGGCCGAGAAGCGGGCCAAGCGGCGATTCACGACGACGGTCAGCGGGGAGGTGCGGCAGCTGCAGATGCGGGACGGAGGAGCGCAGAAACCAGGAGCCCCACCATCCAAGGGTGGCTTCATGGGCGGCGGAGTAGGACGCAGCAGCTTCATGAAGAGCCTGGGCAAATCGAGGGCGCTGAATATGTCCGAGTTCGACAGCGGACTGCCACCGGAGGGAGCCGCCAAGCGACGCAAGCAGTCGTAGGAGAAGCCACTGGGATGGGAGGAGAACGTAGAGCACTTGGAGGACTCGGAGGACTTGGTGGGGAATTTCGACCAGCAGGCGGAGGAGGGCAGTGCGGTCCGGATGGAGTTCTGAGCACTTTGCGGCACTTTATGCGCGCCATTTTGCCTGTCCGCTGTGCCTGCTCAAGCATTTAATCGAAAAGAAAATTGCTCCATATATATTATATATATGTATAGTCGAGTAGAAATCTAAGAAATCCCAAGGAGATGCGCTCATAAAAGTTTCATTTTTCTCAACTTTTAAGCCCGGACGTCCTGCGGGAAAAGTTGTGACCGCCTGCCAGCATATTTTAAGCTTCCTTTCCATTTTTTCCCACTGATTTTCCCACATTTTTTTTTTTACTTTTTGTTTTTTGATTACTCGCCGTAATATGTTCGTTCATTTTTTGTGTGGAAAATATTAGAAATCCATTTTCCGCTCACTGCAGATTCATTCAGTTTTGAAAATGTCACCAACGACGGCGGGGGGTCAGAGGTCGGCACGTGTTGCCTTTTTATGCAACTGAAGCGCATAATTCGTTGGACAAGGCATAAATAAATATCGGATACATATAAACACTGTACAAACGCTTTTCTCTTCATTTCCCGGCCAGGACACGTGGCCGAAACGCGGCTGCGGGGGCGGACGTATTATGGCCCTTAATCGCCGCCCCTCGGCGGCAATCAAAGGACCCTAATTAGACGCTCAGCGATTGATTTTTAATTAGGCCACTGGCCCACGCCCCCGTCTACATGTCACTCAAAGTCAAAGTCAATCAAGCATGAACCGCTCGACCGCAGTCGATTCCTAATTACGTGCGAGTGTCAACATATGAAATAATATTTTGGTATAAATGCGTCCATTAAAGGGAAACCCTCGCTTCTAGGAGCCACTCATGAATGGGGAAAGTTGAGTTGGGGCACACTTTGGTCGAGGACTTGTGGTCGTGCTTTTCCGGAATTGTAAGTATGGTAATGGTAATATCTTAAAAAGGAAATGTATTTTTAGGCGTATTTGATTTATATGCATCAATCGGAAATTACGGAGATTGTTAAGCTGATGCTTTGGCTGTTTAATCCAATTTTGCCAAGCTATAAAGAAAATAACCTTTGAAAATATTACAGTTTTTCCAAAAGTCATCTTAAAAAATGTTCCTGACAAATGTGTTAAAAAGAGATATAACACAATTACTAATTAAGTTGTATTAACAATTAAGCCTAGTTGTGAAGACAACACCCCTTCGAAAATATAGAATTTCTGCAAAAGTCGTTCTTCTGAATTACCCTTAAAAACAGTTTTCTTTAACCAAAACATGTGGCTGCAATTTGAAAACATTCTTAATAGTCGGCTTGAGTTCCTTTTAAAACCATTAAGTTAATATAATTAGGCGGGAATTACTCCGCTCTGATCACCAAACGCGATTGGCGTCCACTTAACGCTAACCAATCGCGTAACGAAACCAATACTTTGGAGAACCAAACCGACAACTAGCACGAATAATTGTCACTTAGCAGGGGGCAATCCTACCACCCCATTCACCATCCCCGAATGTCCATGGAAAAGGCCCCATTTTCAGCTCCACCCCGTTGTCAACGCCATGGGCCACATTAGGGCATTCCTTTTTAGCCGAACGGACAAAAAATGCTGACAGCTGTTTTGGGTCGTACTTGCTGACGGCAAACTCCTCCCATCCGTGTACTTTTTATTTCAATAAAAGCGAGCTGGAAAAGTGGAAAAGCGGGGGAGGGGCGGGGGTAAAAGGAGAGCGAAAGAAAAACATGCAACATTTGCACCTGACCAACCAACAATGGGCATTGTTAGTGCGCCACTACAACTTTATTACCGCACCCAGTGGACGACGCAAGCCATTCGATCGAGTGGAGGATTTTAATTTACCCTAATGCGTCTATAATTCGAGCCATTAGTGCAATCACATTAGCAATTTTCCACGGCCAACCCTTTTTGGCCGGACGACGAGAGGGTGGCAAACAGCCACTTTCCATTTCGCCGTCGCAGAGATCCTGGCAGCAGGATTTGATCCAATTAGATCGGTCCTAATCACACATGCGAACACTGGGCTTAAATCAATCGAAGGCTCAATCGAAGGGGATTACCAACAGATGTTGGCCGTTGGCCAATTTGCGGGGTAAAATGTTGAGGGCTTACTTCATTTGCTACTAAATGCAGTTAACAATTAAATATTGTGTATTTTTAGTAGTAAGAAAATGTAGCCATTTGAAATACTTATGGCAAGTTTAAGAGAAATGAAAATATATAAATTTATTATTTTATATTTATTATTTACATATAATATTATATGGGAATATTATGTTCCTTCATCTGCAATCCACTCCTGCTTCTGTTGTACGCATTCTGGGCATCCTGGCGTTCAACCCGTAAGGTAAACCATCTCATACTCATTTTTACCCATCGTCGCCCCGCGTTAAAAACCAATTAATTTCGACGCTCAACTGGGGCGATATTTTGTGGGTACTGAAAGATCATCTGTCATCGGTGGGATCTCGCCGGGATCTACGGGATGTGACCTTCCATCGATGCAACTGCACTGTGGCGGCCAGAAAAGAGTCCCTAATTGTTTGCATTTGTGTTGCAATTTAGCTGAAATCGCGCCTCTTGGCCAAATTGTCTTTAAATTGGCAGTTGGCGCTGTGCGCCATAAATCCAAACGGCACCGATCTTCATCTTTTTCTGGCTCTTTAGCCCCCTCTTCTTTCGATTCGAGAAGTATTGTTACCGTGTAACAATTTGTAAAGGGGGTATACATTGTTTCTTCTAGCTGACAGAAGTACTTTCAATATATAATAATATTTATGATTATAAAAGTTTTTTGAAATATATACATACGTATATCTAAAATCTATAGAAGTATTTATAAGATTTGTCCATTTTAATGTCAAAACCTTTTAAAAAATATCTTTTTTAAAAATCTTTTACACAATAACTGGCAATTTAAATTGCTATGTTTAAATAATAAATATACCTAATTGCTAGGTACTTCTCATTCTCTAGTTCCCCTTTTCAGCCAGTTTCGATTTCATTTTGGCCAGCCATCGGAAGTACCGCTTGTCGAGTTTGCCCAGCCGCCGGCCGATCAGCCAGAACATATAGCATCCTATAGCATTCGGCCAGCCGCATCCCGAGAGTCACCCGTGGGGCATCGTTGGCGGTCAGCGGACCTCTGATATATGTATACCCAAAGTCCGCGTCCCAGTCAGTATCCCGCATTCAGTATTCAGTTTTCAGTATTCAGACTCAGCTGCGGTCGCAAATTATCAACAAATTAGAGTTTTCGTCGAAGGAGCCGGCCAAGTCATTTGGTTTGATTTGATTTCATTTGCTCGCATGTCTCGTTGTCATTTTGGGGAACTGGTAACTGGGAACTGGGCACTGGGCGATGGGCACTGGGATCGAGGAACTGGAACTGGAGTCCAGCAGGCGCGGATCCTTTTCGGGACCCATTTCTCAGCCGGCGAGCTGCGTTTTATTGGACGCCGCTGGTAAAGTGATTTCTTCAACGCTTTGTTAGCGCAGCGGATTGATGCGGCTGTCATTAGCCGATTTCGTTTTCGGCCTAAACGGGTCCCAAGATGTAGCCACCCCGCATCTGCACATAAATACATATGGACACATGCGAGTGTACGAGTATGTACATACATATGTAGATGGCTAAATGCGTTTTTAACGTGCTTTTAATTGCCTGGCCCCCGTGGTCTTCCCCTTCAGTTCGCCTCGCCGCGCAAATTAAATCAAATTGAAACTAATTAACATAAATAAATTTACACAAATCCAATCGCAATATGCCTCGTTACAGGCCTTCACACTTTCCGCTTCACTGGAGGATGGGGAGGTTTGGATTGTGGTCTGGCTGCTGCCTGCTGGCTTCTGTATTCTAGATTCTGGATGCGGATTGGGATTTACTGGCTGACACTCACAAGCGACAACTGTCAAATTGGACAAGTTGCATTTGCAAATAAATAGACGGGCACTCGTTCAAACGGAAACGGAAGCTGACGACCCACGAATCCTGGCAGTTTTCAGCGCGATGGCCGGGGGAAGGGGGTGGCAATGGGGTATCGGGGGCGCCACAAGGAGGCTGCGTTCGCTCTGCTTCGACGCTTGCGCTTAAAGTTTTTAGGCGCTATGAAATTAATTGGATTTGCTTGTGGCGAGGCCACCGTGCACAGTGGGCTAAGCTAGCATGAAATCTGGAAATTTGTAGCTAATTATATTAAATATATAAAGCCATGTTTAAAATCAATAAAAATCAATATAAACATTTTAATATTTTTATTTTAATTATATATGATGAGATATGGTGTTAATATTTATAATACTAATTGTAATAATATTCAAATTAGAGTTTAGTTATTTCTTAAGCTTTTACCCTCAACATAGCTAAAACCCTTTAGCTCTGTGCACTTTTAAGGACTCCCAATGAATCCGCAAATGGATCTACTGTTCCGGCCGCTCCTTTCGACCACGCGGCGTATGCGCAATGTAACCAGGTCCGATGTCACCCGGAATCCAATCCACCCGAGCCACCCACTTGCCAGTTATTTACTGCTTTATTTGCGGTCTTGTCAAAGCAATCAACACAGTCAGAGCGTGTCCTTTTTCCTGCGGTGGTGGTGGCTTTTATTTACTTGTCTGGCGAGTCCTTGCTGGCTCCGCTGGGTTTATTTGTAGAATGATTTTTCAATAATTTATGTATGACGATGGGTGGTTGGGTGGTTGGGCGGCTGGGCGGCTGGGTGGGTGGGTGCTTCGGTTTGGGTGGCACTTGATTTAATGTGCGGGGTGTTACTTTCAACACCCTCCAATCACAATAATAACAGCGACGCAGAGCACTATTGACTGCCGCTGTGACAATGCAATTATAAATGGTGACAAAATAATTTCCGCTGCGTGATTTTTATGACAGTTGTTCACCGTACGGGTGGCATTCTGCTCCGCTGACCGCCGCCACGGAATTAAATCAGAATTAAATAGTTCTCGTATTCCTTGCCAGTTCGCCAGCTCGCCAGCCATTCGGCCTTCCATCATTTCAAATGCCAATTTAATGACCATAATTGGTTAGGATGTGGTCGATGGGCATAATTCTAGTTCGAGTTCATCCTTTTGGCCGGCTTCCTGTCCATCCAGTCGGTTCTGCCCACCGTGTGGGTGCTGCCGCCGAAGGAGCGATCCTTTCAAGGGCTTCCCACAGTCAAGGCTGTGGCACATGAAATCATAATTCCAGGGCAACGTCTCGCGAATTCATAAGAGCTTGTCATTTGTGGCACGCAATCCGATTGCGTTATAGGTGGAAATTGGAAATTGCCACAAAATGGCAATGAAAAAAAAAACACACAAACAAAAAATAAAATATTATTATAGTGGCGTTTCTGCTTGCCTTGTGAACTCTATTAACTTGAATGGGAATGGGAATGATCAGGTGATGAATCAAGTATGATTTCTATTAGGAAAGTTATCTTTCGGTACACTATTAATAATCCTTATGTCTAAGCCAAACAAATGTTTGACTCAAAACAATTTCAGATAATGATAAGGGAGTGCAAGATTTTTTACATAATAACACTGTTTTTTGTGAGTGTATTAAGCCAGCGCATTATATACATTTTAAGGCGAAACCAAAAAACGCAATCAATTTTAATAATTCCACTTCATAGGACCTTCACCAGCCGATTGTAATCGAAAAATGTTTCAAGTTTGAGATCATATTTAGCCGATCAGATCGGCGGCCAAACGCTTTTCACAGCTGAACAACTGCCCGTGTCCTTTTTCCGGCACTCCTGGCCTAATCCTGCGACGAGGAGAGATGCCAAATTAAAACATTTGTTGCCATTTTCTATCGGCGGCCAGCCATCTCAATTTGTCAATGGCTCGAAGGATTAAAATGCGGCAAAAAAAAGTGTATACAAACGGGGATTTGGCGCCTTATCAGCGATGCTGGCAAAAGGACATCGAGCACATCAAGGACTCGATGAATTTGTCACATTAGGACCGGCATATGTGAACGGGCACCCAAATGATAAGATCCAGCCCATCCGATCCGATCGTCCGCGTCCTCAGTTTCTGTAAAATCTCTTACAACTTTGCTACTGTTTTCGGTGGTGATTCCGGTGAGTTTTTCCCCGATGGTGGTGGTGGAAAATGGCAGGGAAAATATTGTTGTTGCCAGCGTAATTGGCAGGATATTAGCAGGGCAGAGCAGGATAGAGCAGGGGATGGCAGGGGTTGTCCTGCGGCCCAGTCAAGGGATTACGTTGGGCATTATGAGCAAATTAAGTGTGAAGTGGCATTTGGGATTTATCCCGGGCACTAAGCGCTTTAAAATCGAAAAGGACTAAAACTAACAGAACAGTACGCACAAAAGGTGTCACATGTCAAGCACTGCGAGTCACCCGCCATCGTCATCGGCCCAAAAACAAACTAACACTTAACCCCAAGAAAGGACATTCTCCGGCTGCTTACAGACCCCGCACTCTACCCCACGTGACATCCAGGACACCCACTTGATCCGCCCACTCAAGGACGAGCTTATCATTTACACTTAACGCTCGGCAGTTCGGCACGTGCCGCTGCATTATTAACCGCAAAATGCTCATAAAGGATCAATTTGTGCGCACACGTGTCCAGGATAATGCACATAAATCAAAGCAACGGCTGCCGAATGGACAAAGACTCGATGACAGTCCGCGGAAAATCTGCGAAGAGCGGTATTACCATCCACCCACTGCACTTCGGCCCAAGGATATGCAGTTTAGTGCGGCCAAGCGGCCGAAGGAAGCCATTAGGAATGCAAAGGACCTTCGGGCACGGATGTGCGAGCCACCGGAAGTAACCGAGATTTATGGCCTCACAAAGGCACTGCGGATGTTACACCTCTGGGAAACTCATTCAATTCGCAGACAAACAGATAAATGGCCAGCATTTGTCACAGATTGTGTTGATTTTGGTTCTAACATTTAATTTAAGGACTGAAATAATTAATTAATCGATTTGTTTTCAATCTTAAAACTTATTTGAGTAATAACTGTCAAGCTTTTGTGTTACATTATTGCACTAATTTTTAGTATTGAATGGCTGCGATATACATAGGTATATTTGCTTACATTTTATAAATACTTAAAGTCTTTAAAAATCAGAAAAGCGCCTCGGCAAATAATTTGCATAACTACAGTCGGCGAAGGCATATAAATCTCCTATATGCTTTCTATTTAACTTTTACTAAAGACTTCCGACACATTTCTGCGCCGGCCAATTTGCCAGGCGATTCCCCGGATCCCCCGTATTCCTCGGATTCCCCGGATTCCCTGGCCTGCAGCCGCTTTCAACACCTACACACCAGTGGCTCCCAGGCCGGGTTGCACTGCCCATGGCGATGGCGATGGCGATGGCGTGACTGGCCTCCATTTGGGGCAGAAGTCCGGGAAAGTGGCCCAGAGTGGCCGGCCCGGTTGTCTGCGGCCCTCGAGGCTTGTAACTTATCTAAATGCACACAATTATTGAATATAATCGCCACCAAAAGAGGCGAACGCCAAGGGAGCGAAAACAAACACGTGGAATTTTTGCATGCCGCCTTTTAGGCGTTCCTGCGCTTCGCAAATCGGGGGAAAATTGGCGAAAAGCCGACAGCGGGTTGCCCTGATCTAGAACAAGATTAGATGATATATATTTTAAGCTTATTTACTCTTGCACTTAATTTATGCATACAATTAGTTATGGACTTACCTAATTAAAGGGAATGTGAGCAAAAAGAAAAAAAATACAAATATTTAAAAGCGTTACTGTATTTGATTTTAATCCGTATCAAGTATATTTCAAAACTAAAATATATGTAATTAAATAAAAACTACAAATAGTAGATTTATTAAATTTTAAAATAGAGATAAGAAAGTAAACGAATCATTATAACAGCGAGTACACAGAAATTCTGTATGCAGTCTTGTCAGTCCAATATTGTTACTCAAAGTGAAAATTTCGAATAAATATATATATATATATATTAAAATTTCAGAAGAGTACTACTTCAGCCGCTCGATTTTTTGTATTCAGACGACAGACGATTAAGGTGGCAAAACACAGTAATAAGAAATCTGAGTTCACAGAGGTAATTCTCGGATTTTCGCGTTCTCCGTTCTGCAAAATCCATGACCAAGTTCAATTATGCCAACAAAGCGATGGGAGCCGAGCAGGGAATAACAAACATTTTGCAATTATCGGGCAAATATTTATTTAAGCGCAATTATCCGAACACGAGTTGAAAAAAGGCGACAGATAATGCGGGGCAAAAATCAAATGAGAAGCCCAACTTGCTGGCAATTAAGCGCAATTTCCGTTCGCTGTCAAATGATTATTTAAAATGCAATCTATATATAAAAATCGCCGTGTGCGAGGGTGAATAGTTAATGCAGCCATGGCAAAATGTGACAAATTAAACAGAACGGAGATTAACTGCCCCAAACCATTTGTTACAAGAATCTGAATCCGAATCGGGAATAAAATCAGAATTAAATTAAATAAGCAGCAAAAACAAGCCACTTATTAATGGCATATGTCCAGTGTCACCTGCACAGAAATCAACAAAAAGCGGCAGAAAAACAAAAGCAAACAAATGGGAATAAAAAACCGAATCAAAGGTAAAACAAAAAACAAGAGTGCAAATTAAATGCAAACAAAGTTGATTTCCCATTCCTGCGAGCATAAACTTTTAATTTCGTTTTCCATTTTATTTGTAAATTACACATTTCGCTGAACCAAAATTGCAGGTGGAAAATGCAGGTGAGTGGGCTGAAGGCCGGCCACATCCGTTCGCCATTTTCGGGGGAAAATCCGCGAATCGTGGGCGTTCTTCCGGTCCGCTCGTCCAGCCCCGCTTTCCTTTTTCTTTTTTTCCGTCCAGTGTTTATCCGGCGAAGTTTTGAGTTTTCGGGGGAAATTGGGCTGAGCGAAGCGGGATATGTGTGGCGAAATAATTATATAAAATCAATACAGCAGTGGAGTGGATTGTAACAAAATTGGGAATTTAAATCACACATTTATTTACTTTTTAGGGCCATCACACCTAGTTTTCTTTCTTTTGCTTAACTTGAAAAGCAGCTAGCAAATTATGCTTATATGGGATTATAGACTAAATATAAACATTAATTTAACAGCACTGTATAAGATAAAATAATGATAAATTTAATATTAAAACTTCCGAATACTAAATTAAACATTTCAAGTGATTAATCTTATTTACCAATTACTTTTTTCCTCAAGGCCTGATATATTTACGACATTATTACCATTTGTTTTATACTTAATTTTGGAAATTGTAACCATTATATAAAGGACTAAAAACAATTTGAAATAAGTGCAACTACAGAGTAGACATCTTCAAGAATCACGGTCATGCATCCAATCACCGCGATATCCACTCCCCCATTTGATTCATCCACCCTGCTGTCCTGATTGGCTGCTTAAGCGAATTGTGGTGGCTGCAGATGAGGATGGGGATGTGGTTGTGGGTATGGGTGTGGATGACGATGGTGTGGACCACCCACAAAAATGTGCGGCTAATTGGATGTCTATATGCGAGGATGGCGGCCATGTGTGGCAGGTACTTTGACAGTCGGCGCCTGATTTCCATGCAAATTGGTTACAGCACAGTAAGCAGGCAATATTTCTGCTTCATTTCATAAATGCGTCCGGGGTCGACTCCTCCGGTTCCGTAATCCCCCGATCCCAATCCCAATCCCCCAATGGCTGACTTCCAGCTCTTTGGATTCCATGAGTTTGCATATCAAACGCCAGATGATGCGTCTTTAATTTATACATGAGTCCGCAGCCAATTTCGTGTTTACTTACGAAATTTATAAACGAGATACTGGCGAATTAAAAATGGAGCTCACAGAATCGGGAAGTAATGAATCTGGGCATCAGGATGTGTGATAAAAGTGATCATAAAATGTACATTCCTTAGCTCTGATGTTTGCAAATTGGCTTTCCTTTATAATGGTGGCCGTAATTATCAAGCATCTGAATAAGCTGAAAACTGAAAACTGAAACAACGGTCGTGTTTAATTGAGTGGGACGGCGATAGCGGAGGGAAAGAGATCGAGCGAACGGTACGTGCAGTTTGTGTTTTGTGTCATTTGTCTTTAATGAACGGTTGCCCGCTGGCCACCGTCCACCGTGTTTTTGTTGTCATTTCATTGTCCTGCCAAGCGTCTCTTTTGTTTTAGGCCAACTGCAATTTAAACATTGCGGCCAATTTGTCGATGAAGGCGCAAAAACACAAACACAAGAAACTCGAAACCCAGAACACGCGTGCTGCCAGCAAAAACGCAGTGCAGGGGTGTTCTGGAGTACTCGGGAAACAAAGTCCACTCCGGAATACCCTACCAAGTAGGATGCCTAGGTTTTTGAGACTAAATGCATCTACAAATTAAAATTATAATATTTTATTTGCATAACAAGGAGAGTGGCTTCAAATGAGGGGAAACATATATTTATATATATAAAATCTCCTTAGTTCCCTTAAAAGTATGGGTCTAATGTTTAACAACTTTATTATTTACACAAGAATAATATAATACGAATTTTATAGGAATAAAAATAAAAATCCCTCCCTATTAAGCCCTCTGACGCTTTTAAGATCTAGAATTGGCCCATCTTGAGGGACCCGCAATCCGTGGGCTTCATCTGGGATGTGCGGGGAGCCCCTTGGATTCAGTCAGCTGGTACATCCTTGGTCCTTGGGCGGACTTCAAGGATCGTTTGCTGGGCCTTCGCCTGCAGCGCCGCTTGCATGCGAGCACGCAATGCCGAACATGGCCATAACTGCTCGAATTCGAGCCCCCTTGGCGAGGGCGCCCCTGGTTTTGGCCAACTGGTAACTGGTAACTGGCAACTGGCAGTAGGTAACTCGTAGCGGGTAGCTGGTAACTGGTGGCCAACGGTGGCAGTTATTCAATATATCAACTTTTGGCCTAATAAATGCACTAATTGCGGTTAAATGCATTTTGCATGCAATTATTATCATTAGGGGTTGGCTCGCACGTCGTCGTATAACCCCCTTTCCCGCCGCCCCTCCCCACACACATCGTTTGTAAATTGTTTCTGTTGGTCATTATATTAATTGCCCCGGGACACGTCCAACCTCTACCACTCTCCGTCCACGAAATCCCGCAGAACGATTGCTCTATTCTCACATTCTGTTATTTTTTATTTAGACAAAAAAATATGCGGTTAAATGTACTTTACATTTTACAGTTACAACGTTTATAGGTCTAGGCTACCGACAAAAAAAATTGTTTATTCGATAATACATTTCGTGGTTAGGCTTAACTATACAAAATTATTTTGCTTTTTTGGCTGCTAGTTTTACAACATTTAAATAAATATTTGCTTAATTTTACTTCATTATCTTATATTGAAAAAAAAAAATCTTTAAAAAACATTTCGAATAAGTTACTAAGAGCAAATCAAATAAATTAAGCACACACACAGATACACAGGGATATGAATATATACACACGCAGGCACACACACACACACAAGCGGGGCTTAAGCGGAGATTCAAAAACGCGAATTCTTGTGGATATTTATCCTTGACAAATGTATTTTTTTTTAATATGTACCATTCAAATTTTCGGTACCATGATTTTGTTTTAAATACTGAACTCATTTGTGCTGTTTTTTTTTTTGATGACCTAAAACAATAATTTCTTTAGATCTCAAGTATATAAATGCCTCCGAATATATTTTTGTTAAATTTAAACAAAATACCTTTGTACTAAAGTTTGAACCATAAAAACGATGTGTGATATGGTGCACGAATAATGCAACTTCTGATTCATCCAAATAACCTAAATGCCATGTAAACTTTTATGTTTTATGGAACAATAAAATCATCGATCCGACTGATTTACAAAATGAGTGATATGTAACTTAAATTCGTGAAGCCAACTATGTAGTTTATGCATCCCCTTGAAAATCGCACTTTTGAGACCGCTCAAACCCGATGATAAGCACACGCACACAACCGCCGCACTCCGGCGTACCGCTCACACCTGGATCTGATCCTCGTCGTCCGACTGGGAACAGCTGTCAACAGATCGTCCTGGCGGACTGCCCGGATTCAGCGTTGGACTCGGCGTCGATGGTGGCCTTGGTGGCGGCGAGGCGGATGCTGAATGGGCTGGAATCGGTTTGACCAGGCCACTGGGAGGGGATCCTCCGCCCACCGAAGGTGCCGGCGCTACAGGATGGGGTCCGCCCGGATTGGCAGCGGATGCAGCCGCAGCGGCACTTTGATAGTAGCTACTCAGCGAGGACAGCGAACTGGAGGCGGACAGGTGGGAGAAGGGCGCCGGACCCACGCCCACCCCTACGCCCACTCCGACAGACGGAACGCCGGCGTATAGGTTGTAGGGCAGTGGCTTCTGCATGGCGGCCGCAGCGGCCGCTTGGCGGTAATATATGTCTATGTTCGTGTGGGGCGTGGCTCCGTGGGCGGCGCCGGCAGCGGCCGCATACGGCCAGGCGCCCAGGTATGGCGATCCGCCGTAGAGTCGCTGGAAGGCAGCGAAGTTTCCAGCCTCCGCGAGAAGTTCCAGGCCCACTGCTGTTTGGCGCTTCCATTTGGTTCTGTAAAATGATAATAGTTACCAAATTTTAGTATACCTTAAATCAGAACATATATAAATCTTATCGTATTTTCATAAGTTCAACTTTGAAAACTAAAACAGATTCAGAAATCATTATGGATAAAAACCCACCTGCGGTTTTGGTACCAAGTTTTCACCTGGCAATCGCTCAGGTCCAACTTGTGAGCCAGCTCCTGGCGCTCCTGAACACTGAGATACTTCTGCCGCTCGAAGGACTTCTCGAGCGTCTGCAGCTGGTGATCCGTGAAAGCGGTACGTGCTTTCCGCTGCTTCTTGCTCAGACCGCTCATGTCGCTGGTGGAGCCGCTCTTGACACTGTTGCCATCGTCATCTTTACCGCCTGAAAGAAAAGAGGATTTGAATTTTAGAAATATTAAGAAACTAATCTAATGGAGCAAAAACTCCATTATATCTAATCTAATACAACATTTTGCAAGCTAAGATATGCGAAAAACTCCAAAACTTTGTAGTAGAATAAGATTTAAAGTTTGGTTATGATACATACTATAATATATACTTCCCCCTTTTAATCTTAAAACTAAGTTATATAAGTTACATTAATTTAAAACTTTAAAATGCCTAAAAACTAGTTTGTAACATTTTCCGAGATGGCTTATCGAAAATAACTATTTGTTGGGGATTTGGTAGGCCCATGAGACTAATTCGATTTAGATCTCTGTGCGATCTATTGAAACAGTTGCAGATACAGTTAGAGTCTCGTTTATGGCCACGCAATTGCCGCTTCCGCTCACAAAGCGGTTCGTGTGTGTGAGTGTAATAAAAACGTGCCGCAAAATGTCTAAACTTGCCACAAAAAGCCGCAAGAGAGATAGGCAAGCCGACCAGGCCAAAGCACCCCTTTTTGCGAAAAGTGTTCTTGGCCAGAAAAGGCCGCTTTTCCACCTTTTCTGGCCAGCCATTTAGTACATAAAATTTATGTAAATTCAACCGATTGTGGTTACCCGATAAGCGAGAGCGAGTTTTTGGCCCATGGTCAGGAGGGGCTTAAGGGGTTGACGCGGTCTAAGTAAACTCTCAAGCGTTAAATTATTTAAAGCGAAAACTTGCCAAGTGCCGCATTTAAATTTGGTCTAATAGGGCCTAGGAAACGGGGAAATTACCAATCTTAGCAGTATTTTTGTTGTTTTTATATGCTTAAATTTATCAGGAGGCAGACAAACAATAATATAATCTTTTCAAGATTTTAATTTTGCACGATTCATTAAATAAGTGGGCTGAATCTTTGTCATTGAAAATTAAAAACCAAAAAGTCAATATTATTTTATTTATTGAAAATCAAGCTATGCCTCTAATTGAACTTTGAAATATGAAACAAATAAAGATGCATTGCTAATTATTTCTATTAATCATCGCTAATCAAGAGCTTGTATTGCCGCCAAGGCGAAAGTTGTTTACCATATAAAACGTAAACGATAAATGATTAATGGCAGCGATAAATGAGCGATAATGCCGCAATTGAATAAAATTAATTTTCAATTAAAGAAAATTACTCACGAATGTTGGCGCCGACTTGCTGAATTATCGATTTGCGGGCGATAATTTGTGGAACATTAAAAAAACGGCAAAAACAAAAATCAATAATTAAATGCCAAATAAAATTGGGTGACGATGTTGTAAAAAATAAGTTCTTGTAATTGAAGCTTTCATAAATTGTTTTTTTATAAACCAAATTTATGACTGAAATATTAGCTTTAAAAGTTGACTTTCCCAACTGATTTTATTATTATATATATGATTTTTCATAATCATTAAATTTACAATCAAAATTCTAGTGAATTTTTTTTTGAAACTGAATTCGCAATTGCGAAATTCCGATGAATTGACGGATTGCCGCCTTCCCTGCCCGCTGGCTGTCATCTCCCAGAGGAGCTGGCCGACGCGACTACCGTTTATAAAAGTGCAATTGGCAACAGGAAATTGCGGCAATAAATGGCACAAAACAGGGCCCAGATGGAGTGGAGCGCATGAAAAGCTGGCCAAAAGCGAAGTAAAACGAACCGAGTGGCGATGAGATGAGCAAACAGACTGCAACATTTTTTCGTTTGCTGCTGCCCGGCTGCCATTGCCATGGGGCGTCTATTAAAGCGGGTTAAATGCATTTTTATAACAATTTCCACAATTAAATGATTGCGAAGGGGGCAGGTGCGTGAGATAAGAGGAGGAAGCAGGGCGAGCGGCGAAGGGGACAGTGAGTGCGATGTGTGTAATTATTTTAGATTTTTTCTGCGGCTGCGGCAGTTTTAAGCTGCATTTTGTTGTTGCATTTCAGGCAGCTCCTCTTCTTCCGCCAACCCCCCGCCCACTGCGTGCCACGCCTCCATTCTGCCATAATAGCTCTTAGATTCGCAGGTGCATGCCCCCAAGTTGGAGGAGGGGCGGGGAGGCTAGGGGACTTTAGAAGCTTCGCAATGACGGAAACAAAGCGTGAAAATGTATTTTTTTACAACTAAAACCACAACAAATAGAAGCAACAAGAACGAGAATGTAAAATGGTCATGCAATAATTTTTACAGTTTGTTTTGCAAAGCGACATCGACGAGGGCCGCCGCCCCACCCCCGTGCTCCACACTTTAGCCCCTGTTCCCCATTTTCAGGCGCACGCTTCAATACAAAAGACTTAGGCAACGAACTTGACTGCTGCACAACGGACTTACTTATTTTTTACCTAATTGAATTACTTTTTCAATTGGCTATGATGAAATGCGTTTCACAACAGAACCATTAACACGATTTAAAGCGGAATTTGAGTAATTTTATTTTACGACTGCCCTTACACTCACTACATTTGAGAATTGGTTAACTGCAAATACATTTAATATTACCCATATCATCAATTAAAAAGTTGCGTTCAAATTAAAAATATTAAGCTTATCAGATCTGAAAGTTTTGTATCTAGCTTTACAAAACAATCTGGACAACTGGTAAAAAAAGGCAAGTGGTCGTAGAGTTGTAAAAATATCTAATATTTTATAGGCTTAGCACCAGCCAGTGATAACTTTATTTTAGAATGACTTGAATAAATTTAATATTTTTGATCATAGGTTTTATTAAGCTCAACCTTAATATGATTTGTTAATAGTGGGTTCTATTTTGATCCATTATTTGTTTAAAATTTAAAACATTGCGAGCTTGTGTTGAATTAAGAAAGTTCCTGCCTGAAAGTGCATTTTCGTAGATTAACGAGTGCTATCCTGACCCACCACCCCCTAGTACCGTTAATACCCCCACCCCACCCCCCGCATAGTACAGAGGCTCACCTCACCATTGCTACAAACGCTGTGATCGTCCATGTTGCCGCTGTCGCAGTCCTCGTTCTCCTCGTGGTAATCGCTGCTGTCGTCCAGATCGCCGCCCGCCGGTGGCGCCAGCCCCACCCCGCCATCCACTCCCCCGTCGCCGGGTGGAGCGGCTACACCAGCAGCAGCAGCTGCAGCAGCAGCAGCGGCGGCCGCTGCAGCAGCAGCTGCATTGTTGCGCGCAGCAGCCGCGGCAGCAGCAGCGGCATAGTGCTGTTGCATGGCCGCCGCATATTGGGCCACGTTTAACCCATTGCCGCCGGCGGTGGGTGGAAAGTGCCCCAGCTTGCCGTGCGGATGCATTAGCGCATGCGGATGTGTGTGCGGATGCGTGGGCGGATGCGGTTGTGGGTGGTGCAGGGCGGATGGCAGGGCACCGACGCCAGCAACATTGGCTGCCTCACAGTTATCGCCATTAATGTTGTTGTTGTTGCTGTGAGCGGGACTGCTGCCGCCGCTGGAGCCCGAATTGTTGTTGTTATTGTTGTGGTGGTGCAACTGCTGGTGGTGCTGCTGCTGCTTGTAGAAAGCGGCCGCCGCACTGCCCGCCAGAATGTCGTTGATCATGAAGCGGGACCGATTGGGCTTACCGATGCCCGAGGCGGTGGTGGTACTGCCGCCGGAGGACATGGTGGTGTTGCTATGGATGCTGTGAGCCACCGCCGGTGGCTGCAGGCCGTAGTGGAGGTGGTGCTGGTGGTGCTGCTGCTGCAGCGTACTGAGGTGGTGGTGCAGCTGGGGATGCGCTGCGTTTGGCTCGCTGGGCGTTTGGGTGAGTATGCTCATCGAGTCTTTCATAGGACTTAGGGGGTTTCACTCTTTCTCCCTTTTCTTGCCGATTATATATACGAACTATATTTGCTTTCAACACTTCACTAAAAAAATGCACATTCACTGGAGTTTCCTATAGATGTCAAGTTGTCTTATTTTTGTTTGTTTTTTTTTGGCCTTATCTCAACTTTTCACCCAGCGACGTCGTGAGCGGCTTGGCTGCCAAAACGAGACTGAACGTTTATGAAACGCACCTGCCCGACCCGCCGCTGCCAACGCTGCTGCCGACGCCGACTGCGGCTGAGGCTCGAGCGGCGGCTGTGGCAACAATTTTGCCACTTTGTCATAGGCGGTGGTTGGGCCGCATATGCTACCGAAGGCCGGAGGGGGATGGCCAGTCGCTCGCGTTCGTTGCCTCTCGCTTCCACGGCTCTCGCCGTCTCATCGGCTGTCACGCTCTCGCGCAGCGCCATGTTGCCGGCACCGTGGTGAATTCACCACGGCGTGGTGAAATAGAGTCTCTCCCCGGTTTCTCGGCTTTTATAGCACCAAATGTCGGTCAAATGGCTGTGGATTTACGCTCTTGGGCTCTTCGGGGCCTTGAAAGTGGCCCAAAATGGCGCTACGAGGAAGTTGGTGGATCTGAGGGATGGAGACAATGCTACTGCATTTGGGGTACTGCCATACTATCTGAGGTATACTCTTTTTAATTTACTCTTTTTATTTTTATTCAAAAAATATTTACTCTGCTTTATGTTAACTGCTTTATTAACTGCATTAAAACATAAATAACCAAAAATTCCGAAAAATCAAAACAAAATAATTTGTTTTTGTTTAATTTTTCTTTCCCATCATATAAGAAAATTAAAATATCTTTTCCCGAAATCTAAAATAAATTAAAAAAGGTATATTTGAATATATTCGCTAAGAAATCTGCGGTAACTTCAACACAAAAAACAATTTTGTCAATCAAGTTTTATCATTGACCTATAAAAAAATAATCTTAGTCCGATTTGGCTTCACATATTTTAAGCACTCCTTAAATGTGTTTGCTTTATATATTAGAACTTCAATTAACAGCAAACTGTTCGATTTTTGAGTCGAAAAACCCTAAACATATTTGAACGCCCGACAATTGGGCGTCGCTTTCTTCGATTCCACGCTCCCAGACAACAAGATGGCAATTAAAATTTCACGCCAATAGCCCGGTGGTTAGGCTCACCTTTGGGTTGTTTCGGTGGCCACATGTTAGCCCAGGACTAATTGCAGGAAGGGAAGCGGAGCGGGATGAACAAATGCAATTTGTCGAGAGCGGCGGTTTCCGTTTGATTGATATTGATTCCGGTCGAGGAACTGAACCAACCTGGAGAGAACCGTGAGCGGAAGGGGGAAAAGGTCAGGTGACCTGCGAAGGTCATTAGTGGCTGGGAAATTAGGGCGCCGGGGGCGGGGGTGAAGCGGACTGAAGCGCGCGCTTCAATTGCGGAGCGCATTAAAATAATTAGCGTCTGCCGGAGCATCAAATGCGAGGAAAAGTCAACCGAGTCCTTCGTCCTGATGACGGTTATTGCACTTAAATGCATATAATTGCCAGCCCAGTCGTATATCCTGCGGTCTGCGGTCGATTCGAGTTCGAACTGCCAATGCCAATTGAATGCTTAAAATAATTGCACTCGGCCAGCAATGTCAGCACTGAGAGAAATATAGCTTAGTTTATATAGGTTAAAAAAACCAAATATACGTACCCTTACGCATGCGACTAAAATGAGTTGGTTTTAAAGTATACTATTTAAATTAAGTTAGCCCAGCATTTTAATTACATTTCGTTCATTGCATTGAAAAAACAAAACATCTTAATTAGGCTATTAAATTAGATGCATTTTCATTTCATAGACATAGGACATAAGACCGAGCTTAAAAGGATACCCATTTTATTCCCAGTGCATCTGCGAGAAATTATGAAAAAGAAATGTACGAATGCAGAAACCGCAATGCGCAGTTGTCCCAATGCCACACCCCCTTTGCCCCTCGATTACTGGCCAGTTGCCAACGAACTTGGACAGTTGGCAGCGTTTTTCCGGTCTCTTCTACGAACTGGCTAACAGTTGTCCATGTGCAACCTTCTATCTCTCGGATACCTATCTATCTATCTATCTATATTTCGATCTACCTATCTGCGTATCTTGCCATCTGAAAGTAGCCTTAATTGGCCTAATGTCCACTCATTGAGTAGCACTGTTTGCACTGCAAATATCCGCAAAAGAATTCTGCATCAATGGAGATGGAAAGTGGTTAAAATTACAGGCACAACAAGATAATATAATATGCAGAAAAATGCATCAAGCATTCTTTTTCAGTTCCTTCTTTCATTTTGAAAATGTGCCCATACACCAATTCATAAGATTTCGTTTGTAATATATGCACTTCCTCATATGTGCGTCCAATTTGAGCCACACCAACCCACATGCAGCACCAGCGATACCCAACTCCTGTCCAAGCTGATCCCAAAGTACGTCCATTTCCATTTCTGATCTGTTTCCGTGGAGTGGTGAGCCTGCGGGGCCTGTGGAATCTTAATCGGCATCTTTGATATTATAATGTTCGTGTTACTGCGTGGACAAACGTAATAAAATAACTGATCGTTGTCGCTGATAAGTTAATTTACTTTTAATGTGCTGCCCTCGCCGAACCCTCGACATCCAGATCCAGATCCACATCCACATCCAGCGATCTTGCAACGTGGGGGTAAATGGGTCCGTCCGGAGGTGACAAAGGTTCTCGCTGGACCGATGGTCCGCTGGGCCCCGAAACAGGGCCTCTGCCACAAGATCGACTGACTTGCCAGGGCTTTTATCTTTATATTAGCCAATACCCTCTTACTGCAGGGTTGTCTACCTTAATAATAACCTAAATCATAATATATGCGCAATCCAAAATCAATAATTTGAAGTACAGTTTCATGTTCACAAATCAAATAGATTCCCATACATGCAATTCTGAATTAAAGTTTTTAAGAAACAGCTGTTACAATTATTTTACCTAAAATATTCTCATTTACTGTGGAACAATTTTTAAATGCTTTACTCATAAATGTTTTTATCTATCAAACCATTTAGCAAAGTCAAAGGGTATTTAAGCCTTCGTTACCCAACGTGTTGACTTGTTTTAGGTTTGTTTGCCCTGTTTTATTTGGCTTTTGTTTTTGTTGGTCGCGTGTGCCGTCGATGGCCAACGTTCTTGCCAACTGATTTGTCAACAACGTGGCCAACAAAGGTGTTCTCCTGCCCCGTAACCCCTTCAACCCCCGCCAGCTGCTTAACCCCATGCCGCCCGGCGATTTATCGCTGCTCCAGATCAGTCAGCATGCCAGCTACAACAACAACAATAACAACACAACTGCAGGATAAACATAAACCCTGATTCCAATTCCGATGCCCACCTTTGTCCCCCGATCCCCCTTTCATTTTCCGGAGCGGCGCTCGTTTTGAAAATTGATGTCGCCCCACTAAATGGATGCTATTTAAATTTTACTGCCTGCCTGCAGCTATAAATCCGATGGAGGATTTCGATCTGGATGCCATAGGATCTTAAAGAGGAAAAAAAAGGGACTTTCAATCCGACTTCGATTGGACCTCCCCCTTTTGGCACCTGTCCGGATTCGGGCTTCACTCACTTTTTATGGCTCAGCTTAGGCTGGTCGACTAATCAACACCTAGCTGCGATCGCACTCTGATTCGGTTTGATTTGATATCTCAATCTGGATGAAAAGAGTAATCCTTTTGAGGAGGGGTGACTATAAATCTCTATCAGTTTTTTTGAAGTTGATGAAAAATCTTTTCATTAAGGCCAATATCTTGGCAGTTCTTTTAAAGACATACGCATATACAGCGCTAATTTAAATGTAGCTTGGTTTATATAACCAATTGCCAACTATTCTTGTAAATTCATCATAAATAAGAGATTTGTCAAGGCTTATTTTCCGACATCGTAATTATATTTACACTCATTTTTTGGACTCGTGCCAAAACAGTTGTGCCCCATCTCACTGCTCCACTGTATCTTTGAAATTTCCTTGTCCAATTCGTAGATAAACTAATGATCCTTTCGCATACTTCGCTTATCTGCGGATGGGCCTCTTAATTAGGAGAGCAAGTTGGCTAAACGACGGACCAGGCGACATTTGCCACATTTGCATTGGCCATAAAAATATGCTTAAAGCATTTCCAAATGCAACCACTTAAATATCGGATGGCTCGAAACTGGCCACGACGTGAAAATGTATTTTATGACTCAATTTGGTGCACATAAAACGAGCCACGGAATAAAGGTGGAGGAGGAAGGGGCTATTTTTGTGGCCTAAGCCATACAAAGTGCAACATTGTATAGGGCAGCGATAACGACAAGGTGTGATCACTGGCGATGTGATCGTGATCGAAGAGGCCTCAAAATTAAGTAATTCTGAATGCATTAACATTATCTCGCTCATAAAATGTACTTTAACAAGGTATTTAGTAATACATCAATTTGTAGATCTAATTTAACAATCACTTGTGACATGAATAGAGTTTGCTATATGTGTTAATTACAACTCACGCTGCCATCTCTAGATCCCATATTTTTTGTGGCAAATGCAGTTCGATAGTTATTGTTGCCGCTCGGCTGATTGTTGTTAATTTTTATGTGCAATTAATCGGCCACGCCATTGAGCATTTATAAGCATTTCTCGCACCAACAGAGGCTGGAGAATTCGAGAGCTGGCCAGGATGTGGGGGAACCTCTTCTTTTCGGTTCCCACTCGCCGAGCCGAAAGAGAAATTAAGTCGTTTTGAATTAAAGTGAAATGCAAAACGCATCTTCGCCGGCAGGCCATAAAAAAACGGCAGCAAGACAGCCAAGGCAACAATGTGGGTAAAAATACAGAATGCCGAATACTGGCGAGAATATGGCTATGAGTGTTCCGTTCATGGGCCATAAAAGTGGGCAAGGTGTTGAAGTTGTGGCCAGCTGCTGATCGCTCATTGTCAGCGGTCCGAAGGGTTAACCCCAAATCCCCAGAACTCGTACTCCCCGCAATATGCGGATGCAGATGGATCCAATATCCCGCTGTTTAGCCGCTTAGGATGATAAACATCTGACGATGGGTGGATTAACGGGAAAGCTACAAATATTTATGGGCACTTCATATTCGGTAGCATTAATAAAGAGCTACTTAATTAAATATCCTTCCAATTTCTTATTTATAATTTAACAAGTCCATTCTCACTTATCGATATGGGAAAAAATTTAAAAATATTTGACAAAGTTTATGGAACTATCTTTTGTATAATAATCTCTTTTTCTATTAATTTATATTTAAAAAGTATAAATTTTACATTTTGCTTTCAGCTATTCAAAACTGTATTCCATTTTATTTCCAATACTATATCGTTTTAAGCACCACTTCAGCAGCTTAAATATTTTGACAGCCTTCTACCAACTCTTATGGCCAGCGAAAATAGTTGCCACCCATTCGTCCTTGGCCTGGGTGGAAAATTTGCCCCATGCCCACCGAACTGCCAGCTTAATTGCATAATTTCATATTCGGTTTCTTGGGTTTTCCTTTTTTCCATTCCAGCCTTTGTTCATTTGCTGAACAGCGAACACCTTAGCCCCTCAAAAAAACCCCACAAGCCAAAGAACCCAGGATTGTGGCTTAATTGCCATGGCCGAAAGTGGCAAAGAAATGCAGTGCGCTAATTACAACAACCACAGCAAACGGGCCAATGGGCAAATGGGCAAGGTGGGGGGGAATTAGTGGCAGTCAGGCATGTCCTTGTTCGCCGCCTTTTCTTCGAGTGTAGAGTGGTTGGGTGGTGTCCTTCGAAGAGGCCAATTGAAGTGCGGCAACGTTGCATGTGTGTGGGGCATGTGAAATATATGTAGAATTTTAAAAGTCATAAAATTGCGGAATGTCGCCAATTAAAATTGTTGCACACACACTCACACACACACACTTGGATGGAGTGTGGTGTTGGTATGGGTGTTCGTGTTGCACATGTGACGTGACATAAATGCATGTCATGTTCGTTGCCTGTTTTCTGTTTCGTGCATTCGAAAGGATTTTCCCAAGGAAAATAAGAAAATAGGAAAATGGCAGGGGGGCAAGTTCGCGCGCCAAAAACTATGCAACACAATGCGCGCAAATTGCGCAATCAAATTACCAGGCACCCTCCGCAGTCAAGTCCCCACTGCCCGCATTCCCCAATCCCCGCCAGCTTAGGCAATCAATTATAATGTTAGCATGCAAGCTTCATAATTGTTCAAAGGGGTCCAAAGGGGGGGAAAACAGGGGCATTCGTCTAAGGGGAAGGGGCAAGATTGCAACTGCGAGAAATCTGAAGACGTGTGCCACAAAAAAATTATTATTTAAATATACTAGTTATTGAATATGGAAAATATGTTAATATTTTAATAAGGAAAATATGAAATAAGTTCTTATTAAATACTATTATGAAATAAATGTATCATATGGAATTAGGAGTCGTAATAGTAATTTATTTTACAGGAATACATATGTAAACATATGTAACATATAAATATAACAATACTATATTATTATATATAATATTGTTTTTCAGATATATATATTTATTCCAGAGCTTTATTTTTCGTACTCACTCCTTACAACTGGCCAAATTCTAGAATTCTACTGCATTTTTAAACATCTTGCTTACCGAATTTGATCCTTCAAGGATATACACACCCCCTTTCTCTCAGTGCACCCACGTACCATTTTCGCGCTGTTGTTGCACTACAAAATAGGCATTTGAGGGCCGAGTCGTGCAGTTGGCTCCGCTGATTGTCGCTGCGTTGTTAGCCTAAGTACGGTTCGGCCTTTTGGTGTCACGTCAGTGGATTGTTACGGCCACCAGGGGGTGGTAATTGAGGGGGGTGGGAGGTCAGTTAAGCTACGCTTTGGGCCTTTTTTTTCCATTTTAATTTCGAGCGTTTAACGTGACCGCGTGCAAATTTCCACACACACACACAACCACGTTCGCAGGCACTCAACTTTGTACTCTTTAGCGCTGTTTAGTTGTGCTTTGCATTTTCCATTTCCCTTTTCCACGGTGGTGACAGGGGGTTAAGGGGGTGGTCGGGTGTTGGGCCGGTTATGGGCTAAGGGCGGATTGCACCCGCCGATAGGAATTCCCGTATTGGACCCCAGTGATTAATGACGGAATCGCATTAGGCGACCCGCGGCCAAGTGCAATGAGTCAATCAATCAGCGGCTGGGAAGGTGGCCAATGGAATTTCCATTTCCCTTTCGGTGACCTCTTGACCCCCGGCGGGATGATTAATGTGCGGCTAAGTGGCAGACTCCTGCCTGCGCAAATTGAGAGCTAAGCTATTTGGTTTTCATCAGCTTTCTTTCTAGTATGAGCATTGATTAGGTCAAAGTAACAAGTGTTCTTACACAACAACAGCTTAAGTTTAACAAAATTCAAATAAAACTTGATATAAAAAATCCACCTAAAGATGCACCCAAACAATGTAATTGAATAAAGCTTTTCTAAATAAATTGCAGGTTACATTTCCTACTCTAAATAAGCAGAATAAGCCGAGATTAAATTATATAAAATTAAGGTGAAATCAGATAGATTAACTTTCATAGGATTGACTTAAAGCTGAGCAAACGAGACGGATGTAGGCGAAAACGCGACTGAGTTCATCGTGTTCGCATTGCAAATTGTGTGAAAATCGCTGCGGTTTTTCACAGCCGAATGTTTTTCCCTCCTAAAATATTGCCACACATTGTTTGCTTGTTGCGGGAAAAGCTCAGTCCATAACTTGCCATTACTGCCGCCCACTTCCGCGCACCCCTCTCCCGATTTTCCGATTTTAATTAGTTAATTATTATTTGCGATTATTGCTTGTGTTATTTTTTCGAGCGGTAACTAAGCCAATTTGAAGCAGTTTTGGCGGGGAGGCGGCAGTTGCAAAAAGCGGAAAACTGAGGAAAATTTTGTAAAACAACGAGTGGAACCAGGAAGAGCTTGTGCGAGTCATATTATGATATATGAGTGATATATATGATAAAGCTGATTAACTAATGTACTTTTGTTAATGGATCAGTGTTGTCTACTCACTTACATACCAAAGTTGTACTATTTTATTCCATATGTTTATCAATGGATTTGCCTTTCATTTTCAAGTATATCCTTTGAAATGGCATAATGCCTTGTATCCTATTTACCTTCTACCCACATATACATTTGCTACCCAACTTACCTAATAAACTTGTTTAAAGTGGTTCGCGTGCCTGTCCAAAAGCTGTTCAAGTACGGGCATATATACACACCATTCCGCACGATATCGGAATGCAGCGCAGATATTTTTTGCTATCATCGCCGGGGAAAAACATTTTCTTAAGTACGCATTTCACGCACTTTGAATTTTTCCCCCCACCCGCTGAATTTGCCACTTCTGCCAGAGCAATTAAGCTAACAAATATCACAGACGGCGCTAATCGCAACTTGAATAAATTGCATAAAAACGTTTTCCGAACGCTGCCGGGAAATGGGGAAATTCTTTGCAGCGAAGGCAAGAAAAGTGCAAAAGCAGAAAAGGAAAATGAAAACGAGCACGAAAATTAACTGTACTATAAAAGGTGGAAAATTGTGCAAACAAACCAACGGCCCGCCCGCCTAGCCGCAAATTTGCATAATTATGATTAATACAGACTGGGGAAAAAAAGCTGAAGTACAAAAAAAATATAAAAAAATAGGGTACTGCATTCGGAAGCAAAAGTTCGTGTTAGTGGCTGCCAAAAAATAAAAAATAAAAGCCAAATAAATGAAGTAAGGAAAGAAATGCTGCTGCCGGCTGTATTTCCACTTCGGTTTTAGTTTGTATTGCGGTTCTCTGGCGTTTTCCGCCATAAACGTTCGCAATCAAATGTACATAAAATAATTCACACACCAGGGCAGAAACAGCAGCAGCAAAACAAACGGTTTGCTGGTCATGCGAAAGCCAAGCTCAACCCCTCACCTGTGCACTGCGAGAAATATTGCGCTCTAAGAAAATAAAAAAAATATAAAAAAATACCTTTAATATTAGTAGATATTACTAGATTGCATTGTATGTAGCACTGTGCATATAGCTTAGCTAGTCTCCCCATTTTCGCCGAGTGTAATCTTTATCGTAGTTTTGCATTACTTAGCCTTGTATGCCAGAAAGAGAGGGGTGGGAGCCAGTGGGAGCAGGATGGGGCGAGTGCGAGGTGCACAACAACAAACCGGCGTTTAGTGGACCCTGAAGAAGAAGGGAGTCGCGTCTGCGTGGCATTTAATTTGTCTGATTAGCATTTTCAGCGGCACGCATAAAACGCATTAAATACGTTTTCATTGTGAGCTCGCACCAACCATCCACTTTTCCATTTTCCACTGCATATGCAGCCGGAAAAGCACAGACGGATGGATATCAATAGAACGAAACACGAACCATAGCGATAGGAGCGGATCTGAAGAGTGTAACTCGGGTGCGTCGAAAAGTGGCACCTGTTATCTGAGGAACGTGTAGCTGTATATATTATAATAATATTTAATTCAAATATATTGCATAGCTATGCATTTTAGCGCCACCTCTCGGACTGAAAAAAATACCTTAAAGCAAGTACTCTATGTGTATATGTGGATAATACACGGTGCAGATTACACCGCAATTATGAAAATATTTAAGGGCAGTAACAATTATTAAATGATTCTGGGCAGCGCAACATTTGTGACCCGAAATTGTGACAAATCATCGCCGGATCATCAGTCAAAAGTTTCCGGCTCTGATGGAGGTCCTTGACGCGATGTCCTGTGACAGCTGATGAAGCTGTGGTCCACGGTTGGGATTCAGTGCTCTGTGTTTCAAGTCCCTGGATTTTTTGTGCCCGAGTGAGTTGTGGCCATGGCTGTTGTTTGACGTTTGTTGACACATCTCGCTGTCATGATTGACGATGCCGCCCTTTCTTTGACGAGCACGCGAGGCTGTTGATTTATTTATGCCCTTCCACAAACCGAAAAACGAGCAGCACAAAACCCGAAGCGAAAAAAAACTAAAAACAGAAAATATTGAAACCATACCATACCGTACCGAAAAAGGAAGCAATTCAAGGGCCACATCACATCACGCCCTTCTCATGGGCCAACTAATGAATTTCAAATGATGCGGCAATTTTTTCTCTCCTCTTTTCATTTTCGCCATGGCCATTAAGGCCTCTCATCTTCCTGCTTCTTCGACGGCGGTTTTTTAATTGCCCCTCTCTTTCACTTTCCGACTGCCCATCTCTTTCTGCCGTGTCGCTTTTCAAACTCAAACTCCGTGTGTGGTTTTCCCCGAGCTCTATCGCCGAATCTCCGTGGGTGCCATTGTCTTTGGGCGCGGAAATTGGCTGCCATCTTTGGGGTAAAAGAAAAGATAGGAGTACTTATGCAGATATCTGGCTATATAGGCACTACGTTGATTGGTGGGCGTGGCCAGATGTGTGGGATGCCTTTCCAACTAGCACGCAATACCGCACAAAGGGACCAATAAACTCGGAAAAACAAACAAGAAAATGATGCTTTTACTTGAGCCAACGGATAAGGTGATTTATCTTTAATAGGAGAAAGGAAACTAATACTATGTATTGCATTTAAATGTAAATAAAGTGATAAGAATCAAATTCAGAAAACGTAATGATAATGCATTAATGAATGAAGAAATGTCTATGGCCATAACATAAATAATGAACTTCTTAGCCAAACAAATACCACTTACCCAAACCCATATCCTTACAATATATCCTTAACCAAACAGACATCGATCTGCCCACTCCCTGGCTATCAGTTAACATATAGTATAGGCCCGAAACTTTGGCCGAAGTTGTTACAAATCTTTTGCCTAAGTACTTCATAAATATCTTAAATGAGTTTCCTTTTGTTCCAGTTTTTATAAGCCTACCCCAGACCTCAAGAACAGGCATAGTTATGATTATTGTTTTTCTTTCCCCCCCTTCAATTTTTTTCGGTATGTCCTGCCACGTTGTGTGGCCGTGTTGAAGGCATTCGCTTAAATCATTCCGTGGCACTATCGGCACAAAAATCAAATGCCTTCGTTTAAACGAGCGATAAGGAAAATGCCTTCGAAAAAGGACCTGCTCTGCCGGCAAAATTCACGCAATTAGTTTGTTATTGTTGTGGACGTCGAAAAGGCGTCCGAAGTCAACTTCAGTCGCGACTTCACCTCATTAACAATAATTTCGCTTTAATAAATAACGCTAAAACATGCGCTAAATAACATTTTTAGGCTGGTCTCAAACAGGAAACTGTGGGGGCGTTCTAGATGCACAGGGAGAAATTATTTGACTTAGAACTTCATTTAGCATTATCATTATTAATTTATATATCCTAAAATTTCTAAACTTAAGTGCAGAAAGTTGCACAGAATCGGTAATGAAAGTCTGGCCTAGAAATGTTTCTTTCCCCGATAAGAGATTAATTTTCAATGCAATGCACTCTAATTTCCCTCAGTGTACTCCTCCTTGCTGGGCGTTGAAATTAATGTGCCGCCAGCCAGCGCGACACTAATTTGCCTGTGAACATGTCAAATCAGCCTCAAAGTAAATTTTACGCCTGCGTTCGGTGCTCGCCGTTCATGTCCGAAGTTTCCCAAGTTTTCCCGCTCGCACGGCGGGCACTTAATGAAAAGGTCCTTAAGTGCTTTCCAACGGTATTTTGTTTCCGTTTGTACTTTTTCTCTGACGTCGCCGTCGCTTGTCGTTGATTTGTTATTGTTGCCACAGCCGAGCATAAATCATCCGGCCAGCGGTACGGCCATATAGCTATATAGTGCACATATAGTATAGCAAGGACCCCACGCCACTTGACTTTCGATGATGATGGTGTTGGTGGTGGTGGTGGTGGTGGTGGCTTGGGCTGTGGCTTTCGTTTGGTTCTGGTGGATTTCGGCTGCTCAAGTGGCTCGTGTGGTGCAAATCGGGGTGCCATGGGAAGTGATTAAAGTCATTTAACCCACTCTGCGCGCACGAGGCGGGCTGAAATTAATTTCTAATTGCGCACAAATGTAGGCAATGTGAGTCATATTTCGTGGCCAGCAAGGAGTTAAGTTCAGCCCATTCTCCCGTACACGTACACGTTTTTCGGCCTAATGAGTCCGAAAGTGATTCCTGAAATAAATCGAAGTTGAAACAAGGAGAGCACTTACATTTAGTGGTATTTCATTGAGCTGGTGGGGTATTATAAATAAAAAGAAATTTATACTAACACAAACATATATTTCAAATATGATATTGTTAATAGCACTAACTTACCTAATGACATTTAAGATCTTACTTGATAAACTATATTGTTTAATTTCCATTTAAGTTAAGATATTTAATGGGTTAGAATGGACACCCGTAAGACAGATAACATGTTCCCTTTAAAAATGTATATAATTATGTTTTTCAGTACATTGAATAAAAAAAACATCATATTTAAGAAAAATCTGACTCATTCTCTCTAATAACCGTTACTAAATTCCCATTCGAAACCCAAAACAAGATATTTCTTTGATTAATTGGGCGCCCGACTTTGTGTGCGTGGCTCTGGCGAAGGGGTTAAGGGTTAGAGCCTTCTCGTAAAAGCCAAAGAACAGCACCCTTAACCCCCTACAGCCGTTGCGTATGCTAATTGAGCTATAAAAATACTTTGTGACCGAAAAGGGCAGAAAAAAGAAGCTAATAACACACAAACATGGTCATAAAGTGTGGGCGGGGGCAGCCACTCCTACTTGAACCTTAACCCATAGACGCACCAACGGAACAGAAAATCCCGACGCTCTTGTGCAGATTTTCTTGGCCCCAAACAATGGGGCAACTAAGTCTGATAAAGCTGGGGGGAAAACTGAGGTTGCAGGACCCATGCGTGATGCTTTCACATAAAAATTATGGCATTCAAGCCAAATGGGGCTTAGGAAAAGCAAGAAGACCCTGATCCCCGACCCACGACCCACGACCCCCGACCTCTGACCTCCGGCCCACATGGGTTAAGGCGTCCTGGAGCCTGGCGTTAGAAACATGATTTTTATTTTACGCAACTTAAGTGCGAACAATAAAAACGATTTGAGGCAGATTATGTGCTGCCTCTCATAATGCAAATTAGTCATGGCCAACGCATATGCAAACGCACCCCCTCTCAGCACCCCCCCATGGCCAACCACTGTGCGGTCTTAACCCCCCAATGCCGGCGTTTGTTTGCCCTGGCATTTGTTTAGATTTATGAGTGTCAGCCGCATTATGACCAACCACTTGACTTCCTGCCACGTGTGTGTCAGTGTGTGTGTGTGTGTGCGACATTTTATGCCCCGCACGTTCTCAACTCCCTACCCTCTACCCACCCCCTGGCCTTAACCCCCTGCAGCCCCCAGACTCCAGTGTGTCTCCAGAACCGCCGCAGTCTCGTCATCAGTATTTATAGTATAGCTAGCTGGCTATTTCAATGGTTTATTTTCCTAATGCCTGTTACTGGTCCCACACGGCGTATACGCAACTTTCTGTCATTTTACCAACTATTTATTCAATACCTTTGTTAGCTTAGTTGGCAATCAGCCGGGCAGGTTCAAAAAATACCTATACACTGATAAATAGTTGTGTTTCTTTAAAGTAATTGACTACTTAATTTATTATTTATTTATTTTCGGCATGCCTTGTAGGAATTATTTCGTACGTGTTCACATTCTTCCTTCACACTCCATCAATTGCTTATTATAATTTATTCCAGCTCATAGAATAAACATACAGCTAACTTGCCAGCCATTCCTTTCATCCATATCCACACACTTGAATGTATTATATCCCTTTCCTTAGATGTTTTGGCCGGGATGCTTTTTAATTGAATTTGGCAGCTAACTGAATTTTCAGTGTCGCAACTTTGTCGCATCGAAATCTTCTAGCTCATCAACTTTTCAAGCCATATCCTTGCCATACAGAAATATATGTACATTCATGTATCCTTGTCCATACATATATATATGTATATGCCAATTACGAGAGAAAATTCGACAACAAAGCCAAATGATATTAACATATAAATTGCACAAAGTGCCGCTGATTTAGTTTTGTACAAGGGGTGTGACAGGGACAGAGGCGGAAAAGAGAGATAGAGTGAGAGAGAGGGGAGACTGCGCAGAGAAAGAGACGGGGCGAGACAAGCTTTGCCAGTTTGTTTTTACGTCTTTGTCGTCATTTACGTTTATTATTCCGATTTTCTAGCGCAGAAAAATAACACTTATGTGCCAGAAATATGTAAATGCGGTCTGGAAAAGTTTATCGTGGCTTTGCGACGTTTCACGCACGCAGTAACCACCCACAAGCAACCACCCACCCTGAAGGCCAACACCCCCCGCCCATTTTCCCCTTTTTTTTGCCACCGCCAACAATGAGAGCGCCATCTCGCTTTAGCGCACATTTCCGGCATTTGGCCAAAGTCTGCTTCTTCTGGGCCCCCACATTTTCCCCCCACTTTCTTGGCCATCGTCTAATGCCTCAGCCCGTCTCTTTCCCGCCCGCTATGCCCCTCTCTTTCGGAGGGCTTTTAGCCTCCTTTCACATACAATTTACTGCCATTTCAAAGCTAAACATTTACGCTATCTTTCGCCCTTTTCCGTCTCTATCTCTTTTTATGGGACACAAAATGTCGTCGACGGGAAATTGATATTTTTGGCGTTTTTTGGCACAGATAATCGTGGCGTATATAAAATCAGGCTGAACAGTAAAGAGTTGCTAGGCATCCCTGTGTCCTAAGAATATTATATTTTATAGATGATGTACTTACCAAGTAAAAGAATTGAACATCTAATACGTTTATTTATAATAGAATAAGTTGCTTCCAGGGTTCTTTCTATTTTCTATTTGCCAAGCTGCACTGTGAGCCAAAATGCGCATAAAATTAGCTTTAAAAACGAATTGATTTCCCAGCCCTTTCCCTGCTTTCTGTGTGAAAGGGTTATGATGTCCCCATGAGCGGCTCTTTGTATGCTCCCCCATATCCCTTTTTTTATATATTATTCTCCCTTTTCTTTTTTTGTAAATGCGCGGAAATTGTTAATTTTATGGCCAGCCATATCCGCAGCTTCCCCGCATCCTGCAGTCCCATTTCCACTTCCCCTTCCATTTCCATGGCCATTTCCATTTCCATCGGCATCGCCATCTCCTCCTCCGGCTGCTGGAGCCACTGGCGTTTCCAAAATGGCCGCCTCGCGGACAAAGCGTGACCTGGTGATGGAAGTTGGGTATCGGTGGGTCCGCCAAGTGGGCAAGAAGTAAATGCACCAATCGCATTATGGTCCTGCAACGTTTTGGCCCCAAATTGCCAATTGGCAATTGCTTTTGGCCCGCAGTGGGATCGCATATTGTATATTGTATATCCCCCTGCCCATTTGGCCCCCCGGATGTATTCCCATTTTCGACAACTGAGATCGGATAATGGCCGTTCGATCGACGGATCGATGGCCCTGTCTTCGAAATTTCGACCCGGGGCAGTTTGGCCCACGTTTTGCAGACATTTTTCTTTTGGCCCGTCTATAATTTGCAGCGACGGGCCAATTGTTTTTCGAGGAGTTGGCCAAATAAAATGCATTTCTGCAGCACGTCCGAGAACCCCTCACCCGAAATCCTCCACAGCATTTGTGGCCTTTTGCCTGGCATATAATTTGCACAAATTGCAATTTAGAGAAATAAAAGGAATTGGAAAAGTAAAATGAATATATATATGGAGACCAAAATCAAGAAAATTATATGTACAAGCATTTTTTGATTTATTTTTCGACTTTTAAAACTAAATAAAATTATATAAGAAAATTCAAAGAGAGGCAATTTTTAAAAATATGTAAGCCATACTTATATTAATAAAATGATTAACTAATAAAAATGCAAGTAAATCTATCTTACGAATTCAAATAATCTATGACAATTATAATACAATTTTTTTTGGGACATTGTTGACAAATATATTTATATACAACATATTTAAAGCCCATTTTCGTCCGATGTGAGCCAATCTTGGGGCTGACAACCGCCATAAAGAGGCAAACCTGCTTAAGTCGGATCGTTCGGCCTGGAACGCGATGTGGACTTCGATGGATGCGGATGGTGGATATGGATAGAGGACGTCGATGTCGATGGCACTGCTAACCGCTCGTCAGCGAGTGGGAAACATAGAAATCACGTTTCGGCCATCAACGCTGCAAATGCAACAATTTTGAAATGCTGCCAACGGAGGAAGGAGTTTGGAGTTGGGAGTTTGGGGTATAGGGGTCTTGTCTTGGATGGGGACCACTGCAATATTTCTTCATTGTATTGATTATCGGTTGTAATGCTGCAAATTAAATGCCCCTGCCATCAATCAGACAATCAAACCATCAAAGCATCGTTCCCAACTCGAATTGAATCGAATGGAATGAAATGAAACGGAATGATATAAAAGGCCAGACAGACCATAGTTTGGCGTTAGCAGCCCTGTAATTTTCCATATTTTTCGAGCATTTTTATATGAGAAAACTTAGCAAAACATAAATTGGCCGGACATGTTTCGGGTCTCTGGGCAGCGATTACCCGACTACGATAAGGAATTTATGCGAAAATTAAATGGCCCAAATTGCTGGGGGGAATCGCCAATTGCCAATCGGCAATCGGGACTTAATTTGCCCCCCTTTCCAGCATATATATGCACATATATATTTTTTTTTTCCATCTGCTCTGACATCGTTTCCCATTGCCATGGAGTCTAGGTCTAATCGCGGCCAGATCTCAGCCCGATAAAAATTAATTATGAATGGGAGATCTGCACGAGGAGGTTGCTGCCATGGATGCTCGCCACTCTAATTGAAAATGCAAACAGCCAAAACAACAATTATGCTGGTTAGCCCGAAGTTCTGGGCTAACAGATACCTAGTTGTTCATTTTGGACACCAATCTACATTTACATAAGTATTGTCACTAGCACTTAAATAAACCTTCATTAGAACTATGGATAATAAATTGATATGGTAATTATAGAACTATACCATTATAGCGACTTAACAAGAAATTAAAAGCGAAAAGTCTTTACAAATATATCAAGACACATATATCCCTCAACCAGAACTGCAGGGTATCACGAACCGCAAAGACTGGAATATCGGCCAAGATGATGACGCTGGAGAAGATGAGACTGAGTCGTGGATTGTTTGGTGAAACTTTGTGCAACAATTAGCAGCAACCCGCGTTGCAAGTTGCAGGTTGCAGGTTGCTGGCTGATGTTGCTAGTTGCCGGTTGCAAACGAGATTTACTTAGTGGAGCAGCAGGTGGAGATGATCGTAATGAAGCACTTAAATGAATTTAATTGTGTGAAAAGTTCGGAGACAATGGCAGCAAATGAATAAGCGAATGAGTGCCAGCGCAATCACTCACTTATTCGCACAGGTTTGCTTATTCAATATTCGTATTCGGAAATTGAGTTGGAACGGCATTTCAAAAAGGTAAAACTCTGGACTTGGTAAATTTAGTATCAATCATGTTTAACTTTATACATTTCAATCAATTACTGTGTTAATCAGCAATTCACTTGCCGCTTCACTACGCCCTTAGCAAATATTGCCCATGTGCGCACTTCAAACTCCCACTGCTGCCTCTTAAATAATCACTCGTTTATTTAACCATTCAAGTACTCACTCATACACTCATTTGCTGCCTCAATCGCTCACTCATTCACCCTTTCAATCATCACCCAAATAACCCGCTCCCGAGCGACGAACCGTTAAAGAAGCGCCGCAACAAATCCGCCAAACTTCAATCGAGGCAATCGGGGTTGTTCGGTGCACTGTAAAAAATGTCGATTTACTATATATATCCTTAGTTTATTGCTTAAGAAACTATGTAAGCAAACGTGATGCTAATGCGAAATAGTTGCACTATTTTTTGTTACTCGATTTTCTAACCGGCGCTCCATTACCACAAACATAATTGTGGCGCTGCGACTAAAACGAATGATACAAAGATTCAAAGCACTTAACATACTCTAAAAAGTTTTATGTTTTTACTAATAAGCGATTATTATTAATATTTTTTTTAGGGTGTACCAAAACAGGCGACAACCCCTCGCCATTACCACCCCATCGACCCTGACCTGAATGTTATTTTCGCCGCTTGTTTTTTGAGATACAATCGCACCGATAAGATCGCCAAACAAAATGTAAATTACCACAAAAAGTGCAATTGCAACCGGGGGATTTCTGTTTCGATTCGGATTTCGAAGGGGTGAGGATACCAGATACCACACACTCTATTCGAAGTACACTGCATATGTATGCACCAGATGCCAGATGTCTATCAAACGGCGGATTTGGTCTAACAGCCGCTCAAATCAACTGGAGAACTGAAGAACTGGGGAACTTGAGGCACTGGAGCCACTCGGTTGGTGGCCAAATAAGGTGTGATCCCGCCCAGCGGGCGATCCTTGGTTGCAGAACGCGTGCCCCGCCTGATTAGCGCAAAATGTTAATTTCACACTTTGATCGCATTTCCACGACTGCGGCCCAGATGCGTTAATTTAATTTCGATTTAATTTGCGCTTCCATTTCATTCCGCTCTTCAGTTGCCAGTTGCCAGTCCATCAATCATTTAGCTCCAACTCCATCTACCGAGTCCCATGTCCACGGATATACCGATCCGCAGATCCAAGAAGCGGTTTCATTAACAGCCGCTCGTCAAGTGGTTTTTCGGGCTCATTGTTGCATTTTGTCCTACGATCGCCGACGGCGCAGCCTTCAAAGGCATTCCACTGGCCAGTCGCTTTATCTGCATTCATCAGTCGCCAAACAAAACAAGTCAACTGGCTTCATTTGTAATGGATCTCCGTTGGGCTGGAGCAGATCGAGCTGCAGCTGGAGCTGGAACTTTAGCTGGACTGGAGCCCTAGCTGACTCCTGCCCAAGTTGGAGGCGGCTGCGCAGTAGTCAGGCCACTGATTGCCTGGCATTAATCATCGAGAGTCGGCACTTGGAGCTGGGAGTGGATCACAAAGCAATACACTCGCAGAACGGATATGCTGCGTTTCTAAATGGTTTCGTAGGTAAACCGAAACTGTATTTAATCGAAATTCGAATTGAAGGTTATTTACCTACAAGTTTTGGTCTTTATTCTATGATTAACTGAACTATAATATAAAATTTCAATGTTTGTATGTATTTTAAAGGATATTAAAAATCGTGCTATTGGTGACCCATAACTGCAATATTAGTCCTTTGAATGCAAAAATGTGATTTAGTGAGCCCATAAACTTACTAAACTCGATTTCAAAGAGGCTAACATTTATTTCTCAAATCGTATTTTCTTTAAATATTTAAATATTTAAATATAGCTTATTGCTTGAAACATATGTTGCTTGCTTTTTGTTATAGACCCAACATGTTGTTAAGAATATAAGTTGATATAAATGCAGAGATTGTTTAAATAGTTTTTCTCGCAGTGTACCCTTAACAGTTTAGGCCGCAAAACTGTTTCCAGCTACTTACAACACGAACAAATCTCATTGTTGTAATTGTTGTTGCGGCTTCCAGATCGCCTGGGTTATCGGCGGTTCGGTTTTCATAATGATCTCGAGCCGCCCGTGTAAATCGATCGCAGCTCATTAGACACTTGGCAATCGAACGAAGGGCTCTGCGGTCTGGCGGGAAATGCGAATTTTTATGTAATCAAGCGCTTAAACATTTACTATTAACAAATTTACAATAATTTATAACATTTTGCGGCCGCCAATGCGGGAAATCCGAGAGCATCAGTATCGTTGAGCGTTGATGATCCAGTGAGGGCGGCTTTGATATGGTTTTCACTATGGGATTTTGTTTGTCTGGGTAACTGCGGCTAGGCAATCGAGCTAAATGCCTTGGTTGGGCAAGCTATATGAATGTCTGTATATCGATTGCAGTTGGTAGTAGCTGTTTTGAGCGCAACTGTACTTGGTTTGGTTTAGTAATGACGTGACAAGTCAATGGTAGTGGATTGTCGAAAACCACTTATGTTAGCATAAAGCTGAGCTCCAACATCCGAAGCTCTCTTGGCTATTCCAAAATCCATTTATCCGCTATATTAATTGTCTTGGACCTCCTGCATTCACCTCACACTTTGCGGCTGCTTTTCCTTTGAGTTTTGCCGGCCAACCATGCCACCCAACGCCCAACTAATTGCATTTTGATTCGGATTGATCATAGATCTGTGGCAGCTTCAGGGTGGCTCGACTCCAAGTGGCAGTGGCCCAAATGCATATATGCCAACATTACTCATGGCTGGGCTGCGTTGGCGGCCAGGCCCAGAATGGGAGATGCTATCGCCAGAAGAACTGGAGTTCTTCGCAGAGTCGCAGAACTCCAAGAGCTGCGGCAACAAAGAGCCACGAGTGCACAGTAGCCACATTCGGCTAAAAGATTCCGATAAAAAACAAACGCAGGTCGGCAAGCCAGCTGCCGAAGTCGATTCCAGATGCCCAGCGAAAGGAGATGAGATGCCCGTCTTCATTAATAACTCGTGCATTGATCATTAATTTCCCCGCGTTTCATTAATCGTCGCCCAGCAGTCGCACCACTGTGCCATGTTCTTGGCCAAAGAAGTCAAGAGTTAAGGCCAACAGTTAAGGCCAGTAGCAGTCGATGGTACAAAATGCAATTGGACGGTGGCGGAGGGCAAGAGCTGATCCCGCCCAGAGATTGCGCTCAATTAATGGCGGGGAAATTATGAAAAAGTCTCTGGCAAGGATTTTCAAAACTTACCTAAAATCTATTTTGTCGAAATTCGCCAAAAATTTATTCAGATGATTAGTACTGACAATAGACTGTGCAAAACAGATGTTATATGACAATTTATGATAACAAATACGAACTAAGTTAACTAATTAACTATACAAAATCATTACTTCCTCTATTTTTACCGAAGTTGTGAAAAAAAACTTCTAATTAACAATACAAAAATGTCTCAATATAAATGTTTTTGAAGAATAGTTTGTTAGAACACCCAAATCCCTTTAATCCTTAGCTCAATTCACAACAGCAGTGCAAAATTCATGTCACCCCTGGATTTGCATTCGCAACCTATCAAAACCCAATTAGCGGTCGACATGGCCGATTCTGATTGTATTTTGCAGCCGCATAATTGCATGAGGCCCCACTCTATGTAGGGGGAATGGGTGCTGTGGGTATTGGAGCCATATCCACCGAAGTCCGGAGGAGGCCCCGCATATTCCGTGGATATTCCTTTATGCAAATGGCCAGCGCCATCGTCTCCGGTGCCGACAGTAACGGTGCTGAACATGCAAACTACCAGCCGTGAAAAATCTCGTTTTCAAATATTTTACACAGCATTTTTTGTGCCTGCCTAAACATGGACCAGTCCTCCACCACATCCCATCCTTGTCGTCCTGCTACCCAAAATCGGGCCTATGTAGCCAGCAGCACGTGTGTGTTATGGGATGAAAAGGAGGATGAGTGGGGGCTCCAGGGTATCCAGTCGGTCACAAGCCACTAAACAGCGCCCAACCAATGCCAACTGCCAATTCCCCATGGGCAAAACCATTTGAAAATTTCGTTTAGCGTCGCCAGGACAAACAAGGAAAATAACAAAAAGGCAAACACAAAAAAAAAAAGGAAAATAAAACGAAATCAAAGCGAAATCGAAACAGGATAAATAAATGTGCACATTTCCGCTTGGCGCGCATATCCTGTCCACGCTTCCTCAACTCATCCCATCCTCCCCCGATGCGCTATCTTTTATATATATTATTGATCTGCCGCGCATAAAAAGCCCATTTAAAAGCGGCAAAAAGAGGGAAACACCCAAAAATAAAAAGAGCCAGCACGAAAATGAAACGGAATCGTCCAACCCCCCAAATGTCCTCGAAAAATAGAGCAGGATTGTGTAGAAAAATTGTCATCGGCGAGACTTGAAATTGTAAAATTGGCCATTTTAGCTTTTTGGTTACGCTGGGCAATGGCTGGTGTTTTTCTTTTTTTTTTTTTGTCGTTTTTGCAGAAGGCAGGGGGATGTCCTGGCATATCCTGCCGATTGGCTAGACAATTTTTGGGGGGCACAAGGATAAGGGAAAGGGGACTCTCTCTCTTTAACAGAATTTGACTGCATTGAAGCAGAACGTAGCCGCTGAGCGGCTGGAAAAAATCGTTGGCAAATGAACGAATCGAAGGAGTCGCTTGTTGGCGATACCCTGTAAAAAGAAAAGGAAATGGGAAGATATAGACTTAAGTAAGGAATTTTATTAGTAATCCAAGGAAATAAAATACATAAAAGAATGGTGTAAAGGTGTATTTACGATTTTAAAGATTGCTTTTATTGTGCCATAGCATTTTTAATCATAGTTACAAATATGTCATACTATTAATAGATAAGTGATGTAAACAAAACAATAACAATACGAAATAAAATTGCGTACTAGTAAAGCTTTATGATTAATGTTACCAATATTAAATATTTAATACCATTCCTGCTACCTAAAATTCGTTTTAGCCTCATTGACCCCCAGCAAAGCACCAATTTAGACAAATTCACGAGCCGTTGCACTTTTAAAAACCGTTTGCTCATTGCCATTTTCGTTTTAATTTCACGTACAATTTTCCCTTTTTTCCAACAGTTTTCCCCCCACTATTTTCCCACAGCATCTTTAATGCCCTTTTTTTCGCTGGATTTTCTTTTTACAGCATTTTAGTCTCTTTTATTCCTCGTCGATTTCCATTAAAATTCAATTGATGTGCCACACAGATATAGGTTGTGGAAAATTCGGGGGAAGTTGGATCGGAAGTGCCCAGTCAACTATTCCTGTGTGTGTGTGTGAGTTTGCATTGCTTGTGATTTATCGAACATTAGAGTAACATTCAAAATAAAATCTCTGGTTAAGTGCTTGGCAAAGCATAGAGAGTCGGGCATTTTGGCAGCAATTCGTGTGGGATTTTGTCAATTTCCAAAAAGAGGGTGGCGAAAGCACGTCGAAACTTTGTCACAGTAACAAACAGAGAGAGAAATGCCTTTTCAAACATATTATAGAATATTTTAAAGATATTGAAATCCTTTTACTTATAAAAGCCTGTAGATATTTACTTTGTTTTTCAACAACTGCTCACCTTTGGTTTGTATGATCACATAGATGTTAAAAAGGACAAACCAGATACCGATGCGCTGTCAAGTTAGTAGAATACTTTCTTTCTATGGATAGACTTTCTATATTTTAGTTTTGTGTTCTAATAATACAGTCGCAAATTATGTTCCTACTTCTTCCTGTGCTCACATGTGACCACAAAGTCTCCCAGAAAACGGAACTGTAGTTGAGCGCGACTTTATAAAGCCATTAAAATGCGATTAACCCATGCTCCGCATCTTTACTATATATGGCCTGTGATATTTCCGATCCGCGGGTGATTACACGATTTCCGCTTTCTGGCTGCCGTCGCCCCGAAATTAAAACAAAAGTCGAACCTAAACGGAAGTCATTTTCGGGCCGTGTATAATGAAATCATTTTTTTCGTAAGTAGTGTAACACGATAATTTCCAAACTAATTTGCTTTCGAAATGGAAAAAACGAAAAATAATACAAAAATCAGATGAAACGGGAAGGGGAAGCGTTTTCGTTTGCGTTTGCGTTGCCAGCATCTGCATCACAATGGGAATTAAGGTAGCGCACAAACTAATTAAAGCAGATAAAGAGTCGCATTAAAACAATAGATAAAATAAGACTAGGGGTGCATGCATAATTGAGTCTGGGTTTCAGTTTGAGTAGAGTTGACTGGAGTCTCGGTTTGGAATCGTCCAACTCAATTAGATTCATGCACCACCCCCAGCCGCCAACCCCTTTTTATATTCCTCCTTTGTCTCTCTCGAACGCCCGACGCTTTTCACAAATTAATTGGCAAACTCTACAGATACAGATACTTTTTGTATCTGTATCTGCCGCTTATAATTACAGCTCGGCGAGCAACAAATACAACAATGGGCATTTGTGAAATTGTCACTGTTTAGCATATTTGGTCACGAAACGCTTTTGGCTTTTGGCTCCGGTTTTTGTATTCTTTATGAGGCATAACAATTTATGCGTTGGACCGATTTTTAGTTGCCACTTTTCGGGGTTGATTCGTATGTGTGGCCGATCTGCAGATACCACTTGTTTCATATAGTATCTCATAGACCAACAACGCTAACAGAAATTAAATGGAAATTTCAACATGGATTTCCGCTTCTGATCATGACATTAAAATCGCCAATCCTTTGTGCGTGTTCAGTCTCATGGGCCAATTTTCGAAATAACAAAATAACCACCGACCAAAAGCGACGTAATCACTTCGGGCGTAATTATGCGCGGCACACATGGCGTATGCGTAATAATATATGGTCTGCCCAATGGATTACAAAAATGGTTGCTACTACTTCTGCAAATGGTTATTCTGGTAAGTAATTGCAGCTCCGGCATTAGCTAAAGTATTCTGAAGAATTTAGTAACGATTTTTTGAAGGCAACAAAAAATGGCAAGTTATATTGCTTGCATCTTAAATTCATAATTAAAACAGGATCGCTAATAACTTGATCACTCAGGAATTTGGAGCACATCGCATAGGGAAGCTTTAGAAATGTTTAAGATACTTGCCCCATAACTTTCTACAAAGCCGGTTGTGCGAAGGTTAGATCCCACAAGTACTGACCTAATGAATGCCAACCATTATTTATTTGGAAGACTCACTCACTTGCCAATTAGCATAGGAATTCACTATCTGCTCATTTCTTCTGTTCTCTGACGGCAGTAATTAGGCAAGAAAATTTGCGATGAGATTTGTGCCAGTTTCTGACCCTAATCTTGCCCAGCAAACTGGATGTGATGCGATGGGTTGGGTGCATTTTCCACTCTTTTCATTTTACCATTTTTCCATTTTCCATTGCAATTAAGTGTCGCATGCGAGAAGCGTTGGAGGCGTTGGAGGCGTTGGCATCGTGGCCATAACTATGCACATAATAACCCAATTTGGCGGGGCCCCTTCGGGCCCTGACTTTCGCTGGGATCTGGGATCGGTTGGGATTCCATGGGAAAATCTGTTGCAATTAGCTGCTCGCTTTACAAACAAGAAGTTGGCCAGCTGAATGGCAAAACACGCAGCGAAAACAATTTCTAAACGCGCTCAAAACGACTTAATTATGAGTGAGAAATATGCGCGGCGAGCAACTGTATCTGCCAGATACACAGTACGTGCATCTGTATCTGTCGCAAATGCATCACATCCCCATACCCATACTCATACTCATAGCACTACCCATACCCATACCGGTCTTAATTGCACCCACTCAATCAAAGCGGGCCAACTTCATTAGACATTTGCGGTAAAAAGCTTCGGAAAAAATGGAAAAAATACATTATAAAAACGAACAACTTATAACAAAAACCTACAAACCGAGTTCACACGATGTGATGAACCCGATGAATAATTAGCAGGGCCCAAGTAGATCTACGTGTATATACACTGATATCGGGCATAGTTATAGCGCCAACAGTGACTCGCCATTAATCACTGCGATCACGGGAGATGGCTGTGAAAACTGTGACTGGGAAAGTTCTACTGGGCTTAAAAACATCGAATCCTTGAGGTTTTGATTTAGGATGCTTGTTCAAAAAATCATATTAAGTAGTGTAGTCAAATGTTAATACCACTACGCTTTTCACACATTTCTCCCCCTGAAACTTGTGCATTTTTCACGCTGTTCTGCGCTTTTTTGGCCGCCCTATTGAATTTCATATTCGGAATTTTCGTTCTCCACTTTTTGTACATTCGTGAAACCATAGAAATATGTGTATTTCGTATGAGAAATTAGTAAGCAATGTAAATAACTGTTAGTAGATACTTAAGTGTTGCTTCTCTGGACAGGGGAAATTAAAGAAAGCCAATTAGAGATGAACAAAAGTCTCGCCTTGTGAATATCGTATCGATAATCTTATATTTACTATATGTCATATTATATCATATGAAACTATACTTTAGCTTAATACTATTTTATTTATCTGCGTTTAAGTAATCCATTTTTTGTATTCTTTAATCTTAAGCTACATATATGATGTACTTGTATGCATTTTCAGCTTTAATAAAAATAATGCTTCTTTTTGAAACATGCACATCTCTAAAGCGGCAAGAGAGGGCTCAAAGTTTTACCGCATGCCCATGGTATTCGTATTGGTGTTGGTAGAGCTACCTCTCACAGATACGCATACACACTGACGCAGAACATCGCTTGCGGTCAACCGCCACACTTCACCTCTAACCCCTCGCCCCAATCGACCCCACCCCGTCCTCATGCCAGCGACAACTTCTCTTGGACTTTGTTAAACCTTAAAATTAGTTTAAGTATTTAGTTACCAATTTAGTGAGGATCAGGGTCGAAGTGGAGGGAAAGCGGGATCGGGGGCTAACTGGCCACTGTCCGAGCGTTGATGTCGATGATGTGTGCGGTTTTTGTGGTGACGACAGCACTGAGCTTTGCAAACGAGGGTTTCCAAAGAAGCGTACTTATAGAGGAGGTAGTGCAAAATATCAAACCCTAAGAGGGGGACCACTCCGGACCATTTGTCGGCTTATCATCATAACTTGGTCGAGAAAGCTACTGGATAAAGGTTTTATTTATTGTGTAATTATAAATAAATAAATGCATTATTTTATTTTTGGGTTGATATAAAACCATTAAAACTATGTAGCTCCCATATGTGTTTTTTTAGCTATGTTAAAATTCTTGAACACCCATTTAAATATTTAAGTAATAAAATAAGATAGGCATCGTATCTGCGAGTATTTTCAGATTGAGATCATCAACCTTACACTGAGTAGCTTATTAGTATGGCCGATATATCGAGCATATGCGCCATTGTGAGGCATTGATTGCAGCCACTTGGCAGCAATCTAGATACGTTCACCCCTTGGCTGGATATTGCTCAATTGGCGCATTGATTGACGGACAATACCTCGGGTGATCGGGTTTCCAAACTGAATATCCATGGCGAATCCGAATCCGAATCGGAATCCGAGTACGAACCACCCTCAACCTGTTCCTCAACCACCCGCAGACGTGTCAGAAGATAGTCATCGGGTGTCGTTCAAAATGTATCTGCCAGATACAATAACTCGCAGTTAGTTACAAATTTTCGTTTCACATTTTTTTGCGCCCCAGTCATGCACTGTTAAAAATAATTGATATAACCATAGTAATATTTTAAATTTTCATATTTATATTTAAAGTACGATCACAGTACATTACTTTACTCATTTTCTAGAGTTTTATATGCAATCAATTTTAAATGCAATAAAATCGGAATTTTTATAATAAAAATTGTTGTAAATTTTTTGCAGATTTTGAAATAAATACGCATAAATTTCATGCTATTTTTTTCACCTTTCCATTTTTTCCTGAGTTTTGTTAATTTCTTGTTTGGTATTAAATTGTGCGGTTTTGCGGTGGTGCCGGACTTAAGTACCACGCATTTCTACAACATTTTCCACTTGACAAAGCCGAAGAAGGAGAGCAAAAGGAGCTGGCCAAGAACCTGGCCAAGAAGATGAAGCCACAAAAGCGAAGACGCTGGGCCATAAAACGGCAACAACTTCAACTATTATGGCCAGTGGTCAAGCATTTAGACGTGGCCAAAAAGGAGACGTCGCCAGTTGAAATTTCAAACCGCTGGAGCGCGGCTAAATGTGTTGAAAGCCGAAAGCCGAGCGACTCTTTGATTGATGATTGCAGCTCGGGGATGCAAAAAAAGAGAACAAAAAATACGAAAATACAAAATAAAAATACGAGTAAATACACAAATGAAATGCGGGGAAAAAATGAAATGAAATGAAATTGCCGGGCAGGTGAGAGATGAGCTCAGAGGATGGCCTCGTGATTAAGCGCCAAATGTATTCAAAAGATTGTAATTAAGGCCACAAAAGCTGGAGATCTGCAGGGCCAGATAGCCGCTTGTTAACAATCGGGTGCTGAATCGGGGATATATATCCAGCCATATATACAACATCCATCTGCCGCTGACTCACGATGACGCACAATTGAATAATAATTTTTCAATGGTTTTGTCGCATGCAAAAATGCGAATTAGCAACGCCATAGAAGCCCAACCGTATTTGTATCTGTATCAGTTTGTATCTGCATCTCGGCATTACATTGTATCTATATCTAAAAGCGCCGCTTGGGTGGCATCCACCAAAATTATAAACTGTTTTTTATGACTTTCCCCACCGAAAGAGCTTAACAACTTCATCAGTCTGTTCGTAACGAATTGAACTGGATCGAATCGAGTGATTCGAATAAAAAGCGCTGGAAAGTAGTGCTGCTACATTAAGATTGTTTCACAAAAAATTTAGTTCCTTAAAAAGCTTAAGTCAAGCTAATGTAATAGAGTCTGTCTTAATGTTGATTACAGGATTTGCCGTTTTATTAGTATTTATGCATGGTATATCGATAAACTCTTTATAAATTGAAGGCATATAGCACATAATTGATTTTCTGAACAATAAAGTGCATTCGAAATTCGATTACTCTATATGATTCAGGCTTTATTCGACTGCTGTGAGTATTTATTCTTTATTCTTTATAGATTCATATTCATTTGCTGGGGTCGGCGTTTCATTTGGCTTTTGTTGTAGTCCAGCAAAGTTTACGTTTTCAGTTTTATGCGGCCTCTGTAATTTATGCAAAATCATTGGTCGATCGATCAATAGCCACCGCTTGCCGTGCCAAAAAAAGAAATATATCTACACAAATAAAAAACAACGAAAAATCGAAGCCGAAAATCCCCAGAGAAAATTAAAACCGAAGGCCGCACAGGTGCGAGCAGGAAGCGAGTTTGGGATGTTTTTTGTATCGGGGGAGTGGGCCTAGTGCCGTCCATTTAATTGGATTATAAGCCAAATCCTGTCACCGTTGTAGGCCCCCCTACCAATGAAACTAATTGCAATCGAATTAGTCAAGGAGCTCAGCGACTTTCCCCCCTCCCATTTTTCCCGCACTCGTATTATTTTTCGGTTTTTACACATTTTCCAACGCAATCGCTCTCGCTCCCGCTCGCCGCCCCTTCTCTTTCCATTTTCCTCGTGCCCTCTCTTTCTATTTCCGGACGGCGTCAGGGTGGCGCCTGCGCAAAGTCAGTTTCGGCCTTTGAAGAAGTGGGCGTGCCTGATGACTTAAAAGGTTTTTAAATGGGCGCCCTGGCATCGCCGGACTACTGAACAACACAAACCTCGGACCTCGTACTCCTCCTTCTTACCTTTTACTTTTTACTTTGCCGACAGCAACGCCTTGAGCCGCTCAGGTTCATTGATCCGTTCCCCCCACGCCTCTCTCTATGAGCCAGAGTACCCCTGGGATGCGGATTTTGGACGTGTTAAACGGTTTTGCGATCTGTAGGTGGAATATGATCGAAGCAGGTCAAAGCTAGAAAACCTCCCATGAAATATAATAAACTATAGAATAAGTTTATCGGCTTTACCCTAATTATTAATTGTTATACCTGTTGGGTTTTAAAAGTATTATACATTTTGCTCGTTATACATATTTTATCATATTATATAGAATTCAAGTTGTATAAAACAAACTCAACTCATTGTATTTTATTAAATTATTTAATATTATATCTAGAACAGGTGCCTTGAACCTGCCCAATTTTCGCCCAGTGTAGACAAAGTCGATGACTTTACGAAAAAGGCAGAAAGCATTTATAAACTGATTAATTATGTAAAGAGGCTCCCTGTCTTGAGCAAAATATTTCAAAGTTTTCTATTGTCTCGTTTTCCATAAATGCATATGTATTCGAGTATATCCAGCATTTCAGCTCGATTTCGGCCTGCTGGCGATTTCAAAGTCAAACGTCAAGATGCCTGAAGTCACGTCACGTTTTTCGAATATACTACACATACATTTATTTATTTTTTCTATATGGGAGGACAATGGTGGCCATTTGAGCGGTCGATCGGCGGCTATTATAAAATCGTTAATAAACGCTTGTCAATTTCCAGTAAAGTGTACAAAAAACGTTTATAATCATTAATAATAGCAATTTCATAATTTCGTATAGAAATCCAAAGTTCCCCCGCGCCCAATATCCAATGTCCCTCCGTTTTGGAAGGGCCCTTCGGGCGATAGAGACAGATCTCGACTCATTTTGGGTCTTTTCGGTCGTTTCGGATTTCGTCTTTGAGTGCGTCAAACAGTAGCTAACCATTTTTAAAAGCTCATTTAAATATCTCAGGCGCAGAAGGCAGAAATGTGCATGGAAAGGCAGATGTATAAATAACCAGGCAACAGATAATCACAGACTGTCTTCATAATATTTAAAGAGAAATTAAGATGGGATTTTTTAATGATTTTTGGAAGATTTCAATACGTTCTGATTGTAAGGGAGCTTAAATTTTCTAAAATGTTCTTCCTATATCAAATGAATAGTGACTAAGAACAATCCTTAGAGCCGTTTAAATGGATCTAATGCGACTTTAATTATTGATTTTTGTTTTTAAAAGTGATCTGTGTTTTTGAAAGTTTGCATGGGAACGGATTTAATTTTAGTTTAGTTTTTTTTTTACAGCAGAGTTGTATTTTCCTGCCCTGAAATGCAACCTTTACCGTATATTTTCTGCATAACAAAATGTGTAATAAATAAGCCGAAGACGACACTTAACTGAAAACGCAGTGACGCATTGCGAAAACAATGAAAACGAGGGCCTAAGCTGCTTATTTAGCAAATTGCTTGGGATTGTCCCCGCTCAAAATGTCTACATTAGGGACATTCGCATTCGCATTCCGCCAACAGAAAGCGGGCGAAAAAAGGGGGAAAATCGGAGATGGAGTCTAAATTGTCCAGTTTAGGCATCAAAATTGCGCATTGCGTGCAATAAATGCCGGCAGAATGCGTGTGCGTAACTAAACGCATAATGTCAATGCACCGATTTCTACCCCTCCATTATGCACCACATCACATTACATGGTATCATATCATATCATATCGCCCAGAATGGACATATAGACCCCCATTCTTTTTAGCAAATTGCCAGTTTCCGTTTCGCTTTCGCAGGGTATAGAAAATAGTAGAAAAACACATATAAAAAATAAAAGAGCAATAGATCGGACTGCAAAAATTCACTGGAAAAATGCCTAAACATTTTCCAAAGTGCTGCAATTTCTGGGCACAGTGAAGCGTGGCAATGCACCCACCCACGGCATTGTGGTCGGTGGAACACTGTGCGTAGCAAATTATATGGTGATCGGAATGGGACAACTGACATACATTCAGAGTCGAAAGCCAGAGAATTCTGCGGTTTTCATCAGCGCAGGTGTCTATGGGAAGTCGGAGTGTAACTGTTAAATCCGCTGTGGTTTTCAGAGGACGATCTAGTAATTGCAACTCGTGAAAATAGTACAACAACTTCATTAGTCTAGAAAATCCATAACAAAACGTTTGACATCGTATGTAGAACATCCCAGTTTGAAGAGGAATTTGTTATTTACATTATTAATTCACTGAGATGGTGAAACATAACCCACCCAGAATCAAACAGATGGCGGAACCTCATTATCTAAGATCTTTCTTATCCGAAATCACCAATCATTCAAGGGTCATTTGTGTAACTTCTGTTCTGTTTGATCTCTAAATGATCGATTATCGCCAAACTAGATTTCACACATTCCAGCTTACCATTTAGGCTAATGAACCGTTCCGCCACCAGAACCACAATCCCCAACTCATCATCATCTGATCTTTCGCTGATCTCTGCCCACTTTTGGCGATTGGCCATTGTGCTGGACATATGCCCATGTCGGCTGCTGTCTCGCCCTCCACAAATGACTGCGTCATCGTCGTCATCATCGCAGTGGCCAAAATCCAGTGCGTCATTGTCGGTAGCAACTACCGATCTTGCCCCCGAATTCGATTCCCGATTCCCCATTTCGAGATTCCCCCATACCATCCATCCCACGAAAGCAACCTCCGGTAGGCGCACAATTTTCGCGCCTGATCAAAAGACAGCCGATCCCCGAGAGAAAGATCATCTATATGTTCGATCGGTGGGGGCGCGGGGTCGATTATGAACAAAAATAAACAAAATCGCACGGCGTAGATCAAAGTGATCTCTCCACTTTGGTCAAGCTTCAATCTGTTCGCGGGCCGATTGGGGGCGTGGCATGACGGGATAAATGCACAGTTTGCCGCATTTTAATTTCCTCGATTTACACTTGGAGAAATTTAAGACCATATATTCATATAAGTCAATGGGGGTGTGCATTTTAAGTATTATCAAAAAGGAGTATTGCTATTGTATTGTTTTCAAAGCTATCTGTTTTCAATAAAAATATCTTTAAAGTACATAAACTTGCTTCTCCAGTTGTGGTTTATTCTATATACGTTTATATATAGGAAATAGTACACAATCCTTTTTTGAAGTGCACTTACTCACCTCTGGTTGTAGTTCATTTTCCAACCATACACGCAGAGCGTTAAAGTCCATGCGGAAGCAGAGGCAGTAGCCCCCGAATCTGAATCTGAATCCAAATCCGAATTCGAGTTTGAAGATGGGGCTGGAAGAAGAGTGGCTTTGGATCTGAAGTGGGTCGAATCCACTTAACACAAATTACGCAGCAAAATGTCGAGACGAATTGAAACGTTTGTTCAATCGACGTTCCTATCAATGAAAACTCTCGGTTCATTCATGAAAAAGGCGATCAATGAAATGGCAAAATACCCGAACGCGACTATTAGACACATCCACAAAGTCAACAGATCGCTGGGGAACAATATATTCTAATGACAAGCGCCTGATCCCTGATCTCGAACCCTTGTAACAGATTAACGACACGTCTTGATATATATATATATATACGTATAAATAAATATCTTCGATAATTATAACACCTCGTTAGTTTCTTTTTTGTTGGAACATTTACCCATTGATGGATCTCTTCTGGTGAACTTCAAAAGCCTTGCCGTAATGATGCGGATTGTTAATTGCGCCGAGCTTTTATTCGGCTGCCTATTATAAAGGTGCGAAAAGCATACGATCGCCAATTCAATGGGAAGATAGATGGGCTGGTTGAGATGGAATGTCGAAAGGATCGAACCACAGTAATCAGCTGGCCAATCAATTGGCTGATTAACTTTCTTGTCAAGGAAAACTTTAGGAGGCGATCCCATGACTCACCACTTGGAATGAGCGTATTTGTATAAATGGTGGCTTATGGTGTTAAAATCTTGTAGTGCAGATTATTAAATAAATGGAAATAAACCACTAAAGCTACCTGTATAATTTCGAAAGGCATATAAAACTTAGAAACATTTAGCAAGTCAATGGGTCAAAAAAATGTATAAAATTATGTAAGTTTGTTCTCCCTTTCTAAAGAAATTATAAAATTTCTTTAGTTAAACATATGTGACAGCTTGAATGCATGACAAGAGCTTCAGCTACTGGACACAGATCGATCTATCAAATCTTCTCAAATTTTTCCCCATATTTAAATTATTTGTGATCAATGAACCCCCCGAAAAACGAAATAGTTATGGGGATACCGACACGCACAAAAAACAAGAGGGAAATACCAGTAGCCAGCATATTTAGCCATCAAGAAATAAATGTAAGCGAAGAGAAAATGAGCCAGTGGCCAAAAGTGGTAACCATTTTTCGAAAGATTTTGCATAAATTTCCAGCCAGAGAAATCACAGAGTGAGAAAGAGGAACGAAGACGAAGACGAAGACGTTTTCACAAACCAATAATCAGCGTGCTGCAGAATTGTCTACTAAAAAAAAAAAGGAAAGCCCCAAAGATTTAATGAAGTTTAGCACGATCACTTCCCCCAAACAGATACTGGGCTGATCTTCGCCCTAATTGGATGCATTTGCCCCGATCCCATCCGATGCGATGCGATGCTATCCGCCAGATAAATGCTCAAAAACTGTGGAATAATGAGATAAACGCGAAAAATTAGCGATCGCAATGCCGAAGATCCAAGATTCAAGATCGAGGAATCGATGTGGGATTGAAATCGGTTCGGTTTTTCAGCTTCGTTTTCAGCTTTTAATCCAATCACAATCACGCAGCTGCATTTACTCACCAAAAGTCGTTAGCCTAATTATATAGTGTTTCGATCGCCTCGACTCGTTTCGTTTCGTTTGCATACTATATCTCGCAATTGTTATTGTAATTGGCCATGATGGCTGCCAAAGCTTGCCGTCTCTTTCTCCAGTAGCTACTGCGGTACACAGAGTACATTCCCGTCTCTTTCTGTAATGGAGGCCTTGTGTTTGAGCCACACATCATTTGGCCAACTCCTCTCGTAAACGAAAACGTTTTAAGGCTTTTCATAAGCAATCTTTGCGCCAGTTTTTAATGAAGTTTTTTTTCTTTTTTTTTTTTGCCTTTCCTGACTCTTTGTTCTTCATTTTGTTTGTTCACCTCCCAGAAAAATGGGTGGATTTCGATTTTTTTTAGTTGGGGATCTAAAGGGGTCTTAAGAGCGCTTATCACTTAAGTGGCCAACGTTTCCGGCTTACAGGCCATTCGAAATGTCATGGGAATCACCCAGGCGAACCGTTGTCGCAGTTTCTCGTTTATGTATTCCACTAAAACTAAAAGTACTTAACAATGGTTATTACAAAAGTGTTAGAACATATATTGGATTTGGTGAAAGCGAATTATTTTATTATCTGATTTTTGCATATATTTGCTACCAAAAATACCCAAATAATAAGAAGGTAATCCTTCCTTTTAGTGATCTTTAGTAGCGTAAAAACCAAACAATGGTCCCATTCTAAAGGTTTCCAAGATGTTTTCCCCTTCAAATTATATCTCCTCACTCCTCTCTTACCACCCATTCATCATCGATTAACAGCTCTTATGAATGAAAAAGAAAGGTATTTTTGGAAGGGGGGGCTGTGCTGGGGAACCATTACATCTATTTTCAGTTAATTTGGTTCTCTCCCTCACAGCTCCCCAATAAACTAGCCCATAAATAATTGAACTCGAACGGAAAAGAGTTGGCGTAATTACGCTACAGGCTCTAGGTCTTTTGTCTTTTGCCTTTTCCTCAAGATAGACACTGAAAAATATTAGTTACCTAATATGAGTTTCAAAATTTCAAAATACTCAAAAATATGTTTACCTTCTTTTAAATATGTTAAATATGTAAATTTGTATCAAATCGTTAAAAGAATTCCAGGAATAATATTGTTGGCTATGATAGGAAATATAAAAGCTACTGTTAGGTTTCATAAAATATTTTGTACCAAGAAATATTTAACAAAAATTTGATTTAGATAATTGCGACATTCAAGTTGGCTTTTTTTCAAACTGAAACGAATTTATTTTCTTTTCAGTGTGGGATATACATTTCCCGCTGAACTCTTTGTGGTTAGCCATTGTCTTGGCCCAAAGTGGAGCCAGCTTTTGTGGCGCGTTTAATGCGTTTTAAATGGTTTCAAAATTTGATATAATTATAATTACGCTACTACCGCGAACGGTCGAAAAAAAATAGACAAATAAATGGGTAAAAACCGAGAAGCGTTGTACCACAGACCGCAAAACGCGTCTAACAAGCTCCGGTGGCAATTACGGAGCGAATCAAAACGCCGGACCCTGAGATCTCTGAAAAGGCAGTTAATGCAACAATTGTAACCCCTTTTTGTTGCTCTTAATTAATTGCGAACAAATGAGGAGGGAAGATGTCGTTCTGGCTGCCGCTGACTTCCACTTCCACTCGAGTGCCCAGCGATTGGTTTTATGCGTTTTTTATGCAAATGCAGGTCCTGCCAGGATCATTAGCATGCTCTTTCGGTACTAATTCGATTCTGCGACTCAAAAGTCAGAGCACGAAAAAATGCATAAAAATTAAATGACTCCCCCAGTCACTCAGCCAGCCGGCCAATGTCAAATGTAAATGATTATTATAATTGCAATTGTATCTCCGCATCTGAATCCGTATCTGTATCTGTATCTGACGGACTTAACCATGCGTGAAATTTATTTAAATTCACTTTTAAGTGTGCACAAGTTGGAAATGTGTATAAATATTAAAATAGATTTATCACACGACCACTATGTATCTTAACAAAGAATAAAAAAAGCAATCATTTCACATCGAAAGCAATTTTATTTGGAATTACTAATGCAAATAAATTGTTACAGAAGGGGGGTTGCTGACTATCTGACTTCTGATTTTACCTATGTACATATATAATTTTATGATGTGATAGTATTTTTGAAACAATGTTTATTCAATTAAATAGTGCGAATTCTGTGATGTCTGTTTGTAATCTGAGATGTAAGATCTTAGAATATTATAATCTTTTTGATTTCCATATTTGGTTATTGATTTCAGGATAGAATCAACAATTTGGTGGGCATTATATGTTCTCCTTAGTAAATGTATGTATTTGTATATATAAATGTCTAATATAGGACTTGATCGATGGCCACAACATTGCGTCTTTTGTTGTGGACGACCGTCCGCACTTCCTGCCCCATGAAGTGCCATTCAAAATGCGATTATGACAATTACAGTGTGCCTGAGTGTGTGTGGGAGTGTGTTTAGTGTGGCCAGGTAATTGCGTTGAACGTGCTGACAGAACGAACGACACGAAAGCGAAGAGTCGAGAATCAGTGACAGGAAACGTGGAACTTGGCTGAACGATGATGATGATGATGACAGCGCTTTGTTGACAAAACAGCTCGAAAACAGTTAAATGCATTTTAGTTCATATTTTAACAGTTGGTTAAGTTCTGTTTAATGATTTAAATAATTGCAGGCAGCTGACGACGCACGCAAGCCGCATGATCGGGGGAAAATTCCGCGCGGAGGGCGGTAAAAGCGGGAAAATTTTGAGGTGAATTGACGTTTTCCCAGTGACCAGGAACCGAAATTCGCGCGACAGGAACAATTAAACGAGCAGCCGACCATGACACCCCACCCCAATTGTTCGGTTGTTCAGCTCTATATATACATATATGTATATGTATTCTACAGATATGTTAATGCCTCGGGTAGGGAAATTGTCTCATTTATCAGGCGCGCAGGCGCACAAAATAAACGAATCCGGATTGAAACGAAATTGTTCTCGCACTCGACAAACGAAATTTAAATATTTTAATCGGTTTGTTTAGTAGCGGCACAAAAAATACATTAATGCAATTAAAAATGAGTCAGCGGAAAGGGCATTTAATGCGAAGAACAAATGCTCTAAGAATTTAAGTTTTAAGTTACTATTGAATGAATATGCATTTTAGCTTGGTCTCATAAAATGTTTAATTTTTTTAAAATAAAATTAAGCTATTTTGTTTTAACTATATACTTCATAATACTTATAATTAAACAATGTATTCCATATGTTATTAAGAAAAGCCTTAAAAACCCTTTAAGAGTAAGAATACCTATGCCCTGCTAGTTTTCAAGATCAGACAATTACCTCACCTTGCTGATTAGATCACCGGGGGGAAAGCCCAGTTACCCGTGGGTTTTTGGCAAATCCCGAGTAGTCTGCACTGGGAAAATGGTATACAAGGTATACATACGAGGGTGGGGTTACGAGAAGCGGACTTGGCCGGGGAGAATGGGCCCGATAAGCATCGCTTCCGGTCTGGCGTTGGTGTTGCTCTTGTCCCGAACTCGAGCCCAGTTTAAAAAGCCAACTAAAAGTGGCCCGCGGTTAGTCGGCTGTATCAAATGGGGTCTGTGGCACCTCCGACCCCGCCGAAAAGAGAACAGGGCCATAAAAATGCGTCGTCTATCCATCTCGCTGGCTAGATAGACACGATCCTCCCCCGATTGTAGAGCGCGATACTAATTTTTGGTACCTACACTTAATTTACCTCGGGCCAACCGACTAGACGACAACACACAACCCCGCTTAGGAAATGAAAATGGAAATGAAAATCTGTAAATTTGTTTTTATTGTCATTATAATTTGTAGTGCTGTGGTGCTGTGGTTCTAGTTGGCTGATAGCGTTTAGCACCTGACATTTTTAGTGGCAATTATCGGGGGCCACTGAGCGAAGTCAACGAACTGCTGCCACCGAGTGGGAGACAAAATGCCTAACTGTTCTGTTCTCTATCTGCCATTTATGCTCGTTAGAGGAGCATTAAAAGGCACACACACAAAAAGCCACAAAACCCAAACGGCCCAACAAAAATCATAGAAAATCAGAAAATCAGCTGCGAACGTCATGTTGCATGTTGTCATGAGTCATAAAGCAGAGTTGCATGTCCGCGGGCAACAGCAACATCTACATCCACGGCTGCAAGTCTCCAAAGAGCCGGGCTTAAAACTAAATTAGAAATTAAAAAACAGAAACGAACGAACAAAAAATAGTAATGGTAAATATAAGCACATAAAAGGCGGAAGTGGAGCACTTTTTGTGGATTGTTTTGTGGGTCGAAATAAATTGGGAATGTTAACATATACTCTACACTTGAATTTTATAACTATATTTTGGATAAGTCAATTTATTTGTTTTTAACAATTTATGTAGCTGACTGCTTAGCTTCAAGTATTATTGTAAAATAAATCATACGTCATATATACAAATGCAGTGCATTTTGAGTGCGATTTATGCCACTCAATCCCAAGCCCAAGCTCCACTGCACTTGGCTTCACATTTATGAGTCCGAATGCATTCCTGCCGATGCACCCACCACCCACTTTAAGCACCACCTGCCACCCACCGAGTAGACCCCTCCGCCACTCCCCCTTCACCATTCGATCCTTTTTCCTTTTCTGTTTCGAGGCCAACTATTATATTTTGTGTAGCGTTTTTTACGACCACGATTACGTTTACGATTACATAAGAATATAATATCGCAATTAATCGCATTTAACACAAAAATGTTCGGACCGTCCAAGGTGGTATGCAATTCCCCGGCCACCCCCTCTACTCCACCTTGCCACGCCTCCCCACCGCCCCCTTTGGCATGGCATGCGTGTTGTTGCTGTTTGCGGCTGGCGCAATCTCGACACGACATACAACAATTAAAAACTTTTTTAATCGCTCCGTTTTTTCTTGAATTTAATTTGATGGTCTGCGCCGAACTCCCTTTTTGTACCTCCCCCATTTTCGGATTTCATTGGCATGCGATTTTGGATTAGCGTTACGAATTCCAAGTCCCACTTCCAGTTTTTCTTTTGCCATTGGAAATGAAGTACTTCTTGTTTTCTTCCTAACCTACAGTTGTACTACCTGAATAGTTATTGTGATAGCCAAAGTCATACAGTCAATCTAAAGGAGCTCGAAAAGAGTTGGAATTTCCAGTCAAACCGCAACAATTATCCCCAATTCCATCCATTAAGTCACATTACGATTTAAACCCATTTGAACCCAACCAAAAGGCATACAACTAATTTCCGAACGAATAAAAACTTTTCAACGCACTTCAAGTGGCCACATAAAACACCTCGCATCACATCACTTTCCACACCTGGCCAAGACCACGCCCACGATTCGGGCTGGGATTACGGCCAAGTATCTCCAGCCATCATCATCCAAACCACCTAGGCCATCGCAGCCATCTCAGCCATCTGAAGCTCCGAAATTGTATTTTATTTGGTGTTTAGATTAAAAGATTTATGGCTACAAATTATGGTACTTTGCTCCGGCGATAACATTTCCGTTCGCGGGGCGAGTCGCAGGCCTACTTAAACTCGACTCAATTTCTTAGGGCCAGCAATAAAAAATTAACAATTAATCTTGAATGAAAAATCTAACGGCCCTTAAGTTCAGAGAGAGAGAGATCTCTATACTCTATTCGTTTGCCTATCTCGTTTGCCGCGGGTTTTCCTTGATTTTCAGTCCCTATTTAAAAGGCTTAAAAACCAATTGAGTGGCCATTATTAAAGCGAGAAGCGAGCGGCTCATAAAACTGAGAAATTTATTCTCACACCCAATTTGAGCCCAGCCAGCAGATAACAGCCCCCTCTCTTTCTATTCGAATATACCCCTCTTTTTCTCTTGCCCCACCACTTGAGGCTCATTATCGTGCCACGGATTCAAGACTGCAAAACACACACCTTAATTTGTCATTAATTTGCATACGACCAAGGAGCCGGGACCCACCCCCCAAAAAATGGAAATGGACCGAAGACGGGCTGTACACTGGGCGAAAAGTTATGGGGCACGATCGAATTCTACATTCAATAGAAAACGTGCACTTGAAAATGCGGGTTACTTATTTGCAAGATACATATTAATCCTCACCATTCCTGTCATGGTGTGGTTAGATTGTACATACTTATATACCGCATTAAATTTTCTCCCAGTGAACGATTCACCCTCGCACTATTGAAACACTCAAAATAAAAGAATAGTCCGATCCGAGTGAATAAAATCGAGAATGAAAGAAGATTAGATTAAATGCAATGCTCGGCCGAAGCTCGGGTCTAGTGTGAACATAACTCTTAAACCAAATTACTATAAATCATTCGAAAATTCCACTTTTCACCTTCTCTGCGATGGACCTCCCATCTGGGCAGCGAACCAAGCAGCCCAACAACAACGGCCTAAAATTTAAATAATGCGGTAATAATAGACGCGCTTCAGTTGGTGTAATGACCGACTTGGACTGGGACTGGGACTTCAACTTTTCGGGTCTTGACTTTTTTCTACCGGGGGTAACACTTGTTCGCTGGGTCCGGGAACATCGCCATAAATTAGTCGGCCAGTTCGGTTCTGAGCTAACAAATGCCTCTCCTTTAGTTAGCCGAATTTTCCAAGCGTTTTCCGGTCCAGCGATTTGGCCTAGCTAATTAATCACACTGACCAAGTACGCATTATTAGATGATGAGCAGCCATATATCTTTTATATGCATATTAGGCTGAGGGGTTTATCTAAACGGAACCATGTCCTACGAGATCGGAGAGATATGGTAAATTGGGGTTCGGGGAGAGAGATCTTGTTCGTTCTTAGTGGCCTTTTGAAGCCTTTAATAATATATTTTATATAATCTCAAACTTTGATGTGGTTATTTTTAATGTATATTATCAAAGATTCCTTGCTATTTGTTATATATATCTCTCTAACTTCACTTATTCCGCCGTTTATGTTTAGGTACAAGTACTATTTCGCCAGAAGACGGCGCAAATCTTATGCTTTGCCTTTGGAGCCACTTCCTCGCCGGGCTTTTAAGCTAACAAGACGTGAAAATGTCGCCGGATCGGCTGACTGAGCACCGACAACAAAGCAGGCGAAAAGCGGAGCATTGGTAAGCATTTTCCAGGCTGCGATGTCTGCGCATGCGCAGCTCCGACGACTTCCGCTCGGAAAGTTCGACTCCAACTGGGACCTAAAGCTGAGACTTAAGACGGGAAATTTATGCAGTTTTAAGTAAATTTGTTAAATGCGCGCTTTAATGCTTCGTTAACGCTTCGTAAACTTTTCACAAAACAAAAAAAAATACCCAGACTAAGCTAAAACACAGAGCGAAACAACAGCAAAGTGACGAACAAAATAACTTGAGATCGCAGATCGGAGTGGAGAACTCCAGGGGCAGTTCGCTAGAACAGTGCGGCATTAAAGTCAACCACCTGTAATGAACTGACGCCACCGCAATTTAATTCACTCTCCGCTCGGCCTCCAACTGGAACTTGCAATGGGAATCCGAGTGGAGCGATGGAGATGGAGGTGGATGTGGTGGCCACGGGACGGGGCGGGTCGTGATCCGGAATCCCAGAGGAAGCCCATGACCATGGACTCTGGCAGCGATGCAAAACTGCGCAGCGCCTCCGGGCAAAGCACTGGAAAAAGTGAGGGATTCTTAGGGGTAAATAATATTCATATAACAATTGGAAAACTGGAAATATGTACAAATGCAAGGAAAGTAGAGTTCTATGAATTTTTCTAGCTTAATGATTCATATATGTATTATATATTTGTTTAAGAATATCTCAAATATTTGTGGTTCGTCCTTTTTTGCCCAGTGCAGACCCAGTCTTCGCTCTTGTATCCCATTCTTCGCTCCTCGATCCTCCTTCTATCCGCGCTAATGAGCGTCGAATGGTTCTTGGACTAGCTCATAATTAGTCATAGTCATACTTAGTAGCAGCTGAGGCGGCCTTGCCGGCTACAAATCAGCTGGCGATGGTCACGTGACACGGTCCATTTCCTAGCCATTCAAAGAATATATGAAATTCCGATACCAATTCACTTCGTTATATTTTATTAACTGCCTAAATAAATTAAAGCATACTATATGTGATTTTTAAGGGCATTAAATATACGTCTAATGGTTTATTTCTTTTGGTAGAATTTCTCTGGGCTATCATAATCAGAACTAACTAGCCAATATAACTATCATATTCTGTTTTCCAAATGTTCATAACCTTAGATTTAGGGTGGTTAATATAATCAACAACTATCGCAGCTATCGATCGTGCTGCCATCCCTGACTTAAAGCGAAGCTGCTGCGGTTGCAGATCTCCTTTGAAATTTAATCTATTGTAACTAATTAAGCTGGGAGTGGGAGAATGAGGTCGGGTGGCGGGAAGAGAGCAGGAAAAGCGCTTAATTTGCAGTTTATTTTCAAGCTTGCGGTTTTCGCATCACTCGCTGAAATGTATTTACATATCGCTGCATTCAGTTGCTCCGCTTTGGGAATTGTTTACATAACATTTTACACCAGCTTGCCTCCATGGGAGATGGAGAGTCATAATTATGCCAAATCTGTGAATGGCAAAGGCAACTGTACTTTGATAAAATGATAAAAGACGGTAATCATGAGATACAATTGATGGATTTTAAGGATGCTTAACATTCAAGAAAATGTTTTATAATTGATCATAATACTTTCAAATAACGCCACCTCCTTTATATCGTTGGCAACTTATCGATTAATTACCGCTGCCGTGCTGGCCAATCGATTTTATCGATCGCATTAATTGAGCACTGGCATTAACACGCTAACACATTTTGTGTGCCCAATCCGACGATCATCGATCGCTTGATCACCTGATCACCCGTTCATGATCGCCTGCATCTCTCCTTAAGCCGCCTGATTGCAATTTATCCCCGCCAAACCCCCTCAACGATTTCGCTTCCATATGCCCGACAAATGGCGAACTTTTAGGCTGGCTGTCAATATTCGTTAAGCTCGTCCGCCGGCTAAAGTGTCAAGCCTGACAACAGCCGGGACATTTGCTTAATGATCTTACCCAGAAGTCGGGAAAATTGCGCCGAGATTGCCAGTGCCGATGCGCTAAATGAGTTGTGCACGGCGGGATAATAAGATATAAGTTTGGGACATGGTAATCTTATATAGTACTTACATATAATTTTCGTTTCGAGAATTTCAATGTCTTGATAGGGTTGTTAGGTACTTGGAATGGAGTTACGGTGTATTTTAGGAATCTATTTAAAGGTATAATTCGCTGAATGTCTCTTTATTAAGAACTCACAAAAATTCCGAACAGTGGACCCACTTCGGTTAAGAATCCGCATTGCCATACATAAATCATCAATACGCAAATCAATTTGACATTTTCTCTCTTTTTCAATTAACAGCATTATGTTTTTGCTAAAGTTGGCTTAGTCCCGATGAATCTCGAATCTCGAATCCGGGGACCTGGACACTCGCAGTCTTCGGGATCGGGCCCCAAAAGTGCTTAATAAACTTGTTGCCAAAGCCACACGGCAACGGTGAGCGACAGAAATTATAAATCGTTTCTGACATTTCAATTGACAGACACCAATGAGCGAGTTAATTTTCCAGCACCACAGTTCCAGCCTCACATCTCCAAAGCCAAAAGTAAATAATCCATTGCGTTACAGTGCCTACAAAAATTATTGCTCGTGCCTCAAGTTATAATTTTTTCATATTTTATTCGATTAAATTAGTTCACATGTATATATTATTATATTTTAAATAGAACAGATATTTAATATATACAACTAATCTAAATTTTTGATATTCTTAAATTTTCTCTAAGTAACTTGTTCTTCTGGTGTGATAAACCTGCAGTACCAGCCACCGTTTATGGAGCCAAAGAGTCACTCAACGTCGATCGCCTATTCCCATTCCCGCACCGATCCGACCCCCTCCCTGCAGAAATCTATACCCCTACCCAATCGACACTGTGGCTACTGTGTTAGCTGTCGCTCAAACTGGCGATCAAATGTGGCGTGATCACGGGCAGAGCAAAATCCAAAATGTGATTAATTTCTTGCATATTAGAAATCATTTTTCAATTACCAAGACGACGGGCTACTTATGATTTTCTGACAACTTATCAAATTAAAACGACAAAAATTAAAAGTGATATCAATGAAGAGATCAGACCAGACCAGACCAAGCCAGACCAGAAGTAGCACCAACAAAACCCGAAAAACTGTTGGGAGAAAGCCAGAAGAAAGGCCTGAAAAAGCGCAGGGGTGATGTGTACGGCGAACCGATGAATGAACGTGTGTAAGTCCCGTAGTCAATGGAGAAAATGAAAACCCATAAATATATGTACACATATGTGTATATGTATGTGGATGTATAACCAATATATCGAACTCTCGTCCGGTCAAGCGGACGGGGCTAGCATACCGCTCTTGCAAACACACATCAACGATCCGGGGCCCTTAAGACGCAACGCATCGCGATCTTTAAGCTGCTTAGGGGATTAGTGTTTTCAGACATTTGACACGTTAACGTTACGAAGGGAACGGTGGAGGTAGACGAAGGGGCGGAGAAGTGGCAGGGGCAGGGACAGTGGTCTATATAAATAAACATTTGAGTGAGGTAAACTTGCCCCACTAAATACTCGCCACTGCAGAGGAAGTGCGTTCCATGGGTGAACAGACCGAAAAAAAAAAAACAGATGCTAAAACTGAGGCGGGGAATACCCTTTTCGTTTAAGATCCCTTGCACCTATCACAAGCTTACCAAACCTGTTATGATCGCCTAAAGCAGTATCATATACTGATATTCAAAGTTTAATAGCTGTAGTTTTAAACACAACAGAGTTATGAATAAGGTATCTATGAGGTGGGTAAAAGACTCTTGGTTTTTAGTCCTACCAATTCTGAGAAGGAATCAAATAGAGTTCTGGCTTATATTCTTTCATTCATTTGAATGTAATTAGGGCAAAAAAGTTACAACAGCTGATGAATGTTACAAAATTTACAGAATATTAGTCATATTGCTTGCTTACAATAGGTGCATCTACCCATTTCGCAGCTCCTCGTTGGCCATTCGCTTTCATTTGCATTTAAGCGCAAGTAAGTATCTCATGCCAAAGTATCTTTACCTGTCCAGGATTCCCCTTCCCCACCACGTCAAAGAGCGGGAAACGTTTAAGACACCTTTTTGGTTACGCATCGCTGCGCTGCGATCGCTGCAGTCGCCAGGTGCTGCTGCAGCAGCAGCTAAAAATGAAGAAAAAACGCAGCATTTCCTTATCTTAATCACGGCAAATTTAATTTAAACTCAATACGCAATTTACGCAAAAAGCATTTTAGATAAAGGACGAAAAACCAAAGCGAAACGGGGAACAAAGAGCGGGTAAAGTGAGCAGCCGAGCGGCTTATTGTTGCCCTTTTCCTTGCCATTTGTTTCTCCTGCTGCTGCGCATGCGCAGCGCACGGAAAAGTTGACAAATGCCAAAATGCAAGCGGATTGTGTGTGACACTTCTGAAAAGCGGCTAAAAAGGCGAAATGCCCGGCGAGAGGGGGTTAAAAGGGTTAGGTTTGCACGGGGGGTTAAGGTTAAGGTTCTGAGGTGCGTCCCATCGCATCTCCCGATGCATTCAATCGTTCAAATTGTTTTGCGCTAAAACTCACGTGACGAGTGCAACAACGAGGACGCTGGGAAAGGTTTGCGATATCTTACACTTAGCAAAACAAGGTGCCACGACCTCATCGTACCGCAGAATAAGCAACTATTATATTTCGACTAATAAATACACCATCTAAAACATGCTATATTGTGCTTCGTCACTATGTGATACTGTACTGTATTTATTTGTATTTAAAATAGCTTAATTATATCTGTGTGGTATTACCCGATCGTGCAATGTTGCACGATCAAAATGTTGTTCATTTGAACAAAATGTTCATTGCTCTCTTGAATAGAGCATGAATTTTCTCTCAGTGTTCGGGCTGCTTCTGCTGCTTTTGCGCCGCTCTTCATTTTATCAGATTTCTTAAGTGCAAAGCGAACTTGTTGGCTTTTTGTCGTCTTTAATGTTGAGTCCGAGGTTTAAATGTGACACTCGTGACTCTTGATGGGATTGCCAAAGACAGAGTACAGTGGAGAAAGAGACGGCCTGCTGGCGGGGAAAGAGACAGGTACTGGGGGCTGCGACTTTCGTGGGAATGGCGGATTAATTTGCACACTTAATTATTTTCAAACTCATAAACTAGAGCGACCGGCGGACACTGGAGCGTTCGACAAATGAATAGAGCCGTAAAAAGTTATGCTCGAAAATTGAAAAACCATGTTAATCCACGCAAAGGCAACAACAACATTTATTTTGATTGCTGATTGAGACAAATGAAACGTTCTATAAACAGACAAATAACGAGGCCCCAACAACTTTGGCCACACGCCGCCGACAACTAAAGACAAAAAAAAAAAGTAAGTGGGGGAAAAAACTAAAAGCGACACCGAAGCCTTGTCAAAATGCATAAAAATTCAAATCAGAATCGGGCGAAAGAGAGGGGGCGATCCAAAGGGAAAGAGACAGTAGACGGGGCAAGATCAAAAGCGGGATCTCAGGGAGTGGGCTGGGTTTGGGTTTGGGTTCGGAATCGGAATCGGATCGTATTTGGGATCGCTACGATCGCTACGAAAACTGTGAGATTTAATGCTTATTTGCGCAGAGTCAAAACAGATTTCGTTGCGCCCATAATCATGACATAAAAAAGCAGAACAAAAACGATTTTCAATTCGATTTCAATGCGCACAGCAATTTAATTAAAGTTTTTCGATCACACTTCCTTGCCCCGCAAAGTTATCGCTGCCTTCAAATATGTATGTATAGTTTTACCCACGAGTCTTGGTCGTTTGTCGGCGCTGTGCTAAGAGTCATTAAATCGGACATGCGATTAATATTATATCATTCTAAGTGACTTTAAATGCGTTCGCCTTGGCAGTGGGATTTAATTCGCATATGTACACCACATACGCAATGTGGGAAAGTCCTTGTGAAAGAAAATGTAAGCCCCGAATAATATTAGCTAAAAGTTGTAGAGTTGCTATTACTTTCGAATGACTTAAACTTAGTAGGACTGAACTATGTTTTGCAATTTCCCCATTGCCATTGGAAAAGAAAGACAATGTGCTGCGACCTTGATTTCTATCCCATAATGCAGGCACTCTCCCCCCTGGGACGACCCAATCAATTTGCAATTCGATGCGGTGATCGCTGTATTAACCCCACCAGAACCCCTCCGAATATTGTTAGTCGTGTGGGGAACACAAATTTTCAATATAATTTGCAATTTATGTATTGTATTGCGAATGCATTTCATTTCCCTTGATTACCCATCGCGGGGCGGTGCGAATGTAGGCGGAGGGGGTAGTTTGAGTGGGCCACACACACGCGACAACGACCTGCACTGAGAGAAAATAATGGTATTGTAACGCACATGTCTCTCATGGTTAAAGTCAAAACTTCAAAAGGCATGTGCACAGTTGGTACAAGTGAAAATTACAATGAATATCATTAATCAATAATAATATCTATCAGTTATTTAATTATTCATAGATTAAACAATTCAAAACAATTTAACTGTATTTAAACTATTTATAGTTTGAATCAGTTAGCTAATTAACTATAAATCATTAAGAATAGCAATAGTATTTAGGCAAAGTATTCCTTAGTATTCCAGAATTACCTATCCATTTCCGAAACATTTTCTCCCTGTGTAGTTCAGTCGGCAAGCTATACAAATATGTATATATTTTTTCATATCTCGCTGGCCGCCGTGTGCAATTAAAACTAGGGATTGGGTGAGAATGAGTTGGCCGAGGAGATGGAAGCGAGCAAAACAAAAGGAAATGTTTAAACAAATTATTTCGAATTAAACCGCAGGTATTTATTAATGTTTTGTGCTTGGCCGAGCGTGTCTCTGTCTGCGGCGCTCAGTCTAAGTGCATTTTGCGAGCGATTGCGAGCGTTTGCAATTTTACAATTTTACAATTAACAGCAAGTGAGTGGCGATGACGGTGGGCGCGGGAGCAGCGGGGTGTGGGTGGGTTGTGGCGAGGGGCGAGGGGGCTAAGCGGTGGGTACAAAGCGGCGTATGCGTAATTTGTAATCGCTGCCAGCTGCTCTCGTGCCTCAGTGCCTGCAAAAACGTTTCAATTTCGAATTCGCGGAAGTTTTCTTTGCCTTTTGGCAGCACTGCTTTACTTTTCGGTTCCTATTTATATGGGTTTTGTGTGTTTTTTTTTTTTTTTTTTTTTTTTTTGTTTTTGTTTTATTTATCGTTTCGGAGTTTTTCGGTTTTTGCGGGCAGTTTAATAACTGCATCTTAATTGGCCCCGCAATTCCGTGAGGCATGCAACCCGGTTGGGGCAATTAAAAGCACCCGCGGGCCTTATGCAATCGATTTTGGGGTACAGTCGCACCTCGCGCTTGACAAACTGACAAATCCCCGCCGACGGCCCACTTACCCACTTGGCCATTCGAGTGCTAAATTTGCTAACCGATCCAATCTGATCCGATACGATGCGATACGATACCATACTATACCACCACCTGACGCAAAGTCGCTTTAGCCGCAATCGCCGGGCGGATTAAGTATTAAATCACCGCTAAATGGCCATGCGATAATTTCTGGGTCCGTCATAATCCCATAAACGAGAAATGATTGCAGGATCGATGCATCGCAATTTGGCTACAGTCCGATGTAAACAAAACCTGAAATTGCACACTTATCTAATGGCATTGCTTTCCTAAACCACTTTTTATTTGCTCTTAAAATAAACATTTTTCAAATACGGCGTTAAAGAACCTTTTGTTTTTTGACGGAAACTCAACTCAATACTTTTTAAAGACAATTTAATTGTCATCAACAATATTTTAGCGGATTTGGGAAAAAAAATTGTTTGGGTAAATTTTTAAATTTTTTTCTAAATTTGTAAATAAAAGAATTCCTCTTTTCAAATACAGTTTTATTCACGAGCCTAACTAGAAATAGTATTCAATATTTAAAACATTTTTGTTTTTTAACTTTTGACGAAAAACGGATTGGTTTTTGACCGATATTCGAAAAAACGGGTTTTGTCAAAATTTAAATATTTTTTTATGGTAATTTTAATCATAACTTGGTTAAAAATTATTATAAAAGTGAAAAAATAAATGTTTTTAGCAGCTAATTACCAATGCTAACGTTTCCTATCACTTTTTGAAGGAACTAAGAAAATTAATTTTTGCGTCAATTTTTGCCTTTTTTGTAAGGGGTAACATCGTCAAAATTTGCAAAAAATGGTCAAAAAATAGACACAGTTCGATTGGGAATTTAAATACGAGCTCAACAAGGTATGACATTCCATATTTGGACCAATATTTTTAAAGTTTTGGCTAAAACACGGATTATTTTATGATGCAAATTCGAAACAACGGCTCCGACCTTAAATTTTAAGATTAATTAAAAAAAAATTAAATTTGTTCAACTGTGATATGCGAATTCAGTTGTAGGCTTAAATATGTCACCATATAAGCCCTCATTATACAAATTATCAATCGCAATTTAAGCAGCTAAAAACGGCAATCGTTGACCTCCGCCCAGTTGTCCATTCAAAAGGCCGATCCCAAACTAACCCAGATTTCAATTTCGCGCAGACCAAAAGCAAACAGAGAGGACAAAGCGATATATATATAGATATAAATATAGATAGACGCGTATATTTTAACAATAATCGAGGCAATTATTTAACACATTTTGTAACCAATTGTCGAGTGGAGATGACAGACAAGACAAAGTCGTGAGATGGTGAATGAAACCAACATGCTTATGGAGGTTTTTTCGGGGAATGATGGAGGTAAGGCAATAAGCGCGGCTAAACAACCAACAAAAAACATGAAGAAAAGGTCTATGTAACTGTCATAATTAAAGTAATTTGGTAGAAAATTTTTAGCCAATTAACCAAAAAACCAAGCAGAAAATACGACAAGAAAAAAGTTTGGATCTCTGACAGGCCAAAGGGGGCGCAGATTCAGAGGGGCAGCGATGCTGCTTAATTTAATACTATAAAATGCCATCATATTGAGACGATGACGAGGGCAAAAATTTAAAAATAAACTTCCAACGATCAAAAAAGCAAGAGAAACACGTGAAGTAAGTGTAATAAAAGCCAGTTTTCACTTGGAGTATTGTAACGCACTTTAGACAACACGGTTAACTAGCGATGGCAAATAGTGCACGACAACTTTATTGAAAATTAAAAATATTATTTACTGTATTTCATCATATGTATATACGGAGTAATTGCAGTAACCACTCTGTAAGATATCTGTGCTGAAATGACAGCTGTGAAATTCAAACGAGACCCGGCGGCGGCAATCCCAAAAACCGCAAAAGTTTTGACGCTTAATCAAATCGGCAAAGCGTTAATAATCCGATGTGTCGAAGGTGCCAGTCAAGTGTCACCAGGAATTCTGTCAGAACCAATCGAATCATCATCATGGTTGAGTATTCCCCGTGATGGGCTTAAAAGCACGCCGCAAAACTCGCAGGGAATTCGCTAGAACCTAACTCGAATTATTTGCTACAATTTACGAGAGAGTTCCTTGCAGAAATACAACTATGGTGGTGGATTAGCATAGGCTACAAATGTATATTTCGCTTGAATGATAAATTACTTAAATAATTACACCTTACATAAAACAGATGAAACGACACAAGTTTCCTATATATCGACGGTAATTCTTGAGATATACCCACAAAACTTGTCCAATTCTTTGGCTTCAACGCGTGGGACTTCCAACGCGGTGAGAATACGAAATATTTGTAACACTATTGCCTCACCCCCGAAAATTTCTCTTTCCAAACCGAAGCCATTCAATTCAATTCAAATCCATTTCATTCATACGGTGCCCCGATTTTGCTGCCTCATTGTTGTTGCCTGACACAGCTGTGACCTTAGGCTGGTTTCAAAAAAAAAAAGTTGGAAAAAATAGAAAACTGGAGGAAAAAAACTAGAAAAAAACCAAAACCACGTAGTAACAATCAGAGACAAAACTCCGATTTCGATTCCGTTTGGTCAGTGCTAATTATGTGCGGGGAGAGCGAGTGAGAGGGAGAGTTCAAGAGAGTGAGCGAGAGAACTCATAGAGGTGCCATAAAAATCTGTCAAAACTCACCACACCGACCAGACGACTAACTGCGCAGCCGTGGTGAGTGTTAGCCTGAGCCTCCCTTTAAACTCCGCCTTTTATTTTCTAATTGATTTAAAGTGTGTTAACTTCCGCTGTCGATAATTTTGGTCCAGCCAGTCGGTCGGGCCTCTCTTTCGCACCTCGGCAGAGCGCGTTGCCCCGCACATATGGCCATCTCTCTCGCTTCTTTCGCACCAATAAACAGCGACATCAGAAGAGTGCCAAAAAACGTACAGAAGAAAAAAATTAAATAAATACGATGGGAAGGGGTTGGGTGAAGAGCAGCAGAGAAAGAACTTGGCAAATTGTTAATTAATCTTCGTGGACCCGGGCACATACCGTCTCGCTCTCTCCCCTGCCGACGGCGCTGCCGGCGTCGACGTCAAGCAGGATGTTAAGTAAAAAGCATTTTAAAAGTTATTTTATGGCATTTAATGCAGTTTTGGATACAGAAAAACTGTGCGTTTAGATACTTTGACTCAAAGTTTGCCACTCCTGTTCTGCCACCCGCTCTCCATCTCTTACACTTCCTGGCCCGCCACACCCCTTTGCCCACCAGCCGACCCCTTGTGCGAAAATGGCGAACGTAACGGAAACGCTTTTATACAATTAGATGGCAAGTACGTGGCATGTGGCAAGTACTGGAAATGAGCAAAAAATTACCAAAGTACTCGGGGGTTGAGCTTAGTTTGCCACTCGAGAGAAAAGCACACATGCCGCCAATTCTTCGGATCGAGAATCGCCCAAAAATTGTCAAGGTTGGCTAGGACCTTTTATGAGGGTCTTGAATAAGGAGGGTATAGCTCTAGAAGTCTGCTAGCTAAAAAACTGAAACTTTACACAATGTTTTATGGAGCTCATACCTACATGTTTCTTAAGTTTCACGAAAATCTATAGTGATTCAAGGGATAATTAGCCCATTTGGTAAGGAACTATAAATGAACATGATATAATTTCAATATAAACACAAATAGATGGGTTTTTTTAGGTTGACTTACGTTTTATTTGTTTATTTTTTTTATGGCATAGTCGCATCAGTTGCATTCATCGGGAAAATCCTTCGAAAGTAGAGGGCTTTCCATTAACGAACATCGTACGAACTGCGATTTCCATGTACCACATACATTGTTGACTGCCAAATGTTTCATGTTAACATGGCCAGTGCAATAATAATGAAAAAATCGATAGCGGCGAATAGTTTTATATAAACACACAATGCTAACACAACACAGCACACAAAATTGCTTACAAAATCAACAAACAAGGCGGCCGATGTTGGCGATGGCCATGCAAAATGACCCATTACCATTAATTAGTTGCATTTAAACAGCGCCAGCAACAACAACGAAAACAGCTAATGAAATGACCGCCGTCGATTAAAAACGATAAGCAAACACCGTACAGCAACAAAGTTGTTGCAATGGCCAGTGACAATTTAAGTGCAATTAATTTTTGCGGCCATGCAACAAGGTGGGCGGCAGCGGAGGGAGGGGGCGTGGCCGTCGAGGGTCTACTGTCACTCTATTTCTATTACATTTTTGCAATACTCTTGACAGGGCACTTTCAACAAACTAGGAACAATAAAAACATCCTATATATTGTAAATATGCACAAGATGATAAAGTGTCTAAATATTGTTACCTATTCAAAAAGATAAATATTATAATTTTAAGTTATGTTAGCGTATTAAGAGCTTCTTATAAACAATACTTAATATTTCCAATGCAACTTCTGCTTGACCACGGTAATTTTTTAAAGGGGAGATCTTTGGGGGCAAATAAATATTATGACGGTATTATTAAATATGATTTGCTGTCACGCCATCTCGCACACGTAATGCTGATTATTTTTTAATTAATTTTTCTACTTTAATGCTTTAATAATTCCATTTTCACTTTGCACCCCGCTACTATTTTGTTTTCCAGCTTTGTTTCGCTTTGCAGATCAACACAGTACAGAATATCCATCGATTTGGTAGAAAGAATAGAAAGTTTAGTCGGCAATTTAAGGTCTTTAATTGCAGATACGGAAATATGATCCTCTAAGGATGTTTAATTTATAAATTATATTCTAATCCAACCAAATATTGGAAAAGGAATTCATATAATAGAACTAAGGGAGTTCTATCACCAGGATTTGTAGTCTCCATTCAATTAAAATTAGAGACTCAATTTAAGAATATATGTATAATAAATATGCTCGGATGTTTCACACATAGTTCATCCATGTTAACCAGTAACCAGCTGGGAAGGTGGAAATCTGACCATAAGGATATGCTCTTCAAGCTCTGTTACGTGTAACTGTAATTAAACGAGTCAGCGATACATGATTTTAACGCCTGTCGCGCAGCCCCAGGAAAAAAAGGACGACGGACGAGGAAAAGCCAAACAAATAACACCTGAAAAAAAGGAGCCAGTAAGTTCTGAAGGGGTGAGCTGTTAGCTATGGCCGTTCCGGATCCCCCAACTCCCTTTTGAACACCGCCCCTGCTGCCGAACAAGTTCACATTACCAACGATCCAGGACCGCTGAGTGCGCTAAGCGGCTTTTAAGGACATGTCGCTGTGTTTATCTAGTCACAAGGACAATGACGCCACAAAAATGCCTCAGGTGCACTGAAAAAATGGTATAGGGAAATAAGAAACAATTCAACAAATTGTTTAAAATCAGAGGTCTTAACTCAGTTATTCAAAAATAATCGGGAAAATTTTAAATGAACTGCATGAATATATTTCAATAAATAATTAAACAACCATTAGGTTAATAAATAATACATTGAAATGCTATTAAGGGTAAACATGGCACTATAGGTAAAATCAAACATTGTTTTCTAAAGCTAATATGTATTTATATTTCATGGCAATTAAATATAAATATTTAAATAAATAAACAGAAAATCCCTAGCATTTTGCTCAGTGTCAGTCGCACAACATGTGCAGCCTCGTAGGTCCCTTTGTCCATATCCTTGTGCTTGTGTGTGTGTGTGTGTGCTGGCGAGTCCTGCCTGTCATGTCCTGGCCAGTTTTGTTTTCATTTGCGGCCAACATAAGTGACCAATTTTATGTGTCATTAAAATTGGACGCGCTACCTTCGCCTACCTTCGCTTGCCTCTCGTTTGCTTCTGCTGCACTTTGTTTAATGAACACGCCAACAAAAACAGCTCTGGAAACAGGACCGCTCCCCCTGCCACTCCCCACCCCTCCCCTACGACACGATGGCTACTTTCTATGCTCGCTGGCTTGCATAATTAAATTACACCTGTCCCAGTGGCCGCTTGTCCTTTATCCTTTGTCCTGGCTGTACAAGCGCTGCTCTCTTTTTGGCTTATTGAGTGTCCCAGAGTTCTAGACGCTACACTGTGAAAAAAGCTTTCCTAAATTCCTTAAATATAAATTAAAGATTTCTTAGTACATAATTCTTAGTCATAATGTTATATATAATATTCCCAAAAATTTAAAAAAAAAATGGGAAAAATGACCCAATATGTATATATTCGTTTAAAATGGAATTAAATATAATTAAGAATTAATTTTCTTCCGTGTATTACCTTGTTCCTGCCACCGCTTAAAAGTTCATTAACGCGCCTGCGAAGCCCAGCTACCGGAAATGTCCGAACTCAGAGCCAAAAGAGTCTATTCCGATCCGATTCGACTAAACTAGTCCAGCCCAGGCCCACCAGAGCAGTGCGTTTTGGACTTGGTGTGTTGATAATTAGCCTGGCCAACGGGCACAAAGGAGGGAATTTACAGTAGCACTGCCACATCGAGACATCGAAGCCCGAGGCGCCCCACAGTGTCCGTTTCTCGGGTATTTCATTCATGGAAACTCACGTCAAACGCCGGCTGAACCAAACTCTCTGGGGTTAATCAGAAGTTCAGATACGCTATCTTGAAAGAAACGAAAACTGGTGAAATGTATCGGGTTTCCAGCTGACTTTGATCTTGAGAAAGTATGATATAAGAAAGGTATCTGGTTACCAAAATCAAACCCCTATTGCGGTGCCTTTATGACGAGTTCTGAGGGAACTGTTATACTGGTGAACTTTGAAAGTGTGTGAAGGTTCCATAAATGAGAAGTTATAGGTTAGTTCTTCCTATGAGCTTTCTATGATGGATAGTATCTTGTTTTTATAGTGACAAACTACCAACGTAGTGCTTTCCATCTCTAAACTTCTCTATATCCAAACAATTTCCTATTCTCCTATGCCGCATCCGTTCTCAAGTTAAGGTATCACTAAATAAAAGTGTTACGGTTCGATTTGATTTCGTTTCGTATAATATTACTGCTGGACCGTCTTTCAATTTAAAACCAATTTCGGAGATAGGGAGACCGATACCTAAACGCCGATCATTAAAGGATCATTAGTGCTCATAATCTGATTATAATGCGCTCAGTTTGACTCTGTTTTAGTTGATCTTTGTTTTTTTGTGATTTTTTTATTTTGGCTTAGCATTTTATTAAGAAACTTTTACCTGGGAGTTTTTTATGGTCTTGGCGGTGCCCAATTAATGGAGCACATCCCGTTGGCCAGTCTCCAGTTCCACATCCAATTCCACACCCGTCTATCGTATGGGATCTCATCGTATCGTATGGGATTGCGTGTCAGCGACAAATCTTGGGTCTTTCGTCTGTCTACTGGGGTCATGTGAATCCGGGGAGCTAATGGTGCCGGAAATAGAATTATGAATACGTTGGCGTGCGTAATTTATGCCATTGGAAATGCTTTCCACCACGATCCCCAGTTCGAACCTCTTGCCTCTGGCCAGGGCTTTTAGATTTATCTATGGCCTAGCACTAAATAAACCACAGGATGGATCTCTGATCTCTCCTGGCTTGTTGCTTTTTGTCTTTTCCTCTCCTCACTTTTTTCTTTTTGGTTTCTGCAGTCTCAGCGTGTGCGTATAATTTACACTTGAGCTAAAATATTGATACTTGAAAAGCAATTTAGATAAGGCCCGCAGCGAGCAGACTGGAAATTCCGCTTCACACCTACCAAAAAACAAAAAAAAACAAGGAAAAAACAGGAGAAGAAGGTGTGAAAGGTATGCAGGATGGACATTAAGTGCCGGGGCCCACAATGCACTGGCAGCTGTCACCAGGCACCAGAAAAATACAGAAAACTACGTGTGCATATATGAAGGTAATGGTATAGGTATAGGTATAGGTATAGGTATAGGGATGGGTATGGGCAGGAAGAACTGGCGACGACCTTCGCTCGAGGACCTCGTTAGAAGTGCTACCAGCTGTCAGCGGACTTATAGGCCAACTCACACCTCAACGCCCCAAACGCTCCGCTTAATGAGTGAGCGATAACATCAAAAGGCCAGACATGATTTGTCCGAGACATGTGTATATATAGTATATAGTATATAGCATGGCCTTGCCTTACAAGTGCCGGATGTCCAGCCGTGCAATTAACGTTCATTTATTTTTGAATTAACATTTGATCATCGCAAGTCAAGGCGTTGCCGGTATCATTAGCAAGTTGTTCTCGGCCACCTTCATCCCTATTTAACGCCATTTTTAGCTGGCCAAACAGGAAACTGATCCTATCAGTCGAATTAAGGCGGCTTTCGGTCTCTTTCGGTCAAGTCAGCTGTTTATAATAATTCTAACAGAAAAAACAGCCGTTTGCCCAAAGAAAAAGAGGTAAGAGTAGTGTAAATGAACACACGTTTCAAAATGTGTGTTTGAAATCTGTTTTACTGTCAAACATATTGAATAAACTGAAATTTCAAGTAATTACTGCCTAAAAGCGTTAGTGAACAATGGCCCTCTCCGCGATTGCTTCGATTCCATCCTTGATTACCTTCGCAGCACTTTTGAGTGGACTAATGCAAAAGTTACAAAACACAAACTTGACCATGCTTAAGAACAAAGTTGTCGTGAGGAAATTTCCAGCTAATTTTCCACAGCTAGCATAAGAACAACTTGGCCACGGGCACACAAAAAAATAAAAATAAAGTGAAAAAGAGGCGAGAAAAAATGCAAAATGTTTTTAATGCGAACACTTTTAGCACTAATGGTGCCGGAATATTTAATTTGAGGACGCCAAAAGCGGAGCGACGATGGAGATGAAGGGCCCGAAAAGCGAATTCACATTAAGGACCAACCACCCGCCGCAGAGCATGTCAAATGTGAAGCCACCCCCACGGCGCACCACCCACTTTTCACCCACTTTCCACCCACTCCAACCACCAGAACCCCCCTCGGAGCTTTTGAGCTGGAGATGTTGGCGTAAATTTGTTAATTTGGCACCGATGACAACCAACCCAAAACAGCCCAAAGCCGGCAGTCACCACCACGTACCAGTCGAGATGGGTGGTGCAGTGGGTGGTGAGTGGATGGAGAGTGGTTGGTAGGTGGGCGTGAGCTGGTAACATGGTAACATGGTAACGGTAACAGCAACAGGCAACCCCCGCCCATTTGGGTGGCTGCTGTTCAGGTTTCAAGGACCTGCTCCAAAATGGGTATGTTGTTTATAGTATTTATACTGAACAATGGTCTTCGACGTATTGAAAAATATTTATGAAAATTCACTTTATTTGTTTAAGCTTAGAATTTTCATTATTCATTAAATTTCCCCTGTTCATTACAATAAGTTACAATTTAAATAAAAACGCTAGCCAATGTTTATATCATTATAAAACGTCCAATTGATTGGCACTCAACCTGTCGGTCCCATTTTGGGATACAAAACATTTGACAGTTATTACTATTACAATTAGTACTTCATTCTTGAACTATAAATCACCCTAAGGGGTATCGATGTGTCTTCTTCCCTTAAGATTCCTTGTTTTTTCGGCATCTTCTTTTTTCCACGCCTGTTGGTGTTGCGAGTTAAAATTGTTTTAATGTCGAGCGAACGAGAGAGAGGCAAAAATTTATGCAAATTGCGCTCTTTTTGCATATTTAAAAAGCGAATACACGAGCACTTTGCCAAAGTAATTTGTTACATAATGGTGGCCAGAAGAGCCAGGAGTCCGGAGACGGGAGACGGAAGCACCACCAGCGCAACCCGGGACCACAGAGAAGCTGCAGCATCCCGGCATCCAGCGATATCATTCCCACGTTGGGCGCCATTTTTGTTAAAAAGTTTAATTTGGCATAAGTGCGCGCCATTTTGGAGCATTTTCTTCAAATTTTTTGGGGTCATTTTTCGACGAAATGGGGGCACCTACAAAATGGTGAGCACGAAAGGGGATGCAAATTATGCAAATGCCGTTTGGCTTTTAAAATATGTTAATTTTAGTCGCACTCTTTGCGCTTCTTTTTGGCCCTTTTTAGCAAATGAGTGGGAGGCCTACAAGGGACATGTTCATAATCCATTCGTTGGTCTGAGTATCAAGTTTAAGTGTTAAAATCATCAAATTGTTTTTTCTTATGAGATCCAAGACTGCCAAATATACCTGGCATTAATGCGTAAAGTGCACATCTTCTAATGGGTAATTGTTGAAAGAATTAAAATACAGACCCGTGTTTTGTGTAAGCATTCTTCATTTTATTTTATTTATAATTTTCATCTATTTTATGCATATATTATTCTAGTATCTTTTGAAAGTACATTGAAATTTTGACCTCTCTGCTATTTTCATGTGTGCCCCATGAGCATAAATCATTTCCGTTGACTGAATGCAGATTACATAAGTCGCCTCATTGTTGGTCAACCAATTTCAATGAAACCCGCATTTTGAGTTCGCCATAAAAAGCGATTACAGCTCACTTTCGAAATGCAGCTAACACCTAAGCAGATCCAGTATATAGTATACGAGTATATGAAGGGGATATAGCTTTGGGGTGGGGAAGTGCCATAAATCGCCAGACACGCCCCACACATCCCCCAGATGTCTGGAGGAGAGAGAGAGCGAGACGGCGACAGCACTCAATATCACCATTAAGAGCTGGCTAACAAAACCGGCGACAAAAAAATACTTGTCAACCTCTAACGATAATTGAGTCATAAACTTTATCTAATGACAATTTATGCCATTCAAAACAATGCATTGAAATGGAAATAAATTTTATTCGTGCGACGTTAAATCATAATTTCGAAAAACTATGCCATAAAATGACAAAAAAAGAGAGACCCCGGTCTCATTAGCACGGTTAACTGGTAACTGGCAACAGGTAACCCCTACAGATGCCAGATCCCAGATCCTTCTTCAAGCGTAAAAGGCCGAGAGACGCGCACTAATTAACTAAAAAATTTCAATTAAAATGTCTTTTGTTCGTGTGATTTTCGCCGTTTGGCCATTAGTTCATAGCCGTGGCCAACCGGAAACTTTTGTCACCCGAAAAGTGGAAACCTGCCAGCTAATGAATGCACACAGGTCCGCCGGTTCGGTTTGGACATTTCCCCCATTTTAGTTTCATTTCCATACCATTTTTCAATCCCAATTCCACGATCTATGCACTCATTTCATTTTGGCTCGGTGTTCCCCTGTTTATTTGTTAATTTTCGGTTGTTGTCTTTATGAAAATTTCTTCATTAGCGCATAAATTAGGTTTAATTACATTTTAGTTGGCTTTATTAAAAATCACATGGCTGTGGAAGAGATCGTTGTGTCGAAAGGAAATGTCCCATAATGAGTCCCCAAATATATTTTATTATGTTTAGAATTTGCAGCAGCAGTCTAAAAGATTTATACAGTGGAATAAGATATATGACACAATATTTTGAACTACATTTTACATACAAAAAAAATGAAATATTATATAATTACCTGAATATTTTGATGATCTATTAACGTATATCCATTATACCTGCTTTGTCGCCCAATCTCGATTTTCTAAGCCTTTTCCACTTACACTGCTTTTCATTAATCACGTACCATTAACCATCAAGTCGGGCCAATTGATTGTCAAGTGCTCAGCAAAAAACGAAAGAGAGAACAATTATATTTATTTACTTTTATCGTTGCGTATTTATCTTAATTACTTTTGGTCTATTGAGTGACACGCGTCCTGCGTGTTGTACAATTCAATTTGATTCGACGAGCAGCTGAAATAAAGACAATAACAGGGAAAAAGGGGGAAAACATGCGACAACAAACCAAAAACAAAAAGAGTCAACGACAACGGCGACAGAGACAATTCAATCAATTTTAGCCATGTTATCGCCTATCGATATCCTTTTTAATGATACGAGTGGAGCGGAGTGACCAAACCTTTTTCCATATCATCCCAGTGCCTTACCTTTTGCCTTAGAGGGGCCAAGGTCTGGGCCATATCATCGACCTCATCTCAATTTACCTTCGGCTTTTCGGAGCGCTAGTGCCGAGTATGCCATCAAATAGGGCGAGGGCTGATGGAAAATGGTGTCGTTTTGATTCACCGCAAAACAAAATAATTCATCAATCATGCACACTTGACCGAATCACCAAGCGGGCAATCCAGCGGACGGACAGAGGAGCGGACGGACGACGTGTCCGGTTGTTTGGAGCTGGAAGTGGATTCCAATTTGACCATGGCACAGTGGGCTGGCGAATTCGATTACCAATCGAAAACTGCTTTCTAGGTACGACGTCCTCAGCGCTTCTCACTTTTGAATACCTTTCAATAAAACGGGCCTATCTATGCGCTTCTCAAAATGCTAACTTTGAAAAAGGTCCTAATGTGTGTAATAAACGGGTGCCTTTAAAAACTTCATTTTTGGGTTTCACCGGTTGGTTAAGTGTCATCCCACTGTCCGGTCCACGCCCATGCCAATGCCTAAACCTAAGCATTCTCATACCTGGCACACTCACTCGAATTAATGTGTGACCCTGCTGTTACCCCTTCCAACTGACCCGCCCGTTTTCTCTGGACCACGTTAGTGCCTTTTTGAACGGCGTTAGATTGCCGTCGCCGCAGTTGACAGCGTCGCATCCTTTTTGGCCGAAATTGATAGTCTACCGTGTGACAAATTATCATCAATCAATTTGAGCGTTGCGTGGGCCGCCTTCGATTGCCACGCCCACGTTAATTTTATTTTAGTACATAGTTAACAGCATAATTATGTGGGAAACAGTATATGCTTTTAGTCACTACACTGAATCATAAGTACAACTTATTAAAATAGCACAACATGATATCGCAGTGGGCAATGGCCAGCATGGTAACGAAGCGCACTAAAAGGCTATGCAAAGGCTACTGTATGTAAACGAAAAAATAGAAATGTTGTGATGGACCCATAACACCTAGTGGCATTAACCCAAGGTAAATCCGTTTTGTGACCATCTAGCGATCTCTTGAGGGAAACCCCTGTGGAGTGGCTTGTCTCAACTATTTCTTCAGATTTATCGATCGCCAATCAACGACTTTCGCACGCTTAACGACTGAATAATTTTAAGCAATTTAGCAGGGGATTCAGTGAAGTGAAGGGTCGCAGGGCGAGGTGTTCAGAGTGAATGGTGAGCAAATTGACAAACGTTCAAAATGTAATCAATGCGAGATGCGTAAACCGAAACCGACACCACACCAATAACCCATACCATACAGTACCATACCTGCTGAGACTCTGCGATCGGGTGGATATATTGAATGAATCGGGTATGTGGAGCAGGCCACTTTTGACCAAGTTAAGTGCTCATTAATGCGTAACACGGAGATTGGCTTCAAAAGCCATGCACCGAATGCCTTTTAATTGTTATTAAATTACCTTTTGCCAGAGCCCATAGCGAGTTCACATGCCTGGACTGACTGGACTGGAGTGAAGTGAATGTGAGGACCACACGGGAGTCACTCAATCGAATACACCCCACTCTACACTGGGAAAATAAATGTCTAAATGCTCAACTTGTAGATCAGACACTTTATAACATAAGTACCAACTTGAAAAAATCAAATTAAAATTGTGTGGTAATCTTTAAAATAAAACAAATATATCATTGAAATGGTTTAATTTATATATTCTCGAAAATGGAGGTGAACTTTATGTACTAGAGGATCCTTTCATTTTCCACAGTGCCTCCTATCCGCGTATGTGTGCACAAATGATATTTAGCGATCTATTGTTGCGACGGGCTTTCGCCAAAGAAGACGATGATTTTGCATATTGTCGGGGGTTAGTGGCAAGTTCAATCAACTATAATGCGAAACCCAAGCCCGAGGCCCAGAAGCCCAAGCCGAGAAGCCCGCGGCCATTTCGCCAGCTACTGATGGAGTAAAAATAAAAATAAACCAAGCGAATACATATATCGGAAAGTTAGGGTTACGTCCACTTGTAATGGGTTAAAAATCGAAATCGAAAACCCAAATTATTGACACTTGAGGAGAGAAGGTCGACGCCTGTCTTCAACTCTTTTTCGTGCCCGAGCTACCGAAAAGTGTTCATTAATGAAACTTAATTGATTCAATTCATTAATCATTAACCACGGCCCCCAGACAGCCAGAGGATGTGTTTACCCCTCTCTCTCTCTCTCTTTCTGTCTAGCGCAGTAGCCCCGTCTCTTTCACCGTTTTCCATCCAGAGGGCGGGCATTACTTCCGGTTGGCGTTAAGGGTTAAGTCCTTCAGATGACGCAGCTTGAAACAATTTTAAGATTATCCAGACTCCTCTGAGACTTTCACTTAATGTTGGGGAAAAATGGGGGAGTAGTTGGGAAATAATCATCGATTCAAATGGAGAATCCGAAAAGCGGGCTGTTGGTCTCGAGTTACTAAGTCGTAAACTACAAACTATTCATATATCATCTTCCTAAAGGGCCAAATATTAAATAATGGTTAATATTACAAAAAGCCACTTCATAATCACCCTTTAAAAAGAAAAATATTTTTTAAAATAATTCTGATATTTAGAATATAATAAGTTTATTTTTAAGAACCTAACTAATTTTATTGGACTTAACTCCACTTAATAATTACATGACCTACTTAGAGACCAGAGGTGCTCAATCTCCCATAGATAGTGTATTCAATTATGCATTTTTGATTTAAAATGTGCGCAGGCGCAGCTCGAAGAATGGAAAAGTGACAAATTTATGGATCGGCTTGGGCTTTCCACCTCTCTTTTTTTATTTTCTTGTTTTGACAATGAAAACTCTTCTCCTCCACTTTGATGTGCCAGCGATTGGCTTACCCACTCGAAAATAGGTGTTAGTCGAGGAGCGGGCATTGTTTGTGGTTGTTAAATTTATGTTTGGCTCTTAGCTAAATTCAAATTCTATCGCTCAATTATGTTGAGATAAAAGGAAATTGCTGCGACATTAACACTTTCTTAATCTGATGTTCTGAATTTATGTGCGGCCATGGAATTTTGAGGCGGCGTCTGGTCTCGTACCGCCGAAAAATCAGGAGGGAAACAGGGGAAAAGCAGAGCTCGGATGAATCTCAAGACCCGGCGACTTGTCCGATGTCGCTGCATTAATGCCACGCGCACACTAAGCGGGCCAAAGTCAAAGAAAATCAGAGGACCACGCTCTGTGTGTTGTGTGTGCTTGGGCTGTTTATTTTAAAATTTATTACCAAAATTATCGACTAAACGATGCAAGCAAAAACAATCGATAAAAGTGAATTCTTCGCTTGGGACCCCGAAAAAGGCGAGGATGGGGGAAAAACCTTTTAATTTGCTTGTAACAAAAATTTGTTATCTCCTAAACTGTGCCATAAAAAACGAGAACGAAAAAGGCCGCGGCCGCAGTGCCGAACCCAGATCCATTTTAATATATCACACACAGGGACAGGGAGGCTGAAAACCAAAAAAATAAAGCGAACAAAAATGAAGAAAACTGAGTCCGAACTGAAAACTGGACGAGGCCATGGGCCACCAGACACTTAGTCTGGAATTGGGTTCGGTTTTCAGGCCTCAGCTCTTCGGTGGTTTTGGGCTCTTGGGTTTTGGGCCTGGCTTTTCGTTTCAGGCTCTTAAAAGGTGTTGATGTTTAAGTTTAACATTGTTTCTCGTTATCGTTATAGTTTAGTGGCAGCGACAACAAAAGCGGTCCAAATAAAACCGAACAAACCAAAGGCCAAAAGAAAAAAAACACCCATCCAGCTAACACCGAAAAGTAACCGAACTTGGCTAATTGATGCAACTTTTATGACGGCGGGCGGCTCCAGTGTTTCGGATTGGGATTGGGATTCGGATTCGGGCTGGTATTTTTAGCTCACACGTTTACAACCCGCCGATAAGCATCAGCAATGCTTCAGATAACAGCAACAACGACTGGGGCACACTATATACACATATAGCTACGTGTATGTATGTGTGGATGTGGATATACATATGTGCACTCGTATATAGTCCCTGGATCTCTGGACCGTGTGTTTGTATCTGGAGCAATCGCGTACAACTTTTACATTATGCACTTTTGAATACATCTTGTGCAGATAAGGCTCAAGTTCTGGACCTGGAGCTAAAGTCGCTGGGACTCACGGGGTATCGCTGGGGCATGTCCATTTGTTGCCCACAATTGAGTAGAATATGAATATTACCTTCAAATTGGAGGATTCAAATGTGGTGTATATAATATTCTTCTCTATTGATATTTTATATAAATATTGATATGTTTTAAGAATCGATGTTATTGCAACTATTAGCATTTAGAGTTATCCCAATTGAATTCAGTTCCTGTATATATTTTCAAAGCGCCTTATGATTTTATAATGGGTATTCAGTCGACCCGAAGTCATTGGTCGTCCAGTTCCTGGGGTTCCTGGGTTCTCGTCTCCGCTAAAATATATTCATCACCGAGGAACTGATAGGAGGGCAGAGCTTTAATGAATGGCCACATGGAGAGTCCAGTTCCGCACCTGAGTCGAGATGAAATGAGTTGAGCTGAGTCGAAGGTAGGTAGGTGTGCTAATTGATGTGCCATCTCCCCATCGCCATCTGCATCTGCGCGAGGAAAGAGTGTTGGGGACGGAGAAGGTGGAGGATGGAGATGGAGATCGTCGTTTGAGGATGGTGGATGGAGGACTGATGACGGAGGACTGCAGCCTGAGGACGAAAGAGGACTTTGGCGCACGTCATCCTGGTGGACGCGTGGGCTTATCGCGGTCCAAACTTTTCGGGGCGTCATAAAGTTGCACGTTGTCAAGAGCCCGAGAGTCCGGAGAGCGTTGCCTTCGCTTTTTGAGCCTCTTTGAGCCATGTTAATGCATCAATCTGGCCAGGAAGAAAGGCAGAGAGGCCAGGAACTATTTGATTTATGTAGATGCCTGTAACCGAGGTTGAATGTGAGCTGAGGAATGCTGGATGTGTAACAAAGAGAGTGCCAGACATCGAAGGGGGGAAAGGGGAAGTCTGTTTAAAGGAATATCAATCGCATTTGTTTGCTACATTAAAACAAAGGGTCCCATACTTTCAATTCCATTCAACATAGAAGAGAAATCGTTTAAATCAGACAGCTTGTTTAATGTTTCGCAACGTTTAGTATGTCTTTGTTCATTGTTGTTCTAAACTAAAATCAAATATTTATAAGAGCTGTCACCCGGCTAAATATAAAATTGAATCAAACAAATCATCCCACTCTACGAATAAAAAACCCTAAACTTGGCTTATAATCCAACTGCAGATACCAAAAAAACGAAGCCATTCAAAAGTCGCTTAGTATATAGTATATGGCGGTGTTACCATGACAAAGAAGAAATCGTAAGAAAAATTGATTCGAACAATGCGCACACGAAATCTATAACCATAACCATATAAAATAACCGACAGACATGAGCACACAAAATATTTATGCAGCGAATACCGTACGAATGGCGAATATCGAATAATGAGATTCGAAAATAAATAATTTAGCACTTATCTTTAAGCAAAATGTTAACTTAATTAGATAATTACTTTAATGTCATTTTAAACAAAAACAAATGCGCTGTCGTCGCACTCCGTTTCGATATTCCAAAATCCGAGATTGGATCGGGGCATTAACGCACACACTCACCGTTTTTTGACTGAATGAACGCTGGAACAAAAGGAAGTGGAGGGGACAAGGAGGAGGAGATGAAACCAAGATCGAACTGAATCGAATCGAATCGAATCGCATTCGAATCGAGTTGAAAACAAAACGTGTCGCCATCATCATCATCGCCGTCGTCGTCGTCGCCGTTGTCTCCCCGAAACTTAATTAATGCACAATCTTTTATATTGTTGGAAATTGACTTAAATTATTTATTAGCGAATAAAATTAAAAACTTAACGCCATAAAAGTGTTAAAACCACTTAGCAAGCCATTTGCCAAAGCCACATCACATCCCCCTGCTGGGCATCCGAATCCCCACAACCACAACCACATCCAAATCCACATCCAATTCCGATTCCGATTCCACATCCACAATGCCCCCGAGTCGAGGGCAAAATCATTTATATGCGTAAAGCCTTTGTCAGAAATCGCTTCATTTGACAAAAATAAAACCCAAATAGAATTGACAGTGCGTGCCGTTGGCATAAGGACTACATTTTTTTTGAGTAGAAATCTCAAACCAAACCATTCTTTGTATTTGTATATCATCTTCTAAATACTGAGATATATCACTTGATAATAATACAAGTTTTCGCCACTAAGTTAACTGCCGTCTACTGTAATGGTACAAGATCATATTATTACAAGAGTGTGTTTTTAAAAATAACTTCTAATAACTGAACATAAAAATATAAAAACCAAAAATGAATTTTTCCTAAACAATACCCATTCTAAACTATAGCTCAAACCTTCAAATTATTTCCAATGTCTATTAAGATTGTCCTGTCTTTATTGCCACGTAACGCACTGTCCATCTATTAGTACGTGCTGCTTTAGAAGTCTTCGATTTGAAGCGCAACTTGGCTGTGTTTCAATAAATTAACCCTCGAGAGCAGTTCGGATCTTCGGATCTTTGGATCTGCGATCTTGGGCCACTTGACAAGTCAGCGCCCGATTGCTTCACCTTTAACGTTTTGCGTTTTGATTTTGTCATTTTTCTTGTTGATATAAATATGCCTGCGATTAGCATAAAAAAGCAGTTAACAATTTGTACAACATTTATCTAGTTTTTCATTTAGCTCTCTCGCCCCGCTCAATCGCGTATGGATTTTAAGTGGTCTTTTGTATAATGTGTAGGATATGAATGGCAGACCGTATATGTCTCTGTCTCCAAAGTCTGGGGTCTGGTCATGGGGCCAAGTTGGCTTTTTGGCCCGGATTAAGCCTGGTTCATTCATGCTTTGCAGGTGGAGAGGTGGAATGTGCCGCTGACGGCCATAAACTTTCATTATTAAGACCGTTTTTGATCGCAACCGACTACGGGAACTTGACTTGTGGCCAAGGTTCGGTCTTCGAACTTTGTATGTGCATAGTGTTGACGAAAAGGAGAGCGAGCGCTTAATAGGGCTTAAGTGGTGAAAATTAGAAATTTGCTCATAATAGATCTAGTTTGCAGAGATCGAAGACAGTGGGGCTCAATACGCACTTAAACTTAACTTACTTACCAACTTAAGTACCGCGAAATGAATATGTTTTAAGACGAATTCCGCCACAGAACCGAAAAATGCTCATATGCAACATTAATTGTTATCGTCTGGTTGTAATCAAATACGGGAATTGCTCCACAAGCAGCGTTCTAAAATTCATTTGGTAATTCGAAACGCTTACAAAGTTACGGGAGGCACAGTGGGAATTCTTTGCGGCAAATGAAAAGTACATCAAAATAGTAATCAAAAGTAATTTGCAACAGCAACAGCAAACAGAAATGGGCGACAGGCGGCCACTTGAGTCCTTTTTTGAACAGGGGTCCTGAACACACCATATACCATACCATACCATAGCATATAGACCGTATGCCACAGGACGACGGGGTGCTCGTCCTTCCAATTCCACTTCCACTTGGTTTACCGCGCGCATCAACACCCTCGGCTAATTGATGACAAATTATTATGAGCTGCCGCCTCGCACCCAAAGCCAATTTTGATGAATGGAAATGGAAATGAAAATGGAAATGGGAATGGATGTGCATGTGGAAATCGACAGGCAAATGGAAATGGAAAATGAAAAGTCCGTATGCCAACTGACGCGCCTGACAACTGTCAAATTAGCAAATGAGCAAAGCGAGCTGCCTCACAACAATGGCAAATTAAGGCCAGGAATTACCATTTTGCATACATACAATACAAAGCCAAGGACGAACAAAGGACAAGCGGGGGTTGATCGAGGGGTTCTCGAGTGCCAACAACGGTAATGCAGGGGGATTAGGGGGCACTTTTGTTCGATTTGGCAACGAAATCCACTTAACTCAAGCTGACACCCAGTTGCTTTACTACGCATTTGTATGTTAATTGAAATTAAATTTATCAGAGAATTAACAAGTAAAGTTTATTTATTTATTTATTATGATAGATAGAATAGTTTACAAAACTAGACTAACTTAAATAGTATAGCATTGGCTACGGGGCCTACAGCTATATCGATTTACAATGCTATTATATCATAATTTAGTTAATATAAAATTTGCTAACTAATTGCTGGCTTGCCACAAATAAAGTTATTATAGATTTTCGTAGTTTTTTAGTTTAAAATATATAGATGCATTTCTTATACGACTTCAGACTGGTCAATTCCTCTTAATAACAAAATGGTTCATTAAATACTTCTTGCCATAGTTTTTGCTATAAACTTTTAAACATTTTTTAAACATACCGATAAATACATTACATTTAAAACTAATTTGTGAAATCCCATCTATTATACAAACAACATTGAGAATTAAAATAACATGAAAGGCTCTGCACCGTTCTCCATTCGCCCCTTCCCGCCGATCGATCAACCCTCGGCGGTCCTTTTCGCCTTTGGCCTTCTGCGTGCCGACTTATTGGGCCTGCTGTTGCCTTTTCTGTTGTAGTTGTGTTGTATTTTTATTCCTGGGCCTTGACTTGGCACAATTGTATCCGTAAATTGGCTCAACTCGAGTCGAAGTCGAAGCCGTAATTGGATACCGATGTGGCAACTGTTTGCTTTCCGCGGCCTTTGTTTTCCGCACAGCTTGAGGTCCATTCAGGACTCTTTTTGACCGACTGACTGAGTGAATGACAGGCGGCAGGACTTGCTTTTAGTTTTGTGCACCATTTACCACTTACGATTTACGATTTACGATTTACATGACCGCGGGCGCAGTTTAGTCACACTTCAGTTGCCCCCCAAAAAAGTAGTGAAAGCCAAATACAAAAGTAGGTACTCGCATTCTTTTTTGGCCACGTGCCGCACTCTCGACCTGGCCAAACAAAAGCTTGACTTTTGGCGCCTTTCGAGCGTGTATTACCCAATATACACACACATATCCTGGGACCACACACAAGCTCGGCTAACGGCACTTGGCCACAAAAAAGTGCACAGCACATAATATCGAAGCTCCGGGAAAGTATCGGCTTACTGCCATATCACATCGCCACGTATGGGATCGCCTTTTCAGCCATCATCATCGCATCATCATCATCGTCGCCGCCGCTCGGCTGTGAGAACCTTTTGACATTGGCGTGTGCCCCACGAAGGCGATGGAATCAAGTTTTGGTTTTGGATACCCTATGGAGGGGTATGTTAAGCTGGGGATTGCAGAGATGATAATCCAATCGCAAGAGACCTGATTTAAATGGACAAACTGAGAAGTTAATGCTTTATACAACCTCAACTTGAGCTCGAAAGACAAATGATTTTCATGGAAGTGGATTTTCATGAAGTATGTATGTTATCTTTGAGCAAATGATTTTCCAGGATAGCCACCTGGTTCGGCTGATCCTGGATCTAGGCTTCGTGAATTTCATGCACAGACTGATGATTGCCTTTTGCAGTTTGCACAGTTAGAATTGATTGAAAAACCGAAAACCGAAAACCGCAAATGCAATTGCAGAGCGAATTGCAAATCGAACGCATGCAAATTGGGCCGGCGGCTTCAGTTGGCATCGGTTTTTCAGTGGCAGGTTCAAAACCAGTAGCCGCCAGTGGGTCCATGTTCGTATTTGAGGTCCAGATTCCAGATGCCCCGTCCATTCGAAGAAGTTTTAGAGCAACTACAGAGGGCAGTGCGGCAGATTGGCAGCGTTTAACTGGCGGCGACGACCGACAAATCGATTTTTCTGATCCCTGGCGCCACATAGCCCATTCACAGTAATTTAAAGGCATCGGGATCCGCTGGAGGAATATATATTCTCGTATCTCGGCATTGACATAACCTTGCATCGCCCGACTTGCCCCTTTGACCAAACATAAATCTCCGTTGACTTCCTGACCTCCGCCATCTAATTCGATAAACACACGCATTTAAGCGCACAAATTTATTGATAACGGAAGCTCCCAAAATCTCATTCCCGTCAACCCCCTGGTGACTCCATGTGGGTACATGCAGAGAAATACTTGGTATACTTATATTCTTACAGGGTTACAGAGCATAAAACTATATAAATTGTAAAATAGGATGGTACACAAATAATATTATACGTTTTAAAATATGTTAGTGATATTCAATGACAGTGTGTGCTTGAGGTAACAAATAAACTCTTTTACTTTACTTTTGTATTATGTTACAAGTTTAAAAATATTAAAATAATATTTTATCAAATCGAATAACACAATAATGATAATAAGGAATCAAATGTTTGATTTATTTAATAATTTAATTGTTTGTATATGTTTTAGCTGACTGTGGGCATTACGTACCATTTTCTCATCGATTCGATGTTCGCTTTGTGCACAACAAATCGCCTGTGTAATGAAGCAGCATCGCCTGCTCCATCCTGAATCCCAACATCCTGGCATCCTCACATCCTGACATCATCCTGGCATCCTGTGACAAATTAGCCTCACAAAGAAGTCGTTGGAGGATGGCATGGGGTAAAAAGCGGGCGAACTTAAGGCGCATCCTGGCCAGAAAGTTGTCAATTAACTGGGGAAGAATGGGGTGGTGCAGAGTGGGTGGTTGGGTGGTTGGGTGGCTGGGTGGTTCAGTGGTGCGGTGGCAAGGACGACGGCAAACGCATTGCAATTGCTTCCGGTGTGAAAGCACTTTGTTAGCTCGGATGCACAAAAGACACAAATTTGCCAAACTCGCCTGAATGCGACAAATGGCATTGCACAATGGAGGCAATCGTGGAAAAGAGTGATAAAATCAAACAGAGTCATTTAAATTCATGATATTCCGATATCCTCCTGATATTGTATCGACTACATAAGCCCTAAATATAAAAAAATACCCAACGAATTGGATAAGCACTTAAATTAATGTTATTGTGATTTCCACAACTACATTGTTGTGAGGAATTGGGGCGAAAATCTGAGAGCCATAAAACGTCATTTTTGCATACATAAACATTTATTATTTTCAATCTTCTAACATTATTCTAATCTAATAGTTCACCACCGAATATAATGTTAGTTAGATTACTAGCCCATAAGGCTTAATTTTAATCTTTTATAATGCTATAACTAAACCCAAATACACCCCTATTAGTTACCCCAAGTGATACTATCAATATTTGTATTAGCGAATTTTCAACCGAGTCAACTCCATTTGCGGGATTAGCTTGAGAAAGTTTGGAGCCGCTTTGTTTGCCCAATCAACTGTGAGATGACAACAAAAATATGCAAATAACCACCACCATTAGATTGTGTACATAGGTATAGCCTCCCACTGGCCCAAAAGTCCTGGCCCCGCGTTCCCAGTGAAAACTTTCGCACGGTCTGACGATTTGACGGGCCACTCATAAATTTATAAGTACTCGCACTCGAACTCGAACTCGTATCGTCGCTCTCTTGGCACTCATAAAATTTTTAAATCGATGCGAAAAAACCAAATTGTATTCAAACCGCAGCGGCGTATAATCAATTTGTTACAGAGGCGTTATGCAGACGTTTCTACGCACAAATCCAAAAGACGAAATCAAAAAAATACCCCATCGACACTTGACTTGGATGACGACGCAGCCACTTCACGCAGAGTTCCAAAGTCGAAATTGATGCCAGTTTGCTTGAGAATCCGGATCCGCATCCGGATCAGTATCCGGATGAGGATGAGGGCTCAGCTTCGGACTTGGGAAGGAGCAGGGATACTTGGCCAGGGGTTGTGTGTGTGCCACTCGAAGGCAGCGCAAATTGAATTCGCTTAGCCACAACCCCATAAATTAAAACATTAACCAAGGCGGCGCTGTGCAGAAATTGAAATTGTCATAAAAGTAGCGAAAATGGCAAGCGGCATGTAAACAGCCAAAACAAACAGCAACGGGGTAGGTCCTTGCACCAGCTAGAGATGGCAGTGTGATCGGACTATCAAGGATATCGGTTGACTTGGGTTTTTTTAAATTTGATGGATTATGCTAATATATAGAACATTCTAAGAGGTAGCTTGTAGATTTACAATTGTTTATTAAAAAGGCTAGATTGTTTTCTATAATATGAAACTTGGCACTTAATTATTTTCTCCAATAGCTTGTAAAAATATTTTCAACATTTATTAAAAACTTAATAAATATATTCATTTTGTAGCTAGTCATATTTGTTCCCTTGCCATGTATAACCAAAAAGTGAACTATCCATGAACTCGAAAAAATCTAGTAAAACAAACTCTTTAACCCACTTAGTCAGCAGTTAACCCAAGAGCGCCGCACGTTGCCATCTCTATGGTGCTGATTTCCATGCAGGGTGGAAATCCCTTCCGTTCCCGGCAAGTCAATTAGAAACGTTTCGACACTCGAGCGGCGAGCGGCGTCTTTGCGGAATCGGAAGCGGAATTGCGATTGGCGATGGGGTGGGGCTCACTTCTTGGCAGGATGAGGACCAGGACCCTTGGCAAATGTTAACAATTTCTAAGTGAGCAGTTTAGTGGCCGCTTCCCAGGCCAAAATGCAACAGTTCCTCGAGTGGCCCTATCGAGTTGCGATTTGCGCTCGAACCCTTGAGATTTCGACTGCGACTTTGCGGCTCGTGTGTCAGCTCGCATTAGGCTCAAGATCGCAGAAAGGTCCTTCAGCCGTCGACGAGTCCTTCAGTCCTGTGCAAGACAAAGGCCAGTTCTGGATTGCTCTTTTTTTTCTTCGTTTTATTATTACTACACACAATAGACGTCTTAGGACTAGGCACAAAAAAAAATTGTAAAAAAAATACTATATTGTTTGGAAAAAAATCGTGTTGCTTATGTTGTTGATCTGCTATGTATGTATGTACAAAAATCATTTACAAAAATTTACAAAATTGCATCTATAGCTAGGTTTAATTAAATATAGAAAAAAAAGATTTATATATAGGTTTATTTTTTGTTCACAATTACTGAGGGGTTATTCTTGGAAACAGATGAACATGGGGAGTGTCTAATACTGTTACTTTTTGGGTAATTCTATGTTAATCTTTTCGTGGAATTTATACAAATTTTATTTAGTTTACCACAAACATATTTTCAAATACATTTTTAGTGGCAGTACAGACATGATTTTTAATGTTTTTTAGCAAGCACGTCTTATCTACAGCTGTGTCAAAAATAGTGGTAACTATAGTGGAACTTTTCACAAGTAATGAATTTATGATTGGTCGTTAAAACTCTTGCTGACATTTTGAATGTGGTAAAAAGTTTTGACATAATATCTAAAAAGGTTTGCAATTCTTGGGAAACCACATATATTTATCTTAAAACCTTTACCTTCAACGCAGCTGTATATGCTTAAAAATCGTATCTATGTCTATGTGTATTTAAATTTTATGTTGCACTTTAAAATTAAAAAAAAAAAATGTGTTCCAAATTTTATCGAAAAGATGTTCACCATATTTCATAGTTCTCAAATACACACCACCCACTTGCTTATTTCTTTAGACATTTTTGTGAGATCGAACTATGAGGAGGGATGAATTCTCCCGGAGATTCTCAGACCTCCAGGGCCAGTTCCTCCTCATCATCCTCGTCCCGCTCTCGTTCCCTTTCGCGCTCCCGCTCGATGTCTCGCTCCTCGTCGCGCTCCCTGTCCTCCTCCTCGTTGATGCGTTCCCGATGCGGCGGGCTACCCGGATTTAGGGGCGGACTGGGCGTGATCAGGCGCTGGCGACTGCTGCTGCTGGTCCGCTCGCAGTCTGCTTCGCTATTGGCGCTCTGGCTGGTCGCTGGGGAGCGGGACGCTGCTGGCGGCTGTTGCTGCTGCTGTTGGGCACCGGCTGATGCGGCCGCTGCCGCTGCAGCGGCATAGTAGCCGCTGAGCATGGGTGCTGCGCCAGGCGGCGGGGGAGCGGGCATGCCCGGTAGCGCCATACCCGGCGGTATACTTGATGGATACATCCGGTACGAAGTGGGGAGCGAGGGCTTTTGCATGGCTGCTGCAGCGGCTGCCTGGCGGTAATAGATATCGATCGCGGAGGGCGTGGCCCCGTGGGGCGATTGGGCAGCAGCGGCGGCCGCGTATGGCCAGGCGCTCAAATAGGGCGTGGCACCGCCGTACAGCCGCTGAAAGGCCGCATAGTTGCCAGCCTCGGCCAGCAGTTCCAAGCCAACCGCTGTTTGACGCTTCCATTTGGTTCTGCAATTAAAACAAAAAAAGAGATCTAAATTAAACATTTGAAATATTTTATAATTCTTCAAATAATCTTGATGAACATGAACAAGAATTTATTTAGTAAAATATCATTTCCTAAATCTGTAAAGGCCCATTTATTTTTTAAACATTTTCTGAAAAAAGAATTCAATATGCAGTGAAATCCATCGAGTCCTCAACTTCATCCTCGTCCTCTCGATTAATCATGGCATAGTAATGCCTAGTCATTCGAGGCCTCTTAACCCAAAATATCCCGCCGTGCGGCCTGGAGGATTCCGCCCCGACTGTTTATATTTCGCACTTAATTGTTTTGTCATTAATCTTGTGCCAGCCCACTAAAAAAAAAAGGAAATTGGAAATACAGCTAGCCGAAAACTGAAAACCGAAAACTCAGGCCTAATTGGCAGCGACCCGCCCTTCTTTTTTGGCAAATCCTTTAATTGTTCAAGGCGCCAGAACTTCGACCAAACTAGAACTAGAGCCAGGTCGGGATCGTTTATTTTTTTACAATTTTTGCCCATTCATCGTAATATCCTTACGAACAGCAGCTGTGAAGTGTTTTGGCCTAATGGGATATATCATGAGTTGACTTTGGGCGAGGTTATGACAGCCTAAGGTTTTTGTTTGTTTTTCCGAATGCTCATTGAATTTCTGACTACCTTTCGGAAGGGAAATTGGATTAGGGAATATAAGATAAATTCTTATCTTCGTTGTTTAACCAAGGCGAAATTAGGTAGTTAGAACCCCTCTAATGTGTAAGTGCAAGTTCGACTTGCATAAATATTTTTACGAAATATCAGATAAGCGCAGTAAATTATAAATACACTATACGATTGCACAAAATCAGCTTATTGACGCCTTTGCTTAAGGAACTAAATTATGCCCTCATATATATATATATATATATATCTACAAGCCGTGCTACACTATTTTCACATCTAAAAATACATGAACATGGAAAATGTATAAAAAATAAAATAAAGCCCGCAACCCCCTTGGAGAATTCACACAGCCATCAGTCATATCCGGTTGCGTTTTGCGCCGTCAGCTACGCAAGATGTTGGTCTGCTGCTCCTCATCTCCCATCTCCCACTCCCAGTCCACAATTCACAATTCCCAATTGTTGTGGTAAGCATTCTGTGCTCGAAATTGTGACAAGTCATTGGGCAATAATTAAAAACGAAAATAAAACGCGATCGAACGTAATAAGGCGGCAATCGAGACGAAAGACTTAGGCAACAAACTTGCACTGAGAAAAATACGCAAAAACCAGACGCCTCATTTGCCGAAGAGAATTTTTCGTTTAACGACTCGCACCGCAAAATGAAGCAAATTAAGCAATCAGCATAAAAAAAACACTGCCAACGATAAGGTGATGAATGCTGAAGAGCAAAAAAAAAAGAGGAAAAGCAGCCGTTAAGAGGAATTTTATTGGAAAACTGCGCGAAGAAATGGGCGCAACGCATTAAAGGCGCTGATTACCGAACACTCAGAGAGCCCCCGTAAAAACCCCCCTAAGCAGTCCCCATTAAACCACAAAGCGTGCCGCTCACCTGCGATTCTGGTACCAGGTCTTCACCTGGCAGTCGCTCAGCTCCAGCTTGTTGGCCAGCTCCATGCGATCCTGCACGCTGAGGTACTTCTGCCGCTCAAAGGACTTCTCCAGCGTCTGCAGCTGGTGATCCGTGAAGGCGGTGCGCGCCTTGCGCTGCTTCTTGCTGAGGCTCAGGCTTAAGTGCGACGAGGAGTCGCCGTTCGCAGAGCTGCCGTTTTTCATACTGTCATCGCCATCGTCGTCCTTGCCACCTGCGAATATATGGAATTAGGATAAATGTTAAGAAATATTTAAACAAGACTAAACCTTTAGAAATATCCATATTTAAGTACAATTTCAGTTTTCCGTTCTAATTCGAATGTTGAATGTTTTTGCTTAGTGAACTTCGTTTGAAGAAACGACAAGATATCTATTGTTCCGAGACCCCCTTTTTTTAGACGTATCCCCCTGACATCACTCATATATTTGCAATTTTCTGCAACATTTACGCGCTTTTTCGCTCATTTATGGCCGGCCAACATGCAACAAGACCAACTGCAGCAACAGCAGCAACAGTTGCAACTTTGCAGCAGAACCAGCAACAGCAGCAACTGCTGCATGTGCATGTTCCTGGTGCAACATTGTTGTTGGTTCTGCCGCTGCTGCTGTTGCTGCTGTCTTCTGCTAATTTGCAATTAAACAGTTTATGAGCACAAATTACAACAACAACAAACAATTATCAGCATTACTTTGATGGATATGCACAGTGAAGCTCGCCGCTAAGGGACGGCGATCAGAGTGCGACCCCGACCTGCACTTACGTACATGTAAGTCGCTTAATGAAGTGGCAAGCCTGTAAAATTTTTATTTTCTCTAAATTGTTTTTCCACTTATCGTTGCTAACAATCATTTTTAGTAAGAATGTTAATTTCGCAACAGGAAATAATATAAACAAATATTTAAAAATATTACGGCGCACTTTGTTACCTTCTAATTAAACAGTAGAAGAACAAATTTTCGTAAATTGTTTAAGTTAATGTAAAAATATATACAATTTGCAAATTTTATTATTTTTGAGTGTTTGACTTCGTGTGCTTAGCCAAAAAATTCTTTCCGTGCTTTTGAAAATCACTTGAGCTTGAAAATCTATCAGAAATCTGTTTTACTTTGTTGAATGCTTCACTAATAACGAAGGCACTTTCTGTAGCCGACCACGCCCCCATCTTCCGCCTTCTGGCTTCCTCTTTCTCCCGTGGCAACTCCCACTCCCCGCATCACCTCCCCCCTCTTTTAATGCATTAACAACCGTTCCCCGAAGAAGTTTGACTTTCGAAGCATTTCCGCAATTTCTGTTCCACACTTGCAGAGCTTGTAGTGCCCCCTCTTTCTGCCGCAACTCGCCCCCTCTCTTTCACTCAGTCTTTCTGCCCCTGTTTTCAGATGGTGCGCCCCCCTTGCAGTTTTTACATTCGCATTTGTAATTAAGTGCTTGTGGCTAAACTGTATTAAACATGCTTAAGTGTGCAGCTCCTATTGCCCCCTCTCTTTTGCTCCAACGCCGCCCGGTCTCCTTCTTTTCTCATTTTTTCGTAGTTGCTGCTTTTTGTGTTTGCATTATAATTGCGCAAGCGGCAGTAACCATGGGAAGAAGAAGCAGCCGTAACACATTTGCAATTGGCCTTTTTGCATTTTAATTAAAGAATATAAGCAATGTTCTTCTTCCAGACCTTCTTACTCCATTCCACTTCCACACCACCACCCCTACAGACCCCTTTACCCCTCTGTTTTAGCTAAACGTTTATCAACATTTTGATAATGTTGGCGTTTAGTGCAGTCTAGTAACAACAGCAACAAAAGAAAACGTTGCAAGTGCAGCAGCAACATGAGAAGCGAGTGGGCTTACATAACGGTGGTTGGCTTTTCGTGTTACCTGCATTATAATTTGTAATTATTATTGTGGCTGTTGGGTCTGCGATTTAACATTTCCTTCACGGAAAACGGCTGGAAAATTATGTTGGAAAATCAACAACGAAGCCTTTACTGCTCTACAATTAACTATGAGAACCTTGTACTTAAAGCCGTTCGTACTAGTACGAATAATAATCATAGCCCGTTCTTAAAAGCAGTTTTTCTAATTTCACCAAGCCATCAAACGTTAAAGCTCTCATTATTTACCCATGAAAAACGTGGGTAAGGGCATACGCCATATCAATCAAGAGTTAAATAATATAAATAAGAAGCAGTGCCGAAAAGAAGCCGAAGCAGACTGCAAAATAGAAACAAAAGACTTGGGCAACGAACTTGATTCGCTTTTGCGCTTTTTGTGGCGCACGTGAATTTTTCGTGGATATCCATTAAACATTTTGCGGATTAAGTGGATGAGCTTCGTCTGCCCTGTTTTGAGCCATATACACCGCATATGAATACGTGATCTTGGAAGCCAAAGCAAAAGTCTGGCATTCCTGAAATGCCAAAATATGTGAAAGACGATGCCCGAAAATATCAATTTCAATATTGAAACTCTTTTCGTATTTTATTTTTTTTAGCACTCGATGGAGGCATTGAAGTGGCAGGAGTTACCCCGGCCACCATCCTGACCCACCGATAATTTTTCGAGATCCACCCTTTTTTTCGATCAGTGTACGGTTCGATGGGCAGAGAACAAGCTTTTGGGTCAATTTCAAACGCGGTGCGAAGCACGGATCGACGTTTGAGCCTCGTAAAAAACGCCAAGGTGGGTAAAAAAGGATCAAAGAAGAAGAAGATCAAGAAAGAGGTGAGCAAAGACGAGGAGAAGGAGGGAGCGCAAGAATGAGCAACAACTGTCGCTCGCACGCGTCTCAAGTGACACGCGAGTACTGAGTACATTAACATATCCCTCTCTTTCGCTGCACATCGAGCTATTTCTTTCTATTCCATTTTTAAACTTAAGTCTTGAGACAAAGCACACAAACTTAGTAAACTTCCTTGAAAACTTTTTATGTTCGAGGTAAATATGTCCACCGTTAACCTAATATTTTGTATGTTTTCTGATTTTTAAATAACGTCATCGAAATGTTATATTTTCCTTGTCTCGTAGTATATGTAGCTCTTTTTTATTCTTCTCAGCGTGGGTTCTTCATAAGAGAGCGAGAGAGAAAGCGAGAATGCCAATGGGTGTTTATTTTTTGTGGAGTAGACTGTGTGTGGGTTGTCCGACTGCCCAGCCAGCAGATTAAATTTAATTTTGATTTTGATTTATTCAGTTTCATTTGTGTTTTTATTTATCTGCGTGTGTGTGGCACGGCCTGGCTTGTGGCTCAAGTCAAGGCAATTTCGGTTGGAAAAATGACAGCGGGAAGTCAAAACAGAAGGGGGTCACTTGGAGGGAGAAATCTCCGCTCTTGGTTATAGTTTAATTTGTTAATTGACTTTGGCACAAGTCAAAAAACACACATAAATGTGAAAATTGTCCATGAAATTGGGGAAGCTTTGATTGAAACAAAATTGCTTGGGGGCTTATAATTTATCGTTAAAAAAAAAACTAAATTAAGACGGGGCAATTATTAAAATAACTAAAATTACTCGGCTTTTTAGCTATCCAAAAATAGAGAAAACTCCATTTTATCATCCTTTGGGACTTAATAAAAATTTAGTCTCTATAATAAAAACACACACATCTTTTGACCATATTATTCTAGCGAAATCAACATTCTGACCTTTTGTTCTGATTTCCATGCTCTTTCAAATAAATACATATTTGCGCACGTTCTCGGCCTTTCTAAATTATATTACTGCAAATCAATTGCAAACGCACGATTACGGCTATTTAATAGTAATTTGTTATAATTTGCATATCGTTTAAAAGCACTTAACGAGAGGAAAAAAGCAAAACTAAAGCTAGGCAACAAAATCAATTAGATTGTTGCATGCAAAACAAGGTTGATGGCGCGCGGGGGGCGTGGCAGTCAAGGGTATTCTGTTGACAGTTTTGACTGGGAAATAAGCTGAAAATAAGCGAACACTTGGCTAATCTGGCCAAGAAGTTGGGGGGGATTGAATAGGAAAAAAAAACACAGAAAGAGAGACATATACAGGGAGCGGAAGAAAGAGAGAGTGAGAGAGAGACAAAACCTAAGACACCTGCCTCAGACTCGAGCTCACCTGTATTTTTCGAGACTTCGCCTATCTAGCCAGCATTTTCCCCGTTTGAGCCTCACAATTTACGGTGGTTGTTGTTGGCCGTTATCTATTAGCCAACAGCCACACCAAAAACGACAAAAACAACAGGAAAAACAACCACGCTTAGCACTCAATATATGATATATCCCGGTCGCGGGGAAAATCGTAAATTTAAAGTGGTGCGAACTCAGGGGTCAGATGGATAGGTGTAAATTGCTTTCGAGATCCCCTTCAATGTATAAACAAAAGTCCACCGTTTGGGTTTCAAATTAATACCAACCGAATCAAATTTATCAGCTAACATCTATTGGTGTGCATATTATGAAATCATTTCTATTCCCTAGAGCCATAAAAGCCTCATTCGTTTAATAAAGTAGCTAATACAGCTGAACTTTGGTAAAGTTTATTTATAGAACTGGTTTTAATGGCAATTAGTTTTAAAAGCAATTTGTATACTATAATTACTAGCTTCCTTTACTTCCTTTAGTTTTCTATACAAATTTACTAGAGCTCAAATACATAAATAAGCTAGATTTTGATTGTTTTTAATTTGAATACTGATGTACACGTATAAAAAAATAACTTAATTGTTATTTAAAACATATTCATATCTTTCTTTTTATCTTTTCTTTCTATTTTCTTGCTATTTCGAATATTTTAAATCAGTCATTCTTTTGATTCCACTTTCCCATCCAGTCTAGTCCCTGAAATATCACTAATATCATATTGCTATATAATATATGCCATATTGCTATATGTACATATATATTCCGCACCTAGTGCTATTCTTCAAGATCCATCTATATCTGTATATAAACTATTCTCATCCTTTAGCTGGCACCTTAAGTCATTCTGCTATTTATATATATAAACTATATATATCCCCGATGTAGCCTTATCCTTCAGATGCAGCTTAAGCCATATTGCTATAGAGATTCATTTTATGTATATGATATATGATCAGCGACTTACCGCAATCATCGCTGTCGCTGTCGTCGATTGTGCTGGCTTGATCGCCGCTGATGCTGCTGCCGGCTCCACCGAGCAACATGTTGCCATTGCCACTGCCATTGTTGTTGTTGCTGCTGCTGTTTCCGCTGATGATGTTGCTGTTGGCACTAGCACTGTTGTTGTTATTGTTGTTACTGGCACTGCTGCTGTTGTTGTTATTGTTGTTGTTATTGCCACCGACTCCGCCCAATTGTTGCAGCATCAGCGGTGACCGGGATCGCTCATCGTGCATGGGATGATGCAGATGCGGATGGTGCTGCTGGTGGCTCAGGTGGCTTAAGTGGCTCAAGTGCTGGGCAGGATCACCGGGCAGCCCATGGCCATGCCGATGCAGTGCCTCCAATCGTTCCCTCTCCAGCTGCAGGTGATGCGGGTGGGGATGTTGCTGTTGCTGCTGTTGCTGTTGCTGCTGCTGCAGCACGGCGTAGTGGGCGGGCGGAAAGTGGGCGAGCAGGTGGGGCGGCATCGGGTGGTGGGCATAGGGATTGTTGCCAGGTGGCGAATGCCTTTCCCTATAGTGTTCCCGCTCCCGCTCCCTCTCCCTTTCCCGTTCAAAGCGCAGCAACTGCTGCTGTTGCACGATGTACTGTTGCAGGGCAGCCTGCTGATGTTGCTGTTGCTGGTGATGATGGTGTTGCTGCTGCTGCTGGTGATGGTGGTGATGCTGGGCGACCAGCGATTGCTCCCGCTCCGAGTCCGTCGGACTGCCACGCCCACCGCCGGAAGAGGCGGCTGCCAGGGCGGCCGCCGCTGCTGCTGCCGCCGCCGATGCGGCCGCGGCTCCTGCCAGAATATCGGTGATCATGAAGCGGGATCGCGTCGCCGTTGTGGCCGTGGCTGTCGTCGTGTTGCTGCCGACGGCCGGGGAAGCTGGACGCGGCATACCGCCGCCGACGGCAGCGGGATGATGAGCGGTGGCACTCGGTGCACTGCCAACGGGAGCTGCCGTTGTTGCGGACATTTCCGGTGGCATTGTGGTCATGTGTGGTTAGCCGACGACTCCGCTGCTGCACCTGCACTTTGCACCGAAAAAAAACAAACAGCTATGTATGTATGGGCGACGCGAGTTTTTAGCACTTCTTCAGTTAATTGTTGGTAGCTGCTCGCACTTATTTCATAAACTTGACAAGTTCTTGAACTCCGCTTTCGATTGCTCTTGCGTTGGTAAATGTTTTCTTGGCCCAACTGGGTTTTTAACGCAAATGTCGCTGAGGTGCGCACACTTTGTGATGTTCAATAGCGGAGCAACAACCGCTCGCCTTTGGCTTTCGACCGAAACTGAAACTTGCTGCCAGCAACAGCAACTGCCAGCAGCAGCAGCAACAACAGCAGCAGCGGCAACAGCAGCAAAAACCAGTTGAGCCACCGCTTCCCATCAGCTGCCACCTGTCGTCGTCTCTTTTTCGCCCATTGACCTGGCCAAGTGGCGGTGTGGTGAGTTTCCCTCTCTGTCGCCCCGCCACTGCCTCTCGCTCGCACCCACGATTGCCCACATTTATTGCCCGCACTTATTGGTCGTAATTGGCAGCAATTGACATTCATTAGGCTTCAATCAGCGGGACTCAAGTTGGCGGGTGTGGTGACTTTCCGCCGGCAATGGCCGCACGTCTAACGGTTATTTTTATGGCACGTGGTGGAGTTGGCTGTTTCGAATTACAACCGCACAAAAAGTATTGCAATTAACTTCATATTCTTAAATAATAAGTTATTTGTTCCTATTTAATGTCTATAAATATGATTAAAAACACGTTCGTTGTCTTTGAGGGTTAAATAAAGTCTTAGGGGTGAGTTGCTTATTTCATATTATTTTAGCTGCTTTCAAAAAATAATTGAATAGTTTTAAGGGTTCACTTCCACTTTTAATATAATAGCGAGAATTATTAAAAAATATGTAGCCATGCTCCTTTAATATACTAATAACTTGTTATCTAACTTTCCAACTAAATATAGTTTTTACAGGAATGACAAAACATTTATGCAATATGCCTCCAGCAGTAACAAAATCATACTGTTTTAGAAGGTTTCCCTGTTCAATACGAGTTCCCATAAACTTTTTATGGCATCTTGAAACTCAACACGATTATGGCAGCAGGGCAGCTGCCGCCTTTGCTTCTGCCTTTAATTTTGCTTTTGCTGTTGTATCTGATGGACAGATATCCGGATGGCAAGATGGATGGATGGGATGCTGTCAACCCTGTTTTGTGGCCAGGCCACGCCTCCTTAAACTGGTTTGTGCGAGCGAGAGGCAGGCGGCACGACATCTGTCTGTCTCGCTTTCGCCCAAGGCCTGGCCGCCTGTGGCTCGCCTCGGGCCCTCTCGCTCTGCGTACTTTGTTGTTGGTGTCTTTTGTTATTTTTGCGCTTGTTAACACTTTTTGTTTGGCATTTAAACAGTAAATTGGCAGCAGTTAAATGCTGCACGCTTTCCTCTCTGTCGCACGCGATAGTGCCCTCTCTTTCCACTCACTTCTGGTTTACTTCTTGTATCGATGTCAATTTGCTGCCTAATGTGCAAGTGAATGGGTCTCAGGGGGGGTGGTTATCCAAGAGGGGGCAGTATACCACTGAGGGTTCATACCCCCTCATTCCCCTGGACTAACAAGCGTGCTCCGGTGGGCAGGAGCTACTCGAGGAGGCCGTCTTTGGCGCCTGGAGGCGGATGCTCCCGCTGCCACATGGTTATTGTATAGTTAGCTTTTCAAAATGGCCTCACGGCAGCAATTGTCGGGTATTACTGGCCATTGGTATGTATCCGAGTTCCTGTCGCCAAACGCTTCCAGGAATAGAGCAGCCTAATCATAGATATATCCCAAGCATTTACGACCTGACAAACGATCGGGCTGGAGCAGGAAAACGAAGACGTGACCGGGATCATTGGGTGCAATTTGTGTTGCCTCTGAATGAACCATGAGATAGATTTTCCTGTAATATAAATTATAGCATTAATAAATATGAACATGACTACAAATTTATCATTTCTTTTTTTATGTAACGAAAAGAAATCAATTATCAATAAGTAAAAATAAGGTCAGACCAATGTTATACACCGTTAACATTTATTTAAAAAAATATATTTAAATTGTAAGTGGTACTGAAAGGGATGAGCTCCGGAAATCCTAAGAAATTGAGTAAAACTCGGCACTTACTGCACGTGTTCTAATTTTAATTGGAATACCCCCAAGCCTATCCATCTAAAAGTATCTTCCCCATCTGACACTGCTCTCTCTCTCTCTCTCTCTCTCTCTCTCTCTCGATGTCGAAACACCACCACCCCATTAATGAGGTTTCCGTAAAAATGTGACAATAATTTATCTTTCAGCATTCCCTTTGCCTGCTAATGAGGCAACTTGACTTTCGCCACTCTCCCGCACTCGCAATCACCAAAAATCCCAGGGATATTCGACGTATTTTCATTTTCCAGCTGCGTCCGCCATTTTGTCGGGGTCTAACTAACGGCACTTGCCGCTCGTTCAGCGGGTACAAAGCGAAATATAATACACAGCAGCGAAATAAGTTAATTAAAGATGAACTCGGTGTAAATGGCCAAAGTTGAAGTATGACAGCGATATACTCTAACCGAGGGAAAGCAGTTGTGATTTTTTGGCTTTACCAGAAATTTACTAACAAAATAAATACTATATGCGCATTTTTTTAGGTTAATAATATCCAAGTACCAATATTGGAACGAAGATTGGATTTAAGAAAAATGTGTATATTTCCTGAAAATCTCAATACGCATGAACGGAGCCATTAGATATTCGAGATTATGAGTACCAAACCAAAAGTACCAATTTTCAGAACCATAAAACCATTACATATCTTCCTCCTTTCAAAAAATTCAAACATATCATCTCTACAGATCTTACCAAAGCCAAGGGTATTCTCAACCTTTGAAGTAATTAACAGCGAGTACCAACTTTCAGAACCCTATCATCGGTGAAAGCTCAGTTCGGATAGGATAGTCAAAGAGACCGTTACAGAGCAAGAGTGGTTCAGCTTTCGCGTGGTTTAAAAAGACATTACAAATGACAAATACGCAGTTGGCGGTGCGAGAAGGTCTCGTTCCCAAGCAAATGACTGGGGACGCTCATTAAGAGTGGCTGCAAACTGACCAGCTGACCATTAACGTGGCCCCCACCTCCGCTTTTCCTCCTCCTCCCCCGTCCACCTCGCTAGTAAATTTCCGAGTGTCGCACTGGAAAGTAATTTTAATTAGCCAGTACCACTCACCACCCACAGATTGCGATGGCGGGTGGAAAGCGGTGGAAAGTGGCTGAAAAGTGGGTGGAACAACCCCCCGGGGATGCGCTTAAGTGCCTTGAGGATGAGTATCCTCCGTTCCCGCCGCCCTTTCGCATCCTGGGCCGTTGGCTTTTTGAAGGTGTCGTAATTGCACTCAGCTCACTTGATTCCCGATAAAAGCGGAACACAGGGAATTCGGATTTCGAATGCAAACAAATTAAAAAGCACTTAACAGGGGTCCAAAGTAAGGGGGAATTTCAAGCAGGGCCATACAGAAAGTCACACACACACACGAAATACATACATATGTACATATGTACCTTCTAGGCGCCATTCGGCGTCGCCTGTGTGAGATCATTTAGCAGTTCGGATGCGGATTCGTATTCGGATCGTAAATCCGCTGAGCTGACCCTGGCGTGTGGCGTCAGTCAAAGCGAATTCAAATTGCCCGCAAGAGTTTAACATCCTGTTGGCGTACCCTGTCTACCTGGTTGAGATACCCCGACTCCTCGGTTCCCCCCTCGCGAGATATACAGATATCCAGATACCCATAGCCCCATCCCCGCCGTTGGATCTTAATTGAGGTTTAACACAACATTTACCGCTTTTCGCTAATCGCCTTGATGCTGCCGACATTGGTTCAAAGGGGTCTTACCGAGATGCACAGTGGTAAGGATCTACTTTGATTGGGTGATCATTATGAAAGCTATCTATAAGATATGGATTTTTGGTTAGGTCGAATATGTAGTGCCCCAAAAACATAGAACGTTAGGCCTTGTGGCAAATATCCAAAGGAAATCATTGTGAATATTAAAAGATAAGATTATAATTAGATTCGATTAAGATTAAAATGTATGTTCCTTAACATTTTTATTTTTATCTTTGTGTTCCAACAAAAGGGATTCCCCGTTACCAATCTATAACTTTATAAATATAGTATATGTAAATAAAAATTTGTTGCTAACAAAAAATCAGTAGAGAGTAATTAGCATTTGTTAAGTGAATTAGAAACAATCTTAAGGAGCTGTTCGTTAGCAATCCCAAGATTTTACCACTGTTCTTCTCGGTCGAGGGAGTGGCCTTTCGGACCTTAAATTCCTGATTCGACTCTAGTAGGCCAGCCAGGCCAAAACTCTTTGCTCATTCATAAAAGTTCGGGCTTTATTATACCCGTTACTCGTGAAAGGGTATACTATTTGGTTGAGAAGAATGTTACACGTAGAAGAAAGCGTTTCCGACCTTATAAAGACTATATATATTTGATCAGGATCACTAGCCGAGTTAAACTCGCCATGTTCGTTTGTCCGTCAGTCTGTCCGTCTGTCCGTATGAACGCTGTGTAATGGGTAGCTGGTAGTCGAGGAACTCGCCTATAGCGTTCTCTCCTGTTTTTGTTTTGATTATGCGGCTTAATAACAACACGTCATGTCATTTCATTTCGGTTTTCAGTTTTCGACTTTCGGTGGAATCCCCTTCGCCGTAGAACCATTTCGTTGATCCCATTGAGAAATGCTCGACGTTTGTTCATCACGCAATGTCGCGTCCGCATTTAAAACACACGGCAAATAATAAAAAAAAATAAATAAATATAAGTTAAAAAAGCAGCCACCGCGGCTCTTTTCATCAGTCATCCTCAGGAACTGTGTTGTTATTCTCGTTGCATTTATATTTAATAATATTGACGTTTGACCATCATATCGACCCTCGTTAGTTGCCCCCCGATGAAATTTATAAACATTTTTCGAGAATTCATTCACCAGATAAATTAGGGAAATATTTCGGGGCCCTCAATCGGGCAGTTTGAGGAGTTGATATCTTGGCCAGACTAATTGGTTTAGAGTGTACAGCACCCAAAAAGGAAGTTGCAGCAGAAAGCAGCGAGATATCTATTAAATCGTCACTTTCTAAATTGGTTTGTCCTCGGTTACTTTGATTTTCAATATTCCATTTGGAATATATACACAAATAATAAAATAGTTAATGGATAGATAAATACAAAAAAGTATTAAGCAATTTAAATCTGATTTTTAAAATCAGAAAATACCCCCACAAGCCAAACATCGAAGTTGTATGAAAAATATGTATGTGTTTACTTAGATGACACCTCTATAATAATAAAAACCCCTTCGCAGGCAAATGATATATGCTCGCATTGGGCCGATTAGGCGTTATCGCCTGTTATATATCATGATGGCCGAAACAAAGGCCCACTGACAAAATCGTACAAAAAGAGCCACAAATAAAGGCGAGAAATGAGATTGGACTGAGGCGGAAAGAGTTTTCCCCGGGCGGGGTAATTTGAAGTTTTATGCTAATTCCCATAGACCATAGCCTATGGACGATAGACTGACTAACCACCAAGCGGGCAGTATGCATAAAAAACCCAATCGAAAGGCGAGTCCGAGAGCATCAAATTAAATCAGTTTAAATATGGCATAAAATAAAAGTACAAAATCATGTTTGTTTAAAAGGCCAACGGCCAAACGAACGCCAACGGGTTAGAGTTAGTATCTGAATTCGAATTTATCGCCGCACAATTTGTGAAATTAATTTACTCGGCCCGACTTCGATACGATACGATTCGATTCGATATTTCCCCCACTCCATGTGTGTTTTCTGACTTGGACTTTGGTGATTCGAGTGAGGTAATTATGAGTGCCCCTAATGCCGTGGCAGGCGATACGTTGTTTGATTGTCAGCTCTGGCCGATAAGTAAAAAGTCCTGGCTGGCTGCCTCGCATAAATCGGGGCCCCTATCAAAATCTTATCGCCTCGCCACATCAGCGGTCAGAAAGTTTTCCTTAGCTTACCTTAACTTAACTTACCTTTCCACAACCCACAATCCAAAACAACGGTCGAGAATATCGCCATTTGGCGTTGACAATATTTTTCATGCTAAGAGACTTTTAAGCTGTCAACGCGCGGCGCTCATAAAAATCGACCACCACCAAGCGGGACAGAACGGACGGAATCGAATCGAATCGGATCGAATCGAATCGGAATGGATCGAGGCGGGTTGAATCGAATCAAAACTGGGCCTAAATTGACACCGAAAGAAAAGATCTACAGCCATTTGGGGAATTATGCTTAATACCTGAAAAGGATAGTTTAATACTAAAAATTATATTATATATACATATGTACTTTAGTTGCTCTTGATAATATGACCTTGAACTTTCTAGCTAGTAAAGAGTTATTTTCTTAAGTTTATACTTCATATTTTAAGCAAAGAAAATCATAACGGAATTTATAACCTTTTTATTAGCTGCTTTAAGCTTTAAGCTCTTTAGTTAAAATTAGTACGTATTCGTTATGTTTTTCTCAGTGCATTCGAAGCTGTGAGCTGGGCTCGAAATTGCATTTCGAGGTTTCCCAACAGCGTCAAACTGTCTGGCAATTGTTTTATGCATTTAATGGGCTCCAACTTGTGGGAGGCGGAGACATCGGCGGGGGCTTAACTCGACTGGAATGTGACTTTAGAAAATAAATCAAAGGCTTCACGAAAATAACCTGATTTTGAAGGAACTCGAGAAAAAAATATATGTGAGCAAGATTCACTGACCAATATCGTAACATATATTGTAGGTCATTTTAAAAATTGATTTGTTATTGATGGATTTTTTTTTAATTTTGCTTGTAAGCCAACTGTATAAAGTTTAAAATGTTCTTTGCATTCTAAAGTGAGTTTTCAGTGAAACTTAAACACTAGTTTAGGCCACCAACCGCTTGGCTTCCTGAAAGGGGATATACATATGTGTGTATATATATGTTTTCACACCGAATTGCAGGCCTATGACTAGTTGGCCCACTTGCCTCAAACCCCAGCGGGGAATACCGGGTTGTTTTCATCTTTATTTGCTTTTCCAATTGACACGCCCCCGCCCCACCGAACTTTTCCTGCGATGAAAATCCGGCGAGGGCAAAAACAAATGAAACGAAACGAAAATGAACAAACAAATTGCCGGCGTTGTAACAACTTGACATCAGCACGTGCCCTTGTGTGAGTGCCAATGGGATAGGCAGTGGCGTGCGAAGGGGGTTAAGATACCCCAAAAAAGGAGTTAAGATATTCCAAATAATATAATTATCAAAATCGTAGGCAGACATTTAATTATATATTCAAATTTATTGTCATCCTAAATATTGAGTATTGAACACTTGGTTCTTCAACTTTTTATGGTATCTTATTCAATACCAGCCTTGAAATACAATAGACTCGGAGGAATTTGCAACTATTTAATGGTATGGTAATGTGGAACGAAACTTTTATCAAAATCAAATTATCATTCTTTTTGTGGATGCTGCACTTAAACTAGTAAGTTGCAGAGATCTACCAGCTAGTCACCCCGAAGTCCACGCACCCCTTCCTGTTTCGACGCCTCTGGCTGGATGTGTAAAAGATTGTTGACAATTGCCAATGGCTGCTTGTAATTCCCAATCTATGAATATCAAATAGGCCGGGGTCTCGCGTCCAGGACCCAAAGTCCCCAGCCCTTGTTTGCCAATCAAATCATAATCCGAATTTGCGAACAACAAGTAGATAGGGAGGGACACGAGGATGGGGGCCAGTAGATAGGGACATCATGAAGGCGCAAATGCAATTTTACAATGTTACATGAAACGAGAAAACGCGCAATTTGTGCAAGAGCGAGATGGTAAATCGAAAGGGAAGGGGGCGAGGGGAGTGAGCGAGACGGCGGCGGAGGACTTGTGCTTTGACGCCTTTTTGATTTGATTGTCCATGACATGACGGCTTCCCAATCCGCTCATCCTCCCCTTTGTACCGCTCACCCCGGAGCCCCTGCCCCTGCCCCTGCCCCTATAACCCCGTAGAACACACATATTCGCATATTCCTAGAACCCACTCCACTCGTTGCTCGTTGCTCGTTGCATGGGCGCCATTTGTAATTCAAGTCAAAAGGCAACAGTCGGTGCTGTTGCTGTCGACGTGATACCCTGCGAGATAGGGTATTCGGAAACTGGATAATCATTTTTGGGTTTTAAAACTATAGAAAAGTGGCACTTTATTTCGGTTGCTTCGTCTCTAAGTTTCTGATTTATTTCAAATGCTCTAATCAAATCTTAGCATTAAGAGGTCATAATTCGAGTAGAATCCATTACCGATTTATTCGATTTGTAATAGGATTTAAACTCTTAACATTAAAATTGTTCATGGATTTCCAAGTTTTGGACGACTTACAAAAGGTGAGCTTAAAATGACATCACGTAGTTACATATGTCTGAAGAAAACGAACTATATTTTAGTAGGGTATTTAAAAATGGCACTCGAAGTTCTCTCTTCACACCCGGGTCCTTGCTGTTGTAGCTGCTGTTATTCCTCGACGGATTATAATTTTCTTTTCCGTTTCAATGCATTTCATTTCCGTGCCAACGCACGAACGACCCTTGATCCCATCTGTATGCCAATGTGTGTGTGTAATTGTGTTCTTTGTATTTTTGCATTTTTGACTCAATTACAATTTTCATGCAAAACCAGCAGCCAAAGGAAAAAAATGCAGGGGCGTGGAAATAGTCGCAATCATAAGTAATATTCCCGGTAATCGGATTAAATAATGTGATCAGAATAAGACATCAAACAAGCAGCTGTCTAAACTATGTATATTCTTTTTTTTTTTCTTGAAATTCTAAAATTTTCTGATTTGCATTCAAATTTGGATTATTTCCTTGAATTCTTAGTTTTCAAATATTCCAATTTAAATGCGTTTTTACTTCGATAAACGCATTGGGCGGGAAGTTTCAAAACTTGTGCTTTTGTGGGAATGGCCTTTCTTGAAGAGCGGTGCCAGATCTATGAAAATATATAAACGTAGTGCTGCCAGTGAAGATTCCAAAACAGAACAATGCTGCCCATAAATTCAGTTAATGAACTACAATTTAAATTAATAAACGCAATAGTGGTTATTTGTCAAAAAAAAGTTAAAATTATTTAACAATTGAGCTTTTAACATAAGCCTTTTCTCCACCACCCAAAAATAAAAGACAACCAACTTTCTTAATCCTTCTGCTTCATTCTTATTTTTTCTCAATAAAACACTTAAGTCTAATTTTGTTACATTTTTCTTAGCTTTTATAATTCTTGATTACTCAAAACATAGGAATTTAAATTACAGAAAAAAAAATGTTCAATTATGATTTAAACAATCGCACGCACACAAAACAGTACCGCCTAAAACTATCAGAAGAACTTAATGTGGCCACACGATTCCTATTCTCACTTTCACTTAATTTATTTCAATTTATTTCTGCCTACTGCCGCACAATCTACGCTCCGTTCACGACATATCGATATATATAAAGCTGATCTGTCTGACACCGAAATTAAGGAGTGGGAAAAGTGGGAGGAGTAACGAAGGGTCCTGCAATCGAACTCAAACTTTAGTTAAACATGGGGTTGAGTAGTATATGTATGGCGTTGGCTACTACATAATAATGTGTATAAAAGTTTTTCCTGTATACAAATCAACTACTGAGAACAACAGTATGTCCATTTGAAAAAAGGGGGAGAAGGGAAAATCTAGTCATATCGCGCAGGTTTATGAAATGCTATCGATGAGTTTTGGGACCGAAGACCCCGCTCGAAAGCGGAGGAGGATGCCGAATGCTAGATGCTGGACGCCGCGCTCATTGGGTGTGCGCGGTTATCACGATGTTGATTTGCGGATAGATATCCGGCTTGACCTCCGACGTGATCAGCTGCACCATCCGCTGCTGCAGTTCGTCCTGGCTGGCCTGCGTACCGGGCGGTATCATCCAAATGGCATCTGTTCGAACGAAATGCATTGAAATGGGACATTAGTTGTGGGTTCTTAAACTTAATATTCTACATATAGTTTGGGTCCATAAAATAAAGTTAGTAGTTATGAATTAGTAATAAATATATAAGAGGTATTGCCAATTTTTGTACTTGATTCCCATGCTCATAGATTTCGTTTTTTACTTTGAGAATTCAGAATACTTCTATAAACTAAATTACTTGCAACACTTCTGGTTTTGTTAGCTCAGCGGTTGATTCTAGTTCTAAGATCGATTGCTGTCTGTTGCTCACCGCCAAAGTACCAGCCATTTGAAGTGCACAGCCGCCACATGGTCGGCGGCTGCGTGGGCATCATGTCGGCCAGGATATCACAAGTTTCGCCCGGACGCAGGGCGGGCACATTGATGCGCTGCGTCTGGATGGGCGAGGTCAGATAGCAGTTGTTCGGCCAGCGCTCGGTGCCATCGTTCTGCAGCTGAAACGCTTGCTGCCGAGCATTCACTTGCTTCTCCTGGACGATCTTCATCGAGGGCAGCGACTGTAAACTGCAGAAGTCCAGATAGCAGCCCACCGCCGTCTGAAGGCTCCTGTAAATGTGAAAAATGTGGTTTAATAACACGAAATTCAACTGGTTTATTAACAATATGTCTCTACATGTGCATATTTGTTCAATTCATATCATAGCATTTTAAATAGAACTGAACTACAGACCAATTAATTACAGAAATCAATATTCCACCTATTACACGGAACTACTTGGGAGCTAGATTTAATTTACAAAGAGATATCTTTAACTTTATAGCGCTTCTTTAAGTTCTGGAAAAGTTAGGGTCGCTCTTGAGATAAGGCGCTTTAATTTTCCAGTTTATAGTTTATAAAATGTTATTTATCACCATGACAAACTGAAAAACCTTCGTTTGTGTATAAATGTGTATTTATCAAACTGGAGGAAATGTAAAATTATTCGCAACTTTTGCGTTGCTCATTATTCAATTATTATGCATTGTTTTAAATTGTATATGTTTAGAAATAAAAGAAAAAGGCTTCGCATCAAACATCACCTATGATGATCGTACCATGGGGATTTCTGAGTATATATATTACTAGTAAACCCATCTTTAAGTAAAATATAGTTTATAAAGACTGTAACATGTCCAGAACGCAGGGAAGAAGCTTAAATTCAATGGATTATGAAACATTCTGGGTTCTAACTCCATTTGGAATATTAGAGCACAATGGATTCGAGATCTTTTACGTATAGCTATATCCTTACCAGTTACTCATCTCGAGGTAAAACCTGGCTGATTCCCGATTCATCTGGTTGTTCATTAGGCTCTGGAACTGGCTGATGAGGTCTTCGTGGTCCGTGGTGCCCATACAGCTGAACTGTTGCAGCAGCAGGGAGTCGATATCGAAGTCGTTCGTCGGTAGACACTTGATCGTGGATGCGGATGCGTTAGCGGTTGTTGCGGATGGACTGGGACTCAGATTAGAGTTGGGATTCGCATTCGAATTTGGACTGATGTTCGGAGCGGAGTGCGGCCCGGTGGGCGCGGGCAGGGGAATGGCCATCATGGGATTTGTGGTTGTTGTTGTATTGGTTGTGAGCCCGAATAACGGTTCACATTGCATCTGTTGTTGCTGCTGCTGCTGCTGGCTGTCCGAATTTGGATTCGGATTCGGATTTAGATTCAGATTCATGTTCATGTTCTGCATCTCGGCGGCGTTCTCGTAGTTCTCCTCCACATCCATCTCGCTCACTGTCTTGATCTCGCTCTGTCTCTCTCTCTCAGTTAGTCTCCTTTGTTTGCTTTCTCCCCCTTTCTTTCTGTAATTAATATATCAAATCAAAATCGCAATCAAATGAAAATGCGTTTTACGCTTTTGTTGTTGTTTGAGCACTTGTACACGCACGCACACCGACGCACGCTCGGTTGGAAATACTCGCAAGCACGCGCGCACACACAGATGCAGCAGCTGGTTTTAAAGGGCGACAAAAACAGCAACAGCGACGGTCACCATGGCCAAGGGGGCGAGGCGGGGGGCGTTTCGGCTTCCAGCGTCCGCTGGCGTGACCTGTGACCTCGAAGAAAGCCGAAAAGCGATCACTTCGAAGCGAAGAAATGCGGCGATAAAATAAAAAGGCAACAATACTGGACCCTCCGGTGTGACCAGGCGGTTCTATTATTTTATTCCAAACAAAAGGAACCGTAGCAAGCCGACTTCGAAATACCACCCGATAGCGGAAAAATACTAAACGCTCATGTTTGTTAACATTGTAATATGTGCGCAAAATTAGTGTCGATAAGGTAGCGGCGATTGAGGAACGGTGGAGTATGGAAAGTGGAGACGTTTTTTATTTATTTATTTGGAGCTGAATTCCAAAAATGAAAATTCAATTACGTTAGCGATATGAAAAATCTTTTTTAAATTTACCACCTAATAAAGAAAAAATAACTAAATAGAAAAAGTCCCCATGATTCAAATTCCACCGTTCTTCCATATCTAACTCACCGACGAAAATTTGACGCACATGTAAGATGTAAAAAAGGAACTTGCGCACAAATCTTATCATAAACAGCTTTAAGCTTTTTTCAAATTCTCCACCCAGCTTAAATTTACTTAACTTAAACTTGAATATGAACAATATGATGTCTACTATGAGAATTGCATTAAAAGGTATTTATATTTTAGCGAAAATTTAAGTTCAAATAGAATACTGTGTTTTGGGACTATCGCGGTGAGTACTACCGTATATTTGTAGGATTTCAAATCCAAAAACGGGCACACTGTTTTCGCTCCGTTGTCTTCTTTCATTTCTCACAATACAACCTGCAATTTAGTTTTCTGTTTGTTGTTAAACATCTAACAAAAGCGCTTCGCACGCACAGCAAACCGGTCGATTCCGAATTCAGACGTGCTAAATAACGTTTGAAAACAAAATTTGCTCGGTTGAAGTTGTAAATAACAACACGGAGGCTTTAAATCTGGATTCATCTTTTTTTTTTTGGTAAAAACCAGTAACAAACAAAACCAGCAACGAAAGTGTGTGGGTGAAAAGTTAAGAAAAAAGTAAAAGAAGTTTAAGAATATTAGCACAGAAACGCACAAATACATAGATACGTATAGGAAAAGGAGCGCGCGGTAAAACAAAAAAGAAGAGGAGCAAAAAGAAGAAAAACGCCGACTGCGAAAACGGCGACAAAGTGAAATTGATTATAAACGGAAATTTATTTAAAATAATTACCAATCAGCGGCGTCAGTTATAAATAATTAAGAAAGTCAAGAAGAAAAGCAGCAGCAGCACACCACACACACATAGGCAGCGAAAATGGCAACACTTAACAAATTCACAAAAACGCTGTCCATTGATGAAAAGGCGGAGATCAAGGAGAAATTCATAGAGGTGAGATGACAAAAAAGCAACAAAACGAAATGGTTGTTAGCAATGGCAACAGCAAACGGCAGCAGCAACATTCAATCAATAAGAGTAATATGTGGCAAATTGTTGAAATTCAAATTGAATGACTCACACACACACGCACGCATGAGGCGCAGGAAGAAAACCGTTAAGCGGTGCATGTGGGCGTCGGCGTTGACAATGGGGAGCAGCGACGCTGACGCCGACGCCGACTGAGCAGCCGGCAGCGCGGCTGGCCTTCAACAGTGCAAAGCAACCCCCCATGAAGTGGACTTAAGCGAAGAAGAAGCAGTGGCGGGGGAAGCAGGAGCAGGAGAAGAACAGAGGCGGACCTTGAAGGGGTCTTAGTTAAATTGGGAATTGTAAAACGAATGCCAGATCATAAAAGCGTGAGCGGCCCTAAATATAATCAGCTGACTTCATGAATTTGTGTTTATGTGGCTGCTGACAAGAAAGTTGTGGAAGAGAAGAGGAAATCGTAAAAGAACAGAGTTCATATTTTGCATTACACTTAAGAAAGTAACTGAGTCCTTTAACCCTTCAAAATCCCCCCTCGATCCACCACTGGAAAAGACCGTGAAAAGAAGCAGAGACAAGCATCGCTAGCTAACGGTTAATGCGCTGCGCCCGCTGCTGCATATGCCAGTGCGAGGGAGAGGGGCGCGTGCGTGGATGTGGGTGGGAGGGGGCAGCAGATGAGCAAACAAGTTTCCCTTTCCCGCATCTCTTATCTCTCGCTCTTCGCACAGTGGAGAGTCGTTATCAAGAATACGAGAAACAAGAGGAAAAACAACTTACTTTAATTCGTACTATAGAGAGAATTTTGTTTTTGATTTCTATATGTGTATTGTGTAAACTGGAATGCAAAAGCTTTTGACGAATATTGCACTTTTCAAACTGTCCATGTACCATAAAAATGAAAAAAGATAAACCAAGCAATCACTAAATTCCACTGTAGACACATTACTTTGTCTTGTCACCGCCTTGATAAAGTATGCAAATATTTCTTATCGTGCATCGAGAATTTCCCTTGAATGTTTACAGAAGAAAACACTTTTTTGTCTTAGTTTTTGGGTGGAGCCCTCTGCAACTGCAAAACCCAAAACGAAATCATTACGAGTATAAGAGCAGCGCATGCGTGGAGAAACGCAAGTTCAATGCCGCAGTCGGCGTCGCTGCCCATCCCCCATAGTGACTAATGCTAAAAGCAATCTAAAAAATAACACAACAATGTTGACACCGACCAACCAACCATCATCTTTCACTTGACGAACGAATCTTTCTTGCGAATTTCGCGAGAATAATATTTGGGCAAGGCCAGCGGTATAGAGTTTAGCGTATAACGTGCATTTATTTCCATACCATGACACCACGTAAAAGTCGCTCTGCTGCCACCCCTTTTTTTGGTGGGGTTCGCAGGGGGGCGGGGTGGAATAGCATGGAAAACCAGTTTCTGCTTAAACTAAAAATAAATATAAAAATCACAGGCCAGGGCACATATATACAAGCCCCGTCACCGGGAGAGCGTGAAAAACTACGTCTCAGCTCGGTCGCAGCTTCAATTCAGATTCAGATATCTGCTCTCAAACGCAAGACAAGTCGCACAGTGGGTCGCAAGCGGTTGGCCCACGAAATGAATTCAAAAATCTTACATCGGTACTTCCAGTCTTTGAAACTCGACAAATAGCACGGGTTTATTTGGTGTTATTCAACATCTTTCACTGGTCAGTCTTATTATTACTTTGTTACATTTATAGTTTTGAGCATTGCTATTCATTATAGATATAGACTGTCACAAGCAACATTCTATACCCACAATTCGCAGTTTTCGGCACACTGTGCATTCGTCACCTTGGTTCAGGGGGCAACAGGAGTCGAGCAATTTTCGTTCAATTTTATGCACACACTTAATAGTTTACAATTGTTTCTTGCTGATTTTCGCTCGCCCGACTGTTTGAATCCCGCTCTGCATTTGGCATTTGGCTTTTCGCTGAGCTCGTAATTCCCGGCAATTCCGAAACCAAAAATAAGGAATATAATAAACGCCCACGCTGCAATTGCTTCGAGTGCAGGCCATAAAATCCGTATATGCTGGAAGGCATTAAAAAACCTTGCTTGATTGCAACTGCCAACGAAAACGGAATGCAGGCAAAAAAAATATCTAATCATGTTTTAAAAATCCCCCTTAAATATATTGAATCTCATTGAAAAATTCGCATTACTAAAGAACACCACTTTTTATCTCAGTGTACCATTTAAGTCGACTGCCGTCGCACGCGTCTTTGGCCGTTAATCGGTCGAACAATGTGGGTCCATTGTGCTCGGAATAGATCTGCGTGGCCAACAGAACGATTTGCAAGAAGCTGATTCCAAACGAGATCAGGATAAACACTACTGAACCAGGCACATACATACAATGGGTGGGAGTTGTGTGGGCGGGGAACAATCGCTGCACTGATTGACACTTGAAAGCTGAAATCTGTTTTCGTTGTTCCACTATTGTTGTTGGATGCTGCGATGACTAATACCGAATGCCTCAGCTCAAAAAAAAAATTGTACAATTCAAAATGAACAATTCCGCGCTCTTTTTATTCACTCAATGAAGTCTGATATTAAAACTATGGTAAACAAACTTGTTTATCCCACGGGGACTTTATTTAATATTGTTAAAATTGCTAGCGGGTGACTAATTACAAATTAGGCAACACAGCGGTTTCCCCTTCCATATTAGGGTGATAAACTAATCGTTATTGTTCAGTAGCTATATGGCGATGTAAATTTGAATTAAATATAAGTTATATTATATTATATAAACGTAAAAGTATTATGGTTCAGAGTATTGAGAATCCGGATTCAGGATGATTGCCTATCGCATCTGAGTGGCACATTGTTGCCATTTGCTCTTGTCAAGCAGCAAGACAGTGTTGCCACACCCACATACAAAGCGCTGCTTTTGTTTGTCTTTCGTTTTCGTCTCTGGTTTCTGTGTTTCTTTCCCATTCTTCCAGTGTTTTTGTTTCTGTTTCGGTTTCTGCTTCTGCGTGGGAGTGTCAGTGTTAATTGCCGCAAAGCCCCGCATTTTGAGTGCCCCGATGTGAAGGAGATATGCAATGTGTTTTTATGGTTTATCGAGCTTGCATACTTGATAAACAATGACGGTAAAAATTAAAGCATTTCGATGAATACATTAGTACGCTATTTTTAGCAGATTTATGAGTAAGCCCCATTGAGAGTCCAAATCTTTTGGCATTAAACTGCAGTTATGCTCGGCACGACAAGTGGAATTAGCCTAGCTTTTGCATATCAAGTAATGCCGTGCGATAGTGCAACTACGGTTTTTTAATCCCCCCCATCCAACCCATTCCACCCACTTTTTCAGTGTGTCGCGACCTCGACAACAAAGGCAGCATTACATCAACATCAGCAGCAACAATAAAAAGCATACACACAAATAAACAGCAACAATACAACGCGCGCTGATTAAACGTGAGTCAACGTTCAGCATTCGAAACATGTTAATCAGCATTGTTTGATAGATACTCATACCGCTTTATGCATAAGACCCCCAAAAGTATCCACAAAGTACCCAAGTGCCCCCTCCTTTGACCCCGCTGCTGCCATGGAGGTCGAAGTGGGCTATAAGAAGTGGCTGTTCGAATCGAATCGAATACACAGGCAAGGGAAATCAATTGAACAAAAATTAATAATGCGCCCATGCCTATGCCGATGTTGGCGATAATAATGATGATATGCTAGATAGTTGTTTACCGTTGCACGGCCGTAAAAAAGACCACCAATAGATACTTTACGAGCGCACACCCCACAAAAGTGGAAACATATTCTATATTATATTCATTTCAGCACAAAAACATACGTGTTTATCCAGTGCATTTTTGAGATACAATTAAAGCAATAACGACTTTAACAAAGCAAAATACCACTGATCTACTAAATAATGTTGAACTCTGTGATGATGCTATAATATAAATATTTACCCAAATATTATCATTTTGCATTTCTTTCATGAATTAGGTTCAAATTGTCTTATTTTATATAACTTGTTTGGTTTAAATCTTTTGATTATACTAGATAATCGATCTTATGTAGTTATCCTTGTATTGAAAGAATACTAAACAACTTTTCAGCCTTCTGAAATCTTTAAAATCATACCATATCCCATTTTTACGATCACTACCGATTTCTGAAGATTGAAAATCATATCGTACCCATTACTGAAGGTTGCAAATCATACAAAACGCATGCTCAAGCTTGAAAAAACATACCCATTGTAATGACTCATTGCACCACGCTGCATCAAAGTTCGAATATACTTCGAATAAGAATAACCCCAAGAAAGAAACACTGTTCAAAACTTTTGTCGCCTGGCGTGTCAATCGGTGTCAGTGCGTTACTTTTCGTTTCTCTTGGCGTTGTTGTGGTTTTTTTTTTCGTATCTGTTGCTGTTTTTCTGGTTGTTTGCCGGTCGTTGTTCGCATTCAACTTGGGCTTCGTTGTCGTTTTTAATACTTTTTTTTCGACGTTGTCGCAGTCAATTGAAATTTGTAACACGTAGAGTAATCTTTGAGTCTTCGCTTGTCTGCGATTACTCGCAACTTTGAGTGTAGTAAATATTTATGTAGAAATTGCAGTGTGTCCAGCCAACGCACGCACAAAAAAAAAAGCTGTTAAGTAATTTGTATAATCAGCAGTGACACATATCCGCCAACTAGACGGAGAGTCCCTCGCCAAGTTGTGGGCGTGGACCGGAGAAGACAGTAAAATAATAGTAATGCTGGTTGAGGTCGAGGGCTTTATTAGATGGTCGCATGTAAAGCGTCATCAAATAAAATTGAAGTCTTCTAAGTCATCACAAATAATTTAAATATTAGCTAATAAAACAAATACGAAAACTTAGAAATATATCTTTGAGAAATCATAATGCATGATATGAGTTTCTTACCAAACAATACATTTTATCCGATATACAGCTTATTTACTATATCTAAATATACTTTGAATTTCCCAAAAATGAAGAACAGATTACGTTTTTATAAAAGTTTTTAGATTAACTTTATTATCTGACCTGAGAGTAATTTTTTTATTTTTTGTTACTATTTTCTTATCCTCCACTATATGTACGTAAAAATGTCAGATCCGCTTCCTTTTGCCACAGAGACCCGCCCTGCCGACTGATTACACTTTCGCGAGTGATATATAATATGGGTATTAGTCAGGGGCGAGGATAAATTACCAGGGCTGAGTCATAAAAGCCACTCGCCAATTAGGCGAGCGAACACCCTCAATGGATTGAAACAGACGCCACAGCATATCGTATGAAACAGTCATTGATAAATTAAGTGGGCTTGAATTTAAGTTTCGCTTTCTTTTAAAGGACCTATTTATATGTCACTCAAAAACTGGAATAAAACACTACAGAGCATTAAAGAGATTCTTGCAAATATAATATTTTAACTATTCTATGTTCCTTCCCAAATTGATCTTCCTTGAATTAATGTTCTTTTCTGAATTTTTCCAACATAAGAGTTAATTTTTTTCAGTGCCCTGCTTATTGAAGTGCATCGCATTGTGGCCACTCAATTGTGCCGCTAAAGAAGCGTTTAGTTCGGCTAATGAACTAGTTCCCCGCGCTCCGTTGTGGGTGTTAATTGTATTGGCCGCGCCCCAATGATTTCCCACAGCAAACAAAACAGTGTTTCGTCAAGTGTATAGAGCACGCGACTACCACTACGAGCGATCTGTGAAAGTCAACGCTGCACTTCATTATGACAAATTTACAGTTAATCAGCGACACAAAAAGCACTGTGGAAAATGGGCAGTGGGAATATGTGGAAAAAGGGGGAAAGGCAAGTAGTAACACTCCGGTAAATATTGGAAATGAGCCACTAAATCATCCGTGTCTCTATTTACAATACCCGTATCCATATCCATATCTCCCGTTTTTCCCTCTCCCTCTTCCTGCCTCTTTCTTTCTGACAAGTGCCAAGTGAAAACCGAAAATGGCAAAAACTGATAAAAAGAAATGACAAACAATCCGACGCTGCCCCCAAAAGGTAACCGGCCAGAGTTCAACAAACCCGGCACGCAAAAAAACAATTCGAAAACAACGAGGGAAGGCGCCCAAAAATGGTATCCGGGATTTGAATACCCTTAAGGAGAGAATTCCATTAGAATTGGTCATCTATTCGAAGTACATCATATCTCTGCATCGATTGACAAATTGTACCTTGTGGATTAAGAGTTATTTTATGTTAGTTATTACACATAGCAAACAAGTTGTATAAATAAAATTACTCCAAGCAAGGGTATTAAAACGAAAGGAAATGCAGTGCGTCAACTGGAGAAAAAGGACAACCAAATAAGCTAGAGAAAAAGTTGTAAAGTGAGGGAGAGGTTGTCTTGATGCAGCTGCAACTTATCGCACATAAAATGCAATCAACGCATTACGAACACTTTCACTCTTGATAGCCATGCACAGTGTAACTATGCGGATTTCCAAAATGATATAATACTGTCATTTTACACAAGTGTCTTTTCACAGTTTGGTGAGCAATTTGTGTTGATTTAATACGCAAATTCTGAAAACGACATTTTAAATGGCTCTCAAATAATTCCCAACATTCGATTTGTTTGCTTCCCAATCACGTAACACTTACGTGTTCCATGGACTTTATAAGCACACAATCTTCGTATCGAATGATATCATCGCTGTTTGATCACGACCCACTGTGCGGCACGACTTTTGATGGACACTGTGTGCCGGTTGTATGTTCGGGTATTCAAAACTCTTTGGCATGTGCATTAAAATGACAAAGAAATTAAAAAAGAAATAAATAAAGAAAGCGTTTTTAGCGCTAAGTGCCCGGAGTAGCCTGCACTCAAAATGCACTTGAGGGCCCCAAACAATGTTGATAAAAGCCAAGCTGCAGCAACATCCCCAAGAATAATATATTCGGAAAAGACAATAATAAGTGTTGTTTTTTGTGTGAATGGGAGCACACCAGTAAAAGCAGGAAAAAAAATGCCGGGAGAGAAAAAACAGCAGCAGCCGAAAGACCTAATAAACGCAGCCAAATGAATTATGTGCCTGCCCATCAACTTTTGAAAACAGCAACATGCAATGCAACAAAGGCGGCACACACTTGCGCCCAAGATAATAGCATCCATAGAGCCATAAATCGTGGAATAGGAAAGGCATTAAACTGCAGTTATGCTCGATTTTACACCTTTCCTATTCCACGATTTATGGCTCTATGGATGCTATTATCTTGGGCGCAAGTGTGTGCCGCCTTTGTTGCATTGCATGTTGCTGTTTTCAAAAGTTGATGGGCAGGCACATAATTCATTTGGCTGCGTTTATTAGGTCTTTCGGCTGCTGCTGTTTTTTCTCTCCCGGCATTTTTTTTCCTGCTTTTACTGGTGTGCTCCCATTCACACAAAAAACAACACTTATTATTGTCTTTTCCGAATATATTATTCTTGGGGATGTTGCTGCAGCTTGGCTTTTATCAACATTGTTTGGGGCCCTCAAGTGCATTTTGAGTGCAGGCTACTCCGGGCACTTAGCGCTAAAAACGCTTTCTTTATTTATTTCTTTTTTAATTTCTTTGTCATTTTAATGCACATGCCAAAGAGTTTTGAATACCCGAACATACAACCGGCACACAGTGTCCATCAAAAGTCGTGCCGCACAGTGGGTCGTGATCAAACAGCGATGATATCATTCGATACGAAGATTGTGTGCTTATAAAGTCCATGGAACACGTAAGTGTTACGTGATTGGGAAGCAAACAAATCGAATGTTGGGAATTATTTGAGAGCCATTTAAAATGTCGTTTTCAGAATTTGCGTATTAAATCAACACAAATTGCTCACCAAACTGTGAAAAGACACTTGTGTAAAATGACAGTATTATATCATTTTGGAAATCCGCATAGTTACACTGTGCATGGCTATCAAGAGTGAAAGTGTTCGTAATGCGTTGATTGCATTTTATGTGCGATAAGTTGCAGCTGCATCAAGACAACCTCTCCCTCACTTTACAACTTTTTCTCTAGCTTATTTGGTTGTCCTTTTTCTCCAGTTGACGCACTGCATTTCCTTTCGTTTTAATACCCTTGCTTGGAGTAATTTTATTTATACAACTTGTTTGCTATGTGTAATAACTAACATAAAATAACTCTTAATCCACAAGGTACAATTTGTCAATCGATGCAGAGATATGATGTACTTCGAATAGATGACCAATTCTAATGGAATTCTCTCCTTAAGGGTATTCAAATCCCGGATACCATTTTTGGGCGCCTTCCCTCGTTGTTTTCGAATTGTTTTTTTGCGTGCCGGGTTTGTTGAACTCTGGCCGGTTACCTTTTGGGGGCAGCGTCGGATTGTTTGTCATTTCTTTTTATCAGTTTTTGCCATTTTCGGTTTTCACTTGGCACTTGTCAGAAAGAAAGAGGCAGGAAGAGGGAGAGGGAAAAACGGGAGATATGGATATGGATACGGGTATTGTAAATAGAGACACGGATGATTTAGTGGCTCATTTCCAATATTTACCGGAGTGTTACTACTTGCCTTTCCCCCTTTTTCCACATATTCCCACTGCCCATTTTCCACAGTGCTTTTTGTGTCGCTGATTAACTGTAAATTTGTCATAATGAAGTGCAGCGTTGACTTTCACAGATCGCTCGTAGTGGTAGTCGCGTGCTCTATACACTTGACGAAACACTGTTTTGTTTGCTGTGGGAAATCATTGGGGCGCGGCCAATACAATTAACACCCACAACGGAGCGCGGGGAACTAGTTCATTAGCCGAACTAAACGCTTCTTTAGCGGCACAATTGAGTGGCCACAATGCGATGCACTTCAATAAGCAGGGCACTGAAAAAAATTAACTCTTATGTTGGAAAAATTCAGAAAAGAACATTAATTCAAGGAAGATCAATTTGGGAAGGAACATAGAATAGTTAAAATATTATATTTGCAAGAATCTCTTTAATGCTCTGTAGTGTTTTATTCCAGTTTTTGAGTGACATATAAATAGGTCCTTTAAAAGAAAGCGAAACTTAAATTCAAGCCCACTTAATTTATCAATGACTGTTTCATACGATATGCTGTGGCGTCTGTTTCAATCCATTGAGGGTGTTCGCTCGCCTAATTGGCGAGTGGCTTTTATGACTCAGCCCTGGTAATTTATCCTCGCCCCTGACTAATACCCATATTATATATCACTCGCGAAAGTGTAATCAGTCGGCAGGGCGGGTCTCTGTGGCAAAAGGAAGCGGATCTGACATTTTTACGTACATATAGTGGAGGATAAGAAAATAGTAACAAAAAATAAAAAAATTACTCTCAGGTCAGATAATAAAGTTAATCTAAAAACTTTTATAAAAACGTAATCTGTTCTTCATTTTTGGGAAATTCAAAGTATATTTAGATATAGTAAATAAGCTGTATATCGGATAAAATGTATTGTTTGGTAAGAAACTCATATCATGCATTATGATTTCTCAAAGATATATTTCTAAGTTTTCGTATTTGTTTTATTAGCTAATATTTAAATTATTTGTGATGACTTAGAAGACTTCAATTTTATTTGATGACGCTTTACATGCGACCATCTAATAAAGCCCTCGACCTCAACCAGCATTACTATTATTTTACTGTCTTCTCCGGTCCACGCCCACAACTTGGCGAGGGACTCTCCGTCTAGTTGGCGGATATGTGTCACTGCTGATTATACAAATTACTTAACAGCTTTTTTTTTTGTGCGTGCGTTGGCTGGACACACTGCAATTTCTACATAAATATTTACTACACTCAAAGTTGCGAGTAATCGCAGACAAGCGAAGACTCAAAGATTACTCTACGTGTTACAAATTTCAATTGACTGCGACAACGTCGAAAAAAAAGTATTAAAAACGACAACGAAGCCCAAGTTGAATGCGAACAACGACCGGCAAACAACCAGAAAAACAGCAACAGATACGAAAAAAAAAACCACAACAACGCCAAGAGAAACGAAAAGTAACGCACTGACACCGATTGACACGCCAGGCGACAAAAGTTTTGAACAGTGTTTCTTTCTTGGGGTTATTCTTATTCGAAGTATATTCGAACTTTGATGCAGCGTGGTGCAATGAGTCATTACAATGGGTATGTTTTTTCAAGCTTGAGCATGCGTTTTGTATGATTTGCAACCTTCAGTAATGGGTACGATATGATTTTCAATCTTCAGAAATCGGTAGTGATCGTAAAAATGGGATATGGTATGATTTTAAAGATTTCAGAAGGCTGAAAAGTTGTTTAGTATTCTTTCAATACAAGGATAACTACATAAGATCGATTATCTAGTATAATCAAAAGATTTAAACCAAACAAGTTATATAAAATAAGACAATTTGAACCTAATTCATGAAAGAAATGCAAAATGATAATATTTGGGTAAATATTTATATTATAGCATCATCACAGAGTTCAACATTATTTAGTAGATCAGTGGTATTTTGCTTTGTTAAAGTCGTTATTGCTTTAATTGTATCTCAAAAATGCACTGGATAAACACGTATGTTTTTGTGCTGAAATGAATATAATATAGAATATGTTTCCACTTTTGTGGGGTGTGCGCTCGTAAAGTATCTATTGGTGGTCTTTTTTACGGCCGTGCAACGGTAAACAACTATCTAGCATATCATCATTATTATCGCCAACATCGGCATAGGCATGGGCGCATTATTAATTTTTGTTCAATTGATTTCCCTTGCCTGTGTATTCGATTCGATTCGAACAGCCACTTCTTATAGCCCACTTCGACCTCCATGGCAGCAGCGGGGTCAAAGGAGGGGGCACTTGGGTACTTTGTGGATACTTTTGGGGGTCTTATGCATAAAGCGGTATGAGTATCTATCAAACAATGCTGATTAACATGTTTCGAATGCTGAACGTTGACTCACGTTTAATCAGCGCGCGTTGTATTGTTGCTGTTTATTTGTGTGTATGCTTTTTATTGTTGCTGCTGATGTTGATGTAATGCTGCCTTTGTTGTCGAGGTCGCGACACACTGAAAAAGTGGGTGGAATGGGTTGGATGGGGGGGATTAAAAAACCGTAGTTGCACTATCGCACGGCATTACTTGATATGCAAAAGCTAGGCTAATTCCACTTGTCGTGCCGGGCATACGAAATGACAGTTTTTGGACTCGAAAACCGGTTCAACGAAAGCGAAACAACTGGCACAAATACTTGATGTTTTCCGTTTTCTCGGCCAGGTGACATCTACAATTACGTCACTCAAACAATTTCCCCCTAAAAGCCGCGGCAAACAAAACTTTAAAAACTATAAAGACCGCATAGCATATTGTTATTGCTTCTTTCTCGAATTTTTTGCCGCTGCTAATGAACTTCATTTGCTGTAAATTGCCTTTAAATGACAGTGACTAAGCTCCGAATAGCGGCGCAAACATTAACGCTCGAAAAAAAATAAAAACAACAAACTGAAAAAATAAACAAAAATATACAAGGAAAAACGTTCATTAACAAAAATTTCGCGCGTTGTTTGTCATAATTATGATTGCCGCCTAGGTTCTCTTCTGGGTTAAAAAAAAAAAGAAATCTTACACTTGGACAAATAAAACTAGCTATTAGATAAAAACGTTTTTAATATATGACTTTTTTTCAGGATCTCAAGCATATCTATAATAACATAATCTTTTTGGGAAAACTACATATAAGTATATGAAATATAAACAACTTGCTGTTTAATGGCCTTTTCTTCGAGTGTACATACATAGGTGAAGGGTTGGCAAACATCGGTGACACCAAAAGTGAACCCGTAGAAAGTTGCTTGGGGTCAGGCGTGTGCGGTTCTGGTGTTTGATTTCTTACTGCCACTAAAGAAGATACTTCAAAGTGGCTTTTAACAAATTCAAATATGTAAATGAACGCGTTCAATTCAATGAAATGGAGGGCGTACCACAGGTGCTAATTAAGTGCAATATATTTTTGAATTGAAGTACAAAAAACTCATCTTATGAGGTAAATATTTGTTAAGTTATTGCAGTCAATTTGGAGTAATTATCGAGGGAAAACACTAAACTATTTAAAAAGGTTAACGACCGATAGATTTACATACATATATCAAATAGAGTTATTATAAATATATATGTACTTAGTACAACATTTTCGAAGAATGCATTTCAACCAATCTGATAGCATTAACTATATGACTAAGCCGAGCTGCTCTTGCTCAAAGTTGTGGATTGTATTATGTAACAAAAACTGTTTTATAATAAAAGATGCGTTTGCTCAGCTGCGTTTATTCTCTTTGATCCGATATATCGGTCGATCGAGGAGTGGCGACACTTACAAGCTAACAAAAAAAGCCTTTGTATGTCCAGCGATTAGTCATCGCGAGTAACTGATCGATAATACTACTGGCCACTGTGCATAACTACACTGGAGAAAAATGTGCTCTTAGACTATTCGATTTTTATTATCAGCAAAGCGTATTCTTTAAAGATATTTTGGCAGTCTTTGACGACTTTTTACACTATTGACAACCACGTAGCGAAAAGAAGTCATCTGTACACAAGATCCTTAAAAGTTTTACGTTAACCCCCTTGTTTTTTATGTTCAAAGGAAGTCCTAAACGTTTATTGTCGCATTTCCTTGTCTTATCGCGCTTCGAACTTTTATTATCTTGGCTGGAATTAGATTTATGTTGTACAAGTTATAACCTAACCGAAATGACAATTGCCACATAATTCCCTCGCTGATACAATGGCTATTAAAAAACCAATTACGTTTAAATACCGTGTTCCTCTCTCAGGTACTTTTTACTCTCATTTTTCCCATTATCTCTCTACAAGTTCACCCGCCAAGTGGTATTGCATTTAATCGAAAACTTTTCGATGCGTAAGCAATTTGTTGAAAGCGATTTCGGACTTTTGAGACTGTTGCGAATAGGGTTGCCACGTCACGGCAGAGACCGGAAATTGACAAGTGAATCAATGGAAATTTAAACTATAAGTAGTGTTTACATTCATTTATACCAGCCGAGGATTCATACAGCTTGCCCAATTCCTTACAAGCTGAATCACTTGTTCTACGTCACGTTTGTACATTCATGGTGTACGGTTTAATGATATATTCAAATGTAAAAAATTATAAACAAATAAGAGATTAGGAAAAGTATTTTAAATTATGCTGCAATAAACAATGGTATGTTTTAATCACCCTGCATTCTAAGGCGATTTGGCAACCCTGCTGTATTGTTGAACCTGAGAAAGAGCGAAAGAGAGTGGATAGTATCAATAAAAGAAATAAAGTAAGGAGGAGACTGGATCTTATCCATTCCAGGAGAAAATTAAATTATGTACCTAACAACGTTTCTTTATAGATGATTTCTGCACATTTACTGAACCTTTTACTTTGCAGTTTTTGAAACTAAGTAACTTTTTATCGTAGCTTTTTTTAGCGATATAGGATGACGCGTTTTCTAAAGGTGTTATTCTGCCTCTCTTTTCACGGCTTCTCCCCTCTTTTACTCTCTCATTTACTGATAAGGGTTCGTTCGATTGGAGTGCTGTTTTTTGCCTCTGTTTTTTTTTTTTTTTTTCTGATAAAAGAAAAAGCATAAATAGTCCGTTCCACTGAACCACTCAATTAGTACTCAACAATAGCTCGTGGAAAGCGAATCAGCCAAAAAAGAAAGAAGAACGAAGAACGAGAAAGAAAGCAGGAGTAGTTACAAGAATTATTTAATTAAAGCTCGCATCCTTGGCTCTCTCTTCCGCTCTCTCGCGCCGACTTTCTTTCGCTCTCTCTCGATCAATTGGAGATCTCTTCCGCTCGGTGGTGCGCTCTTTCTGCCGCGTTTGTGCGTGTGTTGTGTACTTACTGTGTGCAAATCAATTAATTTTTTGTTGTTTGTTTGTTTTCGCAACGAAAACCAGAAGGAATATCGTAAATAATAAAATTAATTCCGCGTGCAAATATACATTGGAATAATGGCCGATATTCTCAACGTGGAGCAGCACCAAACGGTTCAGGAGTTCAAGCAGAATCTCGAGGAGCTCATTCCCAACGTAGGTGGCGCCACGATGTCGACTACAGTGGATAACCGCTAAAGCAAACAACTATACCATACAAGAATAAGCAATTAGGAACGCATAATAGGAAGATACCGCATTAAAGCATCTTTGAAAAATTTAATATGGATGTTAATTATCAAACTGCTCACAATTTAAAACATCGTTTATTAATTGAGAATCTTGAGTTGAACAGCCTTTAAAACATCAAATTTGAATTTTTTATTAGCCACAATTCACGTAATCACTCCGTCTCGATTTTGGTGTGTCTGTGTTTTTTTTTTTTCGCCCTCTTTAATTTTCTTCCCTATCAATTTTTCTCGGAGCACTTTATGGCTTTTTAATCGATAACACCGACAGGTGACACGCATACCAATGCCCAATGCCCATAAGAGGGGCCTTTACAGTGAACACCTCCGATAAAGAGCACGCGCTCCCAACTGACCCACTGCAGAACACCCCCCGAAAATATGGCGAAAATCAGAATCACTTCCGTTCGATGTCAGTCAAATGTTGGCCAAAAGAATATCCCAGCTATCAGTCCGCTTGATAGTCTCTCTTTTGGCCAAGGACAACACCCTCGTTGGCTTAACGGCTTTCCCCCCTAGAAAACCCGCGAACCACCTATCATATCATTACCATACACGTAATCGTGTGCTGCTTTCGATTTTTTATGTTCGCTTTTTGGCGCACAGAAATTTATCTTATCGACAAACAGCAAAAGCGGAGCAATCAACGCACCACTACTAAACCGAGTTACCAACCAGTGAGCCATAAATTCCACAGTCCAGTATATCAGCCGATCCAACTGGCCCTCTTCCCCTTGGATTTGTCCTATTTCGCACACCGAATATGGCGAAAATGTCGAACCTTTTATTATACCGTCCGGCTGAATACTTGGGTTTTCACCAATTTCGATATTAGGAAATCGCAACAATTTGGAGCAAAACTAACTTTGAGCATATTAAACTGGCTTAGTTGAGGACTAGGCTACAATATGATTTTATGTGAAAGATCAAACATATAAACTGGGAATATTTTCAAAACAAATTCCAAAAGTATTATATTTTATTCAAAAAAAGTACTTATACGACATTATTACAGATTAAAGTGTTATGTTTCCAAACAATTTAACATTAATAGTATTGAGTTAGGTTAGTTTGTCAGTAGGTTTAAAAAGATATTATACACTGCAACATAGATCAGCCAACGTTTTTCAATGCTATAATAGTTTTAAACAAACGGGTTCGCAATTGGTTAATTTTTCATTTTGTAACAACTTAAACCATAAACATAAATATTTGCCTTCGATGCCAACAATAAAAGCTTATCTAATCTAAAATATTTCAAGCATATTGACCAAAAATCGCGTTTAACCATTAAATATGACTAATAAATTTAAGTCAAGTTGTGAAACCCATATAATGATATATCGAATTGACTGGTCTGTTTAATTATATAGCTCTTATATGTAAATCTGTTAAAGGAATCCCAGCTGAATTAAAATCAGTATTTATTGTGGCCACCTCTTAGTCATTGAATTTTGCAAGAAATAATCAAGTAGTGTCCGAATCTCAAGTGTTTACATACTGATTCATTTTTTCAGGTTTTCACTTCTTTAGTTTTTTTTTTGTTGTATATTTTCTCTTATTTTCTGTGGCGCCCACTCACGCTTTTGAACTGCATAAATTGAAGCGAACAATTTTTCGATAATCAGCGAATATGTCAGTCAGGTGGAAGATAGGACCCCTCGAACTGGAAACTGAAAAATGGAAATTAAATTCGATAAGGCTGGCACACAGACAATATAGCGATAAGGTTGCTGGAGATGGAATATAGCATTTTGCATACCGAATTCCGCAGATAAAACAGGTGGAGGCACTGGAATGCGGCTGTGTGTTTGGCTTTCGGATTTGATTGATGACTCACAGATCGATCGTGGCAATAGGCGGCGGACAACTTACTCATGACCGGGGATTACTCATGGATATTTCCTCTACTCAATTTGTATTGGTGTGCCCCTTATTCATTTTGAGTTCCGAGAAGGCCAGAAATTGGGTTTATGCCTGAGAAAGGTCAATAATGTTTATGCCAATGTTAATGAAAACTGTCTAGATCTAATAGTTTTTGCACAATTGTTTTGAACCAATAGTAAGTAAAATCCCTCTCCTTTTTGCAGTTGGATGCCAACAAGGATGGCTTCATCGATCTGCACGAGCTAAAGGATGCCCTCAACCAGGTGGGCTTCAAGCTGGCCGGCTACCAGGTGCGCGAAATGATCGACGAGTACAAGGGCAAACAGCTGACTGCCTTCCAGGGCAAATTGAATCTGGAGGAGTTCGAGGCACTGTGCCTGGACCTGAAGAGCAAGGATGTGGCCAGCACATTCAAGACGGTCGTCTCCAAGAAGGAGAACTTGGAGACCCTGGGCGGCATGTCGAGCATTTCGTCGGAGGGCACCACCCATTCGGTGCGCCTCGAGGAGCAGCTGGCCTTCTCCGACTGGATCAACTCGAATCTGGGCCACGACAAGGATCTGCAGCATCTGCTGCCCATCGATAGCGAGGGCAAACGCTTGTATCTGAGCATCAAGGATGGTATTCTGCTGTGCAAAATCATCAACCACTCCTGCCCGGACACAATCGATGAGCGTGCGATCAACAAGAAGAACCTCACCGTCTACCGGGAGTTTGAGAACTTGACCCTGGCCTTGGTTTCCTCCCAGGCGATTGGATGCAACATCGTAAACATCGATGCCCACGATCTGGCCAAGGGCAAGCCACATCTGGTGCTGGGTCTTCTCTGGCAGATCATCCGCATCGGCCTGTTCAGCCACATCACCCTGGACAGCTGTCCGGGATTGGCTGGCCTACTCTTTGACAACGAACGTCTCGAGGATCTGATGAAGATGTCGCCAGAGGCCATCCTCCTGCGCTGGGTCAACCATCATTTGGAGCGCGCCGGCATCTCGAGGCGGTGCACCAACTTCCAGTCGGACATCGTCGATTCCGAGATCTATTCTCACTTGCTGAAGCAAATTGCCGGCAATGATGCGGATGTCAATCTGGATGCCCTGCGGGAATCCGATCTGCAGTCGCGCGCAGAGATCATGTTGCAGCAGGCCGCCAAGCTCAACTGCCGCAGCTTCCTCACGCCACAGGATGTCGTCAACGGCGTTTACAAACTCAATCTGGCCTTCGTGGCTAATCTGTTCAACAACCATCCGGGATTGGACAAGCCCGAGCAGATCGAGGGACTCGAGTCCATTGAGGAGACGCGCGAAGAGAAGAGTAAGTACTTAATATTTAGCCATACCTAAGATCATTACAAAATACCGCTGAAAGGATTTTATTTAATTGAAAATGAAACACAAGAAATCAAAGTTGACTGCCATTTATAGCATAATTAAAGCAATTATAAATATATATGCTTATCAATCAGCTTTGCACAGGAAGTGCACGCCATAAAAACAGAGAATTTTTAACTCTTAAGACCATTTATCACAAGAATATATATAAGAATATAATATGTTAACTTATGAGAATACGATTACTTAGAATACTTAGGTGTGATATACATATTCTGAATATATTTAACTTACACCAATCATTTCTATTTTTTCTAGCCTACCGCAACTGGATGAACTCGATGGGCGTGGCACCGCACGTGAACTGGCTTTACTCCGATTTGGCCGATGGTCTGGTCATATTCCAGCTGTTCGACGTCATCAAGCCGGGTATTGTCAACTGGAGCCGTGTGCACAAGCGTTTCAGCCCGCTGCGCAAGTTCATGGAGAAGCTGGAGAACTGCAACTACGCGGTGGATCTGGGCAAGCAGCTAAAATTCTCGCTGGTCGGAATCGCAGGCCAGGATCTAAACGATGGCAATGCAACGCTGACGTTGGGTAAGCATTGCTATTCTAATTGTATTTTTGGATGTTACTAATTCTGAACTACCTCATTGTTACAGCTCTCATCTGGCAGCTTATGCGCGCCTACACCCTGTCCATTCTGTCCCGCTTGGCCAACACTGGCAACCCCATCATCGAGAAGGAGATCGTCCAGTGGGTGAACAACCGACTGTCGGAGGCTGGCAAACAGTCGCAGCTGCGTAACTTCAACGACCCGGCCATCGCCGATGGCAAGATAGTGATCGATCTGATCGATGCCATCAAGGAGGGCAGCATTAACTACGAGTTGGTGCGCACTAGCGGAACACAGGAGGTGAGTCCTGACTATGTCATGAAATGTGGCAGGCTAAACTAACGCTTATTGATTCCGCAGGATAACCTGGCCAATGCCAAGTATGCCATCTCCATGGCTCGCAAGATTGGCGCCCGTGTCTACGCCCTGCCCGAGGACATCACCGAGGTGAAGCCGAAGATGGTGATGACCGTTTTCGCCTGCATGATGGCCCTCGACTATGTGCCCAACATGGACAGTGTGGACCAGAACAACCACAACAGCTCCGCCAGCAACAGCAATTAGGCGCTATAGCCACAACTCATTTATACATAAACAAAAGGATGGGATTTTGAAAGGGAAAAACAGAGTGGGAACTACGTAAATTTGTCGTATTCGCTAATTACTAATAACTCTATTCGATTGCGTTCCTTCCTGCGCTACCAATACATTTTTGTGTTTTTTTTTTTATTTCAATTACTTTTTGTAATTTTTTTATTATATATTTATATATTATATAATTGAGTATGAGTTTCCCCCTATTGTAATTAAGCAAACAGATTTTAGAGTGTCGCACATCTGTTTTCGAGCCCGGCGAGGTTTTTCTTTATTAGTTTTGTTTAACAATTGTTTAATTATACAACTGTAACCTTATTTTATAAATAGAGGTTTAGCTTTTTCCGCTTAAAATCCTTAAAAGAGAAGAATGGTGAAACAAGAGAAAGAAAAAAAGCGACTTGTGCAGGATTAAGAAAGAATTATAATATTAACATTGCGACGAAAACAATTAACTCTGTAATATATATACATATATATTTATATACGATTACGATATGCGTCTATATACATAACATATAAATTTACATAAATCGATATATTTTTCCATAAACGCGTTGCCTAAAGAAAGATAACGAACGAAGATCAGGAATGGGGAATATTCAGAAACAAAAGAAGTCGAGGAAAACAGAGTAACTAATTTTATATTTACTATACATTTTTTTGCAAGTAATCGTAAGCTGCCTTTGTTTATGTGTTTTTCCAACATGCGTGTTTGTTCAATTTCTTTTTACATATTTGTATAATTTTGCGTTTAAGTGCGTTAGAGCGAGGTGGCAATAGGTATCGCCAACACGGCGTAGAAAGAGAGGGCAACAAACATTTTTAGTGCAATGAGGCGACATACAAATCCAAGAGAAAAAAACGAATTAAGAAGAAGATGAAGTAATATTATATGCAGAATAAAAGTAAAACAATAAAGAAAATGAAAATACCAATATAAAAGACGTTTCACTTAATAAGTCATAATTCTGTGAAGTTATTAACATTAAGTCTTGGGAGTTATTTCCATGGCCCAGCACATTAATAGTTATTGTTCTGTCAATTCATACTCTTTGTGTCATAAACTTTTACGGAAACGTTGACAGGTCACCGGTTGTATCAACTTTGTTTTTTTTTTTTTTTTTTTGTAATATGAGAACATTTATGACTAATGCCTTACCCTGCACCTCTTATGTTTGCCAATGAAATTATCGTTTCCTGGAAGCAATCAAAGGCATATATGAAAGGCGAATAAGTTGCTGGCTAAGCGTGTATAAATCCTTATCGATACGGTCCCCTCTATGAGACGATTTTCGTATTTCGAACCTGCCATCTAATCGGCCAGCTTATTAGATATGGCGCTTCTCACGTGGCTAGCAAAGCAAATCGGAGGGCACTTCAAGTCAACTGACTTTTGTCCAGCGATGATGACGACGTAAGACTTGCTGCTTCACTGCCGTGTCATTCATGGGAATCCGTATGTAAAATCCGAATCGAATGGCCGGCGATTGCAATTGAAACTTGTGAAAATCGTGTGACTGCACGGTGGCCTTTAATCTGCAAATCGCCCTAAGGCAGAAAAGTATTAACAATTTGGCTTTAGTTAGGAGATGTGTTAAAACGGATTTAAATTTAAATATTTTCAATTGTTTTATGTTTTCCATCATTTTCATAAGTAATAAACTTAAGCCCAAAAGTAGGCAAATACAGTTTAATATGTGAAACTAATGCTGTGTGTATGCAGCCCAAGAGTATGACTTAAAATCGAACTGAAATCCAATTAGTTGTTTTAAGTCTTTCGAGCCTAGCCGTTATCAATTGGGTTTTTTGTATTTTATAGATAAATTCGGCGTCCAATTGATCAATTGGCTTAATGCGTTATCAGAGCCGCAATGTGACTGGCTCACGTTCAATATAGTCTTAACCGCTTTTCTTAACAGAACAAATTTATGCAAAAAACTTGGATATATGTACATCATCAGTACGTATACTATAAATATAATATAATATCCGTGCAATGCTAACATTTAGTTATAATAATAGAGTTATGAACCTATATGTTGGTAAGGTAACTAGAATTTCTGTATCTACAAGTCCTACGTGACAAGTAGAGGGTTAAAAATCCAAGCGATATAAAAGGGCCCAATCGGAAACGGTTTTTCATAGTTGCCTATAAACAACGACAACATGAAGTATACCATTCTTATTTTGGCTTTGGGCCTGTTCTGCGTAAGTTTTGCAATGGAAAATATAAATTACTTGTGCATTGGTAGTACACTTTTAAATTCCAGGTAAATGCATTGGTGGCTCCTGTTCCCAGCGCCCTGGACTCCTCGCCAGAACTGGACGATCTGACCGATGGCAGCTTGGAGGTGGAGGACTTAAGCGTGCTGAGTACGACCTACAAGTCCCTGAAGATCGCCCTGCGTAGCATTAAGGGACTCAATTGCATCCTCAAGTGGGTGGCGGGTATCAAGGACAGTGCGACCCAATTTAACACGGACGTGGTTGTGTGCGGCGTCACCGCCAGCAAGGATGTGACCAAACTGATCAACGCCAACAAGAAGATCCTCAGCACTTGCAACGACCTCATCAATCTGAGGTCCAACACTTGCCCCCAAACGGACGACGAGGAGACGAAGGTCTCCGGCAGCTGCTTTGTTAAGACCCTGCGCAAGGTGTGGTCCCTTAAGAAGCAAGTGAACGATGCCATCAAGCTGGCCAAGAAGATCCCGCAAACTGGTCCTAATGCCGTCGCCTGTGTCTCCGATGCCGTCACCACCCTGACCACCTACTACACCGCCTTTCCCCAGAACATCATCAGCTGCTCCAAGCTGACTTCTTAGGGGCCTAGTGCCGCAATCGATTCGAGCATGCAATAAAAAACCGTGTTATCACAGTTTTTGGTAGTTTTTTAATTTTCTTAGAGGAAATACTTACTTTCTTAATACTATACATAACTATATTTTTATACCCGTTACTTGTAAAGTAAAAAGAAGCGTTTCCGACTTTATAAAGTATATACATATATTCTTGATCAGGATCACTGAACAAGTCGATCTGGCCATGTTTGTCTGTCCGTATGAACGTTGAGATCTCAGGTACAATGAGAGCTAGAAGGTTGATATTCAGCATACAGCTTTTAGAGACATATACGCAGCGCAAATGTGTTGACCCATGTTGCCACGCCCACTCTAACACCCTAAAGCCGCCCAAAACTGCCAGGCCTTTTGAAAAATGTTTCGATTTTTCTTTGTTATATTGTTTCTCCTGCCAATTTTTACCTCTATACCAAAAACGCTATGGCCACGCCCATCCTTTTACTTTTAAAACGACCAAAACGTCCAGACTTTTAAACATTTTTAAATTTTGTTTTCTCATTTTATTCCCCAATATCTATCGATATCGCAAAAAATGATTAAATTTCGCGTTTGCGTTTACACTAGCTGAATAACGGGCATCGGATAGTCGGGGAACTCGACTATAACATTAACTTTTGTCTTTTATAATTTTATATGAAATATCTGACCACTCTATTAAGTGGAATATAACAAGTTGCTCTATAACATAAATATATTGATTTGTACAATTTATACAATTTTCAGATCAGAGTAAATCAAATGTAATTCAATTGTAATATAAATGTATATTTTATAGTAAACAGAATAGTTAGTTAATTGTTTAGTTACCGTTAACCAAAAGTCTGTGCCGAAAAACGAAAACCAGTACGAGTGTACTTTCTAGCACTATTGAAAATTGATAAAAATGAAAGTGTGACAAAAACAACATTTCTCAACAGATATGATCACCTTAACCTAGGGCCATGAGACAGGTTTGAAGATAAAAGGTTATCATTTTTAGTATAATTAGTTTTATAATATACTTGATACTTTTTCTACTATAATAATCGTGCTTATTTCTAATTTAGATTTAAGCCACTTAAAAAACTGTCACTCGGACGTTGACAACGTAGATAGGCGATTTTTCCAAGGGTTTTGTTTTGTTATTAAAATAAAATACCCATTGTTTGCTGGGAGCAACAGTCCACCTGCGATTATGCAGGTGCAGCGTCAATATATGGGAACGCCTATCTAGATGATCTTCCAGTGCTTGCGGTGGGTGGTGTCGGATCCACCTAAGGAAGCCCTGTCCAATCTGGACAATCTGGCTATATGACTATCTGGCTATCTTCTTTGTGTGTCCATGCATAGATAATGCCAAATTAGTTTCGGACTTTGTGTGGTGGCTTAATTAAAGCATACATATCGCCGGCACATTGGTTTACCAAAGTGTATGTGCGAATCGAACCTCCGGATCGCCACTTAACTGATATGGCCCCGGTCGATCGTCTATATAAACAAGACCCACGGATCGGTCAGCAAACAATCGCCAGTGAAACCATCCACCAGTAACATGAAAGTACTCAACGTCTGCCTCCTGGTCGTGGCCTCCGCCAGCTTCCTCCTGGCCACAGCCAACGTAAGTCAGACAACATCATGAAGAACTACTATTCCTAAGTCTAATCTTATTGCCAACTTGTTTTAGGCCAATGCCGTAGGTGCCTTCGAGGACTTCGAGGCCTACACCGATGCCGAGCTTGAGGATCTCTACGCCGCCGAGTTGATGGCAATGGAGGATGAGTTCATGGGCGTCGAGCAGTTCGGCTTCATTGGATCGTGCCGCAAGATTCTGTTGGCCGGATACAAGGGCATCAACGGCACCAAGTGCATCGTCGAGGAAGTGGCCAATGTGCTGCTCACCTGTACCAACTACGTGGACGACTTGACCACCTGCACCGGCAATATTCCAAAGGATGTCCAGGCCATGCTGAACAATGCCAAGCAAATGATCGTCACCAGCAACAAGATCATCAACATGAAGTCCGAGCTGTGCGGCTCCACCTCCAGGGGCGTCGTCTCCTCCACCAAGAGCGTCATGCGTTGCACCCTGAAGGCCTTCTGCGCCACCATGTCTCTTGTCCGCCGCATGAACACGATGATCAAGCAGGGCGCCGCCCTGCCCTTCAACACCTCCTCCTGCTACGTCAATGCTACCAAGAAAGTAGTCGACGGCTGCAACGCCTTCGTGCCCAACATCAATACCTGCATCGCCAGCATGACATAAGCGCTTCCAAAAAATGGTAATAAAACCATGAAATTATAAGCAAAGCATATGCTGTTTTCCTTATTCGGGAGCTATTCGGATCGGGGTGTGGCAACCTTATCTTATAGCTTTCTAGCCTGTAGAGTGCCTCAGATCCCGAGATACGGACGGACAGACTTATTTTTAGCTGTTTCAAACTTTTAAACAAATGTGACACATACAAAGCTTTGGAAATCGATAAGCTTATTATTATTATTATTACTTACTGACTTATTTGACTTCATCCACCTTCAGCCTTCAGTTCAATACCCATAAAAAAGGATGTTATATTGTCCAAAATCTTAATTCTATTGCCAATAGATAGACTTTAAGGATATTCTGTACTCGATGATTCAGATGATAGGCGGCAGCAGTATCAATGGGGCTGGACTCCAACAAAACAAAAAAGTAGAATCTGAAGTGCAAGGATTACAGAGGGATCACTGCAACCAACACCCATTTTGTCCATGTTAGAAGGTCACAACACGTAGTTAAACACGTTACTCGTAGAGTAAAAGGGTATACTAGATTCGTTGAAAATGATGTAACTTAGTCTCCGACCATATAAAGTGTACAACACGTCGATACGATTCGACCAAAATTTCTTAGCCACACCGAGTTAATTAGCGCGGCGGTTAGAAATTTAAATAAGCTAAATATTAATATTTAATTTAATATGATGAACTTACCACACCGCCAACGGCAAAGGAAAACATGGTGGCGTACCCACCTAACAGAAGGATGTTTCCCAGGATGCGAATCCGCCGGCGTCGTTTTGATCAAATCTAACTTTATTCGATCTAGTTGGCGTGGGTTTTGCCGTACACGTAAACAGCTAGCAATTTCGTTTTTCGAACCTCAGTCGTAACTTGGGACTGTCGGAACACACATCAGACAAAATATTATTCAAAATTCTTACAAATAAGTTAAGTAAGAAAAATTACAGTTATAATAAAACGTTAACGTTAAAACGTGTATTCGTGTGGACCAAAATTTCAATTTTTTTCGACCTGCCAATCAGTTTCGATAAAATTCATTTTCAATAATTTTACGCTTAAAATTCTCTGGGTAAGAATCTTTTTTTGAAATTCAGTTCTGTTAAATTCATTGTGAGTTGCGATTAAAGTGTTGCAAGTCGAAGCGGAAAGTCGGCTGTTACGGCTTTTTGGCGGACCGCGTGTTTGTCTATATGTCGAATGGATGTGGCCCTCCTATCTGGCGTTAAACTAATGCCGGGGGCAGCCTGTCGACAGCCAACCACCTTGCCACGCCCCACACCCCACGCCTTGTAATGACGTCATTCAAGCGCTGACAATCAAATAAATCATAGTGCACGCGGTTCGGCCGATTGAAAGATCGAGTTAATCTGAAGAGGAACTCCTGGTTCTTTCTTTCGTTGCCAGAGTGAAATTGTAAATGAATTACACGACCTGGTTGATAAATTTTTGGCTCGTTGACAACCAAAAAATGACAGTAGGCAAGGGACACAGTATATACTATATTGAACTCCCCTTTCCTTTTCTTTTCAGAATTTGTGAAAATATTCTATAACATTGCAGCACGACGACAAGCCAGATGTAAAGAACCCATTTCTTCTATTTTTGCTCGCTACTAATTGCAACGGCTAGCCCAGAGAGTTTGTGCGTTCGTCCCACCAAATTTATGATTTGTGTGATTGCCTGACCAAGGAAAAGGAGTGGGTTTTTATCATAATCGATTTATTCTACTGTTCTAAGGATGACTCCTCCAACAGCTCTTGGATTATGATGTCCGTTAGATCTGCTTTAGCCTGCTCCTCGCGCTTAGCTGCTTTCCTCATTTCTTGATCCCGCTGACGGTTCTGCTGCTGCTGCTGGCAATAATCCGGCTGTCAATACTGTTGCTGTGTTTGGCCATAACGGTGGTCCTGCTTCTGCTGATTTGGATCCATATTCTGTGGATGCTTGTGGTACTTATTGCCGTAAGTAAGCCTCTGGACAATGTGCGTGGGCTTGCGTACCACACGCAAGTAAAATGCTAACATAGAACACATTGTGCGTATGGTACGCGAGCAGAAGCGTTATACTTCGCTGTGATGAACGCCTGATTGCCGTTATGGAAATCACAATGTGTTCTGTGCTAGCGTTATACTTGCGTATGGTACGCAAGCCCACGAACATTTTCGAGGGATTTACTTACTGCAATAAGTACCACAACCAACCACAGAATATGGATCCAAATCATCAGAAGCCGGACCGCCGTCATTGTCAAACACCGCCAGAGTTGAACTGAGTTGATCCTTAAGCAGCTCTTGGTCATTCGAGTGGCCCAGCCTGCGAAAGGGTATCGTCTCACCCTCGATCTCCATGTAATCTTCGACGATGGACCGCAGCTCGACCGGCGGCTTAGCTGATGTGATCAGGGCCCTGACCACCTTGGCCACGTGTCCCAGGACATCCTGCTTTTCCATTGCGCTCGTTCAACGATTCAAATTATAAATCGCGCTCGCATTCACACTAGCTGACTAAAGCATTCGCTCTTGTTTTAAATTATATATATGTATTTATTGATTCATTCGTTCGCTTTTTCATTCATATATGTTGTATGTATTCGTGTATTTATATAATTAAAAGTAATATTGTTTGAGCCGCGTATATAAAAACAAATAACAATAAAAAATGCTTAACCGATCAATTAAATTAATTCCAGTACAAAATAAATTCAAGCCAAGTCACAAAAAAAAAATCAAAAAATGGAGAGTATAAATGATTAAAATACAAAACCGAAATAGAACTTAAGCACAGCAGCTAAGATTAGATATATACGTTTGATTCGCCTTGCGATACTGTACTGCACACTAGAAATAACAATATTCGTTTTGGCGAAAAAAAAAACATGGAGTAAAATTAAGTGCAAAAATACGGGTTATGATTATGCATATAGTACAATCTAAGTAGCTAGACCTTAGGCTTAGGTTTTATGCTTTATATTTAGGATTTTTCTCATTATAATTGCACATGCTTTAAGTTAATCCACAAAAAAAAAAAAAAAAAAATGCACCGCTTAGGGTCGATTGAAGAATGGATTTGATTTTTCGGGTATGTGTACGTGGATGCATTAGATCAGGCTGAGACGGCTGTTTGTCTTGCGCAGCTGGGCGCGCCAGGGGATGATGTTATCCTCCTCCTCCTCGGCGTGTCCCTGGCTGCCTTCCGATGGTTCGATAAGCTCCTGCCCTCCACTGACGCCAGAGTTAGCGTTACCAACGCCACTTCCACCGCCACCGCCACCGCCACCACCGTGCTCCTGATCCTGTTCAGCTCCCTTGGGATCGCCATGGTTCTCCTTGTTGCCCAACTGGAGGTGCTGCTGCTGGAACTGGATCTGCTGGTAGTGCTGCTCCATACCGGCCAGATTGATGTTGATGTTGTCGATGGACATGGCGCGGTTCTTCAGCCGCCAGGTGTCCGCCACCCGGTTGTTCTCCTCCACCTTGGGCGTGTAGATGGCCGCCCTAGAAGAAGGTCAGACAATTGAGGCCAGGGGTCAGGAGACTCCCCACTAGCCACTACACCCACTTACTTCAGCTTGTTCTCCGTCTCCTCGCGTCGCGCCAGTAGATCCCGCTTCCACTGGGGAATCTGGGACAGGCGGCGTGACTCTGCCTCTTGGGCCATGCGCTCCTCGAAGTCCTTCTTGGCCCGCTCGGCCGCCTTCTTGGCCATCATCTGGCGCTTCCAATCGGGTATGGCGTTGCCGGCCTGGTCCCGTTCCGGTATCTGCAAGTAGATCTTTGACCCGCCTCTTAGCCACCGTTCGCTTGTGTTTCGGATGGCACCAGTTGGCCAGAACTCACCTGGTCCACATAGTTGTTGCCCGAGAACTGCTTGGTGATCTCCATGTAGTGCTCCGAGTCCATCCGGCTGGCCATTTGCTGCTCCACTTTCATCTTCTTGATGCCCGGTATGTCCTTGGAGATCTTTAGCTCGGCAATTAGGTCGGACTTCAGATAGGTTTCCGTGCTGGAGGTCAGACACTGCATGCTCAGGCTGCGAGCTGGCATCTGATAGGGCTTCGGTACCTTCTGTGTGTCCGTGCGGCGCAGCTGGTGGAGAATTGGTCCAGAAATGGTAGTAAGTTAAGCACAATTCTTTCTTATGAGCCATCCTAATAATATGTGTTCCTGACCACAGTGGAGTGGCAATTGCTCACCTGCACGCTGTTCAGATCCTGGATAGAGATGGCCGAGAGTGGCTGGTGCTGCTTCCTGGTGGCCGTGTCCTGGCTATTGGGTGCCGATCCGTGCGGCTTCTTGGGCTTGTGTGATTTGCCAGACATGGTTGCATCCTGGCCACCTGCTACACCCATCGGTGGACCCATAAGTGGCTGCGGGGGTAACATTCCGTGGGGCAGAGGCGGCGGTGGTGGCGGCAACGGCGGCTGCTCGCCCATTCCATGCAGCTGGTGGGGATGGTGCGGATGTGGATGCGGATGGGGGTGGTGCTGGTGCGGATGCGACTGCGGATGCTGCGAGTGGAGCTGCGAGTGGTGCACCTGCTGCTGCTGGGCGATCTGGATCTGCATGTAGTCCTCCGTATCCGTGGAGCTGTTGGTGGAACAAATGGGGAAAAGTGTTGGATTAAGTAGAGATCTCGGCTACTTTCACTGGGAAATGGCAATTGGCAGAGGGCAGTTGGGAGATGGGGGTGGGTTGTGGGCAGTGGGCGATGAGCGGACCTGCGCCAGGTGTGGCGTGTGCGCAGTATCATCTTCGGATTGCAACTGAGTTGCAGTGGCGGCTGCAACATCGCATCTGTCTTAAGAAAAGTGGCAGGCCGCAAAGTGGTACGCATAAAATTTCATGCACTCTTGATCGGCAGAGGAAGTCGCGAATATCTCGGCTACAGTGCTGCGCATCTGCCTTTTTCTTCAAGCCAAACTATTTTTGTTACTTCAATACCATTACTGATGAGTCGCACATTAAGCATCAACTTATCAGCAGCTACGCTTTCCTCAAATTGAGTTGTCTCAAATTGCATTTTGTAAGAAAAACTCTTGTTGGGTATAGAAAATCTAGCTAGCTTTTCTTTAGCCATTTTTTCGCTGCAAATTGGCGCAGCACTGAGATCTAGCCATCTGCTAGCTGCTAATTGCCCAGCGGCAGCCAAGCGTCTTTGAAGCCATGTATCTTTTTTATATATTTTTTTTCGGATTTTGGCTAATTGAGGCGAGGCAACTGTACCGCCGATACTAATTATAAAAAGCCGTTGCACGAGATGTTCAGCCAAATTAAATCGGCTGCCATGTGCTAATTGAAAGTCGGAGGATGGAGGATATATACGAGTAGGTACATACATACATATACGCTGCGATACATGGGGGTAATTGGGGGATAACCACTACTCACCGGGTGGAGGATGGACACGAACGCTTGTCGATGCTGATGCTCTTGAGATACTCGGACGGCTTGATGAGATGCGTGACGCCGTCTTGTGATTTATTGGGAAAACTGGGCGGCACAAAAGGCAGCACCAGCTGCTTGTTGACCAGATTGGGTCCGCCCGTCCTCTGTCCGCCGACCAAGTGGGTTTCTCCGTAGATCTGCTGCTGCTGCTGTGTAAGTTCGTAGTGATCCTCGGCGGAGGAGCCTCCTCCGTACAGGCTGGGCGTGTACTGATGCGGCTGGCCAGTCGCGTAGTGTGGCTGATTGGGATGGCTGGGATAATTGCCGCCACCTCCGTTGCCGTTGCCATTGCTCCCCTGGTTTTTGTTGCCCTCCGAGTAGCCATAGAAGTGGGCATTGGCCGCAGAACCATTGGCAGCATGTACAGATCCTCCGAATCGGGACTGCGAGTCCTCCGAGCTGGCGGCAATGGAGCTACCATTTGTGCTGCCGGCATTGAGCAGCTTGGCTTTCTTGTTCGCTGGAATTGAACCAATTTATTTATGAGTTTTGTGGGTTAGCAGTTATCAGCCAGCAGTCTGACTCTGGTCATGCTTACTTGAGCAGCCAGCAAATAAACTACAGCAAATGTACTGAAGAAAATACGAAACTATGAAACTACGAAGCTACGAAAAGCCCAAACCACAATGGATCGCTGCGTAGGCGCCTTTCACCAGACGGAGATTTGCGAGGAGACGGAGACGGAGCTGCAGCCCAGTTGCATATAAAAATACGAGCACTCGAACAAGTGAATCAAATAAATTACTTTTGCGTGGAAGTCTAACGGAGAGAAATGGGAAATGAGTGTTGCATATTGGAATGCAAATAATTTGAAATTAGAGCTCATTTTGGAAACTGTAATAATCATTTATAAATCCATTTAAAAAATGAATATATTTCTAGTATTTACTTGGTTTCCAAATCAAGTTTCAGTTGGCTTCACTTTTACTGCAGTTTATTTAAAATATTTATATTTCAATTAATTATAGGCATACATACTAATTGGTAACCAAACTTCAGAATCTCAAGTTGATAAATGATAACTAATTGGTGGTTAAAGGTATATGTAGTCGAGAGATACTCGATACCCCAATTTAACCAAGGAACGGAGCTATGTAAATATCTGCCGATAAGTGGCCAACAAATGTGGCTAAAAGAACATGATTTAGATATTGACTTGCCGGAAACATCTTCAAGTGCCCCAATTCCATGCCTTTCCTTATTGTTTCCCTGGAAGCAGCTCAGATTGGATGGAAAGCTCGCTCCGCTTCCTGGGAAATCTCATATATATAATAAAGTTGGATTAATATCTCCAGACACGGAAGAATAAGTTCACCGCCGACATCTTCGTGGGAGTATACCCATAAAAATTGAATTAGCCGCCGTTTCCATGGAAGTCGCCTCTCTGCATTCAATTTCCAGGCAGCCGGTTGATTGGACAAACACCATCTAAACCCGATCGCATCGGGTCCCCAACTTTCACGGCCTTTGGTAACCCGTTTCCACGGCGATCATTACGTGGTTTGGACGAGACCATAGAGGTGGTGGTGCAGATTCATGGCTGCACTCTTATGGCCAAAACCACTCGCAATCGAGTCCAGCCAGTTTGTATTGAATTTATTCATTCGATTTGAAAAAACAACTCCAGCGAGCTAACGAAAAGCACATTTTTCATTTTTTCACATGTCCCCACACATTTTATCTTTTAATTTGTGCGGAGCAAAAAGCAGCTTGTACTTGTCAAGTTCGCGGTGAAATTCGAAATTGGAGTTGATGTCCAGTTTGGTTTCGTTTGTAGTTTTACGAGTGCAATGCCTGATCTTCATGGTATCAGTTTTTAAATTGACTTAATTGGCTTGGCTTGCAAATCACGTTTGTTTTAAAGCTGTCCACTCTCGATAAAATATTAAGCATTTCAATAATAATATTAAGCAATAAATGTTCAATTTAATTAGTTAGAAAACTGTAACCTTTAAGTTACTTATTTAGAAAACATTTTAAACGGGATATGCTTAACAGTAAAAATAAATATTACTTTAATATGAATAACAAAATTTATAAAAACAAATTGTAAGTTAGCTAGAAAAGGTACAAGTTGCGCAACACACAACTTAAATAAATTACTCGTTTGTAATCTATCATCAAATGTAGCCGTACTTTTTTAAAGCCATCAAAGAATGATGTAGCTTTAAAACCAATTAACAAAACCACAAACGCACACAGAAACCTAAAATAAATACACTTCACGAGCTGTAACCCTTTGAGATTATCCACAACACCGATTTCAGTTGGGAGCACTTACACCGAAAAATATCGAACCGATGGAAGCTGAGCGTGAAATAGTTTCGGCGCGAATTCTTGTGCATCTTAACCGAGCCCAGCATATTCATTCTGTTATCTATTTTCAACCAAAGCACATTATCAGAATATTCAACGCGATATGGACGGCCGGAAAAGTCGGGGTGGAGGCTTGGAAAAGTCGCGGCTCTCAACTCCGGGTGACGATGTTGCCTGGGCGAGCTCCGTTGGCAGCCTGAACTGGGTTCAAGCCATCGCCAAAGTTATTCACCCAAGACCATGACGACGGATCGCATTGGAGACACGAGAGAGGCCGCTTCGCAGAAACACGTTCACTTTCGTGGGTAAAACTTTCGCAGCTGGCAGATGCGAAGTTCCCCACGAGCCGATTGCCAGAAGGCGGAGGAGGCACAGTGGGCGTGGCCCATGTGAGCGGTGGTGCGGGTGGTGGCTCGACGGTGGCCAATTGTTATGATCAAGTGTGTGCCTGTGTGTGTGTGGGACATTCGCGAGTTGTGGCTGGCAAATTGCTTCCTCATCGCGAATCGGGGATCCCAAGTGTCCACTGTGGGTACTTGGTATACACATACATACGTCTTTTGAAGGCCTCTAACCCAACGACAATCGACTATGTTGTAGGTTGATGCACTCGAAATAATTCACATCGACCGAATTTATCTATTGCTAAAAACTCTTTATCAAAATGATGTTAAAACAATTGGGTTATAAGCCAAAGATGTACAGATGTACAGAGGTTAGACAGTTCCCAGGATTTTAGATTTCTCTCAAGATTTTTACAACTAGTATGGAACTAAAAAATATTATATGATCCTTAGCGTGTGCGTATCTTTAAAAGAAAGTCCCATCATATTGTTCTTCAGTGTGAGAGGAGCATATGAGCTACGGCTTTTCGCTGAGTGTAGCTTATATCGAATGACTTGTGTCTTATACGGCAGTCAAGTGGCTGGTATTGTTTCATCGCTGGCACTTCCACTTTTTCACTTTTCCAGCACAAGGCCCGACTTCCATTTCTTTGTTTTGGCCACATTTTCCACGGATCTTTGCCGCCTTATCGTGTGAACGTCGGCTCAATTAAATCCTCTATCCATTTCTCCTGCCCCATCGGACATAATGGGCAATTAACAAATGGAAAATCGGAGCCAACACATGTCAAACATGGCAGGTATTATTCGCATTTTTCAATTGTTTTTTGCTTGCGTAGTTACGCCTATTTTTGCAATTAAGTAAATACCCAATATTTATTGTGTGATAATGAGGGTTATTGTCTTCGGGCTTCAGCAAATCGGCTAGGAAAACGACCATTTGGATTTTTAACTAATTAGCAAAGACATCCTGAAAGGTGATGGAAAATAGTGGAAGGAAAATTGCCAAACTGCAAACTGCATTTGTTGAAATAAGGAGAAATTGTTGCCATTTGGCTACACACAAATCAATCATAATAATTTCCAAACTGACGACATTATTTGTATGGCTTTGTTCGCACAGGCACTTGCTAACACTGCTTGAAAGCCAACACTTCAATCAAGATGTAACCATTATCCCATCCAATCGACAGCCTTCGATTGCCGCTCAGAGATCAGGTTCTCCTCGAGCAACTCGTTTCTATCTCTTTTCACTGCAGGGCACTTCACAGACATTTTCCCCCCATCAGCCGAACATGACTGGCGAATTTCCCCTAATTGATCAATCAAGCCGGACAAGTGGACAGTGCTCACAAGCCATCGACGATGCGGAACCCCCCACAAAAATCATGGGGTTCAAAGACCTGGCAAACGGTTGGGGAACTTTAATCAATCAGTCAATCATTGATTATAGCGGATGGATATCTTGGTGTGATGATGGTTCTGCGGTCCTGGGATAACTCCAACCAGTGCACAATTTTGAAATAAACTATGTACATTAATCATTCGAGATTTTCCAATTTAACGCCTTTGATTAGTGAAAGATCCCAATATTATATATTTTCAATCATTTAGAACTCACCCGATATGGTGGACATGGTACGATTGTGATTGCCGCGCACCAGTTCCGATGGCCTCAAGCTCGGCTCCTCGACCACTTCAAGTCCTGAATCCGAGTCCACTGCTTCAGTGGCCACGGGATTGGGTGCTGGTACTGGCGGAGGAGCTGCACCGCCTGTTCCATTGGCATTGGTTGGACCCTGATTCGGTCCGAAGACATTCTTCTTGTAGATGCCATTGTTGCCGGTCATGCTGTTCGGTTGATCGACGCTCAAGTTATTGCGTTGCTGCTGAACTGGTGTCCTCAATGGTGGAGGTAGTGGTGGTGGAGGTGGTCCATTCACTAAAGGATTAGAAGAGGATTTTTCAAGAGTTTTAAGTCAACACTTTCATACAAAGAATTGCTCAAGAGACAGACGCAGTATAATTCCAAAAAGTTTATTATCCTATTATTTATTGCCATCATATATTCTGTACTCACCCACGGCCAGATTTTGCATTGGTGGCGCCGAGGAGACCCGCTTGAGATTCCTGCTGCTCTGATTGCCGCCGTTCATGTTGCTCATATTGCTGATGTTGTTGATGCTGCCGCTGGTGTTGTTGTTGCTGGAGGCATCCGCCAGATTGTTGCGGATCATGGAGTTCTTGTGCGTCTGCTTGGTCCGCTCGGCCACATCCTCCGGCGGACAGACACTTTCGTAGGTATCGCTCTTGATGCCGCCGTTGAGGAGTTGGTTCTTCAGATTGACGTTCTTTGCGCTGTAGTTGTCCTTCAGCGAGGACTCGTATTTGCTGCTGTGCAGTCCAATAATCGAATGTGATTTATTGCGGTTCAGTAGACTATTGTTGTTGTTGTTGTTGCTGCTGCTGCTCAGTGCGATGTTGCTGCTGCTGTTGTTCATGTTGCTGTTGTTGTTCATGTTGCGCTTGTTGTTCAAATGCTGCAGGATCGAAAGGACTTGTTATAATGAAATTCTAAAACATAATTTAGTTAATAAGCACATTGAGAGGTGTCTTTAAGTAGCAAGTGCATATCAGGTTGTTCTGTAGACAATTTCAAATACTTTGTTGCATACTTTTAAACCCCTATGTTGCAACAACAAATGATCCTTACGTGATTGCTGTACTGCAGCACAATGTCCGTGCTCCTGGTGGAACTGGCGCTGGCCGATCGCGAATGGGAGCCACTGTCCCGCGACCGGGATCGTCCTACGTTGTATTTGTGTTGCTGCTGCTGCTGCTGTTGCTGTTGCTGTTGCTGCTGCTGGGTGGCCTGGTGCTGCAGCTGCTGCTGCTGCTGCAACTGGTGTTGCTGTTGCTGCTGGTGCTGCTTGCGCGACTCCTCGCGCACCAGGTAGATGTCCTCGTAGTCGTGATCCCCACCGCCATTCTGATTGCTGGGCTTGCCCTTATGCGGCTTGTAGTTATTGTTCTTGATGTTGCCGCTGGCGCTGATGTTGCTGCTGCTGCCGTGGCGATTGAAACTCTGGCTGCGCAGCTGCTGCTGCTGCTTCGGCGAGTTGAAGCTGGACGAGATGGAGACGGACTCGTCAGAGCCGCTGCCCGCTCCGCTGGAGCTGGAATGGACGTCCGCCTGGATAGTCATAGCGTTGCCCGCTTTCGACTGCAGCAGTTGGTGGGCGTGACTCTTGCCATGCTGCTTCACACTGCTGCTGCAATCGGAGTCCACGAACAGATCCCGCACCCGATTGTAGATGATGTCCTGCGGATCGTGCAGGAAGAACGACTCCCCAGAGATGCTGCCATTCGGCGATGGGGTGTTGTACATGCCCCCATTCCGCATGGGGTTCACATACAAACCATCGTTGGGCAGCAGGGCTCCACCGCCTCCACTTCCTCCTCCGACGCCTCCGCCTCCCGAAGAACTGTTGCCACCCGGATTGCCGCTCAAGGAGGACGAACCGTTGTACAACTTCTCGGAGGAACTCCTCGATTGTTGCGAGTACAAGGCATCGCTGTTCTTCCTCGAGATTCCCAGGCCCATACTCATGCCCATGCCCATGCCCATTCCCATGGCCAAGCCCATTCCCGATCCTCCTGATCCGCCTGCTAAGGCCGGTGGATGCAAGTAAAATGGCTCCACGTCGGAGCTCAAAGTCGAGGAGGACTTGGACTTGATCGTATTGCTGCGACTCGTCTGCTTCGAGGAATTCGAGTTCGAGTTGCAGCTGCTGCTCAGGTGCTGCTGCTGCTGTTGCTGCTGCTGTTGCTGGTGCTGCTGGTGCAGTTGCTGCTGCGACTTGTGCCGCTGTGAGCTACTTTTGCCATTGTAATCCACCGAAGTGCCGTGCTGAACCAAGACGTTCAGGCACTTAACAAGAAAAAATGGTAAAATATGTTAACAAGGATGTTTAATTTAAATTTTTCTATGATCAACACTCACCTCAACCTGCTGATTTTCTGCCGCATCGTTAATGGGCGACTTGCCATATTTATCCAGGGACAATTTGGCTCCGTGATTGAGCAGCCAACGGACTACGGATAGATGTCCACGGGAGGCTGCAAAGTGCAGGGGCGTGGCTCCATCGCCATCCCTCAAATTGGGATCCACACCTTGATCCTGGACCTTTGATGGGATAAGGGGTAAATCAAATATAATATGTGTGCAATAAAATGATTTACTATGTGTACTAACTGACTATATATGTATAAATAACAATGATTATGTGTTAAAACCACCCCAAACCGAACGATCCATTAATGTCTTTTTAGTTCGAAGCACAACTGTCATTTTGGCCATGTTTATTACAGCTTATCCAACTAAAAGCACGATGTCTTGACGAGATGTTGAGGTTTTCATTCCGCGCTGTCCATCGAAATGACGACTCCTTGTCCACTAAATCAACTCAATGTCTTTCGGCGGTTAAGTATCCCACAGACTGCGTATGTGGAAAGTGGTTTGCCAGCCGGCAGGCGTTGCGGCTATAATGGAAACTATTTAGTTCAATTTAGAAAGGCGGCTTTCCACTGCCGATGGCGATGATCTTGAAATTGCATTCTGGTTATTGGGAGGCCATTGTCAGCACTGGAAGATGTGGCTTTGCATAAGCCACTCTCTCCGCTCCTCGGTCACTTGTCCACTTCGCTACTTGGCTACTTGGCAACTTGCTTCCTCCTCCATCGGGCGCATTCCCCGATTGATAAATGGCACTGGCCTGGCGACAAGCTGGCCGGGAATCCCACTCGAGAACCCCGTTAAAACTATTGAAAAACAGGACCCACAGATATCAGCTAAAAGAAACGGGTTCACAGCCGCACTGCGAAAAATGAATGGGTTAAGAACAATCCATGTTCCTTTTGCGAATAATAGACTAGTATTCTGCATCAACGAAAGAAGACTATTAAAATGTACAAGCTTGATGCATTTTCAATTGTTTGCATTGTAAATTGATATTAATGCCGCCATTTGCTCATTTTAGATTACTAATCATCTATTAAACCCACCATTAAGATCCGATTATATTATAATAATATTAAATATTTATAAGCCACAAAAACCCTTTCTATTTTTGCTCGCTTCTGTCCAATCCTAATGCAACATGCATTTTTAGCCAATGCACTTAACGCAGCAATTGACCCGCATTGCCTGCTGCAAGTTGGCCAAGATGGCCAGCCAAGTTGGCAGTTAGCGGCTTGCAGATCGGATTAAAAGGCCGAATTCGAAGCATTTGGAGCACCATCTACTCACCATCCATTTGAGGCAATCCAAGCAGCCCATTTGTGAAGCGGCATGGATCGGTGCCATTCCGTCGCGTGCACGGACGTACAAAGAGCCGCCGGCCTCGAGCACCAGAAACTTGAGCACCTCCAAGTGGCCCTCCTGCGCCGCCAGGTAAACGGGCGTGACATCGTTGTCCATTTGCGTATTGGCGCTGCAACGCGGCGGAAAAAAAGGCTCATTACTTGTCATCCAATTAGGTGGTATAATATACTCGTACAAATGGGGGGACTTAATGAACAAAAAGTTGCACCGAAATAGCTAAAAGTGCTCTCATTTCGAACGCACCTATTCCTATAGTAGATATGGCATATAGACTGTCTATAGCATATAACTGCAGTTAATCGATAGAAACGCACTGGGTCACTGGAAAATCTCTACTCAGCATTTTCCTCTTCTTTGACCGGTTTTCCACTCGTTTTTATTGCGGAATATCATTGATCGATCGATTACAAAGAGATGGTGGACGGTAGGCAGAGATTAATCAACTCCACCGCCAATGGGAATGGTAGTCTTTGGAGAATGTGTGGGAAAAGTTATGCACCGATTTGTCACGGTGTTCAGCCGACTATAATCCCATCAAATGTGGTCTGCCATTGATCGGAATTGGGTAACAAGTTTAAAGTTTAGGTCGAAATATATAGGCCTGTTTTAAATGATAAGTTTAACATTTTAATCGAATTAAACCAATTAATCGCCTTGTGAGACACAATATTTAATTTAAATATTTTAATAATATAAATGAGTCATTCAAACCAAAGAATCGAAGAAAATGTAATTCGAAAGTGAGTGCAAGCGCACGATCGTTAATGAAAACTTTCTTAACGGCTTAAAAACTATTATTGATCTTAACCATTTTCTTATTTAAACCAAGACAAAAAGGCAATCATTTCCAGCAACGAGATGGAATTAATTATTATTATTTAGCCCCAGACATATACTGCGTAACCTGTATTATTTATTGCGTATGTATATGTAGGTAAAAGGTTTTGTCCTCTAGAGAATCCCCCCATTGGGTAAGAGAATCACCCAAGATCATCAGTAATCTTTTAGTGATATCCCACCTAACGACGCTGCGTCGGTTGTTTTGCTCCTTGCGCCCGACGCCGCTCATCATGGGCATGGTCTCGTCGTCATCGTTGGAGTCCTGATCCCCGTCGTCGTCCATCTGCTGGCGCACCACCTCCACGGCGGACTTGCGCTGGTGGTGCGAGTGCGGGTGATGGTTCATCTCCGTTTGGGCTGGTGGATCCTTGGCGTGCTGATGCTGGTAATCCTGCTCCTCGCTGCTGTGATCCTGGGCAGCTGCCTCCTCGATAAGGCCGGTGTTGCCCTGCCCGCCGTCCTCGAGTTCCGATCCTGTGCTGCTGCTGTGGACACTGCTGCTGAGAATGGCCGCCTTCACCACCTCGGTGGCGATGATGGTGTGGATGTCATTGTTGGACTTGGACTTCTGCTTGCTGCGACGGTAGGAGGTCAGACTTGTGGTCATGCGGCCCAGGAGGCCCTTCTTAACGTTGATCGTGGAGAAGTAGCTGGCGGAGGAGGATGGTGACGATGAGGAAGTGGACTGGATTTGGTGGTCAGGTGACTTGGGTGGTGTGTGTTTGAGTGGGTTCTTTGCTTCTAACAGATATATGTTTATATTGATTTATATTTTATTGGGTTCGAATTGGCAGTGCTCTTGGTGCGCTGGTGTTTTTATTAAACTTATTGGGTGAACTTTAATTTATTCGCCTGGGCTTACCGTTCACGTTCGAAATTTCGAATTTTACTTTCGTTTGTCACTGGACTTTATATATTTTCCGGTTTTTGTGTAGCTTTGATTTTCCTTGTACCGTTACACAAACACACTTATATGCACACTCACAGGCACGAGAAAAAAAATAAGTTCGATTTATGGAACTGGTTTAGGAAAAATCACTTAAATGCCTTGATTTGCATAGCGAGTTTTCGGCTGCAGTCTTTTGTTTTTCACTTTATTTGTACAATTTCTTTATGGATCACATATGTATACACCTGCTGAAACCGAAAGTCGGCATTATTCCGACAGCTCGCTGCGATGTCTGGGCTGTGATTAAACCCTCGATGCTCGATCTGCTCGACAAACTTATGCTTCTTGCCTCACATCTATATACATTTTTAGGTGAAATTAACGCCTAAAAGCGAAACAAACACAGAAACCGTCAAGGGGGAGGAGGTTTCTCTCCACGAGTAGTTACGCCTGACTCCCAGTCTAAAGTCTGCACTTGTCTTGGCGTCTGCCACTCGTGTAGATCTTGCTGGAGTTGCTTGTGTTACCGTTTAGTTGGCTTGGCCTGGCTTTCCTCATGCCACAGTGGGGCAAGAGTGGGAGTGCCCCCATCCAACGGGAGAATTATAATGGCCACTGATCACTGTGATCACGCCAATTTGGCTAGCGCCAAAATTACAGGCCAGCAAAACGCCATGAATTTGGTCAGGCTTTTCCAACTCTCAATTGCCTAACAGGCCGCTGAGCAGAGTTAGGAAAATCGTTTGCCAACTTGGGCACCATTTAATTGTTATCACTATCCGAAGCAGAACTCCATGGATTCAAAAGAGAGGTCCAACGAATTCTGAGACAAAAGTACATACTTATTTTGATCATTCCTAAAGCTTTTTACTGTTTAAACCTTTTTTATAACTTTCCATTATGTTAATATTAAGCATATTCTATGAAAACATTAAACAGTATAATTTTCGACCTTACTAGCTTGTATTGAAGAATCCCCTCTTACTTATCCCAAATATTGCCTACACCATTTTACTTTAGATCCGACCCTAAGCCATGGTCCCACTGTGCTTTCGCCCCTGAGCTCCAGAAGATTCGGGGCCGAACGGAGGCGTCGGAGGCGATGATGATGATGATGGTTATATGGGTACGGATACTAGTATCTGTTCACTTAGTCAACTGGCTTACGACTTCATGGATATTGCGCACGGCGGCGGAGTTAGCTTTCTTCGTCCGACTTCGGACTACTTGTTACATTTTCCAGCTTTTCTCGCTTAGAAATGAATTGTAAACCAATTAAAGTTGATTTTTCGTCTTCATCCACTCCATCCCGCCATTTATTTTCGTATGTTGTGGCTTCTTCAGTAGGTGAAAATACAGTACGAAACATATTTCTATATACATTGCCAATTTTTTCCTCTTTGCTGTTTTTTTTTCGTGTTTGCCCCCCCCCTTGTCTTCTTTTTCACTACTTGCAATTTAATAATTATTTTTTAATTTATTTAATGTGTCTGGGGGCCGAGGCAGCAAGTGGTATAAAAAAGCGAAATAATTGAGGCGAAGCAGGAGCCTCGTTAGAAATGCCAGTTGACAGTTATAGACTCGTTTATTTAATTGAACATTTGCGTGCTCGAATCCAATGATGGACGATCAACAATTGGCGATCCACAATCCAGACTCGTCGATTGCCCATCGCTGAGAGAATGCAGAATGAAAGACATGCGAGTGACACAAATAGACCCCAGGGAGATAAACAGATACGAAGATACAGATACAGAGATACAATAGCCGATGTTTGCATTACGCGGCGATTAGTGGATACATTCAAGTGATTTCCCCGGCAAATGTGGGCAGCGAGTGCCGCTTGAGTTCTCTAACAATTATCAAATCTTTTCTGGGTTCTTTTAAGAGATTCTATAAGGGTATAATACAAATCACCCTAAAAAGCGGTATGCATACCGGCTCATAGCAAACAACTACAACCTGAAGAAGAAGATTTTCCCACTAAGAATTTTCCCACTATGAATATGAATATAACGAACAAAATCCTTATAAACATTATTAGACAAGTCAAGATGATTAATCACAGTCCAGATCAATGCATTTAAAATGTTTCCACATCTGATTTGTTTAAAGTAAGTTATTTGTTCAAGTAGGCCTTCTATTTTTAATAAATTATAATTATTACTGCTTTTTCCATTTACTGATGTGCTGCATTTCTGAACATATTTATTGGTGTATTAAATGATCATTAAACTGTTTTTTCTCAGACCAAGCACAAGCACTCACAACTGAACACACATATATTTTAGAGCATTTAATTCCGCACTCAAACACACTGCCAAAAAAAAAGCGTATTGGATTAGCTCGGCATCCTTGGCGTCCCGGTGGCCAATTGATTTACTCGCTGCCTTGGCCAATCGATTAGTGGCAACTGAATGTTGGCCAAAAGCAGCCGTTGCTACCTTTTCATGGTTGCGGTTGCTGCGGCTGCTGCTGCTGCGGATGTTGCTGCTGGCTTGGGCATTAAGCCAAATGTTGTGGCTACTGTTTGCGGGGTGCAGACGGTGATGGTGATGGTGATGTTGCTTTTGCTTTAGCTGCCTTTGTGCCTTGCAGTTCTTTGGTACACTGAAACTGTTAATTAATTCGCGTTCCGATTCGTTAACTGCATTTGAGATACTTTGAAGCGCGAAATTTTGTCTGCTGTTGCTGCTGATGTTGTTGTTACTGCTGCTGCTGCTGCTGCTGCTGCTAGTGCTGCTGCTGCTGCTGGCTGACCAACGGACAGTCGCGGGGGCGTGGTCGCGCTGATGCATCGAGCTTCACAACGAAACCGCACTAAATCCACCATTGAAATCAAAATTCAAATTCATTCCGTGGCCGCATGTTGCTGCTGCATAACGGTCGCTGGTAAACGGTAACAACTTTAACACCAACTATCACTCCATATATTTGTTTGAAATATATGTGCTATTATGCTGCACGAGACCGATACGATATAAGACCCACGAACGAAAGCACCGTTCGCCTCGACTAGCCAAACGCGAATAGCCAGCACCACCGAACGCCAAGCGCCATCGAGTGGCCACCGCGAACCACTGGTGGTGCTGGTGGTGCTGCTCCCTCCACTTCTTCTTTTTCTTCGGCCTGCTCTTCTTCTGGTGACGGAGGGGGCATGACGGGGGCAAGCCAGGTAACTCGACACCGAGCTGTCGCCATACGCATTATTATCAAATGGCCAGTGGCGAGGGCGGATTGAAAGTTCAACACAAGTCACCCGGAAGTAGGTGCCATTTAATTGTGACATCCTAAATAATTAAAACAAAAAGTTGAAATCCTCAATTTCTGAAGACTTCAAAATTAATGTGCTTGCCAATTAAATTTCTTATTTAGGGGAAGTTTTTTAAAATACTATTTACAATAGCATCGAGGCAAGTTCATGAGATAAAAAAGCATACATAAACAATACTCTAAAATGTTCACATATCGCTTCTATTTTTCTTTATAAGAAGTCATGAAACTGCCCTCGCCTTCTTCTTTGCAGTTAATACAAGAAGCACCAGCTGTTCGCATCGTGGTGTCTCTGTACGCAAAACTATTAAACGGTTTGTGACGAGGGTCGGTTGAAAAGATTGTAAGGCGAATAACTTTAGGTCACAATTAAGTCAAATGAATTGTGATGTAATAATTTCAATAGAATGATGATGATAGAAATAGTACCTCGTGATAAAATAGTCAGTAGTCGATACCCTTTGTCCTTTAACTTAAATAATTAAATAAAAATACCTTAGAAATCTCTATTATTAGCGTTTAAAAGTGATGAGTACTTGTACGTTTTATATACAGAGCCGCCCTCGTTCTCATCTCTCGCTCTTTTCTGTGTCGCCATGTCAGTTGTCATGTCAATTGATCTGCCTTGGCGCTTTGTAAATATGAATTTAGCTGGGGACGATCGAGGGAAGTGGGGATCAGGCAGTGGCACTGATTCTGACTCCGATTCCGACTGTGATTCTGAGTCCAATTCTGATTCCTTGGCCAGTCAGTGCGGAGTTGCTCCACTTCGTGGCGAGTGAGGAAAACTTGTTGCAACGGTGCTTTGTGCCGCTGTGAGTTTTCCAGTTTGACTCCAATTGAAAATAGCACACGATAGAACCAAACCTGGCCTGGACTCGATGGGATGGCATGGGATCGTAGGCGATTCAGGGGGCCAAGGAGGGCAGAAGATGGAGTGCATCTCGCTTGGCTGGCTCGCCTTGGCCAGTTGGATTCCCATTCCCATTTCCCAATTAAATGAATCAGCTTTGGACGCGTGCTGCTGTTGGAGCACAGGAATTTAGGTGAATCAAACACTGGCCACGGATCGGTAACCCACTTAGCGGATAGATTTTCCAAGTTTTCCAAGATATTCGCCAGGTTTTCCTTGCCTTTTTCCTAGTTTTTCCCCACTCGCCTTCATTCCTTCTACTTTGTTGGATGAGCTAATACGTTTTAATTAGTGCATTTAATGACTACTACCAGCTCACCAGGTAGATAAGTTCTCAAATCGACATCATCGTTGATTCAGTTTATGATAATCAGATCGTTACGAAGGCTTAATACAGTTGAATGCTTTCATTTGAATGAATATTACATCTAGGAAAAATGGAGTACATGAATCGAACAATAGAATATATTTAATAATAAATTTCTACGGAATTGCTACTTGGAAGTCTCTATATATCTGTCAAATATCATATTAGCTTAAGAAAACAGTATTCTCAAATACTGATTACCAATTCTTAAATTTTTCAAAAATATATATGCAAAATTTGGTTTTTCTCTCTAAATCTTGTTTTTAAAGAATTGAAATAATCACCACCATACGTTTCGAAATGGATTTTATAACCTAGTCTAAATTTAGTTAGATTTCCACAGCTAATAATCCACTTGTTTCGGCTCTTATACTAATCGAATCTGATAAGAAACACCTAATGAGAATAATTGTCGCAAGTAAATGGAAAGAAACCGCATCGAATGGAAATGCAGACAGATGGGGGAAAAATAAAACACAAAGTGGAGCCATCGATCGTCGATTTCCCCGACACATAAAAACAATGAACGGCTGGTGCAAGAGCTTTCACCCCGCACTCAAATCGCGATGCAACTTTTCATCATCATATACTCAACTCCTTTGGGACAGGAACTCATCCACTTACCAAATATCCACGGATGCGGCGACCAGCAGTTGGACACAATCAAGGCAACCACGTGCGGCGGCATAGTGAAGGGCCAGAGCTCCTCCGTTGGGTCTTTCGCTGCCGGAAACGCTCCCCGGATGGTGCATCTGGCCAACTTGACCCATGCCGCCCAGATTCATCATACCGCCCACTCCACCCAGGTAGGAGTCCAGCTGGTGGGAGTGCATCCTTGTGCTCGGATTGATGCTGCTGCTGTGGCTTTGGTTGCTGTGGAGGAGCTTGTTGCTGTGCAGATTGTTTAGTTTGGTGTTGTGGCTTAGGTGCAGATTCGAGTTGAGCGCATAATCGTTTATGGTTCTGCAGGATGGAAAAGAATAAGGAATAGAATAATTAACAATTTGTAAGAAAGTGGCTTAATCGTCACCCTTGACGAGAGCCAGGAGGTGTTGATCTCATAATGGTTATGTAGTTAATTGTTATTTATATCATTGTTATTGTTATAGATAACCTTGTTATCCGGCGCGCCCGCAAGGGCTGAATTAATAGAGACCAAGGTCACAAAGGGGTTCTCATGCCTTCATAACATTATAAAAAAAAGAAGAATATATTGCATACTTTTCAGCTTGCTTTGTATCTCCAATTGCAGTCTACTTTTTTGCACCCCAAACAAATGACTTAAGACACAAACTTACACACTAAGCTAAAGACTTAAGACACAAACTTGCCAAGAAAGTGCAACACAATTTGAAAACCAAATATTTAAAATATTATTAAAATTTATTTTACACTTTCCTTTTTACTAACATCTAGGGACACTAAATAATTTATAAGTTTACTTTTGTTGCGAAGCAAATTAGTTACACATTTCCTTGAAATTCACTATTATCTCATTTTTTTGACTAATAGCTAGGCAATTGTTTGTTTACTCTTGCTGCGAATCTAGTCGCATGTTCAATATAGCCCACGAAAATTGTTCATTGTTATTAAATTGTTTGCTTGACAGCCATTTAGGCACAACTTTTAATTAATTAATTGGCCGAGGGAAGTGATGGTAATTAATTTTGATGGCATCTGTGTGCGCATCTTGGGCTGCACTTGGATTCACTGGGTGCCCTTTTCCGAATCACTAAACCAGGTCAAGTCTGCTGCTGACTCACCTGATTGCCGTTTCCGCGGCACAAATAAACAATAACAATCATAATAATAATGCTATGAGAAACAATATACACGGCGACATATTAATTGAAAGCTGAGAAGCAGCGCCGCCAGCATTAAAATGCGAAAATACCGGGCATTTGTGGATGGATCTCGTTTGTCTTTGCTCGTTTGTCGCTGCTTTCCTCTTGTGGCAACAAAAAGAAACAGAAAGCCGCGAAGACGACACTTTCTTCCAGTTTATTGCATCAACGCTGCCATCGCCGAACACCAAATGGCAAATGGAAAATGGAAGCGGGCCGGTAGCAGGTGTCAACAAAACAGGGCAGGTGCCACCAAGCCCATGAAACCCACGAAAAACACAAAGCCAACATAGCCAACAAAGCTAACAATCCGACAAAACTCACAAACATTTAGCTGAGAAAGAAAAAAGTGAAATAAGCTATTTGGCAATAGCATTGCAGGCCAGTTGGTCAACTGAAGTGGCAAAAGGGGGTTAAGAAAATTATGATCTTTAAGGGTGTTAAGAGGTGCCCACTGTTTTTTGGCTTCATTTGATCGCTGGTTTGTGATATAATTCAAGTAAGCAGAAAGTTAATACTTATTTTAAAAATGAAACAACTATATTTTACATTTCCAATTAGCTGTTCTCAATAAAATTATTGATTCGTGCAGCTACTTGAAAAATGTATTTGCTCAATGGTTTCTATATACAAAATATTTTTGGCTAAGATACTAATGAGCATAGCAAACGCATCCATGCGGTTAATACTGTAATTCAAAAAGCAAAATTATAAACCTTTCAAGGTAAGCTGCTCTAAGTGAGTATTAAACAATACAAATAGTTTAATAATCTATAGACTTTGGAGCTTGGAGCACAAATAGTTAAATAAATATGTATTGGGGAGGAAGGGGATGGTCAAAGCTCGGAAAAAGTGAAAGAACAGAGAACGGAAGAAAATAATCATTTAAGAAATTATACTCATAGAGATCTGTGGGTTTCTATGGAATGGGAAAGCCGGCGAGTTGGTGGGAAATCTGCTAGCTGCTTTCGATCCAAAAGTTCGCACATAATCCGATTTGTAAAAACTATAAATCCCGTATTTTGTCGATTCAACAGACTCATTAAATAATAATACGAATTTCCAAACCATTTTTAAAGGTTTTAAAGGCTCTCATATCAAACATTTGGGATAGCACTTAAAAAAATATAGCACAAAATACAGCACCAAAGTCAATAAATTGATATTTCTTGCACTCCCATATTATTACAGAATTATTTTTGCACTTGTTTGTAGTCTTTATCGACTAGTTACTGTAACTAATTGATTTTGGCGCTCGTCTATTTTTGCGGCTAATTTGTGTTCTGGTTTGTCGTTTTTGTTTATTTTTTCTGGCGATTTCTTGTACCTCAATTTGATGGCAATATCGCGGCACTTGACGCATGGCACCTGGCCGGTTTCCTTGCCGGGCACTGCTGCACTGCCTCCTTTTTCCGCTGGAGCTATTGTGGCATATTGGGCCTCCTCCTTTTCCGACTGCTCATCGGCCTTCTCATCCGCCTCCGTTTCGCTTGCAAAATCCACCACCAACTCCTCGTTGGATTCCCGCTTGGATGTAACCACTTGCCGCTTGCTGAAATAGCCCACGTGTTGGTCCACTTCCGCATTGGCATTCAGCAAGATGCGCTCGTAGGCGGCGCTCTCGTTTTCGGAGAGGGCAAAGCGCTGCTCGAAAACCCGCACGGGCAGCGCACTTTTCCGGAGCACCTCCATCCGCTTGTGCCGCAGCTCGATGGAGAAGATCAGGCGGACGCGCACCAATCGCCGGAGACCCTGATGCGTGGACCTGGCGCGCTGTAACCTCCTGCGCTGCTGTCTCAGCTCCAATTTCTCCAGACCCTTCAGCGATTTGGGATCGACCAGGCCGTGATTGTAATCCTCCACTGCTGTCAAATCCAAAGCGGATCGCGTGCGACGCCAGGGCACCAAGTCGAAGTGGGCACCCGCCCAGGGATGGAAGTTCACCTGGCTAACGTTGGTGCTGCGATCCTGCTTGAGGATCCAATCCGATTGCTGCTCCTTGGTCACACGAACGTGATCATTCCGTGCCGCTGCCTGCGGCTTGTGGCGTTTGTATCGCGGCACCAATGTCGCCTCCAACATCCGAGCATCCAGACCGTAATCCCGACGCAGCTGCTCCAGCTCCCTGCTGCTGGCCGTAAACTGAGCACCGTTCCACACGATCACCGGAGCACAACTGGCCATTGGATTCGTTTCGTGGCTTGTTCCTCTTCTGGTTTTGGTTCTATATACGTATTTGTACGTTTGTTCCCACCCCGAAAATACGTTCCCCCCGACTTCCCGAACTAGTTGACTTTATGTCACTGATTGCGTTCTGTTTCTGATTTTCCGAAACCCGCTCGTTTTCCGGTTTCCGCTCGGCAATGTCGCGTTTGTTGCGTCCGCGCTCCGTGAAGCCGGCGACGCAAATGTTCGCTAGCCAAAAAAGATACAAACTCAAAATCCGCAGTCGGATTCCTATGCAAAAACGTTGCGCCAGCTGCGCTGCCAGCCAAACGCCACTCATGATTAAGAGTTTTCTGTTGCTGCTCTTTTCTGTTATTGTTATTGTTGATGTAAATGTTTTTGTTATTGTAATTGTGATTATGGGCTGTTTTGTTGGAGCTGCTGGTGTTGTTGGTGCCGCTTTGTTTGCCGATATTGCCGCGCATAGCTGCCACTGCTGCCGCAGGTACACGCAGCTACAAATTTTGCAAATGCCCATTTAATATCTACTTCAATTTTTTTCAATAATTTTAACACACTTAACTATAATAAATACTCTTATTAATAATAATAATTGTAATTTTGCAAATAAAAAAATGAAAGACAATATTTACAATTTAAATTCTATATTTTTGAAAACAAAATTAAAATAAATTTACCTTTAAAAACCATTTTACCTGTTTAAATAGGAACTTATGTGACTTCTGCGTCTTTTATTACCTATTACTTTAGTTATTTATTTCAAGTGTGACAGGATCGACAACTTGTAAAACTGTTCAATTATTCACTAACGGCCTACTTTTAAAACTTAGATTTATTGTATGACTTTACTGCTTTTTATTTCTTCGTATCTTCGTATTTAAACATTTTAATTTTCATCTTACTTCGCACTCATTTTAAATCACTTTCTAGCGGGTTAAGACTAAAAGGTGACTTACATCCACTTTGCCCGGACTCAGGCTAGCATTTTCTCTCAGTGCACGTTCATCGTTTGCTCAACATTGAAGAGTCGCGGGCTTAGCTGCCCCTCTGATTGTATTATTTATTTATTTTTCACGCTCACTGCCATGTCAACTCTGCTCTGGGGCAACCCTCTGCCGGCGTCGACGTCGGCGTCGCTTCACTCCGCTGAGCACGCGTCAGCAACAACAGAAACAAAAACACTGGCATGCATAGTAATATTAACTAAAGCCCATAGTTGTTGGAATTATCGCCGCTGTTGCTGGGCATTCTGCAATTCGAGTTCAAAATTCTATTCTCGGCTAATTGACAGCATCGGGCCATTGGCATTGTATTGGCCAAATTAACTAACAATTGCGACAGTGAAATAGGCCCTTTTATAGTCCAGATATATAGTACAACTATATGTTCATAAAACAATACTTAATGAAACGATTTAATCATATCTCTTAACTATAATTTCACATTGGTCTATTGGAAAATGTTTCTCATGTATTATTGAAGATGTTATAATATATTTTATATATATATCCTATAAATATAAAAAGAATTATCATAGCCTTAAATGTTTTATTTATTTACTTTAAAATTATATTTGTAAGTATTTGTAAATATTTTTTGTAAAACATATTTGGGATAGTACATAAAAGTCTTCATAATTATTTCAGCTTTACATCAATTTCAGCTAGTTAAGGCCAATTTCATCATCGTTTTCCATTTGCCTCGATCGAAGTTTAGGTAATTTTCATAGAAAATATGCAATTAAGTTGCAAAATATCCGCCTAGTGTTTATAGTTCTCATTGCCTTCTAAATCATTTGCCACACGAAGTGCTCTTTGTACTCGAGGCATGCCAAATATCAATTATGCTATATACTTTATAGTATGTAACTATATAGAGTTTGTGCCCCTAGAATGGGCTCAACTCAGGCGTGGCGAATGTAAATGAATTGGGGCTGGCTTGCAGCTTCTTGAGTGGCCATTGAGCAACTCCACCTGCGCCACCGTACTTTTCCACCAGGCTTTTCCAGCTGTGTGAGTCATGAAAAGCGTGTGCAGATGGCGTAAAGAGTTGCCTCGATTTCTGGTTCAATGGCGCTTAGGCTGCGGGTGTCATACGAATATTACGTGACTTTCAGCTGCTGAAAAATTAAAAACTTGTAGCTAAAGTGCTCAGCCTCAACCTCGAACTCAAAGTCTGCGTAATATCTTTCCCTCTGGGCCATGTGACCCAAAAAGGGCAATGAAAATGAAAACGCCAGAGATGAGAGCCATTAGGTGGCTTAGAAAGGCCGCCATTGAGTCGTAGTTAAAATGCAAATATAACAGAGCACATTATAAAGGAGGTCCATCCATACCATCCATCCGCATTTCACGTATTTGTCGCTTGCCATTCAAATTCAAATTCACATCTGGCCGAAGGCTGTCCAAATCGCATCCATTCAGTCCATCAAAGTGGTGTGACATACATCCCAAGTCATATCGATAATATATTTATTGTATTTACATTGCCTGTGGGCATTCGGCGCTAAAATTGCGCAAGGAGTGTGTATTTCGATTTGTGTTTTTAATTTGTAATTAGCATAAATATAATAAGGCCAGAACCGTTATAATTTGTTGGCTGTAAATCTATCTCTATAAGAATTGTTAACATTTCGCTAATCTCCAGAGGAAATTAAATAATATTGTTTAACAGATTTCTCCCAGGATAAAAGATTTCATTATTATATTACACCATAATTTAAGCAGATGTAAACAATTTTGTTTTATTCATATTATTATTTCACTTCCGAGTGCAATAGATATCAGATATCAGATAGATATAAATAGATAGCTAGATATCATTGGATAATATATCAAAATCAATATAACAGGAAATACTTATCCATTGCTTATTGTCCCAAAATCAACAGAAATCCTTGCAAATGTTTCCCAAGAAAATTTCCATTTAATATGCTATTCATTTTTCTGACCCACTCAGCTTTTCTTAACGGCTTGTGAACTATTAATCTGCGAAGTATTCGAAGTACGAAAATTAACAATTTGAAAACAGCTGAAATCATCAGCCAACAAATGCTTCAGTGATTTTGAAGGGTAAAGCCATAAAAAGGAAAATAATTTCTTTTGGGCGCGCTGGAAAACAGTTTGTTCGGTGGGTAACTGTGTGCCCCACTCGGCGGATGGGAAATAAACATAAAACATTAAAAAGCACCATTCGCAGCAGAAAAAAAAAATGTTTAATAGCACTGTGGTGGGGTAATAAAAACGAACGAAGAAAATAAAACTGCTATACGGATTTACGAATATTTGGGTAATTGCGCAATATGGAAAATCGGGGAGAATACATAAACGCATCGAAACTGGGTTAATTATTAATGATTTTGATTTAGTTTAAGTAAAATATATACAATACATTTCAACTCTATATATATTTTATATTATAACAATTATTATACAAATATTTCGATTTAATTTACTTCCGATATTCGAACTTCTGCGACCACATCTTGCATACTTTTACTTTTCGCTCTCTTGTATTATTTCTCTGGTTTTGCCAATCAAAACCAGAACAGTCTACTAGACTTTGATCGAACGGTAAACGCTTCGTTTTCATCCATTCGTCGAAGCGGTTTAGATCATCAAAGATCGAAGATCTCACATGGCACCTAAATATATCTAGCCTCAACCGTCAATTCAAATTCAAATTTTCGAACGGCCGAGAATCGAAACAGGGCAAGTTTTCACTTTCGTGTGTGTGATTTTGGCAGAGAAAAATGGAAGAGGAAAAGTAGAAAGCAAAAGTCAATGTGCTAAACTATTGAACTTTTGATGAGCGATAATCTAAAAAGAATTTTTCGGCATCTTCGGCGATCGGTGTTTAAAAAGTCTCACGAAAAAACAGGTTCGTCTAAGTAAATCAAAGACATTTATGTGATATAAATTCATTCTAGTTTAGAATATTTTAAAAATTTGTTCACATATTTAAGCAAGTTGTAAAATACGTATGAGCAATCTTTGATTTAAATATTTCTTTGGGGAGTTTAAGTTTCCTTCGCATTTTTCGATAGCCCAAAAAAGTTCTCTGTGTACTTCTCTTTTCCTATCAACATATGCCCGTCTCTTTCTGCGAATCTCCCGTGTCATTCATATGCAAATCTGAGTTTATTCAATCACTCATTTATGCGATTCAAATGAAGTTCGTCCGTGAAAGTAAGCCATGGCAAAAGTCCAAGAAACAAACATTTGTCCAACAATCAGCCGTCAACAAATGTTCAAAATGTTCAAACAAGACGCTGATGTGTCCGTCCGCTCACCTGAAGACTCACCGAAGTTGTGACAGGTCGTGGTCCATTCCATTACGCCTCTCGCCTGCCCTCCTGCCACGCCCCCTAACACCTGGCCGCCCCCTTGTAAACAAAAACTAAACGAAGTCCCCAAGAGGAGAAGCTCGGTGAATGCCCTGTCTTCGAGTGGAGACTGAAATGAGTCGACTGCCTGGCAAACATGAATGCAAATATGAATATGCAGAATACCCTTCACTTTGAACTGAACCACGCACTCAAGAGCTTTGAGTTGGAAAACCTGAGGAAATCTGATGAAAAAGTTGTATGCCATTAGGCCGTATGTTATTTCACCTATTGCGCGCTTCAAATATTAAAAATGGAATGTGTACTGTAGCAATGCTGAATAGCAATATAATTCTTTAACAACTATCAAAAAATATTCTTAATATACATTAGATCTTAGCCTAAAAATTAATATAACTTTTAAAACTACCAACCTTCCAGACACTTAACACTGAAAATAATTAATAATTTATTTTTTCTTGCCCATTTGCCTGCCACATTAACTAAAAGCCTGTAATGAACCTTGTGCGTACGGATTAACGAGATTTTCCCAGCCGCCAAACGCCAAACATCAATGAACTTGGTGGATTTATGGCTCTCCATCGGCGGCTTTAGCTTTCTGCGCTCTGCTAATGACCAAATGCGTGCAGGTCTTGGCCAAATCGATCGGGGGCTGGGAGCACTTGGACAAATGGCCAATTACGATTCGCGACAACCACACAACACACGACACACAACACCGATGGGTGGGAAACCCGTTCGAGGCGATGGAAAACATGGAAAAGATGAAAATGCAGCGAAAAATGTCGTATGTAAACGGTTGCCTTAATAATCGACATTGGTGGAAAGTTGCAACCGCCACTCGGTTGTTGACCGCATCGGTATATACTATATATATAAATATTTTTTTTTTAAGTATATACGAAGAGTCTGGAGTCTGGGCAAACGAAAGCAAAAGCACAAGGATGGGAGGGGACGCGCCTCTCTGGAGCAAACAAGTTCCCCCAGAAATTTCACTTTCTTTCTTTTGCCGTTTCTTGGTTTTTAGCTTGGACTTAGCTCAGTTTTAGACAACCTCCTTTGGAAATGAGCAAAAGCGTTGCTAATTAAAGCAATCGCTAATTGCACAAATAAATGATACCACAAATAATGAGCCTCTGGCAATCAATGCGATTGACTTGCGTTATATGTTTATATATGTATGCAAGTAACCCGAGTTGAACGAACGGAAATGAAACGAAACTCGCAGGGAAAATCAAACATCATCCCGTCCAGAAGATAATCTCAATTTGATTGGCTGTGGCAGCGGAATTAGTCACAGAATTATTAGCCAAATTGAAATCGAATTAACCGAAAATGTGCCAGCAACAAAACAATCAAAAATAATAGTTAATAAAGTGTGGAACAAATAGGAAAGAAAGTTAAAACTAGTCGAATATTATACTATCCTATGATGTTAAAAAAATAATTATAAATTGGAAATATATATGGATATGAAATTCATCAAAAATATTATTTTTTATAATTCCAAGCTACTTATTACATTGCAGTATTCTTCATTATGTTATGTAAAAATATGAATGTATAGGAGGCACCATATTAGAATACCCTCCACGCAGAGTATCATATATAATGCAAGAAATATTACTAATCTCTGCGATTGCCATGCAACAGTGAGCGAGTTTTCCGAAGGGGAAATCGCGGTGTGTGTGTGCAACTCCGAAACAAAACAAAATTTTATGCGGTTTTATTATTACCCATTTTTTTTTTTGTTTTTCTTTCCAGATTCTACGCCTCTCACGTCAGTGGATATGGTTATGGATATGGATAGGGGCATAGATATATGGATATGGCCAGGCTGGTCCGTTCATTTATCACGGCACACGCTCTGAAACCGAATGGCATGTGGCATGTGGCACGGCGGTACGTTGCACATAAACGCATTCGGCACTCGGTGGTTACAACACCAGCACCGTCGTAATTATCACAGCAAGTCGTATAATCTGAGCCAGCCCAAACTCGAAGGGTTGTATAACTTAGGCAAATCAAGGCGAATGATACATCGTACAGCGTTTCGCGGAGAAAGTCATCAACTATCCGTGAATCGACTATTTTAAGACCGTTCCCCATGGCCCACGGCGCGGAAGATTTTTATATCCCAGTAAATTCTGCTAGTCTTTGTGCAAGAATGTATTCGTGCTATATAAAACATGCAGGTATCATATCAAAAAAAAAGAGTAATAAGTTAATACAATTGCATTGAAAACCAACGCTTTAAACTTTAAATAGTGAAGGTTTTGGCATTCATTACATTCAATGCTTGAGTCTTGCATACCTATGTAAGCTTGCCATTTTCGAAGTAAGGTATTAAAGTTCTTCAACTACTAAAGAATTTTATTCAATTCATTCTCCATTTTCAATGAGCAAAATTACATTTAAATTATTGCACACTGAGTGAACATAACATATTGTTTAATATCAACTCATATCCATTGCGGTAGTTGCTTATCTTTTAAAAATAGCTAAATATTCTTTAATAAAATTGTTTTCCCACAAATGCCTCAAAATTATCATTGAGTAATTAATATACAATTGTAATATGTGTTATTACAAGTTCGCTCTCGTGCTCAGAACTTACCGCAAAGCATTTCCTCCAGAGAACTGCAACAACCAGATTTGCAGCACTGATTGATAGATTGATTGATTGATTGCACTCACACACGCACACTCACAACGCAAAGTATATGTTTCTCAGAAGGCAGTGTTTCATGTTCTGTTTCAATAATAAACTTCCAAATTGTTGAAAAAAAAATGTGTGCTTAAAGTTGCAGCTGCATTTGTGCAAGGAAAGGCAAGTTTGTTGCCTAAGTCTTTTGTTTTGCTAGCGGTAAACGGTTGAAGAAAACGTCTACTTTTTTTGTGGAGCGCGGCACGTGCTGAGCGAACAATGGTCGCGGCTTGTTTGAGTCGCAAGTCTCAGCGCGGCGATCGGCGAAAGAGATGCCGTTGCAGGCAGCGAAAGAGATGGAGGAAAGGCCGGAGAAAGAGACGGCGAGAGAGCAGATACCGCGCAGATTTGGACCAGCTCGGCCAGCGGTCGTCGAAGAAATGTAAAAGCCGAAAGCAGCAGACCCCAAAGAAGTGCCGAGCGTGAAAGCTCTCGTCCAAGCCTTCTTGTTGTTCCCGCTGATGTTTATATGTTTACATCTACACTATCTGCGGGTATTTCCCATCATCTCTGAGTTATGTGTGCCTTGTGGAGGAAAGCTTTTTTCAATTTAAGAGGTACATATAATTGCGTGGAATATAAACGGTACTAGTTCTAACTTCTTTCTTTGAATATCTTATATTTTAACTATTAACTATTGCTAATTTACAATTTGATTATTTTCTAATAACTTATAATTACTGCTTGACTAAACCTACACAACATTTTATTATTAGAACATCATGCACAGATTTTTTTTACTGATTAAAATCGTTTCAAAAATCATGTTAAAACCACTTTTGAAAGAGCATTTGAAACTCGTGGCACACATATCGCGGCATGGCCGCTGTTGATGTAAACATTACTCATTCGAGTAATGCGCTTGTGCTTAGTTGATTTTCGATGCGCTTTTTGCACACTGCTAGACTTTTTCTCGCTCGCCTTTTTGTTGTATTAGTATGCTGGAATTTTTCTTCATATCATTTGCTCTTGCTCCTGCTGTTGTTGTTGCTGTGCCTTTGCGTAGCTGTGGTGGGTATAATTTTATTCAATAGAATTTATGCTTTTTTATGGTCAAGCTGGCGGCGCGTCATGCGCGGAAACCTCATCGCTAACGGTGGTTTATGGCCAGTTTAAGGTTTTGTGCATAATTGTTTGGCTTGAGTCGTTCGTTGCTCTGGCTTTATGGCATTTCATCTCTTAACTCTTTGTTGTACGTACCGCGGCAGAAAGAAGCCCATTTAAATGCAATCAATCAATGACTTACGGCTAATTAGCCTATGCAATTTAATTGAAATGCGAAAACACTTCATTAGCGCCGCCACTAATGAGGCAACATCGGTTTACGACGTGTTTACTTTGTCGCCCGGCTTCCACTTCAACTTTAAGTTCAAAATTCGAACTCTGCCGTGGTGCAAAGTGCATCGAATTGCAGTCGATAGCATAATTGCGTGATTACATCAGTGAAATCAAAGATTAGGCATCGCAAATTGCCACAAACTTAATTAATAATTGACACCGATTGCCCAATTGCTTAATTTCTTAATGGATTTCATTATGGCTAACCCACAAATCCAAATTGAAAGAAACTCTTCCATTTAATGGAAGACATATATCAAGATCTTAAGTTTAAAAATATAACAGATAATTTTTAAGCGCAAAAAAGCGAACACATTTCACTTAAAATAAAAGATTTTAAACTAACCTGATGGCCGCCGACTGATGGTGGGCCAGCATGCGCATGCTGCCGCCGAATCGGTGCGGCTGCAGCTGATTCTGGTGCGAATCGAGGTCCGGATCGGGCGGATAGCCGCCGTCCAGGTTCCTGCTAATCTGGCTGATGCGGCTCATCCGGCTGGCGTGCGAACCGCGCTCCGAGTTGCACTTGGAGCCGCAGAGCGAGTTCTCGCAGAAGCGGCAGCACTTGTTGTAGCTGAAGGTCGAGGTGCAGAGCGTGCAGAACGAGTCCAGCTGCGACTCGGCCTGGTCGTCCTCCAGGTCGGCGTCCTCGTTGACCGACGGCTCCATCATGTCGAGGCCATGATGGCCATGGTGGCCATTTTGATGGCGTCGCAACTTGATGGTTTGCGTGTGACTGCTATGATCCTCGTCGGAACAGAAGTGATAGGGCTCGCTCTCCGTGTCCTCCTCCTCGCCCAAACTGCTGCCGGCACTGCCCTCCGGGCGTCCGGATCCCGGCGAGAGGCCGAAACTGCTCAAAGGACACGAGGGATAACGGGCGAGCGGAAAGGGTCGCACATTGTACTTGCTGGCCATCGACAGGTTCTCATTGAAGTAGATCACATTGGGCGACTGCACCTGACCAGGTCCAGCCCTCTCCCGCTCTCGATCCCGCTCCCGATCCCTGTCCATTTCCCGATCCCTGCTGATGCTGAGGTCGTGGTATTTCCGCAGAAATGCCGCATTGCAGTCGGCGGCCGTGTACTCGTGCAGTTTCTTCGGCTTTTGGGCGGGCGTCGCGTGTGTTTGATTGTTCGACTTGTTCTGATGCGAATTGCAGCTGTTGCTGTTGGAGCCGTTGCTGCCGCTGTTGTTATTGCTGCTGCTGTTGTTGTTGCCGCCGGAGCGCAGCAGATCGAAGAGGCGCTGTTTGAGGTCGCGCATGGCCACATGGGGTTCTGCAAATGAAAATGCGTTTTAAAGTTAATAATAAGATTCAATATCAAATCAAATATCAAATAATATCAAATATATTAATATCCAAATATCTGCATATTCTATAGATGTCTTTTATATTCAGTATAATGATTAAAAAAACACATCAGTTTTTAATGCACAGCTTATAAGAATTAGAAATCTAAATTAAAACTTGAAAATTCAAAACTGAATATCCGTTACAGTTTTAGTTGCATTGATGGTTTGAGTCACCGCTTAGCCTCTTAAGAGCCACTGTGTCTGGAACCATGCCAGAACTTACAATGTTTTCGCAGCAACAAGAAACGGCCACACTGACCAAAATAAAATAAAAATCGCACGCAAAATAAGTGGCAAGCAACAGTCTGTGATCGAATTAGTCCAAGTTAAGCAGGTAAATTGAGAAAAACAGGTGACTAACTCAATGTTGAGCTAATGCCCCATGTATCTGCAGCGCAAACCAGCCGGAGGAGCCAAAGATGAGCAGCCAGCGCGGCAATGTAAGTCGCACACGTGCGCAGAAGCACAAAAATCGTCATGTTTTCAAAAACGATCTGCACGACAAGACGCCGCAGCAGCTGCGCCTGAATGCGATGCACGTGTCCACGGTGTGCCAGCGGTGCAAGGAGCAGATCGAGTGGAAGATCAAGTACAAGAAGTACAAGCCGCTGACGCAGGCCAAGGTCTGCGCCCACTGCAAGGAGCGGTCGGTGAAGAAGGCCTACCATGTGGTATGCAGGGACTGCGCCATCAAGGCGAATGCATGCGCCAAGTGCCTGAAGAGCGCCACTGAGGTGGCCATCGAGGAGCCGCAGCCGACGCCGCGCGAGGAGCAGCAGCTGCAGTCAGAGATGGACCGGCTGGTCAAGTCGTTCTCGGAGCGCAAGCGACGCGCCTTCCTGCGCTACATGCGGAAGGGTAAGAAGCAGGAGAAGGACCCCAGCGAGGAGCAGCTGGACGAGCAGGAGCTAGAGAGCCAGGAGAAGGCCAAACGGGTGGCGCACACACGCGACGAGCTGCTGGACAAGATCAAGCAGTTGAATCTCGCCGGCGATGGTGACGAGGACGAGGATGACTCGGACTTCGATTCCGAGGAGGACGACGAAGACTCTGAGTTCGACTCCGATGCGGAGGACGACGACAGCGAGGAGGAGCCACAGAAACCTGCTGCCAAGGCGAAATAAATATACGTTTTTTCACTTAGTCCTAATTAGTTTAGCTACTTGGTAGAGCAGGATAAAGTGAACCTGGAGCACCGATTCCAGGCTAAACGAAGCTTGTTAAGCGGATGGGCACAGGAGGAAGGTATCCTGCCCACATAGCGTTTTCGTGGAGTTGTAACTTTCCGAGAGTCATCGCAAATCTGTTGAAGAGCAGCCCACCAGGCTAAATAAACCAATTTTTTTCTAGAACGTCAATTTGTTGAATTTGGTGGATTTATCCCAATACGACTAGAAAAATGTGTTAAAAACGCAGTTACTGCAGGATGTGGTGATTTTACATCGAATAAGAGGACCAGCTGCTGGCAGACAGGGAATCCAGTGGAGGAAGTGAGCCCAATAGCTCTGTTTTAGCTGCTGGCGGTCAAATTTAAGGAGAGTATGAAGATTGCTTTGTTTGAATATTGTTGAAATGTCTTCAAAAGCTTTTACTGAATAAGTAGCTAAGCGTTTATCTCTTATTTCACCAAAGGTTTTATGGTATGGTACATACGCGTAGAGAAATCTACTAATTTGTGCAACTATTAACGGTGTCGTTATATTTTAAAATATCCCATATTTGTCTGGTTATAAAGAATCCAGACTAAACCAGACAATATTCTTTAATAAAATCAACGAAGTCTACAATTGTGTATGTGTTTTGGAAAATCTAATAGGCTTCTTCTAGCAAAGTTTCCGAATTCGATGTTCGCATTTCATATTTGTTGTTATACCCGTTACTCGCAGAGTAAAAGGGTATACTAGATTCGTTGAAAAGTATGTAACAGGCAGAAGGATGCGTTTCCGAGTATATAAAGTACATATATATATTCTTGATCAGGAGCAATAGCCGAGTCGATCTATAAGAGCTAGAAGGTTGAGATTCAGCATACAGATTCTGGAGACAAAGACGCAGCGCAAGTTTGTTTACTCATGTGGCCATTTTATTCCCCAATATCTATCGATATCCTAGAAAAATGATAAAAATTCGCGTTCGCATTCACACTAGCTGAGTAACGGGTATCTGAGGATCGGGGAACTCGAATATAGCATTCTCTCTTTTGGTTATATTTTATTTCGAAGTAGTTCGAAAATTATAGTGAGTGATGTGAGAGGGAAGAGACAAAGTCAGAGTAAGAAAACCTAATTTTGCCTCTGAATACCATTTTCAAATATCAGCGATTTTAATACATTTTTAGGTTTATATTTATTTTTATTTATTTCAAAGTTTTCATGCGTCTTTATTTTCTTTTTGGTGAATTCAGTTTAAAGCCCCCATAGCAACACCGAAAACGGTGATTTTGGTTTAAAGATGTGTTATTTAAAAAAAAAAGTTCCTTAACCTAAAAAAAATTATCGATAACTGTCGATATCGATAAGTTAGCAGTTAAGAGAAGGTAAACAACTTGAAGCCACGCGGCAAAAAACAGTTAAGGTTATAGTCGAAGTAGGCCGGGTCGCAAAACATCCAAAGAAGAATTTTTGATGGAAAGACGCACTGAAAGGATCGGCCAACGGCTTCGGGCCTTGGAAATGGCAATAGAAACGAACTCGAAGCAGCTGGAGGAGAACACAAAACAGACTGCTAGGAATATGGCTTTGGTGAAGAAGGTGTTCTTGGAGGGGAAAGCAAAAAATGCGCGTGTGGTTGAGGCGTTTCCAGTCTCATCGGATGAGGACCTTGCAGATTTAGAGCTGAAAATAAGCGAGTCCCAAGAGTCCAAAAAACGCTACGTAAGTAAAGTATTTATAATCTAAATGATCGTGAAATGGATTCTGTTTTTATTTTTTCTTTCAGATTAAAGCAGTAACAAACATTTTAAAGGGCAACATCTTGTCGAAGGCAATCAAGAGCGTTGCGGAGGAACAGCTCTTGTGCGCTTACAATATAGGCGGCCGCAACGGGAAGAAGGCTTTAAAATCATTTCCACAATTCTTCTCAGTTTTGATTGGTATGTATATTTATAGTTTTGCAGATATATTATTTAAATATTTGTCTTTACAGAGTGCATTGGTTCGTTGGTAGGCCGGCAGGATGCGGAGAAGGCCCTGTCCCACGCACTAACATGCGTAAAAAATAACGCAAATAAAAAAAAGAATAAAACTATGTAAAATAATGAAAGTACATACATACATACATATATATGTATCTGCTTCGATTCCCGTTCCCCCCAAAAATCCCTCACAAATCTTGACAACAATTCAAACTACCAGTCAACCATAAGAAACCTTGGGTCTAACCACTTTCCAAAAATGAACCTTATCTGGATCCTCAGTGACATTAAGAAATTCATATGTACACACTTCTCCTAAAACACTACAACATACAGCAGAAGAGCCCAAATCCTTATGAAGAGGCTCACGCTTGGACACACCACACCTCACAAATGCCAATTATTTTATTGATTTATTTAAAACCATAAATCAAATTGTAGAACGTATCGCTTAACGAGTAAGTATTATATTTAATTTTTTATTGACTCAGCTAACATTGAACGAGCTCATGCTCGCTGTTATCCAATAGGGAGATGGCCATTACGTTGGGATGCCTATGAAGCCTCTTGGCATATTGCTCGCTGCTCTTCATCACCTCTTCACTGACCCAAGGGAAGCCTAGGATCTCGTGGATGGTGGCTTTGTCGTGCAGCAGGTGGGCGGTGCGTAGCTCCTTGTTTTCAAACCTTTGTATTATTCCGATATCAGACTACTGGCCATTTCCCAGATCGGCTTGACGATCGGATTATAAATAAGGAGATTGGAGGATGTCGGCAACTTGGATTCCTTCCTATAAGCCAGTAGAATAATTTCAGTCTCTATTTTCTCAATAGGTACGGCTTGCAGGTGAGACTCCTGTCGACGGTGATACCGAGGTAATTCGGAGTGGCTTCTTCTGGCATTGTGGCGTCGCCCAGGCTGACGAAGGGACAGTGACCGGGTCGGAATGAAAATGTGGAAGCCGTTGACATATTACTGTTGCCCGCTAAGTTCCACCTTTTCTGCCAGGAGTTGAGCAGGCCAGCTGTGACTGTATTAGCGCGGAGGCCTCGATTGTTGTGTCCCAGGAAGACTGTGCCGTCTGCGTTTGCAGCTGCCATTAAGGATGGGCTCTGCAACACATGAAGATTTGCCGGGAACGCTCTTCATTATACTAAATCATCATTAAACGCGCATCATCATACTTCATCATCACTAAGCAACAGGAGCTCAAAATATGACTGGTGTTAACTTATAAGTTAAGTTCAAGCACTAGCTCAGGAACATTTTCATTTTCAACCATTCCCAGATAAACATTAAACACATCATAATTAACTGTCCTCCCCTTTCCCTACTTAGAACGGTTGCTCTTCATACAACCTGAACAATTAACAATTCAACAAAACTCCAACCATGTCCATAAAATATAAAGCTTCATATGCATTAGCTGTCATACACTGTAAAAATCATTGTCATTGACCTTAATGTAGCTTAATATAAATAAATAAGCAAATATATGTACATGAATATGTATGTATGTAGCAGGCAGAAATGCACAAATTGGTTTCAAAATCTAAATATAAATACATATAAGTTTGCTTTAGTAACGTAAATTTCAGAGTACGAGCCTGCCCATCTACAAGCAGCGAGAGAGCATCCTCAACGTTCTGCAGCGTGATCAGGTGACCAAATGCTTCCTTCTGATATTATGTACCTGTACCATTTTCTATTAATATTAAGTCAAACACTGAATTGCTACTAATAATACCTGAGGTTCCACCTTACAGGTTTTGATCATTAAAGGAGCCACTGGCTCTGGCAAGTCCACCCAACTTCCTCAGTACATCCTTGAGTGGGCCGCAGAGCATCGATCTCCAGTCAGGATCGTGGTAAGTCAGCCTCGACGCTTAGCAGCTATCAGTGTCTCGGAGCGCATTTCCAAGGAGCGCGGAGAGGCGCCTGGCACCACAGTGGGCTATCAGATTCGCATGAATAGTGAGTAGCAGTTGGCCGCAAAGTACTTATAACTATAAGCTATATTCCACCTCTGCCAGGACAATGCAGCAGCAACACGGTTCTAATGCTGACCACCAGTGGTTGCCTTTTGAGGGCTCTCGCCATGGATAAGGAGTCTTTCTTCAAAAACACCACTCACTTAATCATTGATGAAGCCCACGAGCGTGATTTGGACACAGACTTTCTGCTGCTGGCCACCAAGCTGGAGCTGCAAAAGAATCCGCACCTCCGCGTCGTGCTTATGTCAGCCACCATGGATCTTGAAGCATTGTCCAACTATTTTGGTGGGGGCACCGTGATGGATGTAGAGGGGCGCAACTTCGGGGTGGCGATCTATCATCTAGAAGACATTCTTAGTAATACTGGATACATGCACCCGAGAATGGAGCAGTTTTTGGGCAAGCCGACAGGCGAAGAAACTCCTAGCGAACTGCTAGCCGCCTATTATGGAGGTCGTACAATCATAGATCCGGATATCGACAATGACTTGATAGTTTCGCTATTGGAATTATTACTGCGCCAAGGTGACGCTGGAGCGGTGATTGTGTACCTGCCAGGCTATAGCGATATGACCTCGCTACTGGCCCGCTTGGAATCGTCTCTACCGCAGGACCAGATTACTATCATACTGCTTCATAGCCAGGTGGACAACGACGAGCATCGCAAGGTCTTCCGCTTTTTCCCTGGCGTGCGTTTAAAGATTATTCTTAGTACCAACATAGGACAAACTTCGATCACCATTCCGGATCTACTTTATGTCATCGACACGGGCCGCGCCAAGATGAAGACCTATGACATGACCATAGATGCATCGCGGTTAACCATTACGTGGATCTCGCAGGCGGACGCCAAACAGCGTGCGGGAAGAGCTGGACGCGTGTGCCATGGCAATTGCTATCGGCTGTATGACAACGACCGCCTGGCCAAAATGGATCTGCACACCGTCCCAGAGCTCATGAGGCGTACCTTGGACGAGATATGTCTGCTGACCAAGTTGGAAGCTCCACCAAAGGATGCCGTAATACAGTCCTGTTCTAGACTGAAGCTATTGGGCGTGCTCGACGAACGGGACGAGGAGGACCCACAGAATCCTGCTGTCAAGGCGAAATAAATATACTTTTTTTTCACTTAGTCCTAATTAGTTTAGCTACTTGGTAGAGCAGGATAAAGTGAACCTGGAGCACCGATTCCAGGCTAAACGAAGCTTGTTAAGCGGATGGGCACAGGAGGAAGGTATCCTGCCCACATAGCGTTTTCGTGGAGTTGTAACTTTCCGAGAGTCATCGCAAATCTGTTGAAGAGCAGCCCACCAGGCTAAATAAACCAATTTTTTTCAAGAACGTCAATTTGTTGAATTTGGTGGATTTATCCCAATACGACTAGAAAAATGTGTTAAAAACGCAGTTACTGCAGGATGTGGTGATTTAACATCGAATAAGAGGACCAGCTGCTGGCAGACAGGGAATCCAGTGGAGGAAGTGAGCCCAATAGCTCTGTTTTAGCTGCTGGCGGTCAAATTTAAGGAGAGTATGAAACTTGCTTTGTTTCAATATTGTTGAAATGTCTTCAAAAGCTTTTACTGAATAAGTAGCTAAGCGTTTATCTCTTATTTCAACAAAGGTTTTATGGTATGGTACACACGCGTAGGGAAATCTACTAATTTGTGCAACTATTAACGGTGTCGTTATATTTTAAAATATCCCATATTTGTCTGGTTATAAAGAATCCAGACTAAACCAGACAATATTCTTTAATAAAATCAACGAAGTCTACAATTGTGTATGTGTTTTGGAAAATCTAACAGGCTTCTTCTAGCAACGTTTCGAAGTCAAGCCGAATTCGATGTTCGCATTTCATATTTGTTGTTATACCCGTTACTCGTAGAGTAAAAGGGTATACTAGATTCGTTGAATGGTATGTAACAGGCAGAAGAAAGCGTTTCCGAGTATATAAAGTACATATATATTCTTGATCAGGAGCAATAGCCGAGTCGATCTATAAGAGCTAGAAGGTTGAGATTCAGCATACAGATTCTGGAGACAAAGACGCAGCGCAAGTTTGTTTACTCATGTGGCCATTTTATTCCCCAATATCTATCGATATCCTAGAAAAATGATAAAAATTCGCGTTCGCATTCACACTAGCTGAGTAACGGGTATCTGAGGATCGGGGAACTCGAATATAGCATTCTCTCTTGTTTTTATTTTATTTCGAAGTAGTTCGAAAATTATAGTGAGTGATGTGAGAGGGAAGAGACAAAGTCAGAGTAAGAAAACCTAATTTTGCCTCTGAATACCATTTTCAAATATCAGCGATTTTAATACATTTTTAGGTTTATATTTATTTTTATTTATTTCAAAGTTTTCATGCGTCTTTATTTTCTTTTTGGTGAATTCAGTTTAAAGCCCCCATAGCAACACCGAAAACGTTGATTTTGGTTTAAAGATGTGTTATTTAAAAAAAAAGTTCCTTAACCTAAAAAAAAATATCGATAACTGTCGATATCGATAAGTTAGCAGTTAAGACAAGGTAAACAACTTGAAGCCACGCGGCAAAAAACAGTTAAGGTTATAGTCGAAGTAGGCCGGGTCGCAAAACATCCAAAGAAGAATTTTTGATGGAAAGACGCACTGAAAGGATCGGCCAACGGCTTCGGGCCTTGGAAATGGCAATAGAAACGAACTCGAAGCAGCTGGAGGAGAACACAAAACAGACTGCTAGGAATATGGCTTTGGTGAAGAAGGTGTTCTTGGAGGGGAAAGCAAAAAATGCGCGTGTGGTTGAGGCGTTTCCAGTCTCATCGGATGAGGACCTTGCAGATTTAGAGCTGAAAATAAGCGAGTCCCAAGAGTCCAAAAAACGCTACGTAAGTAAAGTATTTATAATCTAAATGATCGTGAAATGGATTCTGTTTTTATTTTTTCTTTCAGATTAAAGCAGTAACAAACATTTTAAAGGGCAACATCTTGTCGAAGGCAATCAAGAGCGTTGCGGAGGAACAGCTCTTGTGCGCTTACAATATAGGCGGCCGCAACGGGAAGAAGGCTTTAAAATCATTTCCACAATTCTTCTCAGTTTTGATTGGTATGTATAATTATAGTTTTGCAGATATATTATTTAAATATTTGTCCTTACAGAGTGCATTGGTTCGTTGGTAGGCCGGCAGGATGCGGAGAAGGCCCTGTCCCACGCACTAACATGCGTAAAAAATAACGCAAATAAAAAAAAGAATAAAACTATGTAAAATAATGAAAGTACATACATACATACATATATATGTATCTGCTTCGATTCCCGTTCCCCCCAAAAATCCCTCACAAATCTTGACAACAATTCAAACTACCAGTCAACCATAAGAAACCTTGGGTCTAACCACTTTCCAAAAATGAACCTTATCTGGATCCTCAGTGACATTAAGAAATTCATATGTACACACTTCTCCTAAAACACTACAACATACAGCAGAAGAGCCCAAATCCTTATGAAGAGGCTCACGCTTGGACACACCACACCTCACAAATGCCAATTATTTTATTGATTTATTTAAAACCATAAATCAAATTGTAGAACGTATCGCTTAACGAGTAAGTATTATATTTAATTTTTTATTGACTCAGCTAACATTGAACGAGCTCATGCTCGCTGTTATCCAATAGGGAGATGGCCATTACGTTGGGATGCCTATGAAGCCTCTTGGCATATTGCTCGCTGCTCTTCATCACCTCTTCACTGACCCAAGGGAAGCCTAGGATCTCGTGGATGGTGGCTTTGTCGTGCAGCAGGTGGGCGGTGCGTAGCTCCTTGTTTTCAAACCTTTGTATTATTCCGATATCAGACTACTGGCCATTTCCCAGATCGGCTTGACGATCGGATTATAAATAAGGAGATTGGAGGATGTCGGCAACTTGGATTCCTTCCTATAAGCCAGTAGAATAATTTCAGTCTCTATTTTCTCAATAGGTACGGCTTGCAGGTGAGACTCCTGTCGACGGTGATACCGAGGTAATTCGGAGTGGCTTCTTCTGGCATTGTGGCGTCGCCCAGGCTGACGAAGGGACAGTGACCGGGTCGGAATGAAAATGTGGAAGCCGTTGACATATTACTGTTGCCCGCTAAGTTCCACCTTTTCTGCCAGGAGTTGAGCAGGCCAGCTGTGACTGTATTAGCGCGGAGGCCTCGATTGTTGTGTCCCAGGAAGACTGTGCCGTCTGCGTTTGCAGCTGCCATTAAGGATGGGCTCTGCAACACATGAAGATTTGCCGGGAACGCTCTTCATTATACTAAATCATCATTAAACGCGCATCATCATACTTCATCATCACTAAGCAACAGGAGCTCAAAATATGACTGGTGTTAACTTATAAGTTAAGTTCAAGCACTAGCTCAGGAACATTTTCATTTTCAACCATTCCCAGATAAACATTAAACACATCATAATTAACTGTCCTCCCCTTTCCCTACTTAGAACGGTTGCTCTTCATACAACCTGAACAATTAACAATTCAACAAAACTCCAACCATGTCCATAAAATATAAAGCTTCATATGCATTAGCTGTCATACACTGTAAAAATCATTGTCATTGACCTTAATGTAGCTTAATATAAATAAATAAGCAAATATATGTACATGAATATGTATGTATGTAGCAGGCAGAAATGCACAAATTGGTTTCAAAATCTAAATATAAATACATATAAGTTTGCTTTAGTAACGTAAATTTCAGAGTACGAGCCTGCCCATCTACAAGCAGCGAGAGAGCATCCTCAACGTTCTGCAGCGTGATCAGGTGACCAAATGCTTCCTTCTGATATTATGTACCTGTACCATTTTCTATTAATATTAAGTCAAACACTGAATTGCTACTAATAATACCTGAGGTTCCACCTTACAGGTTTTGATCATTAAAGGAGCCACTGGCTCTGGCAAGTCCACCCAACTTCCTCAGTACATCCTTGAGTGGGCCGCAGAGCATCGATCTCCAGTCAGGATCGTGGTAAGTCAGCCTCGACGCTTAGCAGCTATCAGTGTCTCGGAGCGCATTTCCAAGGAGCGCGGAGAGGCGCCTGGCACCACAGTGGGCTATCAGATTCGCATGAATAGTGAGTAGCAGTTGGCCGCAAAGTACTTATAACTATAAGCTATATTCCACCTCTGCCAGGACAATGCAGCAGCAACACGGTTCTAATGCTGACCACCAGTGGTTGCCTTTTGAGGGCTCTCGCCATGGATAAGGAGTCTTTCTTCAAAAACACCACTCACTTAATCATTGATGAAGCCCACGAGCGTGATTTGGACACAGACTTTCTGCTGCTGGCCACCAAGCTGGAGCTGCAAAAGAATCCGCACCTCCGCGTCGTGCTTATGTCAGCCACCATGGATCTTGAAGCATTGTCCAACTATTTTGGTGGGGGCACCGTGATGGATGTAGAGGGGCGCAACTTCGGGGTGGCGATCTATCATCTAGAAGACATTCTTAGTAATACTGGATACATGCACCCGAGAATGGAGCAGTTTTTGGGCAAGCCGACAGGCGAAGAAACTCCTAGCGAACTGCTAGCCGCCTATTATGGAGGTACAATCATAGATCCGGATATCGACAATGACTTGATAGTTTCGCTATTGGAATTGGCCCGCTTGGAATCGTCTCTACCGCAGGACCAGATTACTATCATACTGCTTCATAGCCAGGTGGACAACGACGAGCATCGCAAGGTCTTCCGCTTTTTCCCTGGCGTGCGTTTAAAGATTATTCTTAGTACCAACATAGGACAAACTTCGATCACCATTCCGGATCTACTTTATGTCATCGACACGGGCCGCGCCAAGATGAAGACCTATGACATGACCATAGATGCATCGCGGTTAACCATTACGTGGATCTCGCAGGCGGACGCCAAACAGCGTGCGGGAAGAGCTGGACGCGTGTGCCATGGCAATTGCTATCGGCTGTATGACAACGACCGCCTGGCCAAAATGGATCTGTACACCGTCCCAGAGATCATGAGGCGTACCTTGGACGAGATATGTCTGCTGACCAAGTTGGCAGCTCCAGACAAGAAAATAGAAAATTTTCTAGATCTGGCTTTGGATACCCCACCAAAGGATGCCGTAATACAGTCCTGTTCTAGACTGAAGCTATTGGGCGTGCTCGACGAACGGGACGAGGAGGAGCCACAGAAACCTGCTGCCAAGGCGAAATAAATATACTTTTTTTTCACTTAGTCCTAATTAGTTTAGCTACTTGGTAGAGCAGGATAAAGTGAACCTGGAGCACCGATTCCAGGCTAAACGAAGCTTGTTAAGCGGATGGGCACAGGAGGAAGGTATCCTGCCCACATAGCGTTTTCGTGGAGTTGTAACTTTCCGAGAGTCATCGCAAATCTGTTGAAGAGCAGCCCACCAGGCTAAATAAACCAATTTTTTTCAAGAACGTCAATTTGTTGAATTTGGTGGATTTATCCCAATACGACTAGAAAAATGTGTTAAAAACGCAGTTACTGCAGGATGTGGTGATTTAACATCGAATAAGAGGACCAGCTGCTGGCAGACAGGGAATCCAGTGGAGGAAGTGAGCCCAATAGCTCTGTTTTAGCTGCTGGCGGTCAAATTTAAGGAGAGTATGAAACTTGCTTTGTTTCAATATTGTTGAAATGTCTTCAAAAGCTTTTACTGAATAAGTAGCTAAGCGTTTATCTCTTATTTCAACATAGGTTTTATGGTATGGTACACACGCGTAGGGAAATCTACTAATTTGTGCAACTATTAACGGTGTCCTTATATTTTAAAATATCCCATATTTGTCTGGTTATAAAGAATACAGACTAAACCAGACAATATTCTTTAATAAAATCAACGAAGTCTACAATTGTGTATGTGTTTTGGAAAATCTAAATAAAAATTCGCGTTCGCATTCACACTAGCTGAGTAACGGGTATCTGAGGATCGGGGAACTCGAATATAGCATTCTCTCTTGTTTTTATTTTATTTCGAAGTAGTTCGAAAATTATAGTGAGTGATGTGAGAGGGAAGAGACAAAGTCAGAGTAAAAAAACCTAATTTTGCCTCTGAATACCATTTTCAAATATCAGCGATTTTAATACATTTTTAGGTTTATATTTATTGTTATTTATTTCAAAGTTTTCATGCGTCTTTATTTTCTTTTTGGTGAATTCAGTTTAAAGCCCCCATAGCAACACCGAAAACGGTGATTTTGGTTTAAAGATGTGTTATTTAAAAAAAAAAGTTCCTTAACCTAAAAAAAATTATCGATAACTGTCGATATCGATAAGAGAAGGTAAACAACTTGAAGCCACGCGGCAAAAAACAGTTAAGGTTATAGTCGAAGTAGGCCGGGTCGCAAAACATCCAAAGAAGAATTTTTGATGGAAAGACGCACTGAAAGGATCGGCCAACGGCTTCGGGCCTTGGAAATGGCAATAGAAACGAACTCGAAGCAGCTGGAGGAGAACACAAAACAGACTGCTAGGAATATGGCTTTGGTGAAGAAGGTGTTCTTGGAGGGGAAAGCAAAAAATGCGCGTGTGGTTGAGGCGTTTCCAGTCTCATCGGATGAGGACCTTGCAGATTTAGAGCTGAAAATAAGCGAGTCCCAAGAGTCCAAAAAACGCTACGTAAGTAAAGTATTTATAATCTAAATGATCGTGAAATGGATTCTGTTTTTATTTTTTCTTTCAGATTAAAGCAGTAACAAACATTTTAAAGGGCAACATCTTGTCGAAGGCAATCAAGAGCGTTGCGGAGGAACAGCTCTTGTGCGCTTACAATATAGGCGGCCGCAACGGGAAGAAGGCTTTAAAATCATTTCCACAATTCTTCTCAGTTTTGATTGGTATGTATATTTATAGTTTTGCAGATATATTATTTAAATATTTGTCTTTACAGAGTGCATTGGTTCGTTGGTAGGCCGGCAGGATGCGGAGAAGGCCCTGTCCCACGCACTAACATGCGTAAAAAATAACGCAAATAAAAAAAAGAATAAAACTATGTAAAATAATGAAAGTACATACATACATACATATATATGTATCTGCTTCGATTCCCGTTCCCCCCAAAAATCCCTCACAAATCTTGACAACAATTCAAACTACCAGTCAACCATAAGAAACCTTGGGTCTAACCACTTTCCAAAAATGAACCTTATCTGGATCCTCAGTGACATTAAGAAATTCATATGTACACACTTCTCCTAAAACACTACAACATACAGCAGAAGAGCCCAAATCCTTATGAAGAGGCTCACGCTTGGACACACCACACCTCACAAATGCCAATTATTTTATTGATTTATTTAAAACCATAAATCAAATTGTAGAACGTATCGCTTAACGAGTAAGTATTATATTTAATTTTTTATTGACTCAGCTAACATTGAACGAGCTCATGCTCGCTGTTATCCAATAGGGAGATGGCCATTACGTTGGGATGCCTATGAAGCCTCTTGGCATATTGCTCGCTGCTCTTCATCACCTCTTCACTGACCCAAGGGAAGCCTAGGATCTCGTGGATGGTGGCTTTGTCGTGCAGCAGGTGGGCGGTGCGTAGCTCCTTGTTTTCAAACCTTTGTATTATTCCGATATCAGACTACTGGCCATTTCCCAGATCGGCTTGACGATCGGATTATAAATAAGGAGATTGGAGGATGTCGGCAACTTGGATTCCTTCCTATAAGCCAGTAGAATAATTTCAGTCTCTATTTTCTCAATAGGTACGGCTTGCAGGTGAGACTCCTGTCGACGGTGATACCGAGGTAATTCGGAGTGGATTCTTCTGTCATTGTGGCGTCGCCCAGGCTGACGAAGGGACAGTGACCGGGTCGGAATGAAAATGTGGAAGCCGTTGACATATCACTGTTGCCCGCTAAGTTCCACCTTTTCTGCCAGGAGTTGAGCAGGCCAGCTGTGACTGTATTAGCGCGGAGGCCTCGATTGTTGTGTCCCAGGAAGACTGTGCCGTCTGCGTTTGCAGCTGCCATTAAGGATGGGCTCTGCAACACATGAAGATTTGCCGGGAACGCGCTTCATTATACTAAATCATCATTAAACGCGCATCATCATACTACATCATCACTAAGCAACAGGAGCTCAAAATATGACTGGTGTTAACTTATAAGTTAAGTTCAAGCACTAGCTCAGGAACATTTTCATTTTCAACCATTCCCAGATAAACATTAAACACATCATAATTAACTGTCCTCCCCTTTCCCTACTTAGAACGGTTGCTCTTCATACAACCTGAACAATTAACAATTCAACAAAACTCCAACCATGTCCATAACATATAAAGCTTCATATCCATTAGCTGTCATACACTGTAAAAATCATTGTCATTGACCTTAATGTAGCTTAATATAAATAAATAAGCAAATATATGTACATGAATATGTATGTATGTAGCAGGCAGAAATGCACAAATTGGTTTCCAAATCTAAATATAAATACATATAAGTTTGCTTTGGTAACGTAAAATTCAGAGTACGAATCGCCGTTAGAGTAAAAAACATTGGTAAATAAATCATATCGAGAACAGTAAAAGTTATTTTAGTATTATTATTATTTGGGCACACTGGCATCCGGCTCGATAGGCAGCAACGCCGCCTGATATCCCATTGGGGTCCGATAACTTCTACAATTCATATTTATCGAGGTATTGTAGAAATACAGCTGATTGAAAAGCGAATAGAATTGCAAAAGCGCACAGAGATTGAACACAGTTGAATGGCGGACAGTGAAAAAGTTGTGAAACGCGGCCGACGCCAGGGCAGGAAGAAGGCACCACCGGATCCTGGACAGGCGGCATTGTTGGTGGTCGATGGCCGGGTAACCGGTGGGAAGAAGGGCACTGGCAAACAGAAGACTCGACCGGGCAACGCGAAAGCCGACGGGGGCGACAAGCTGAATTCCGAGGACGAAAAGATGCTGCGCCAACTGGTCAACGACTTCCTGCAAAGCTGCGAGCCGATGAAACAGCTCCCCGGACTTACCAAAGCCCAGCGCAGCCACGTTCACCGATTGGCCCAGAATCGCGGGCTTAAGACGGTGAGCAAGGGTTCAGAGGAGGACCGCGTCCTTTTTATAAGTCGCCCGCAGTCGGAGGACCAACAGCAGTACCTCCTTTGCAACACAAAGCTGCACATTTGTCCACCGCTCCTAGACGTTCTGGGACAAATGGCCGGCAATGTGGAACGAAGATTGATAAACTCCGTTGAAGGCTTTAAGCGCAAGAAAGAGCAGTATCAGGATAAACGGCGTCCTTCCAACTTCGGCCTAGTCGGGCAGAGGCTTATTCCGCCGCCGCAGAGCAACAGGAACAGGAACATTCAGCACGAGCGCCGGAGCCTGCCCATCTACAAGCAGCGAGAGAGCATCCTCAACGTTCTGCAGCGTGATCAGGTGACCAAATGCTTCCTTCTGATATTATGTACCTGTACCATTTTCTATTAATATTAAGTCAAACACTGAATTGCTACTAATAATACCTGAGGTTCCACCTTACAGGTTTTGATCATTAAAGGAGCCACTGGCTCTGGCAAGTCCACCCAACTTCCTCAGTACATCCTTGAGTGGGCCGCAGAGCATCGATCTCCAGTCAGGATCGTGGTAAGTCAGCCTCGACGCTTAGCAGCTATCAGTGTCTCGGAGCGCATTTCCAAGGAGCGCGGAGAGGCGCCTGGCACCACAGTGGGCTATCAGATTCGCATGAATAGTGAGTAGCAGTTGGCCGCAAAGTACTTATAACTATAAGCTATATTCCACCTCTGCCAGGACAATGCAGCAGCAACACGGTTCTAATGCTGACCACCAGTGGTTGCCTTTTGAGGGCTCTCGCCATGGATAAGGAGTCTTTCTTCAAAAACACCACTCACTTAATCATTGATGAAGCCCACGAGCGTGATTTGGACACAGACTTTCTGCTGCTGGCCACCAAGCTGGAGCTGCAAAAGAATCCGCACCTCCGCGTCGTGCTTATGTCAGCCACCATGGATCTTGAAGCATTGTCCAACTATTTTGGTGGGGGCACCGTGATGGATGTAGAGGGGCGCAACTTCGGGGTGGCGATCTATCATCTAGAAGACATTCTTAGTAATACTGGATACATGCACCCGAGAATGGAGCAGTTTTTGGGCAAGCCGACAGGCGAAGAAACTCCTAGCGAACTGCTAGCCGCCTATTATGGAGGTCGCACAATCATAGATCCGGATATCGACAATGACTTGATAGTTTCGCTATTGGAATTATTACTGCGCCAAGGTGACGCTGGAGCGGTGATTGTGTACCTGCCAGGCTATAGCGATATGACCTCGCTACTGGCCCGCTTGGAATCGTCTCTACCGCAGGACCAGATTACTATCATACTGCTTCATAGCCAGGTGGACAACAACGAGCATCGCAAGGTCTTCCGCGTTTACCCTGGCGTGCGTTTAAAGATTATTCTTAGTACCAACATAGGACAAACTTCGATCACCATTCCGGATCTACTTTATGTCATCGACACGGGCCGCGCCAAGATGAAGACCTATGACATGACCATAGATGCATCGCAGTTAACCATTACGTGGATCTCGCAGGCGGACGCCAAACAGCGTGCGGGAAGAGCTGGACGCGTGTGCCATGGCAATTGCTATCGGCTGTATGACAACGACCGCCTGGCCAAAATGGATCTGTACACCGTCCCAGAGATCGTGAGGCGTACCTTGGACGAGATATGTCTGCTGACCAAGTTGGCAGCTCCAGACAAGAAAATAGAAAATTTTCTAGATCTGGCTTTGGATACCCCACCAAAGGATGCCGTAATACAGTCCTGTTCTAGACTGAAGCTATTGGGCGTGCTCGACGAACGGGACGAGGTCACGCAACTGGGACATATCATTGCCGAACTGCCTTTAGGCGTTCAAATCGGCAAATGCCTGGTGTACTCCATTTACTTGCGCTGCCTGGACAGCATGACCATAATTGCGGCCTACCACTCGGTGAGGGATCCCTTTGTTCTGAACATAGAGCGTGGCAAGAAATCAGGCCAGCAGAACCGCAGAATTCTTTTCGCTGGCGACGGAATGAGTGATTCGCTGGCGGCCATTAAACTTTACGAGGAGTTCACCAACTTGAAGCGCATGGACATCGGCGATTTTTGCGAGCACAATTTTGTTTGCCGTAACGCAATGGAGATGTTCGTCTCGGCGGTGAGCACTCTACGCTACACCGTGTACCGTATCTTCCGCTTTAGCGAGGCCAGTGCTCGTTTGGCCTCGTCTTTCAACGATGATACGAATATGATCCGCCTGGCCCTGACTGCAGGACTGTATCCCAAGTTGGCGTACATGGACCGCGAGAAAAAAAACCAGCTGGTGGCTGAAGGAGATCCATTTGTTCAGGTTTCGAGATCCTCTTGCCTTTTGGGCAAAAAGAAGCAAAAGAATTTGGCCAGCGAGTGGATCCTGTTTCTTGAGAAGACCCGCACTGCAGACCAAACTTCCTCGCTAGAGTATACCACCTTGGTAAGCGGCTTGATGGTGGCTCTGGCAGGCGGAAAGCAGTTCGTAACCGAGGCGCATGGGTTCGAAGTGCTGCTGTGCCTGGACTCCTGGATCCGTCTGAAATGCCCAGCTGAATTTGGACTCCAGCTCCATAAAGTGCGAATGCTAATGGAGCGTGAATTCGCCGAGTTGGTGGCGACGCGGAAGGTTAGTCTAGTGAGCGATTTCATAGGGCCGGAAACAGTTCGGCGATTGTTGAAGGCGGATATGCCCTCGACCAGCCTGGCAGAGGGCAAAAGCCTTCTGGACTGAGGCAACTGTGATAACGACGTTTGAATTCTACGCATAAAAAATAATTTCATAGCATATACTAAGGAACTGCTCACAGTATTTGCGACCCGTATAGACCTATATGCAGTGTGCGATTCATAAGCCTCGTACCTGATTTAGGGAGCTAATTTCACACAAAGAGGCAAACGAATTTCCAATTTTCAAAATACCATTATTGTTAACCACTATGAATTACTCCAAAGCACTTCTTACATATTAAGGTATATCTAAGGTAGCACACACGATATCTTAACTATATTCCTTACATGTTGTGATACAAGAAGGCGCAAAAGCGGCTTTCTTTAGCTGTTAAATCCAAGAATACTTAGAATACTTATTCGAATATTTAACCAGATCTCTGAATTGTGTCGGGTAAGAACGGACCATAGGTTTGATTTATATACGCTCATTTTTGTAAAGTATAGTCGCTATATACTCAGCTAACTGAAAATTTAATTTTTGTATTTCATATCGAAGAGGTCAAATAAATCATAAACTTTTGGCGTCTTGTATCTGCAAGAAATCAATAGAAACTGAGAAGACAAATAATATATGTATTGTTTATCCATTAATGTAACTATCTGAAGCGCTGAGTCGCACTGTAGCCACATCATGTAAAATAATGAAAGTACATACATACATACATATATATGTATCTGCTTCGATTCCCGTTCCCCCCAAAAATCCCTCACAAATCTTGACAACAATTCAAACTACCAGTCAACCATAAGAAACCTTGGGTCTAACCACTTTCCAAAAATGAACCTTATCTGGATCCTCAGTGACATTAAGAAATTCATATGTACACACTTCTCCTAAAACACTACAACATACAGCAGAAGAGCCCAAATCCTTATGAAGAGGCTCACGCTTGGACACACCACACCTCACAAATGCCAATTATTTTATTGATTTATTTAAAACCATAAATCAAATTGTAGAACGTATCGCTTAACGAGTAAGTATTATATTTAATTTTTTATTGACTCAGCTAACATTGAACGAGCTCATGCTCGCTGTTATCCAATAGGGAGATGGCCATTACGTTGGGATGCCTATGAAGCCTCTTGGCATATTGCTCGCTGCTCTTCATCACCTCTTCACTGACCCAAGGGAAGCCTAGGATCTCGTGGATGGTGGCTTTGTCGTGCAGCAGGTGGGCGGTGCGTAGCTCCTTGTTTTCAAACCTTTGTATTATTCCGATATCAGACTACTGGCCATTTCCCAGATCGGCTTGACGATCGGATTATAAATAAGGAGATTGGAGGATGTCGGCAACTTGGATTCCTTCCTATAAGCCAGTAGAATAATTTCAGTCTCTATTTTCTCAATAGGTACGGCTTGCAGGTGAGACTCCTGTCGACGGTGATACCGAGGTAATTCGGAGTGGCTTCTTCTGGCATTGTGGCGTCGCCCAGGCTGACGAAGGGACAGTGACCGGGTCGGAATGAAAATGTGGAAGCCGTTGACATATTACTGTTGCCCGCTAAGTTCCACCTTTTCTGCCAGGAGTTGAGCAGGCCAGCTGTGACTGTATTAGCGCGGAGGCCTCGATTGTTGTGTCCCAGGAAGACTGTGCCGTCTGCGTTTGCAGCTGCCATTAAGGATGGGCTCTGCAACACATGAAGATTTGCCGGGAACGCGCTTCATTATACTAAATCATCATTAAACGCGCATCATCATACTACATCATCACTAAGCAACAGGAGCTCAAAATATGACTGGTGTTAACTTATAAGTTAAGTTCAAGCACTAGCTCAGGAACATTTTCATTTTCAACCATTCCCAGATAAACATTAAACACATCATAATTAACTGTCCTCCCCTTTCCCTACTTAGAACGGTTGCTCTTCATACAACCTGAACAATTAACAATTCAACAAAACTCCAACCATGTCCATAACATATAAAGCTTCATATCCATTAGCTGTCATACACTGTAAAAATCATTGTCATTGACCTTAATGTAGCTTAATATAAATAAATAAGCAAATATATGTACATGAATATGTATGTATGTAGCAGGCAGAAATGCACAAATTGGTTTCCAAATCTAAATATAAATACATATAAGTTTGCTTTGGTAACGTAAAATTCAGAGTACGAATCGCCGTTAGAGTAAAAAACATTGGTAAATAAATCATATCGAGAACAGTAAAAGTTATTTTAGTATTATTATTATTTGGGCACACTGGCATCCGGCTCGATAGGCAGCAACGCCGCCTGATATCCCATTGGGGTCCGATAACTTCTACAATTCATATTTATCGAGGTATTGTAGAAATACAGCTGATTGAAAAGCGAATAGAATTGCAAAAGCGCACAGAGATTGAACACAGTTGAATGGCGGACAGTGAAAAAGTTGTGAAACGCGGCCGACGCCAGGGCAGGAAGAAGGCACCACCGGATCCTGGACAGGCGGCATTGTTGGTGGTCGATGGCCGGGTAACCGGTGGGAAGAAGGGCACTGGCAAACAGAAGACTCGACCGGGCAACGCGAAAGCCGACGGGGGCGACAAGCTGAATTCCGAGGACGAAAAGATGCTGCGCCAACTGGTCAACGACTTCCTGCAAAGCTGCGAGCCGATGAAACAGCTCCCCGGACTTACCAAAGCCCAGCGCAGCCACGTTCACCGATTGGCCCAGAATCGCGGGCTTAAGACGGTGAGCAAGGGTTCAGAGGAGGACCTCGTCCTTTTTATAAGTCGCCCGCAGTCGGAGGACCAACAGCAGTACCTCCTTTGCAACACAAAGCTGCACATTTGTCCACCGCTCCTAGACGTTCTGGGACAAATGGCCGGCAATGTGGAACGAAGATTGATAAACTCCGTTGAAGGCTTTAAGCGCAAGAAAGAGCAGTATCAGGATAAACGGCGTCCTTCCAACTTCGGCCTAGTCGGGCAGAGGCTTATTCCGCCGCCGCAGAGCAACAGGAACAGGAACATTCAGCACGAGCGCCGGAGCCTGCCCATCTACAAGCAGCGAGAGAGCATCCTCAACGTTCTGCAGCGTGATCAGGTGACCAAATGCTTCCTTCTGATATTATGTACCTGTACCATTTTCTATTAATATTAAGTCAAACACTGAATTGCTACTAATAATACCTGAGGTTCCACCTTACAGGTTTTGATCATTAAAGGAGCCACTGGCTCTGGCAAGTCCACCCAACTTCCTCAGTACATCCTTGAGTGGGCCGCAGAGCATCGATCTCCAGTCAGGATCGTGGTAAGTCAGCCTCGACGCTTAGCAGCTATCAGTGTCTCGGAGCGCATTTCCAAGGAGCGCGGAGAGGCGCCTGGCACCACAGTGGGCTATCAGATTCGCATGAATAGTGAGTAGCAGTTGGCCGCAAAGTACTTATAACTATAAGCTATATTCCACCTCTGCCAGGACAATGCAGCAGCAACACGGTTCTAATGCTGACCACCAGTGGTTGCCTTTTGAGGGCTCTCGCCATGGATAAGGAGTCTTTCTTCAAAAACACCACTCACTTAATCATTGATGAAGCCCACGAGCGTGATTTGGACACAGACTTTCTGCTGCTGGCCACCAAGCTGGAGCTGCAAAAGAATCCGCACCTCCGCGTCGTGCTTATGTCAGCCACCATGGATCTTGAAGCATTGTCCAACTATTTTGGTGGGGGCACCGTGATGGATGTAGAGGGGCGCAACTTCGGGGTGGCGATCTATCATCTAGAAGACATTCTTAGTAATACTGGATACATGCACCCGAGAATGGAGCAGTTTTTGGGCAAGCCGACAGGCGAAGAAACTCCTAGCGAACTGCTAGCCGCCTATTATGGAGGTCGCACAATCATAGATCCGGATATCGACAATGACTTGATAGTTTCGCTATTGGAATTATTACTGCGCCAAGGTGACGCTGGAGCGGTGATTGTGTACCTGCCAGGCTATAGCGATATGACCTCGCTACTGGCCCGCTTGGAATCGTCTCTACCGCAGGACCAGATTACTATCATACTGCTTCATAGCCAGGTGGACAACAACGAGCATCGCAAGGTCTTCCGCGTTTACCCTGGCGTGCGTTTAAAGATTATTCTTAGTACCAACATAGGACAAACTTCGATCACCATTCCGGATCTACTTTATGTCATCGACACGGGCCGCGCCAAGATGAAGACCTATGACATGACCATAGATGCATCGCAGTTAACCATTACGTGGATCTCGCAGGCGGACGCCAAACAGCGTGCGGGAAGAGCTGGACGCGTGTGCCATGGCAATTGCTATCGGCTGTATGACAACGACCGCCTGGCCAAAATGGATCTGTACACCGTCCCAGAGATCGTGAGGCGTACCTTGGACGAGATATGTCTGCTGACCAAGTTGGCAGCTCCAGACAAGAAAATAGAAAATTTTCTAGATCTGGCTTTGGATACCCCACCAAAGGATGCCGTAATACAGTCCTGTTCTAGACTGAAGCTATTGGGCGTGCTCGACGAACGGGACGAGGTCACGCAACTGGGACATATCATTGCCGAACTGCCTTTAGGCGTTCAAATCGGCAAATGCCTGGTGTACTCCATTTACTTGCGCTGCCTGGACAGCATGACCATAATTGCGGCCTACCACTCGGTGAGGGATCCCTTTGTTCTGAACATAGAGCGTGGCAAGAAATCAGGCCAGCAGAACCGCAGAATTCTTTTCGCTGGCGACGGAATGAGTGATTCGCTGGCGGCCATTAAACTTTACGAGGAGTTCACCAACTTGAAGCGCATGGACATCGGCGATTTTTGCGAGCACAATTTTGTTTGCCGTAACGCAATGGAGATGTTCGTCTCGGCGGTGAGCACTCTACGCTACACCGTGTACCGTATCTTCCGCTTTAGCGAGGCCAGTGCTCGTTTGGCCTCGTCTTTCAACGATGATACGAATATGATCCGCCTGGCCCTGACTGCAGGACTGTATCCCAAGTTGGCGTACATGGACCGCGAGAAAAAAAACCAGCTGGTGGCTGAAGGAGATCCATTTGTTCAGGTTTCGAGATCCTCTTGCCTTTTGGGCAAAAAGAAGCAAAAGAATTTGGCCAGCGAGTGGATCCTGTTTCTTGAGAAGACCCGCACTGCAGACCAAACTTCCTCGCTAGAGTATACCACCTTGGTAAGCGGCTTGATGGTGGCTCTGGCAGGCGGAAAGCAGTTCGTAACCGAGGCGCATGGGTTCGAAGTGCTGCTGTGCCTGGACTCCTGGATCCGTCTGAAATGCCCAGCTGAATTTGGACTCCAGCTCCATAAAGTGCGAATGCTAATGGAGCGTGAATTCGCCGAGTTGGTGGCGACGCGGAAGGTTAGTCTAGTGAGCGATTTCATAGGGCCGGAAACAGTTCGGCGATTGTTGAAGGCGGATATGCCCTCGACCAGCCTGGCAGAGGGCAAAAGCCTTCTGGACTGAGGCAACTGTGATAACGACGTTTGAATTCTACGCATAAAAAATAATTTCATAGCATATACTAAGGAACTGCTCACAGTATTTGCGACCCGTATAGACCTATATGCAGTGTGCGATTCATAAGCCTCGTACCTGATTTAGGGAGCTAATTTCACACAAAGAGGCAAACGAATTTCCAATTTTCAAAATACCATTATTGTTAACCACTATGAATTACTCCAAAGCACTTCTTACATATTAAGGTATATCTAAGGTAGCACACACGATATCTTAACTATATTCCTTACATGTTGTGATACAAGAAGGCGCAAAAGCGGCTTTCTTTAGCTGTTAAATCCAAGAATGTTAAATCCAAGAAAGAAGGTTTGATTTATATACGCTCATTTTTGTAAAGTATAGTCGCTATATACTCAGCTAACTGAAAATTTAATTTTTGTATTTCATATCGAAGAGGTCAAATAAATCATAAACTTTTGGCGTCTTGTATCTGCAAGAAATCAATAGAAACTGAGAAGACAAATAATATATGTATTGTTTATCCATTAATGTAACTATCTGAAGCGCTGAGTCGCACTGTAGCCACATTGGAAACACAGGGAATTAAAAATGTAAGCCAAAAATATGACTTTTGAGACTGCAATTTCAGGCACTCCCTAATTGCCGGGTGAAAATATGTGGGCCACAAGTGCCACGAGATGCCAGGGAGATCGTAACTCGGAGTCGAAGTCGGTGTCGGTATCAGTGTCAGTGCCAGTGCCAGCGAGCCCAGTTGGTGGGCGTGGCTGTTCCCTGCGGTGCATTGGGCCATGGCAGTCATGGAGCTGACGTTTATGCTCCACCTGCCTCACCAGCCTCCCACTGGCCATTGAGGCGCAAACAAGAGCGGGCAAACGGAGAAAAAAACACAGAGTTAATTGCACAGACGACGCAGTCAATAAACTTGAAGTCGAGCTTGTCGCTGGTGGAGCAACAATGGCCACAGAGACACCGGAGCAACTGCAACAAAAGACAGCAGCTTACTCACAAAGAAAGTGAAATTAATTTGCTATTTTTCGCTCGATTGTGGCTCTTTGAGCGAAAAGCCTTTGAAAACCGAGAGAGAGCATGGCCAATCTTCACTGTCGGCCCTACAAATTCGATGTCTTTTGCTGCATGTCATATACTTGTATATGTATTACATTTTGTCGCTTCCGAAGAATGTATAAAATTATTAAGGTAAAGAAACACACATGTCTTGGAAAATCATTTAAACCTAAATATGTATATTAATGACTAAAAAAGAAACATAAACTGAAGCATAAAATGTTTTTACGTAAGAGTATGAAAACGACCTGAAAAGATTTTTTGGAAATAGTAGTAGTTTAAACTATATTTAGGCTACATATTGGCAACATATTTTTGATGATCTGAATAATAAAGTTTGATTTAGATGTCTGGAGTTCGATTGTCTGCCAATGGAAGTGACCCAAATGAACTGCACCGCATAGTGGCCACCCAATATTCCGCAACTCATCGGTGGGAATTGCGGGAAATCACAGTGGCCCAACCTCGAATTTTCCACAATTTGCAGAGAGGTGATTCCGCAAGAAGAGTCGATGAGAAATGGGGGCCACCGAACAGCAAAGCCGAAGATCAATTTTCCCAGATGACTCCTGCATTGCGGCTCCATTGTGGATGGCTGCCACTGAACTCTGGCGAGGATGAGGGTGGAGGTGGGGCTGCGGAGGAGGTGGCCGTGTCGGTGGAGTGCCAAATGAATGGCAATCGCCAATTGGCATCTGGCATCTGCTCTCGAAATCAAATGAAGTCAAATGGCCCGGTGCGCAGGCAGCGCTAATAGATCGACCATAAACCTGGCCAACTAGTGGCCCGACTTCCAGGGGGAAGCGGCCGGTTGAACGGACTCGCCATCGCCATCAACTCCGATTTAAATTGGACGCGAATTGAATCCCCGTTGCCAACCAGCTCGGCAGGTGTCTCTTTGCCTTGGTCACTTGTCGCGGAAGGCGGAGATTATGCAACGGAATCGGAGATGCCAGTGATTCCACCAGTAATATTTGTCATCCACACCACAACAGGGCTTAGGATAAAGTTAATTATTATTTAAATAGTTATTATGAGTCCTATTGCTCAATCTGGGTAATGCAAAATTTGTAACAAATCAATTTAATAACATATTGAGCATTTGCTAGCTGAATCTTCTAAACGTGTCTTTCCAACGGAGGAGTAAGCCATAACACCACTTCATTTTTAAATCCGCTTACAGTTGCTAACCCGATCCCACTGTCGCAGTTGGTCGATGAAATGTGAGCTAATGACGGTCCCTCGACTGATTGATGATGGGTTGAAGGTTTTGTTTTTTGGGGGCTGCCAGTTACAGTTACATAATTACAGCAAATTGATTTCGCCAGAAGATGCCGCCAGATGTGCGCTGCTCCCAATGCTCCATGCTCCATGCTCCACGATGATACCATGGCCCAGGGCTCCCAGGGATGACATCATCTCACATAATCGCACATCTGCAATAATCCCAGACATTTGATTTGTGCAGCACGGAATGCATTTCGGTAATTCCAAATTCCAAATTCCGAATTCCAGACGGGTGGTATTATCATAAATATGTACATACATACATATGTGGTCGGAGAGGGATTGGATTGGATTGGGTTGGGTTGGGTTGGATGGGATTGGACCGAAGGTAAAGGCCCGAGATCACGCCAGTGAAAGTCTGCCCCTTTAGCGGGGTCAAATCAATCAGGCTGGGCGGCAACCTGGCCCGCAACTTGGGGAACTGTCTATCCGTCTGGGTGGCACTACGAAGTCCCCGCCATATGCCCCGAATTTCCGGGGATTTACTCGAGTCCAACACCTTTCCAAAAACAACGCCTAATTATGTCATTAAAGCACTTGGCTCTTGTATGCGCTTTTAACGTTAATTTGTTAGAAGCTGGCCAGAAATTTAAATGTTCATCAAAATAATTATGCTGCTATCTTTATTTCTTAATAGTATTTTCGCCTCTATTAAATTACCTATTTGCTATGAGATTTTTTAAGTTATGAAAGAATAATGACATATACTTGTGCATTAGAAGTTGATCATCTATTAAGGTTTATATGTTATCATTTGAGTTTCGGCGATATGATTTGCATTCAATTGGGATATTAATATTTTGTGAATTATATTATTTATGATAATTTCTGAAATATTGGGTGCAATATTATTTATTAATTTATTATTAGCAAAATATTTCGTCTGGGACGCCGCAGTCTAGTGATTTTGATAAGGCGTTGAGAAAAGAGGGGATTTTATGGGGTATATCGGCGACCCATGACGAACTTTAACTGCGGTAAAAGTGAAGTCATGTGCGAGTGTTTGGGGCCACCGAAAAGTAAAAGCCAAAACGAGAGTGAAGTGATGGCAAAACAAGCAGCGATCGTGATTCGCATTTGGCCACGGCCAACAGCAACTGGCAACATGAATGGCCAGCAACTGGAGCCACCGGCAGCACAAAGCACAAAGCACACAGCATCAACATCAGGAGCCGGAAATCTGGTCAGGTTGTGACCCCCGGAAGTCGGCGCCACAATCGATCAATATCGGCGCCTATATGCCGATCTATCATTATTTATGCACGACTCGAATATGGTGTAACGTCTGCCTTTTGTTTCGTTTGTCACAACAACCTAATGACGGGCCGAATAATTTATTTATTTATTTTCGCTCATTATGGTGGCATAAAGAGTTGCCAATTCCATCGCAAATATTTGGCAGTTCCCGACATCGATAATCCATGGCTCAAATCTCTGTTTATGTAAGCCGACGCGCGAAATTGCCAAAGCAGTGCAGCAATGGATGGCCGGAGGCGTGGCAACAACGGCGCCAATCAGTGGCAACAACAGCGATAACAACAGCAACATCGGCAACATCGGCAACAACAGCAACATCTGCAATGCCAGACACTCTCAAATGAAACAGCAACACCTGGACAACAGCAACAGCCAGATCATATACACTCAGCAAAAAGTGTTGTTTTCTAGCTCATTAGATTTACATGTCTTAAAATATTATATATGTACATTGGAATAATTGCCATAAGCATTAAGAACTATTTTATCTGCATCAACCACATTTTAATTTTCTATTAATATTCTTTAAATGTTTTTCAGCCCAAATAAAAAATATACTCTAGTGTACTCATACTCAAAACTTTAAACTGAAAAACCTATGAATGTTGGCCGTTCATTTTTCCGAGTGTATATAAGCAGCATGAAGCAAACGCATAACAGCAACACGCTCGAGCATCCACTTGTTGCATAGTCCGATGTCAAGAGCCTCTGCCTTGGTCAAGCGCCAATTGAGATGTGACAGGTTGTCTGGTCAAGATCTGCGACTACCTGGCACTTCACTTGAATCCACTTCACTCCTCACCTGCCCCCCCGGACCGGGGAAAAGGTCATCGGATTCCGGGGCACGAATAAAAAGCGGGATTAGTCCCAGGCACGAATTGCCTGTCATGATTATGCGATGCTATCCATGATATATAGCCCCCTTAATCTCTTAAGTTTTAATTTACCCTGTCTGCTTATACAATGGCCTATGCACATTTCTTTTTTGACTTTACCAATTTCACATTGTACTCGGCGAAATTAAGGAGAATTAAGGATAACCATGGAATTATGGTAGACAGACCCCAAAAAATACGTATTCTGTGCCACGAGTTTCAAGCTTACTTAACACAATAGTGGAAAATGAGACAGGTAGTTGTTGATTTTATATTATTAAATTCGACGATTGCAATATGATACTTTCCATAGAAAAATATGCCTTAAAGCTAAAGCCAATAATTTAATTTTCCCACAATCAATCGGTAAGTCGGATTAAAAATTATTCAGATCTGTCGGGGTTAATTTGATGACCGATCCGTCACATAAATTGTATAATTTGTTGTATATAAATTGTATAATTTCCGATAACTGTTTCCCACCTGATCTCGGGCTAATCGCCTTATGTGTGTGGCATCGCAATGCGTTCGAAAGTTACAGGTTTTCCAGTTCAAAAAAGGCCATTGTGTTGAGTTATTGGGACGCCGGGGCTTATTTATTAACGATGGTTTCACTTTCCAGCCACACAATTACGATCGGATGAAGGCGGCGATGAAGAAGAAATGGGAGAGCAAGCCACAAACAAATAAGACCCAACAAATTTGTTTATAAATGTCGCACAATATTTATTTGTTGACGCCGTCGTCATCATCGATATGTCATTGTTCGCACCGCCGTTGAGGGCACCCGAAATTTATGGGGCTTACGAGCCATTTGACTCCATTCCGCGGAAGGTGAAGGGTTGACAATGGGCCACAGAATCGAAATTGGCTGAAAGTGTAACAATGGAACCTCGGACAAGACCACGACTAAGCGATTCCAATTCGAAAGCGAGCAGGCGGCGCGGAAATTTATGCATAATTTCTGTGACAAATGCCACAAAACGGCGGCGAGAGAGCATGGAAAGTGTGAAAAGTGTGAAAACTGCATTGATAATTATGATAATTGTCTGCTCAAAACTGGGAAATGATGAGTTCGGCCATAGATACAGATACTGATACAGATAATGATACAGATACAGATACAGATGCATTTTCACGTTGACAAAAGAGTCTCGTATTGTTGAAGTACACTGGCTAACTTTCATTCTTAGTCACTGATTTGTGGTGCTTGCCGTTTCTTATTTCTTGGCTTATTTCTCCGACTTCCACTGTTTTTGGGTTGCCTGCCTGATTATATGGTACGTGCTATTTCATTCGCCGACAGATACAAGCTACAAGATACATAGATACAAAGATGCACAACTGCCAACCGCAAGACAACCAACGACATCCCAAGGGGAGGGCTTTGCGATGAGGTGATTAAAAACAAAGGCAATGCGAAGAGCAAAGTGCTCTACGGCCTATGATTTTCCTATATACACTCTATATAAACATACAAAATATTTATAATATATATTATACTAAATATTAAATAAAAGCAATCATAGTTTATATTTCTTAAAGTTCGATTCGCTGCAATGAAGCATTTATATTAATTTATGTTGCTATTAAACTGATTTTTCTTTGATTTGTATTTATAATTATATTATCTTGTAGAAGAATAACATTCCTAAAATCTTCCCATTACTCCTACTCAACTTATTGATCAAGTTATTGGACCCGCAACTAAGTTAGCACCACATCAACAGCTACAACTTGATCATGATCATGGTCATGGCTGCGTCGCTGTTTTACACGCCAGCTGCTTCTCGAGGAGGAACCTCGTCCCCATCCCGATCTCCTTCAGCCACTCCGCCTCCAGGTGAGTTGGCCTACCTGCCCATCTACCTGCAATTATGATCCGCTAGCTGCGGATTGCCTACGAGGCATGTCAACGCCTAGGACTGTGCTCTTGAGTTTTTAGTTGGGTGCCAATCTGCGGGAATCTGCTGGAATCCACGGCATCCACGGGATTCTGGGAAGCACTTCCCGGGGGCCAATTTCCCATTGACGAACGATGGTGGGTAAAAACAATAATAAAAGCACACCACTTATGCAAAACGAACGGGCGAGATTTATTTTAATCACACTGCTCGAGCCGATGTGTAAAAGTGAAAATGCAGCAGCCCACAGCGGTGGTGGTGCGTTTGCTCGGGTGGTTGGGTGGTGCAAATTATGAAATTAGTATTATGTGAAACGGAGTTAAAAGTGTGATTAAACTGGAGCTGCAGTCAAAGTCACACACATGTGTGTGGGGCGTAAAAAATACAAAAAAAAAATTGAAACAAAACCAACCTGCCGCATAATAAGCAGTCGCCGTCAAGACAATGAAAGTCACCTAAGTACCCACTCCACAGTAAGTGTGTGGTGCAATTAATATCATTTCAGCTTGGATGTGTGGATGTGTATGCATATGTAAATGTGGACGTGGATGCGAGAGCCACCGCGATGGTTTTCCGAGTGAGCAGGTCGCCAAAAATGAAAATGCCGTCGTGTTAGACCCTTCGATGCTCAGGGTTAAATGAGCTTACTGTATCAAATGCGAAATATTTTTTCCACCTTATCAAATAGTTCTAATATAACAAAATATATTTGGAGTTTTGCTTGGACTTTGGTTATTTAAAGTTAAGCTAGCAATAATATATGAATTTACATGCAGTTAAGCTAGCAGTGATATTATTCCTATAGCTTATAGCTAATGTCAAGTTATGTTGAGAAAGTTTTGGACAACTCATAGAATTCCTGGAATATCCGCCCGCTTGTGAGGCAATAAAACGCCTACTGGGCATACCCCCTGCTACCCAGTTGGGGCGATAGGAACCCACGACAAGTGCAGCGACAAAAAAGCAAATAACAATCCCCCTTGGCTTATTAGCAATGCCACTTAGAAGTTGGAGCAGGGAGAAAGTCATCCAGCTGAATGCACATGGAGAGGTTGCGCTGTCAACTGTACCGCCTGTCGTCCCGCACCCACTTATCCAACCCACTTCAATTCATGCCATGCCATCCCGCCAACAGAAACCGCAAGCGCACTCAAGTTTGTTGCCTCAGTCTTTTGTTCTGCCACGACTCGCGGCTTATGGTGAATTGCGTAGGGAATGTCCTTAATCGCGGTTTCAGTTTCAATCGTAATCGTAATCGTTATCGAGGAAAATTTCTAAGCACCGCCGCGGGGCATTGCCACGAGATCTTCTCCGATTTTTAATATATATAATTTTAGGCACTCGACGCTATAAAAAATAAAAGCCATATTAAAAATATGTGCATCTATAGTAAGCGCACATCTCGACGTGTAAAAGAAAATGAGCTGCTTCGGCAATTAATAGACCATGAACAGTTTGCTAGACGAAGAAAATCTGCGCACCACTAAATCCAGCTTCTTCATTTTGACTTTGACTAATGCGCACTTATCAAGTAAGACCCAAAAAACAAAACTAGTTAAAGATGAAAGTCTCTAAATAAGTGTCTATAATTAAGATGAGCTTGTTTATTTTTAGCTCAACTGTTTATTCTAAATTTGATGTTTTTAATGACGTGCCAACAACTCGTGGAAATCATTTGCGAGCATGATTCATATTCGAATTAATGTTTCATGAGTGTGGACAAAAATATATATGCAAATTTTGGTTTTCGATTGTGTCTGCATAGGTATTATTTAACTTTTTTAATGATCTATATTCAAATCAGTTCGTTGTTTGCTTAGCTCTATTTGCATTTTAATGGTAATATTTTGCAATTTAGCTTAAGGTAAAAACGTTTTGCTTGTTAAATTACCTTGCATTATGAATTATAAACATATTTTTGAAACACATTTTCCCTTTGCCTTTTTTGCATATTGCATATTTGAATAAGTATTTTATCCTCTGACTTACCGATAAAATTATTAAGTATTCGAGACTTAAGCTGTCGTCACTGTATTCCTTTAGCCAATATTCCTCAACTTCAACACAACATATTAATCTTGTTTGGACTCTTTAATTAAAATTTTCGTTAGGCTGTCAATTATGACAAATGAACAGGAAAAAAACAAAGAAAAGAACACTGGTTGGCACGCACATTTGGATGTTCAAGGGGCTAGAGGATGAGTATTTCCCAATGTGGAAGAAGGGCTATTATTCACTGGGAAAATACGCGAGACGCGGTGGAAAATCGGGAGGAAAACTGCGAAGCTGACGACGCGACGCCGACGATCCGGCTGACACGTTTTCCAGTTACAACGTTGGCAACGGAATGAAATGGCCAAATCTGCAGCGGCTTCGTTGAAGCCCGAAATTATCCCAAAGAGCGAAAGCCGGCAAATCAAACAGAGAGCCACAGCCAGAGAGCTGAGAAAATGGCCCGGAGAGAGGCTTTCTCCGGCTGAGAAGAAAAAGCGAGACTGTCTACCACTGTGAATACCCTACCACGCAGGTGATCTGTGCACTAAACTATTGGCTTCTGTGCGCCTTTCAGCGCATAAATTTCCATCGCTTATGGCCAGCTCTTGTATTTTCCAGCCATGTTGTCCCATTACAGATAATGCTCTGCAGACAGGTGCACTCCATCATTGGCTACTTACAGTTCCACTGCTTTTTACTGGTCCAACTAATCCATTTGATAAGCAATTAATCGCGTACTTTATGCGATCATGAGCCCAATTTGAATAATGGAAGAGTATTGTTTAGCAATAAAATGTGAAAAATTCACGATTCAGATTATTTAGGTTATTGATGTTTAGGTTTATGTTTATTACATATATTTATAATTTATAATTATAATATTTGTGTGGGCAGATTAGCAGTTATTTGTTGTTGTCATTAATTCGATTTTGTGTTTTCAATTGATTTAAAAAAAGACAAAAGAGAAATAACATTCTAATAGTCGAGTTCCCCGACTATTAGATACCCGTTAAGAAAATTAATTTTAATGCTCCAAGGTTTGGGCGGGATTGATTTGGGCGGTTTGTGGGCGTTAGAGTGGGCGTGGCAACATGGTTTAAGAAACTCGCGCTGCGTCTATGTTCCTAAAATCTGTATGCTTAATCGGGTATCGGGTGACGGGTATATTTAAATATGATAAATGTTAAATACATTAAATGTTAATATAGGATTATGAGCTAGTGATTATTTAACACAATTCGCTTGCAAGAAAAAACCACTTATCATTGCCAGAAAAACCTTCACGAATTTTCTAAAAGCCACTAGGTCATTCGAGGTGACTTGGCACAGGTGAAATACAAATTTCAGTTGGATGCCAAAATATTTGACTTCCCCATTTCAAATTTTTCCCATTCACAGCATTTTTGCTCAGCAAGACTTCCACTTTATTTCTGTCAAGTTGATGTGTTGCATTTCTGCATTTTCGCTTGCATAACTAACAATTTTTGCACTTTCAAAAAAAAAATAAAAATAAAAAAACCAAAGACAAAGGTTTGTGGAGGAGCAGCCAGGAGTGTGCGCCCACGCAGCAACATGGGCATAAACTGGACGCACTGCGTCCACTTTTCGGGCTTTTAAGACACCTGGCTTGGTCGTGATTGGGCAATCGGAAGCCCGCGGGCTAATTGCCGCCATGCAATTAATTTGTGATCTTTAATTAAAGCCAAGGAAAACAAAGCGAAGAGTAGTTTTCGTAGAGCTATAGATAAAGATGATTTCAGAGGGCAAGAGAATCTAATGATTGAGCGGAGCAAATTGATGTTTTGGTTTTTGAAAATTAAAATTGATTTTTATATCTTATCTGTCTTACTCGTTTTTTGTTTTCTTGGCCGGATCATTAGCCAAAGAAGATCTATAGGACTTGGACTATAAATTCAAGTGTTTCTTGGTCCAAAGGCATCACAAACCATTGGATCTCAGTTTCGATCAGAATCTTAAATCTAATAAACTCAACTTCCAGAATGAAGGTAAGAAATCGCGGAGCGCTAAGGATCTTTAAGAGTTAGTCCCGTTAATGTCATCCTTCAAGGTCTTTGTGTGCTTGTTGGTTTCCCTGGCTCTGGCCAACGCCGGTGGCCTCCGAGGCGGTGCAGGAGGCGGCTATCTGCCCGGTGGAGGACGTGGTGGTGGCGGCGGAGGATTCGGTGGCCGCCCGGCTATTGGAGCTGGCCTGGTGTCCCACGTCTCGCAGTCGCAGGGCAACACTAAGGTCCACATCGGCGGTGGTTCCGCCGGCGGTGCTGGTGCTTACGGAGGTGGCGGCTATGGCGGCGGTGCTGCCTCGTACGGCGGTGGAGCTGGTGCTGCCTATGGCGGTGGTGCTGGAGCTTCCTACGGCGGTGGTGCAGCTTCTTATGGCGGTGGACGCGGATCTGGTGGATGGCAAGGAGCTGGGGCTGGACGTGGTGGTGCTGGAGGAGCTGCTGGCTGGCAAGGTGCTGGAGCAGGTCGTGGTGGAGCAGGCGGCTGGCAGGGTGGTGCCGGAGGAGCTGGAGCTGGCAACGCCTGGGGCAACCCCGCTGAGTTCGATTACACTGTCAACCACGCTTCCGGAGGTGCTGGTGGTGCAGGTGGGGCCTACGGTGGTGCTGCTGGTGCCTACGGTGGTGGCTCCCGCGGCGGTGCCGGCTGGTGGAACGATTAAGTAACGACACCTGCTTTATCTGTAAACATCTGAATCCGACCAATAAAGTTTTAACATAAAAATAAGTTTTCCTCTTCAGTCGTTCGATTTCACAAAACAGGTGCTTGGCTATGATTTTGAATTTTACTCTCAGTGGTTGCAAACTATGCTAAGCTTTAATGGCTGGGATATTTTTGGGCGATCACAAGCAACATGTTTAGGCTAGCCCTTATAAAATGAACGAAATTACATTCAAATTCCTTTTGATCCCTATCAGATTACACAGCTTAACTTACACAATAACTAACTAAATGACTTAATGTAGATAACAGAATCAAAACTTGTTGCAAATACGTTATGTTTAAAAAATTGCTACGATTTTGTACAGCGCACACATTACAGCTTTTTCGCATAGAAACTTTTCGTATCATGAGCACCAGATGGCGCTGTGCCAAAGTTCGTTGCTTAAGTCATTCGTTTGTCGGCTCGATAAAACCCGTTTACAACTTTGCCTTTTACGCCCTGCCCATGCGATGGATTGCTGAAGTTCAAGATCATTTCCAGCCATTGCCACCGAAAGCGAAAGTTAATTAAGGAAAAAAGATATGGAAAGAGGGACAATTTCATAGGAACTGAAGGAAATGTTAAACGACTATTTCTTTTGAGGTCAAGGCGGGGAACAACTCTTGTGTTGATGCCAATCCTTGACACCAGCCCATAAAACATAAACTTAATTCAAGTATGTGTGCTTAACATGAAGTTAAACAGTTTATTGGCTATCATTGATTTATATGAAAATAAGTTTCTTTGCTTTTCGGCTCTCCTTTTTTTTGTGTATTTTGTTTTGTTTTACTTCCGTTGGCAATCGTTGTTTGGCTTTGAATCCGCCGATTTTCTTTGTCTGTGCCATTGTCTTTGATTCGATGATCATGAAGTTGCGGCGTCGACCAGTCTCGACTGAGTTCCATGTGCCATGTGCGTTCTCGGCCTTTTGGTTTTCGGTTACCAGGGAGCCTTGGACAAACGCATTACGATTCGCATGTTTGTTTATAAACAAATCTTTTATTTACACTGATCTGGACAAATTATGCTTGCGTGTGTGGTAACCTGTTTTAGGTTTTGCATTTTTTGATCGGTTTTCTGCATTTGAAAAGCTTGTAACGCACATTATAAAAATTAATACAGCGGAATGCGATGGATTGGGAAATTTATTTGAAGCTTTGAAGTCTTGAGCATTTAATCAATTACGTGTTCTTCCGGAATGGAGCTTTCGATTTAACCAAGTTAATATTATTATTCCCTATATTATCTAGAATTCAGCAAAGCTTATGTTTTTACTTCTAACTTATAATAAGGGGATGATAACATCATGGCTTTAACGATCCACCATCCCTAAGCCGATTTTAGTGATTGATGGAAAAATGCAATCGATTAACCTGCAATTAACTATCGATGTTTTACGACCACATCGCCGATGATCTTGCAATGCAGTGTAATTAACTTACATTTATATGAGCCTGCTTGCCATCAATTACCCTTTTGCATATGTACGAGATCTCAGCTGCGAGATGATAAAATTATATATATGGATAGAATGTATAGAAGGCAGTGATGTGCGATGGGTATTTATGTGTCTGCTGGATTCCCCATTAAATGCCAAATGCATTGGCATCGTCAATTTTCTATGCAAGCTTGCAAATTCATATTTGGAATTGAATTAATGCCGCTACAATATTAGTTATTATCACTACACATTACCAACTTATTTATGAGTGTCATCAATTTTAGCCTTAATGTTATGCCCCCCGCGGATGGGATGACGATGACTCTATCAAAAGTTCTCCTCAAAACAGCATCAACTACGTTCACTTTTTGGTCCGGGGTTTTGGTCTCGGTTTCGGTTTCTATCCATATTTACCTTTGTGTTTACTATTGCACTGGTAATTTCATTTTTGTACATAACTAGTAATTAAATATGTTAATTCTGTTGTTTTTAATGGAAGCCTTCAGCCGTCCAAAGCCAAAGCGATGGGAAATAGTTTTGTAGGTTCGTTCATTACAGCCCAGCAATATAGACGCCATTGTAAAGAAGATATACGTATAGATATACATCACCATATTCGCATATTGACTTAACAACATGCTGGACATAAAGTTAGTATCTGGTTTCAGTGGGTTAATGAGCAAACCAGAAACGCGACCAAAAAGTCGTAATTAAGCTATATGTATATTTAAAAAACCTAGTAAGGAGTCTCCATTTTATTAGAGTTACATATAAAAGCACAAACGTGATCCTAAAATGAAATATATATTTACATATATATATTGCTTTTATGCTAAACTTATTATTTATATGTCCATTTCGTGACCAGATCTTTTATAATTGATAATCAATTAAGTCAATAAGTTGGTAATGAGGAAATTCAATTAAAATTGTCGTTTCCTAGCTTCTGATCTTTCAAGTGACCATCACAGCATTTTGCAAGCTGAGAAACGCACTTTGAAGTCTCAGAATTGCTACTTGTATACTTGCTAGGCCAACTTGTATTCCGCTTAATTGATTAGTGCCCCATCGAATGCTGTCGATCTGTCGTCGGATTGGGAGCTTACAGCTTTAGGTATAATCGAATAATACGATTGTGAATATTCATACCACAAGAACGGGTATGTAAATGCCAAATACTTAAACAAACAAAAAAAAAAAGAACTTAAACTGTCTTTCGTTTTGTGCAGAACTAATATTTTTTCCGATTTCTAAGGCGTGTGCTTGGAGCAGTGCATTGAACCCTTGGACTTGTGGGAGAGTTCTCTGAGTAGTGTTTATCTTTCGGGTTAGTACCGACAACTAGAGGGCCAGCGAAAATTCCCAGGCAATCTGCCATATCCGCCCAGCCACTATGCAAATATATGCCAAACTGAAGCATAGAAATAGAATCGCCGAACCGGTTATACGTATTAATAAGCGATGATGTGGGCTACGGGTATAGGTATTTGCTATTGGCTATACAATACGGGTACAGATTTGAATAGGCCTCCGAGCGATGAGTTAATAAAAGTTCTTGGCCAAAGCAGGAAGATGCCTTAGTTTTCCCACTTTAACCTGAACCTTGGGCAGAACTCACGATTTAGCCATTCATCAGTTTGACACTTCGGCTGCTTCTGCTATCTGCTTTTGGCCAACTGACAAAACATTGATATAAATGTTGATTGTCGATCCATTGTTGGCCACTGCCGGCCGCGGTGATTAAATGCCGATAATTTGTTTGACTTTCGGCGATTTGCACAGTGGGTTTTCACTGGTTAATCTATGTTTATTTCAACTAACATTTAGAAGAAGCAATGCAAAACGACTAAGGTTCTAGTGAACAGAAGAATGAAGTTAGCTCACAGAAAATATAAAAATAAAACAAAATAAAAATAAGTAATTGCAAATGAATTTCGTGGCCTAAAATGCAGATAGAAACTTGATCACTCCAAACTAAGTGTGATTTTGTTGCAAATTGAACTGTCCACTCCTGGTCAGATGATGTTGTCACTCGATTTCCCAACGGCTGCAGCTCTGCATTTAACACCTCCCAACCCACTGTGCAAACTGTAGGAGAAGCGGTTCCTCATCCGAAGTAAGCCGCGCATGCGCACAGATTAGCATAGGCAAACAAAAGAACCGCCGGCGAGCATAACCGAATGTGGGTTATTATGAAATCGCAGCCGAATCGATGATGCTCCTCTGGTCGCTCTGCCCATCAATGGCTTCTAATTGGGCCCCCCATCTCATTCGGAGCGACCCATCGATTTTTCGGGGGTATAAAGGTGCGTGCTCCGTCAGCGGTTGGAATTAGTTTGGTCAGCTGTTTGATACCGATTGTATCCCATTCGCTACTCGAGATGAAACCCTTTGCCTGCATCCTGGTGATCCTTGCCGCCATCCTGTCCGTCGGACAGGCCTCCCTGGGCGGACTCCTTGGCGGTGGCGGTGGAGGCGGCGGCTCCATTGGCGGAGGTGCTGGCGGCATCGGACAGCTGCTGCAGAGCAAGCTGGGCGGTCTCGGCGGAGGATTGGGCGGCGGCCTGGGCGGTCTGAGCGGTGGTCTTGGCGGCAAGCTCGGCGGCGGTGGAGGCGGCGGCGGCGGCGGCTACTCCGGTGGCTACTCCAACGGTGGTGGCTACTCCGGCGGCGGTGGATACTCCGGAGCTGGTGGATACTCCGGCGGCGGTGGCTACTCTGGCGGATATGCTGCTCCCAGGCCCGTTGAGAAGGTGGTCATCGTGAAGGTCATCAACGAGGGCTACTCTGGCGGCTACTCCGGTGCTCAGTCTGGTGGCTACTCCGGCGCTCAGTCTGGTGGCTACTCTGGTGGCTACTCCGGCGGCTACTCCGGCGCTCAGTCCGGCGGCTGGAACAAAGGCTGGTAAATGTGGAGCAAGCCAATATGGACCAACTATAAATAGTTCAAACTGCCAAACAGAAAGCCAAGCAGCTTAGGATTTAATATTTTTTTTTAATATTTTTTAGCGGTATTTGTTTGTTAGAATTTATACAATATACAAGAAAAGAATTTCCATTTTTAATTGCGTGCGCTTTGTGCTTGGAGGGGGAACCGGTTGACTTTGGCTTCCTGCTCCGACTCTTGAGTCGATTCTGCCGCTGACCCAATGGCCAAATGGTTGAGGTCATCACCTGCCAATCGAAGTAAGAAGAAGGAAGGTAATGAGACAGGTACTTAGTGCACTTTCGACATCTATTTCGGCTTTTCTGCAGCACTTGCGCAACCAAAAAGCGCATTTGATTGTTTTCCAGCCATCGATCAATCCGTCGCAAAAAAAGCCTGTCAGTCGATCGCACAAGAGAGCCAAATTTGATTTTTATGCCGCCCATGAATTAAAATGGAAACGTGCAAAAGCCAAAAGGTTCAAGCGGTTCGGTTCTAGAATTAGCCGATCAGACGTCTATAATTAGCATTTTGGGCCAAGATAGGCCGATTTAATTTTTCAAAAAATATTTATTCTGTTCTTTGTTCTAGAGGATTAAGTTCTGTGAATAAATTTGTACACAAATGGGGTAGACCAATAAATAAAAATTCGTTTCAATCAAATTTCCTTAATTTATGATGAGCTTTAAAATAGTTTAATTTAATTTAATTTATTTGTGCTTTATCCCTTATATATATATGTACATTTCATTAAAGCTAATGGTATAATTAGGTATTTACAGTGTTTAGCTAAGGCTTTCATCTGAAATATTTATTAATTATGTCTAGTTGACCTGTTTTTAGTTTTTTGTATAACAATATTTATTATTTATTAAGGAAAACAAGGGAGAAGAAAAACCTTAATTGACTTACAACTAACTTAAAAAACTAAGACTTGAAACAAAAGATTGTTAATATTGTATTTTTTGTTGAACTTTTTGTACACCTACTTTTATATGTAGGTACTTAGTGTTTGTGTAATAAGGTAAGTTCATTATTAATTTTAACAGCTTGTTTTGGCATATTTGAAGTTTTTTGATATGAGTTTGAGCACATCTACCCCAAACAGGTGACCCATACATTAATATTGGATTAAAAATTGTTTTAAAAATTATGATCTTATTGGATATTGATAATTTAGATTTACGATTTATTAGAGGGTACAGTGTGCAAATAATTTTATTAACTTTCATAATTGTGTTGTTGATGTGGTATTTAAATGTTAGTTTTTTATCAAAAATTATACCCAAATATCGAATGTTGTCAACCCATTGTATTGGAGAGTCTAGTATTCGCAACTGTCTATCAGGAAGATAACGAGGTTTCCTTCTTTTTGTAAAAAATATAGCATTCGTTTTATTAGGGTTAATTTTAATTTTCCATTTTTTGTAATATATGTCTAATTCATTTAAGTAACTCTGCATGGATTGATTTATCTCGCTGTACGAGAAACCAGCACTGTAGACAGCGGCGTCGTCAGCAAACAGTGAAAGTACACAGTTTGTAGCTTGTGGAATATCGTGTGTAAAAATATTAAACAATGTAGGTCCTAAGACAGAACCCTGTGGCACACCTGCATTTAAAATTCGTCTAGCAGATTGACTACTGTCCAAATTAACGCTAAAGTATCGATGTGTCAAAAAATTTTGAACTATTTTAATGAGGTATATGGGAGTTCCAATCATCTTTAGTTTGTGCAACAGTCCGTCATGCCATACAGTATCAAATGCAGCCTCAATATCAAGTGTAACCAGCCCTACAGATTGTTTGGATTGGATACTTTCTTTAATATAATTTCTTAGTTTTAAGGTCGGCAGTATGGTATTTAGACCATTTCTAAAACCATACTGTACCGTTGGTAGTGTGTTGTGTATGTCCAAAAATTTCACCAATCTCAATTTAATTAATTTTTCCAGAATCTTGGACAATCCGCTTAATAGGCTTATTGGTCGGTAGCTTTCAGGGTTATCAGGAGGTTTTCCTGGTTTGAGAATTGGAACTATTTTTGCTATCTTCCAATCCCGTGGGAAATAGCCTGCCTGAAGACAGTGATTGGCAATGTTAACAATATGATTAATGGCGCTTGTAGGAAGGTTTTTCAAGGATATATTAGGTATTCCATCAATTCCAGGAGATTTTCTAGTATGGAGAGCTTTTACAATTGAAAAAACCTCTGGATAAGTGACTCTACAAATTTCTGCGATGTTGTTTGGGGTTTCAGCTATAGATTGTAAAGATATTTTGACTTGGTCAATTGTATTTTGGTTTGAATATGAATGTGTCAGATTATGCTTCAGTTGAAAGACATCAGCAAGAATATTCGCTTTTTCTTTTCCAGAAGCGTATATTTCATCAGCTTTACTTAGACACGGAACAATTTGTTTTCTTTTTTTAATTGCTTTGGTTATATTCCAAAAGGGTTTGCTGCATTTATCCAGCTTTTGAAGTTTATTGTTCCATTTTGCATTATTATAAATGAAAAGCTCTTTTCGTATGATGTAATTTAAATGATCACATCTTGATTTTAATAATGGATGACGTGACCTAAACCATTGTCTTTGGATAATATTTCTTGTTTTAAATAATTCAGTTATATGTACAGGGAGTGTAAGCTTGGAGTGATGTATAGGTTTATGAGGGACTGCTTTAAGAAAGGCATAATTGATTACTCTAGTGAAAGAGCCGATTAAATTATCAATATCCAAAGTCGATATCTGTGAGCAGTTGACAACCACCTCTTCAACCATCAGCCTTTCATTTATAATTCTCTTAAAAAGCGCCCAATTTGCCCTTCCCAAAATCGGATATGTTTTTACATTGCGCATAAAATTTGTAGAGTATTTAATAACCACTGGTAGGTGATCAGAGGAAAGCTCTTGCATTACTGCTGGATTAGCCAGCTGGTTAGGGATATTAGTGAGGCATAGGTCCAATGTTGATGCTTTTGCTTTATGGTTATGCGGAATATATGTGGGTTGCGTAGGGTACAAAATACTGAATTTTCCCAGATCTGAAAGTTCATTGAGAATTTTGCCCCAACCATTGGCTCGGGTACACTTCCATGCTCTGTGGCGCGAGTTGAAGTCCCCGCAAATTAGAAAATTTCCATTTATTTGTGAGATCTTAAGGAGATCAGATCTATACAAACTTTTTAAATGATTATGGTCCCAAGATAAGTCACATGAACTAGGAATACATTTTGAAGTATTTCCAGCAAAGTAAATAGAGTAAATTTTTAGACTGGAATTAGAGTCAGTGTTGATTTGTATACCTACATTTTCAATAACATGACTTTTAATGCAGGGTATTTGTTCATGTATCAATGTGTTACTAACTGCAATGGCAACGCCGCCTCCCCTACTTTCCTTCCTGTCATTTCTGTATATAGTGTATTCGGGTATATTAAAACGGTCACTATGAGTCAGCCACGTTTCATTTATAAGTGCTATGTGAATGTGATTATTTTCTAAGAACTTGATTAGTTCTATACGTTTGTTTCTAACGGCACGAGCATTCCATGCCATAATATTCAAATTATCAATAAAATTATTTGTTTGTGTAAACATACTTAATCGCTAACTGAGAAATTGCTTGAAATTGCTCTCCCTTATTGGAGCATTCATTAAGTCTTGTTATTAATTCAGACAAAAGAGAATTTATCTCTTCACATGAAAAGAGATTAGTTTCATTTGTGATATTTGCTTTGGGATTAGGCAAAGTATGAATATTGGTGAGTGCATTACTATAGCTACCAAAGTTGAGTTGTTGCACTCTCTTAGTTTGAGTAGGCAATGAGATCTGGGGTTGATTTCCAAAGAGAGCAGATGGAGCGATGTGTTGCTTAGAATTCCTCATTCCATGAGCTTCCAAGTTATTTCTTCCAATGCGTTGTGATGAGCGTTTGGAAAGTAAATTGAGATAAGAAATTCGGCATGGGCATGTCAGTTCTGTCGATGGATGGTCGCCTTTACAGTTAGCGCATTTTTTGTTGTTTACGTCCATACATACGGCAGTCTGGTGTGATCCAGCACAATGGGCACATGATGTTTTAACTGAACAATTATTTGATCCATGTCCAAATAGTTGGCAATTGTAGCATTGAGTAATTTTATTCTGCAATTTCACTTTATACTCCCAGCGTACTTTAGTGTGGTTGACATACATAAAGTTTTTGCGCAGTTCCTTTACTGTGATACTTTTGTTTACGAAATAAACAATGTACAGTAATAATTCATGATCAGACTTAGTTTTCTTTTCCACAATTTTGACTTCGGTGCATTGTAATCCTAGGTTTTGTAGCATGGATTTGACAGTTTCAATTGGTAGTTTATCCAGCCCGGATAAAATGGCTTTGTATGGCTTGTTTGATCTAGTATCGTACGTGTAGAACTCACAGTTATGTTCCTTGAGTTGGTTACAAGCTGCATTGAAACAGTCCATATTTGGTAAAAATATTTTAATTCCAATTGAGATGGTTTTAATAAAGTAATCATCAGTTTTAATTTTAGCCATTAGCTCGTGTACAAATTTTGTATTTTGTTTAATTAATGTTATAGGAGGTGGTTTGATTATTATTTCATCAAGTGTGTCCGTTTCAATAGGTTTATCATCATTATCATCGTCTAAAGTTTGTAGTGGACGAAAATAATTTGTAAATTGCTTGGAGCCCCGTTCGTTCTGGCGCTCCACTAGTGGTTTATTCCTTTTAGTACGCATTTTTTCAACGGCAGATGCTTCAGCATCACCAATTGCATCACTTGAACGTTTTATTGTAGTCCTTTGCGAATATCACAATTAAAGAAGAAAACAGAAAATATCTAATGTACACCAAAATGTTCTCAGAGAGAACAGAAGATAACGATCGCAGCGTTCAATTTTTACAACCGCGTTCGACAAGAGCTAGTCGAAGACTGCTTTAAAATAGTTCGTTCTTTAAAACAAGTGTTAATGTTATTAATAAAATTAAATGAAACATAAAGTATTAAAATAACACTATATGTGATTTGAACAAAGTAGATAAATAAATATTTTTAAAATAAAGTATATACCTCAAAGTAACAATTAAATATTAAATATTAAATATTTTCAATAACTAAATGTATAAACATCTCGCTTTCTATGCTTCTTTAGAATTATGTCTGTGAAGAAATCGAAAAATATACAGCAATGATCCGCATTTTTGAAATAATGACATAGCTCATCGTGGTGTGAGACACCTTCTTTCGAGACCCGTCAATCTCCTGTGATGGGTTCTGTGCCAACTCATAAGTTGCAGCGGAACAATTGGGCCCAAGTCTCCGATTGATTGATTGATTTGCGGTGACCCGATTTTCAAGACAGCACGAATTATGTGCAACCGCACAGTAGCACGGTAGCCGAAAAGACAAACACGCAGCTGCCTCGATCTCCATTTCCAATTCCATGGCACACCTCCTCCACCTGCCGTCTGCAATGCCAATTTCTATACCGACTCCATTACCAATTCCATCTGTATCGCCATCGCCATTCTGAATAATGGGCAGACATAAAGAACTGATCGTCAGATCAATCCCTGGCTCCTATATCTATAGTATCCATCCAACCGCCGGCGGGCGAACTCAATTAAGTACTTTGCGGTTGCTACATAAAAATGGAGAGCCATTAGATCGGCGATCATGATGCGGTTTCGGCTACTGGGCTACACTAAACTGCAAAATAAAAATATGCCTTGGGTTGAAATTAATAAAATGATTTAACTAACTAGATTTTTTCCTTTATTAATTGAATAAAATAACAAAATTAATTGTTTATGTTTTATATTACCTATAGATTAAACACTTAACGCACAAAATGATGGTATAGGAATATCAAAAATATTTACTGACCTTATTAAAAAGACTTGCTCAAGAAAGTCCTTTTTTAATTTCAAACAACCCGTTCTTTAAAAATATATATTAAGTGAGCTTCACTTAAATGCCCACATTGCTCTACACTTTGCATTCATAGCTACCTTAATCACTGATTCCTACCACTGATTCATAAGCTGATCGTATCCATTATCCTGAGATAAGGAACCAATTGTTGAAGAGTGTTATCTATGTAGTAAAGTAAATCAGGTGCTCCATCTGGGGGCGTTTGCTGGGCACAGAACAGCCGACCTATGCGACCCACAAAGCGTACGAAACCGAAAGTTGATGCCGGCATAATGAGGCCCGAGTACTGAGGTGAGTTGAGCCACCACCCGAACCACTCTGGCCCACTCTGAACCACTCGGAGCCACCCCGAAGCGCCCAAGCACTGGCCATTGTAAGCTGGTCGCTGGCAGTTTTGGCAATTACATCTGATTATACGAGGCAGCGGCTGTGGCGAAGCTGTGGCTCAGAATCTTGGATGGGTATAAATAGTCGAGAGTGGCTGCAGTGGGGCATTAGTTAGTGCACGGCAGCTGCGGAGATGCAAACCACGATGACAACGCGACGACTTGGCCTTCTCGGTCTGCTGGTGGTGCTGGGCTGCATCGTCGCCCAGGGCAAACCACATGGATGGAGCAGCGGCGGCGGTGGTGGAGGCTGGTCCTCTGGAGGATCGGGTGGCAGTAAGGTCATTATCAGTGCTTGGCCTTCCAGCGGTGGAGGAGGTTGGTCCTCTGGTGGCGGATCTGGAGGCTGGAAGAGCGGTGGTGGCGGCGGCGGCGGCTGGTCATCTGGTGGATCAGGAGGTGGCTGGAAGAGCGGCGGCGGCTCAGGTGGCTGGAAGAGCGGCGGCGGCTCAGGTGGCTGGTCCTCCGGTGGATCCTCCGGCTGGCCCAGTTCCGGCAGCTCTGGCTGGAAGTCAGGAGGCAGCTCGGGATTATCCAGTGCACTGTCCAGTCTCTCCAGTTGGAAATCCCAAGCTTTGGGTAGCTTAAGCAGCGGTTGGAAAAGCGGCGGCGGTGGAGGTGGCTGGTCATCTGGTGGTTCCTCAGGCGGCGGCTGGAAGAGCGGCGGTGGATCTGGTGGTTGGTCCTCAGGTGGGTCCTCCGCTTGGCCCAGCAAGATCAGCAGCGGTTGGTCCTCTGGTGGAGGTGGAGGTGGCGGTGGCTGGTCCGCCGGAGGAGGCGGAGGCGGCGGCTGGAGCTGGTAATCAAATCCTGCAAAGAAGACGACATCCATCCGAGAAAAATCGGCGACGAGGCGACACCACTATCCACTGCTCAACCTGTACATAATAATTCTCTGCCCTTAAATTAACCAATTTTTTTTTTGTGTATCTAACTATGTGAATAAATCTTACAAGAAAGTATACATATGCGTCCCACGTGTTGTTTTTATGAGTGAGTTAATTCTATTATTTTAAATTAATTAAAAATGAAACAAGAAAATCAAGGGAACTTTTTTCTTTGAAATTGTAAAGAGCTTGTGACTATATTTATAATCTGATTGAATATATGTACATATAGTAAATATATTTCGGGTGCATAAAAATTGTTCATTAATTATTTTTTATTATTTGCCAATGCCGCCAATTTTTTTAAATTTTGTATCTAAATTAACTACCTATAGTTCTTTGGTGAATATGATAAACTTTTTGCAACAGATTATAATTTTTTTACTGCGATAATGTAAATTGTCCCATATAAAAACAAAAATAATTACAAAATGCATAAACAAGATTTATTAGTATAAAAAACATAAAAAGGAGGAAAATTTGGGCTTTCGATAGAAGAAAAATGGAAGATTCTAGGGATTGTCTCTATCTCTATGCCATGGAACACAAGTCAGCATCAGCCGGTGGATTAGATGCTCCTGGTGGTTTGATTACCAGCCACCGCCATGTTGTTTGCCACCTCCGCCGCCACCACCACCGTACAGGCCACCACCACCTCCTCCGCCGCCACCGTGCTTGTTGCCTCCATTTCCGCCCTGCCAGGACACGGAACTACCGCGATTGCCGGCCAAGGACTTGCTTGCATGGCCACCGCCTCCATGACCGCCACCGCCGTAGCCTCCTTGTCCTCCGTGGCCACCTGAATCAAAAAGCGCTGTAATCTTGGGTTGAACTAATTGAACTAAATAATTACCTTGGTTGCCACCTCCGTAGCCTCCTTGTCCACCACCTCCATGACCACCTCCTCCGTTCTTCTGCCAACCTCCTTGGCCACCGCCTCCATGTCCACCTAAAAGTCAAGTGTATATAATTATTACAGAAGTCGTAAACCTTAACCTTAACATCAGTAAATTGTACATATTAAATATTAGTTGCCAATTTAATGCACTCAAATATTTATTAGTTAAATATTTATTTAAATGTTTTGAACATTTGTATGCTGAAATCATTTAAACTATTCACATACCATAAAACTTTTTTGTAAAATGAGATTTTTAAAACCAATAAAGTATGAAATTATTATGAAATCAAATTAGGCATAGAAGTAATATCGGATTATAGTAAGTGTTAACTATAAGCAAATGCCTAAATATATTCACTTACCTTGGCTACCGCCGCCGTAGCTTCCCTGGCCGCCACCTCCATGGCCGCCTCCTCCGTTCTTTTGCCAGCCGCCTTGACCACCACCTCCTCCGCCACCGCCGCCGTAGCCGCTCTGACCACCACCACCACCGCCGTAGCCGCTCTGACCACCACCACCACCACCGCCGTAGCCACCACCACCACCTCCACCGGTCAGCAAACCGGCTGAGGCCACGGCGATCAGCAAGCAACACACGAAAACAAGGATCACAGCGTGACGCATCCTTAGAACTCCTTAGTCACTCAAAAAAATATATTAAAAAAATGGTTGTTGGACCGACTTAGAAGCGCTGTGCAATCGCTGCTGGAGGCTCAATATCACTGATGAACTAACCCAGAATCGAGGCACCTTTTTATAGCTCCGAAAGGCGGAAACTTCGGCTGAGTCAGCAGCCTGCCATCCCTCCAACTCCAAGCTGGAGCTCCCAAAGGAAGGTTGAGAACTGCACTTCATGTCGGCACAATGCGGCAAGCGGCTGGCTTCGCCAGCAACTTGTCTGGTTCAAAATAGTCTCAAGTACGTCGGCGCACTCGGCGGATACGCAATGTGCGCTGTCTGGGAACATCGCGTATACGCCACCGCACCACTTGCAAACTGCTGAGCCATGGCTGCATCATTAATTGCCAGCGCACATAGCACATTTGGCCACGAAACGCCTCGCAATTTGTCTTACAAGTTTACTATTTCCATGCGAAATTCTAAGAATATTTGCTTTTTTCATTTTGCGCCATCCATTCAATTTGTTGTTGAATTTTCTTAATTATTATTTTCAGTCTTGCCGCTTGGCAGGGTTAAGTAAAGTTTGGAATTTATGGAACACATTTACCGACGCTGTGGAGAATCGTTGGTTTATATTTACTATTTTACTATTGCACCCGTATTTCATTTGTTTACTCAATGCAAACATATTTTAATAGGTTTTTGTATAAATAGAGCTTAAACCTTCAGTACACGATATATTGTTTATTGCTTTACGGTAATTTAAGACGTTACTTATTTGAATATTTAATCATATTGTTTACTACTTAGAACATTTTTATGGATATTTAACTCGACCAATTTGAATTTTTCCGATGTCGCAGAGCATTTAAACGGTGCTGTTATAAAGAAAAAAATGTTAATATATTTTTCATTTCGTAGTTATGTTTAATTTCGGCTTCGTTTCTCACTACAGCCATGCAATGTTTGCGGCGATTAATCTTCATTTATACAGCAGCCGCAATTGAATCGCCAAATGGAGGAGACACGACTCCGCAGACACTGGTTCAATGTCAATTGGCGTGCAAACATGGCTGGCTGCATCGCTCAAGTGCATCACTTACCATAAATTTCATCAACTCCACCGTGAATGTGAACATATTGCTTTTCTTGGCTTCCAACGCGTGCTGCAGATATACGCAAACACATTTGTTTAGTTGGGGGCTTAACCCAGAGTCAAAACCACAGAGCCTAGGAAAATTGCCCGCACATGGTAGAAGTTCAAGTTGGAAACTGGCAAAGTAAGCTATGCATATATCATTGATACTAATAACTAGTAAAATGAATTATTAAAGAAAAACATTATAATATATTACAACTAATTGTCCTTGTTATTACAACCTTGTCTTATATTTTTCAAATATTCTGTTACAATAATTAAGGTTTATAAGAAGACACAAACAAGTTGGTGTATAGGACAAATTTTCTCCGTATTTTACATTTTCATTAAAAAATATAAATAAATACAAAACATCCGACACAGTTAATAGAATTCGGCCTTCATTTTTATACGAAAACGTTAGATGTTGAAATGAGGGAAGTTCCCTGTGGCATTGATTAATGTATAAAAAAATACAATTTTATCTATGCTCGATTCTTTTCCTAACAAAGTTTATTTTATAGTGATTTCAGAATGTAACGTTTATTTTTATAGGTATTGCTGTACTTAGCAACATTTTATCAAGGTCAAATAACCAAATAATTTGATTTAAATAAATCGTTTAAATAAGTTGCAAAAATCAAATGCTATGCTCCGTTGTAAAGAATAACCGACTATATTTTTATAAACCTAAAAGTTTAACCACAGTGCCTCCACCCCCAGGTGATGATGATGATCTCCGCTGAACTCCAATCGCATCACCACCTTGGCCACCAAGACGCTGTTCCACAATCATTTGCGCGATGCATAAAATATTAATAACTGCTCAGTCAGATATATAGTCGGCTCCCAGGCTTAGAATGTTAATTGCTAACGATCCATAATTCAAAGATGATGCATCATAAAAATGCTAACTTTATGCCTTTGATTTATTCATTTATTTATTTGTTACACAAAAAAAAAGGTACTTAAAAACTATGTTATAAAATCGTGCGGATTGTGAACCAGGTGCGGAGAGAGGGGATTGGGATTGGGTTTGGGTTTTTCGTCTCCTAGAGATGGTAGCTCCTCGATTCTTTACCACCATCCACTATTGGAGCTGGAACTGGACCATCCATTGCTGTTCCATCCGGAGTTGCCGCTGCTCCAACCAGAGTTTCCACCCCATCCGGAGTTGCCGCCCCATCCGGAGTTGCTACCCCATCCGGAGTTACCGCCCCATCCGGAGTTACCGCCCCATCCGGAGTTTCCGCCCCATCCGGAGCCGCCGCCTCCTCCGATCTTTATGACCTTGATGACTTGCGGCTGCTGGGCGACCCAGCCACTATTCCATCCGGAGCTGCTGCCGCCCCAAGGATTCGATCCCCAGCCCGAGGATCGGACCACTCCGGCCGAAACACAGGCCACCAGTGCGCAGAGTACAATGAATACCTTCATTATGTGCGGTTTGGGATTTTTAGCTTATAGTCCTGACTCGGTGAGTAGATCCTGGTTTGATTTGCTGTGCGTCTCGAAGTGTGGCACTCGAATGCTGTAACCACTGGATCAACACTCGCTATTTATCGCAAAAAATAACTGGCGAACTGCAAACTGCGTGGCCCAGACTAATCTGGACGAGAATCCACAAAATAAATCTCCAGCGGCGGGTGGCTGGGCTAGGCCAGGCCCGGCCAGGTCGGGTAATTGCAGTTTATTAAACCACTTTGAGCGTCCGATTCTTGACCAGGGTCAACTGGGTCTGCTTTACAAGCAGAGGCAGAAGCCGCAACTGGGTAGCCATCAAGCCAAGTCAGCCAACCATGTGGCCAAGTTGCAAAATTCGTACATAACTCACACGCTTGATGGATCATTTCCTCGCCTCGCTGCTGGCGGAAACTGCAGCAGAGCCTGCACTGCGAGAAAGAACTAGATGTTTTGAATACAGATTGAATATAAAGTAATAAAGGTGTGCGTGGAATTTTACAAAGTATTATTATTTGCATTATTATACACTAAAGTGTCATCACGCTCTTGAAGTTAACCCTACAAGGCTTCCAGAGAAATATCTTTAAATTATCGGTCTTTTAAGCAGTATTTTTCGCAGTATAGCATTAAGCTTAAGCTGAAACCGAGAAGTTGGCGTCAGGTGAGTCATTTGTCAAACTGGCAGCTTAAGCCGCAAACGGAGACACTTGCAGATAGTTATGAAGACGGAGATGGAGATGCCGATGCAGATGCAGATCCCAGGTGAAGGGGGCAAAAAAAAAACAAAAATTAAAACCCGAACAGCGAGTGGCACAGTGGGAAGATGAGCTCGAAAGGTAACTGGATCTTGGCGATGGCATTTCCTGATCCTGACAGTCGTCCGAAGGACAAGGGAAAGCCCCGAACAAAACCTCAATCAATGTCTACGTGATGGCTGATATGTGTATCTAAAATATAACTTGGACTATAAACAACAAGTTTACGGAGCAAAGGCTGCCATTGAGCTAGATAGTTAACTTTTCAGCTATAGATATGCAATTCCATCTAGGACATCTAGGCCATTAAAGTGCTCTAGAATTCCATGCATCATCGATACCAGATAGAGATGAAATCATCACTTCCCCGACAACATTCACCAACATAGGCGGCTGACCTCAGGTCGCTATAAAACTCATCTGGACACAAACACAAACCAGATGACATCCAATTCCACTGGCAGTGCAATTTTCCCACTGTACCTGGGCGCCACTCGGATAATGGCCAACAAAAAATAAAACAACTGCAGTCAACAGCCAACAATCATGAGCTTGGGGCAATGGCGACACCGCGGCCTCTTTTCCACAAGTTATTTATCTTTCGGTTTTCTTTCACGGAGTATTATAATTTACCTAGTAATTTGTGACAATAATGTGTTCGTACATTATTACCTTGTCCACGCGTCCAAATAGGAATCAATTATAAGGTACATGTGTGAGCACTTTTAAAATGGACCCTGTTCTATTAAGCGAATAATATAAGATTATGCCCTCCACACAATGTAACTATTAGTGATTACCATCTTTGTAGTGCTAAATTGAAATTGTTGAACGATTCAATGCTTCTTAGCAAATGATTTAAGACTAAGCAATATTGGTTGGTTTATTTATATTTATTTAAGTATGCTTATGCCATTTACCATTATCCTTCGTTATCACATACGTAGGGTATTCCAAGTTCGTGAGCCTGCTACCTTTTCCGTTTTGGGCTTTGCATACGCACAGTAAACACAAATTTAATTGAAATGTCAACGCTTAGAAGGCAAGTTGTGTATTGCTTATCGACCGCAATCGGTTTGAGCCAAAAAAAAACAAGGCTTATTGCTAGCTTAGGATAGATTATTGGACGATATCCCCTTATCCTGAGAACCAACCCGGCTTCCCCGTGGTTGTGGTACTCGGCACCTCAGTGGTGCTCGTGGACTCGGGACACAGGCCGCAATGCTCCAAGTGGGCCGATCGCACAACGGAGGCATGCATGCCAAACGGTGCAGAGGCGCTGACCTCCAGGAAATAGTTGCCCTTAATGTTTTGCGGCACCGCATATCCCATGGGCACCTCGTCGCCCGGACAGCGGAAGTCGCGCAGTCTGGATATCGAATTGCAGCGAGTGGCCATGAAGTTGCGCTCATTTCCTGGGAAAACGGTTTCCGCAAAATATTCCCAGGACCGGGCATGAGCACAGGTTACCGAGAAACAGCCTGCCGCAAGGGGGCTCATTCCGCCCGGATAGAAGTCCACATCGCCCACCGGATCCCGCTTGCCCAGCACCCCGGGATTGCTATGGATCACATCGACAAAGTGAGCATCTCCGCGCATCAGACCAGAGAGGGCTTCACCCTCGTTAAAGCACGGCTTGGCCGGATCCAATCCAGTTATCCTGGGTATCGTCTGGTTGGTCAGGTGTTGCAGGTGCCGTCCCGCCGAACCCACAATGTGGGCGCCCAGGCTATGGCCAATCAGGTGGATATTCTCCACCGGCACCAGATCGAGAAGCTTCACCAGTCCGAGGGCGATGTTCTCGCCAATCTCCTCCGTATTGAAGGCCGACCAGGTGTACAGGGTATCCACGAAACGAGCAGCGTCCACCGCCTGTAATGACATATTTTCAACAAATTAACCTAGATATATGTACATATATGCATAAGCTGTGTATTATGCCAGTAGGTGTTAGGATATTCAAAGTATAATGAGAACGTTTAAGCCCGTGGATTTAATATTAGCATTAATTTGAATGTGCAATGTGAAATAAAATGTTAATCATTTACATTAAGTCCGGAGCTAACGAGTTGAACCTGCTTGTGAGTGTATTTAATCTGATCTGAACCTTATCAGTTGGAAAACTTAATAACAATAAATGTTTATATGTCAAACTTGTTGATTGAAAGGTTTAATTGGTAAATTTTAAACTTAATTCATATAGATTGCACTTACCACAAAGTTGACATCGCCACGGCAATTGTAGGCCTTTGAGAAGACTTCGATGGTATCGGATCCATTCACGGTGGTGGTCCATCCGGTGGCCAGGATGACGACCTTCTTCTTGACATCGAAAAGCGGACTCTTCCACATGGACTCCGGATTTGTTAGTGGGAAGTTTTTCTTTTCACACGCCGTTTGCAGCTGGAAGTTCATTTTATTGATATCCGGCGAGTATTTCGACTTGATTTTGTTTGAAGCCAGCGCCTGGGAGCCTGAAAATATTGTTGAAGTAATTTATTTTAAGCAGCTTTAATTTTTTTATTTTAGATATTTTGTTTTGGAATGACTATATAAAACTGTTCAGTTAATAGCTTATATATATTAATCAAAATGTAATTCTGCATTTAAAACTTATGTGTTTTCTAGAACTCGATATTTTTAAGTGTATTTTTTAACTTTTGTGATAAAAATACTTTTTCGAATGCCGTATAGCATGGACCTAAAAATAAATACTCACAAATGATGTTCAGGGAGTTGGAAACGAACTCGAATGGATATCCCGCGATGAGCTGCTTGCTGCCATCGAGGAGTCCTTGGGGTGTGGGCAGAAGACTGGGATCCACGATGCTGGTGCCCACATTTCCGATGGAATTGATCACATCCGGAAGCGTCCACTCGATAGCGGGGATGGAGGGCACCAGAAGCTGGAGGAGAAGCGCGAGGAGCGTTAGCATCTTTGCCGGAACTCGTCCCATCCTGGACACAAACTCAACGAGCACTGAATGCCGGAAGCCAAATGACAATTGTTTTTATAGCCTCCAGAGGGAGGGGCTCGCGCGACAAACACATTGCCTTATATATATATATATATGATTCCAGTCAACTGTGACCATATCGATGTGTGTTCCGATCAGATAAGGTGCACTTGTCACTTAATTAGTTTCCATTTCCATTTCGATTCGTCGCCTTCGCCACATCTCGGGGAGAAATCGAGAAATCCGGCCCGGAGCAAACTGCATTCGCATGTCCCGAGCTCATCTGCATTTATTTTAATTCTAATCGAAAACTAAAGCAAATCGGACGGCATTAGCACTGAAAGATAACGCCCTGTTATGCAGTCAACGGGGCATCCAGTCGATCGGTTAAACACCCTATTACAGCGATTATCAGCTACAAAACTTGACCTCTAATTCAATTGTTCTCATACACTAAAAACAGATTATGTTTTAATCTCAGCAAACAAATGACAACGAGGTGGTCTTGGAATTCCCCAAATTTTTCTTCATCCCCTCAATCGCCACGTGAAGTTCTTAACTGATAATGGCATAAACAATCTTTCAGTTTACACAAAACCTCACTCGACCGACAATGGCCCGTGCCATCAATAGTGTATCAAAATATACACTGGGAATAAACATATGTATACAAATAATAAAAAATATACATAATAGAAGAGTTGAATAATTTAAATATTATTTAATTACATTTTTATATATAAAAAGTATTTATATAAGCAAATTTCAATAAAGCCACTTGAGGGTTTTTGTTTCGTAAGCCTTTTAATAAATTCTTATATCTCATTTTTGTTTCTAATCATTTTTGAAATTTAAAGCCCTAGTATATAAAGTTGCAGTGTAAGGTCAATTCTCACGTACTTAACATCAAATAGTGCCTCCGGTTGCGACAACAGGGCCATATTAATGGCCATATTAATGCGGGCCCATTGCTCACCACTTATTTCCCATTCCGTATTCCCCGATCTCGGCTCCCAATCTCCAAGCCATTGTCATTCCGTCAACGTGCCCTGGACAATTTTTAGTGTGCCCCAAACAAAAAGACGTCACAAAAGAATTAACTTGGCGTTGACATCAGCCTTCGGCGATTTCTCACACAAATCACGGAGCTCTTAATTCTTTGGAAGAGGGAAGGCGGGAGCTCAACTGGGATTTGTCCTTGAAATTATCAGGTAAAATCCCTTAGGTATCTGTTTATCAATGTGTTTATGCCTAACAATTAACAGATCAGTCATACAGTCGATCTGTATTTAAATTGTGAGCTATCATCGTTTAGTAATAATATTAGATTACTTTGTTGACATAGCCTATCTATGTAAAAAGGATTTATCTTTAAAGTATAGCATAAGACTTTGCTGTGGGTTACAGTTTTTTAATTGCGTTTCTTTTTAATAATACTACTATTAAAATACATGTACGTATATTCATGCACAAGCTCCACATTTTGTTGCAGAGTTGGTGTAGCTCTCCAGATTGGCATTTTGGCCATAGGGCTCCTCTCGATTGGCGCCCACGTAGAACAGGCCCAGACCCGTGGCCTTGGCGGCATAGCCCATCACGGTATTCGTGTTCTTGCAATAGTTTCCAAGGAGGAGTTCCGAATAGCGCTTACATCGCTTGGCCAGGAAGTCATTCCCATTCGACGGATACACCGTTTCCGTCCAGTAATCCACGGCTCTCTGATGCGAACAGCTAATGGGGTCAAGGCTCTCGCATCCCGGCTTGAAGGGAATCCGTCCCTGGACAAAGAAGTCAGCATCGCCGGCACGCTTCGATGTGCCAAACATGCCGGGATTCGTGTGGATAATGTCCACAAATCGGGCATCGCCACTCCGCAGACCCTCCAGCTCATTGCCATCGTAAAAACATGGGTTAGCCGGATCCAGTCCGGTGATTCTCTTCAGGATTTGTCCCCCAGACAATCGTCGATAGTTTCTGCCCGCTGAGCCGGCTATCTGGGCGCCCAAGCTGTGACCCACCAAATGGAACTGTTTGGTCACATAGCTCGTATTCAGCCGGAGGAGCGCCTTGGCCAGATAATCTCCAATGACCTCTGTGTTTAGGGCAGACCATGTATACAGGGTGTCTATGAAGTTCGCAGCATCTAGAATCTAAGTAGAGGTGTATTTGTAATGACTTGAAAGTGATATACAAGTGTTATCCGCATGTTTTTATATTCAATGAATCTTTTCATACCTGTAGATGAATAGATTAAATACCGACTTACCAAAACATTGGTATCATTGCGACAAAGATAAGCTTTTGCCACGGGGCCACTATTGGAATTATTAATGCTTGTTGTCCAGCCGGTGATGAACAAGACAGTGGGTCGATCCTGGTAAAATCCGGTAGTGTTCCATAACCGTTCCGCCTGCGTCAGTGGAATACTGGTATTCTGACAATCATCACTCGATCGAAGCAGAAAACTCATACGCGACATATCCGGTATTAGCTTGGACCTCACCACTCCGAGATCCACAATGGTGCTGCATATATAGTTCAAGGTGGAGAAGCCCAAGTCCAGGGGCAGGCCAACAACGAACTGATTCAACTGATCCTGCAGGCGATTGAGCAGCGCTTCCTGATATGAACTCGCTGGCCGTGCCAAGTTAAGATTTTCAGAATCATTAAGTCCCGTCATTGTGTTCTCGGCTTTATTTTCAGTTGTCTTATTCCTTAAAACATCCGCATCCGGCGAACTGGAGTCCTTTAAGGCATCACCTGGATCATGTTCATTAGAGACGTTAGTTTCGAAGGCATCTGTATCCTCTGAACTTTCCGCATTTTGCGGCACGTTTGGTTTTAATGTATCAGACTTCGAAATCTCTGGAGTTAAAGAAGAGGTCATCATCAGAGAATCAGCCTTAATGGACGCAGAAATCCCAATAAGCACCACCACCAGCACCACTGGAATCGAAGAAGACATGGTAATCCGGAAGGTACTGTAAAAACACCTACACATGGCTGGCCTTTTATACGAAGGCCAAGTGAGATAAATATGTATATATATGTATACATATATATACATTTCTTTTCATTCATTCCAAACAAAATTTATCACTCTCCGAGCTAAAACTGTGTTATTCTAAGACACGAATTCACGATATAGGCCACCTTCCACGTGTCCGAGCCTCACGAACTACTTGATCTTGCGAAATCCAGGTAGCAATCGCAAAATTTCCTAGCAAATATTTTGCGTTAGGAAATGTTGCATCGACTTCCAAAAAGTGAGCCACCTAATAACCACATTGCACCGCTCCCAATTACTCACCGCCCCCTCAATCAACAAAAGGCAAAAAATACAAAATTATGACAAGAGGTATTCGAGTGGCTCAACTATTAAATAGTGCGAGGAAAACGCATATCCACATTCGAAATGCTATCGTCTACCTGTTTCATACTTCTTAACGAATCCAGTACACCCTCTTACTCAAAGACTTAAGGGGTATCAAAATTAAACACAAAACAAGCGGTGCTATTACATTGGTAATTTGTGAGCCCCACTGGTGGTGTTGCTGCTGCTGTTCGTTGATGTTGCCGGCACGCAACCCGCCAGCAACTAGCAACTATTAACCAGCAACCAGCAACCAGCAACATGGCAATCAGAAGCACCAATAGTCCAAATGCGAGCGCTTCCAGTTGGCCATTTGGATGGTGGATTCACAGATTAATACTGCCCAATTATTCACACTGGCCGACTTCGAAGAAATGCCGAGCTACACCCAAAGAAAAAACGCTATAAATGTCAATCCTAATCAGATGATATGTACTAGAGAATGTATGATGTATGTATGTATGTATGATTATATGTACTATGGCCAATAACCATTTAAATAAGAAATTTTCCAATTAATTTTAATGTCATATCTTAATATAATAATGTAATAAAATATATATTGTTCAGTTGTTTCATTTAATAGGTAATTAAAATAAACTGTATATCATTCAAAATATAATATGCTTTGTTCAGATAATATTCTCAGATGTGTTTTAGGAAAGTTTTGTTGCTAGTATTATTTGTTTATTTTCTTGATTTTATTTACTGATTCATATACTATTATTAATTTAATGAGAGCAGCCGAACTTCGTTACAAACCGATCTTTTTAGTTTTTGGAAATTTATTCGCACATAGCGCGTTGAATTGACGGCAAATGTTTATATGAACATTGGTAGCGGTTTTGTTTCGCTTTTCCACCTTTTGCAATCTTCCAGGCACTCGCGCTCCATATATGGAGTATATAGCACCCATATCTAGTTGGGAATGGGAATATGGGTGAGCATGTCAGACGCATGGAGCTGTGGGTTTTTTGAAAACTACTGGCGATCGAGCGCGGACTTCTCGCTCTGCTGGCTTCTTGTGCTTTTAATTGCAGTCGAGAGACTCATGAAATCGAAATCAATTCAGATTGCTCTATATCCATTAGACTATAATTTGGAGTCAGTTTGAGGTAAAGATTTATGTAAGACTCGCTGATTATAAGTCACTATAAGTCACTACTCTCTCTATTGAGAGAAATATATAAACAACAAGACTTATTAAACAGATGCTGTTCTTAGAGAACATTTTTGGCAATGTATTTATATCCTTTTTGCAATTTAAAATTTTAAATTAGTTTGTACTTTGCATCTTTGACTATTTGATAAAGATAAAAAAAAGTACCTATCCAAACAGTTTCCCAATGAGTTAATTGCAATTTTTGGCCACTTTGCACAATGGACACATCTCACTGCATTGTTTGGGCCGATAAATATACACCTTCAACGCACATACTCGTATATGTGAATGACTCTTTATATTTGCCATTCTACTTCCACTATTTGCTGTTGATAAACCCAATTAGTTGGCCTGTGCCAAAAATCTAGCGAGCTTCCGCCTCATGTGCAAATAGGCGGAGGGTTAAGGCCCACAGGGATGCCACAGATGACGCAATGGACCATATACCGAGAACGGGCCTGATGGCCAAAAAGCCAAAAAATAATTGAGAAGACCAAAATTATTACGTATACGCACCATTGCAACAGGCTTTTCAATGGCCCCGCCACTTAGACGTCGACGTAATGCGGAGTAAGTGCAGCAAATTATCAGCTCCAGCCGAACGAGCGGCCAGCAGGCAGATGTCCGTTGCAACATTTTTTTTCTGTGTTTTTCGCTTTTCGCCAAACAAAACAAAAGACTGTGTGCAAAAGTCGACGGAAAATGCAGGAAAATGCGGCATGTATTTGCGGTCGAATGTGAGTGCTCCGAGCATATAAAATCCAATGCAGTTGGTAGCAGTAAATTAGTTGACTCGAAACATTTCGCCGCGTCGGTTAAATCACTTCTACTACATCCAACCATGTTCACCTATCGCCTGAAACTGATGATCCTGCTGTGTCAGCTGCTGCTAGGCATCCAAAGTTATCCTTTGGGCGATGATGTGTCCTCCAATGCAGTGGTCCATTCGGCAGGACTCTTGGGCCACTACGCCGGCGGTCTGACTGGCGGCGAAGCCCTGTCCAAGCTGGACTTTAGCTCATCTTCGCACGAGTTCGGAGCCTCCGGAGAGGCGGATCACTTGGGCTCACTGGGCGATCACCTGGGCGAGGAGAGCTTCCCGGCAGATTACGGCAGCAGCGATGCCGGCGAGGAGTACGCCGAGGCCAGCGAGTTGCACTCTCACTACGAGGACCACAAGGCTGTGCCCGGCATCGATCATGGCAAGGGCGCCTTCAGCTACAGCACCCTGTACGAGTTCAAGGATCGGGATGAGCACGAACTGCACCACATTCAGCACCAGGCACTCGAACAGCAGGTGGAACACCAGGCGGAGCACGACCACCACCTGGCGGAGCACCACCAGCTGGAGCATCTCTACTAAGACTGTGATAGTCGCACCCAAGACCTAGTAAAATGCTCAAAGATTTTATTATTCTAAAAATGTTTTTTTTTTTTGTACGATTATTAAAATAAATGTAAGTTTAATTGAATTGAAAAGCAATCTTGGGGGCACAGCCTATATGAAAACATGGTCAAGTATTTATGAAAATGTAATTAAGTTAAAAAGATGTCCTGGATTTTAATTAATTACAAAAGCTGCCAATATAACCAATTAAAATTTTACATATTTTAAAAATGTGGCACACATATGAATATTGTCCAAGTATTCGTCAACCTTAAAAACCCAATATATTTTATAGCAATTTTATTGAATAATAAATTGAAAACAAAAAAAAACTTAACTTAAAGTAATAAGACCGCCGAAAAGTAGTTATTTATGATAGTTTATAAATTGTTTCGCAATGAACCCATTTAACGGCCGTGGGAGTGGACAACTTGATGCTGGGGCAATTTGAGCTGCGAAAAGTCCACATTATCATTGACCACGATGCGGGGTTCGTGGATCGAAGGTATCGATGGAATCACTGAATGTGGCAGGTGCGAAGCCGTCAAGGTGTCCACATAGAAATGCGGCCAGGGATTTCCCAGTGACGTGGAGTACGAGCTGGGCACCAGCAGCAGATGGGGTTGTTCCGTATCCGGAGCTAGCTGGAGTACACCCGAGCTAATGTGTATGGGTGGTCCATAGGCTGCAGATATAGTAAAACCACAAATAAGTGAAGTACTTTAAATAGTGTCGCTCATACGCACCGTGGCTCGCCGGCTGCTCCTTCTCCACCGCATGACCACGTACTAAAGCCGCAACAACTGCTGCCAAAATAAACAATTGCACATGGAGCACCTGCATTTTGTTTGGCCAATTCTTCGCGGGGATAGCAGCTTTTATATTCGCCGGCGAACGGATGTTCTTGGTCTTGGATGAACGCCCATCGGTGACGATTTTGGATGACTGCACCTCAAATCGCATGACACTTGGCCGATAAAGATCGTGGAACCTATTGAAATTTTCCATAGATACTTTGAATCAATTATCCAATTAATATGAAATATAGTTTGATTTAGTCCATCATTGTTTATAGGTAGAGCTTAATTTATTTTGATGCAAGCCTAAAAGATTCTACAAATTTGTAATCATCAGCAGGCATATCAAAGGTATACGATTCTTAGCCTATTGACCAAACAATTCCTTAAGTCTCTCTTTTAAATGTTTATAAACATCTCCCGCACATTTAAGCAATTTTATTAACAAATTTGTATTCAAATGCAAATCAGAAGAACCCTATAAACCAGAATCTCCCGCCATCTTTCTGTCCCTCGATCGTAACCTTGTTCTCAGGGCCCTCTCCGCGATCTCTTCAGATCCGGAATTGGAATATGAATCGCAACCGATTCGTTGGGAGTTAGCAACTTGGTGTTAATTTGGCTTAGAATCAATAACACAATGAACCCTAAAAAACCCCAAAAGAAGATATATATGTATATATATGTACATATAAACTAACAGACAGACGAATTTGACTGAGGTATTGGCCATTACATAAGAGCATAAAGTTATAAAGACCTGATATCGGGTATATTGATTTATTTTATGTACACATCGATCGAACAAAAAAATACAGTTATTCGTTTTAGAACTAGAAAAAAAAATAGTTGAGTACGGTTAGGTTAGGATAGATTTTGGATTCCTTGAGTGGCTTTGAGTTATGGCTACCATACATGAGCACCTAGCAGCCCACCAGCTTCTCGAAGATGCCGCCACGCTTCCAGCCGCCATTGAATCCACCTGAGAATCCGCTATTGGAACCGCCATTGTAGCCACCATTGTAGCCGCCGTTGTATCCACCATTGTAGCCACCGTTGTATCCACCAGCGGAAGCGGCAGCGGAGGAGGAAGCGCTGGAGTAGCTGGATTCCACGGCAGGTGGTCCGTAAACCTGGGCGGGTGCACGATCCTCATCGACGATCAGCTTGATGGTCTTCACCACCTGTTGGCTCTGTGGCTGCGGGGCGTAGGACACGGGAGCGGGGGCGTAGGATACGGGAGCAGGGGCGTAGCTGATGGGAGCTGGAGCTGGGGCTGAGTAACGCACCACTGGAGCTGGAGCAGGAGCGGAGTAGGTAACAGCAGGAGCGGGAGCGGCGTAGGTCACGGCGGGAGCGGGCGCGGAGTAGGTAACAGCGGGAGCAGCCTGTACTCGCACCACAGGAGCGGGGGCAGGAGCGGAGTAGGTCACAGCTGGGGCAGGAGCAGGAGCAGAGTAGGTCACAGCTGGAGCAGCCTGAACGCGCACTACCGGAGCTGGAGCAGAGTAGGTCACAGCTGGGGCAGGAGCAGGAGCGGAGTAGGTCACAGCGGGAGCTGGGGCAGAGTAGGTAACAGCGGGTGCAGGAGCGGAGTAGGTCACAGCGGGAGCTGGAGCAGAGTAGCTCACAGAGGGAGCGGAGTAGGAGTTGGCACTGGCGCTGGCGCTGGACGAGGCACTGGACGAGTATCCACCATAGTTGCCACCATAGCCGGAGGAGCGTCCGTAAGAGTAAGAGGGCTGCTCCACCACCTTGATGACCTTGATGACCTGCTCGCCACCACCGTAGCCGCCGCCATAACCACCACCATAGCTGCCTCCATAGCTGCTGCTGCTGCTGGCGGCAGAGGACGAGGAGCTGCCGTATCCGGAGTTGTACACCGGGCGGCTGGGCTGGTTGTAGTATCCCTGATTGTAGCCGCCGGAGTATCCACCGCTGCCATAGCCGCCTCCATAGCCACCACTGCCGGTGGAGTAGCCACCGCCGCCGGAGCTGCCGCCACCCAGACCGCCGCCAATGGCCTTGAGCAGGGCCAACTTGGCGCCCAACAGGGCATCGGAGGGAACTGGGGCCAAAAGGGCCAAAAGGGCCAGCGAAACGCAAACGTACAGCTTCATGGTGTTACTGGTGATGCTAATGGTGCTACTGATGCTGCCGCCAACCTGAACGAAACTCAACTGATGTCCCAAATCGAGGCGAGGCACTAATTTATAGCCGGCCAACAGCCGTGTGCGTTTGTGTAGTTCTAAACCATGTTATGCTCCCTCCAGTCAACGAGATGAGATGCCCCCAACACAGATGTTTGCTTAATTCATAAATGGTTACTTATGGGCCAATGAGACAAGACAAGCCAATACAACCCAAGACGAGTCGGCCCGGTCGAAATGTATTCCAAATCTGGGCGGGGCCCTGAGCCACCGGCTGTCTGGCTGTCTGTCCATATGTCACCTCAACTACTTAACCATCAAGTGAGATATTTTCTCGCATCTACCGGCACGGCACAAAATAGTTAAATAAATCCACGACCCAAGAGCGTTACGGATTCGCAAGAAGCTCGGGTAATTCCCCAATTAGCACTGAGCGAAATATTTGGAGCTGTTGACGTGATATGATCTGTAACGCAGCTTAAGCTAGAAGTACGGAAACTATAAACACCTTTGAATTAAATTAATATAGATTCAATTAGATGAAGTGATATTAAATTAAAATATTTTTGTGCCTAAATTTATTATTTATCTGTTAATGTTGAGAAATTCCAAACGTTCTACCATGTAATGCGACTTGCATATTAATTGTCTGATTCATATACTGTCCCAATTTCAATCAAGCTGATTTAAGAGAGTATTTTTTTATATCTGATCGATAGCAGTCATAATTCAATCTACTACTAAATGAAAATACATAAACTTTTATTTAAAAATTTGTAAATCGATTTGTAAAACAAATACAAATTACTGTGTAGTACAAATATGGCAATTTAATGAACAGTTTTAAAGCAAAAAAAGGATAAATAATTCATATTATTTATTTAATTATTTATTTTTCATCGAAAAGACGCCTCACGATTTCTCGCAGTGCACGCTGGCACATGTGCGTGGCCAGCGTATTGGCATTGTCACTCATTCAGCCCCCGAAATCGTATGCATGACTCCACGTAGTCAAGGGGCTCATTGGGTTGGAGCCTCGCCAATATCCAAATAGCCAAAATCCGAAAATCCAAATAACCCAAGCACGCCCAGAAATCTTCGCTCATCTCGGATTTCGACCCGAAAACCTGTCCACGTCCACGTTTTCTGACGTATTCCCTCCCAGCTCAGATCAAATATTACATATATGTAAATGTCGCTTTTTGGAACCCTTTGTATTTTTTCTATTGATTTAGACGGTTATGCAAATTGGGTCACCAAATGGAGAAGAACCCACCAAATATGTATGTTTGTTCCATCTGGCGAAATTTTCTGTTCCCATAATTCGACAACTGGTTTTTTTTTTGTTTTTTTTTTTTTTTGGTAGCACGAGAGTATCGTAAAATTCATTTTTATGGAAAGATGCGTGGAATTTTAGGCAGTTTTGCAAAGTAAGCGACTAATTCTAAAGTTTATACTTTTTGTATTTTTACAAAAGTTCCAGACAATCACTATGCGTTTTAAAGCAACAAAGATTCTTTATAACTCCTAAACAAAAATAAAACAAGCATACAATTTTAAGATAGTTGCCAAACCCAATTGGATGTAGTTTACAAATTACTTATGTATATAAGAATTTATATTTAAAATTTTGAACATTAACTAAGATGAGTGTTAACCTTCTTTAAAACGTTTTATTTTTATTTTTATTTCATTTCTATTTTATCTTCCAATTTCTTAGCTTTGCAAATATTAAATCATAGTCAATTTACACATTTCCATTTACAGATTGTCTACATTTTGGTTGAAGTGGCTGCTGCATATGTGGCTAGAGTTGGAGCTGGTCCAGCTCAACCAATTTGCACCCATGTGGCGTACAGCATTCTCAGTCGAACATTATATTTTTTTTTTTTTTTTGGGCTTGGCTCTTGTGACTTGACTTTGACTTTGGTTTTGCTTTTGGTTTTTGGCACTTGATTACCATTAACAGTTTTCTTGGGCTCACGATCTCCAGTTCGATGGGCTAAGATAAGGTCTGGGGGGAGCGGAAAGGGTTAAAGCCGGCTAACTGAGTGCGTAAACAGCACTCAACTCTCGTTTTCATTCAGAGGTCCAAACCGAAGGTCACTGGGATTGGGTGGGCCTATATACATTTTTTGGGTGGTTGCTCTTCAAATGGGTGCGAAATTTTTTATTTTGTAATTGTCAAGTAGTAAATTGCAAAAGCAAAAAGTTACATCGTAGATCTATAAGCCATATATGAGTATATAGAACTTAGAGGGTTTTGTTTAATGTCATATTATTTAGCACACTTTTGGGCAGCCAAACTCATTGATTGTATTCTATTTCTTTTTTTATTGCTTTATGAGCTAAAAACAAATTATTATATTTCTAAATATTTATAACAAAGAACGCTTTTAGACATGTTCATATGTTTATTAAAATATTCTTTAGGGAACCTTAAATAGTATTATTAAAACATTACTCTTCGTGAGCTTAAAAGCAAACACTATTCACTTCGTTTATACATTTTATTACAAATCGTTAACTTTTAATTACAAATCGTTGTTTAAAATTATCAAAAAAAAATATAACCACTTGACATTGTGGCTTCGTCGTTCTCTAGCAGAGTCCTCCAGCCAAGCCCAGTGGTGGTGGTGGTGCACCGAATCCCAGTCCAAAGCCGCCGCCGGCGCCATAGCCAGCTCCAAATCCGTAGGAGGCGGGCAGTGCGGCACCACCGCCGAAGGAGCCTCCATACCCACCCAATCCTCCGCCCAGACCGCCACCGAATCCTCCCACATAGCCGGCTCCACCGGCCAGGACAGGAGTGGCAACCGGCGTGGACACCGAAGTGACCACTGGGGTAACCACGGCCGAGGTGGATATGGCTGGAGCAGCGCCCACAAAGCCGGTGGAATAGCCACCGCCATAGCCGCCAGTGTAACCGCCGCCATATCCTCCACCATAGCTTCCGCCATACCCTCCTCCGATTCCACCTCCTGGCACCACCGACACCTTGATCACCTTCACCACGTTCTCGGGAGCGTATCCATAGCCGGCGCCATATCCTGATCCATAGCCACTTCCATAGCCGTAGCCGGAACCATAGCCGCCGCCATATCCATATCCAGATCCATAGCCAGATGTAGTGGCTCCGCCCAGAAGAAGATTAAGCTTGCCAAAGGTGGCCTCTCCCGGCTTCGCCAGGGAAACCATCACAACTATGACTGCCGCCAATCCCAGGTAGAACTTCATGGTTATGTAATGTGTGTATCTTCGATTCGGTGTTCCTGCTAATCCACAAAATCCACTCTTGACTTTGCCGCGTCGACTGATGAACTCTGGTGACCATACCATCGACTTTATACCCAGCAAAGTCGAATTGCTCGACAATAGTGCGCGATTGTTCTGTACCAAAACCCGCAATGTGTGAAATTACTCAATGGGTTTTGGAGGGCCCCCTGTTCCGATGCCAGGTGAACTAGTGTCACAAATATTTGTGTCAAAGTCAGATTTTTCACTCTTTGCGGTCTTGTGGTTCCGCAGAGGGTTTGCTTTTATCTAGAATCCAAGAATATAACGCAATTTTTGGGCAAACATTGCAGCTTCAAGGGAATTAGCACTTTCGTTTTCTTCCCGGGGATTATGCAAGCGGATCTGTTGCGGGAAAACAGTCAGATTTTGTCATTAGTTGTGGGAACAAGTGAATTACTGCTAAAACCGGAAACGAAATAAGTATGATCCTATTCTTGGATGGGTAGGAGTTTACTAGATGCCAAGGCGTGGGCATCAGCCAGGCCATAATTAAATTGTCAGCAACTGAAGTAGGATCGCTTCGAAATTAGGCAAAATTCTCAGTTATCAGCATAAAGTGTTGGAGTCCAAGAGGGTTAGTATCCAAAATACAACCACCCAAATGAGCACGCGGGGCGAGACCAGTCCTCTGAGGAATCTTCGCCAGAAATGCGGTGGCAGCTGCACTAGTGACGATGACCTGCCTGAGATCAAGTTGATCACCCAGCCTATCAACGGTCTGCACTACATCCGGAATCGACTGAGACCACCAAAATCCCGAAAGGGCATTTACTACAGCACAGATTGGGACAAGTCTGCGCTGGTCAGCAATTTTCAGAAAAGAGGTTGGCTACAGGTGCCCTCCTTCAATGGCGAATGGAATTTCTATTGGGCGTGCACCCAGAATTGCCGCTACATCTTCGGCATCGATCATCCGTATCGCATGCGATCCGATCAGTAAGTAGTGGTTAGCAACTTTTTGTCTAACCATCTAAGATCTCACCCCAGAGTCATTAACCACTTCCCGAACTCCATTGAGCTGTCGCGCAAGGATTTGCTAATCAAGAACATCAAGCGGTATCGCAAAGATCTGGAGCGGCGTGGCGATCCATTGGCGCAAAGCCATCCACCGGACACGAAACTGGGCATAGGTGGTACCCGCTACAAGCACCTGGACATCATACCCATGACCTTTGTCCTGCCCTCCGACTACCAGATGTTCGTCGAGGTCTTTCATCGCAATCCGGCCAGCACGTGGATAGTGAAGCCATGCAGCAAGTCCCAGGGTGTAGGTATCTATCTGGTCAACAAGTTGTCCAAGCTGAAAAAATTCGCATACGATGCGCGCACCTTCTATCCGCAAATCAACCGGGACACCTGCGTCATTTCCAAGTACATCGACAATCCACTGCTCATCGGCGGCAAGAAGTTCGACCTGCGACTCTTCGTCCTAGTGACCACATTCAATCCGCTCAAGGCGTATCTCTATAAGGAGGGTTTCTGCCGTTTTTGCACCGAGAAGTACGACGAAACTGAGATTGATAACGTGTTTATGCACTTGACGAACGTCAGCATCCAGAAAACGAACGTAAGTAGCCGTAAAAGTACATAAGTCCAAAGTCAACATTGCAAATAAGTGTGTTTTGCGCCCACTTAACCATTGCTTTATAAATGTTCTACTCTAACATCTAGCAAGAGTACAATTCCATCCATGGTGGCAAATGGCCACTCCAGAATCTCTGGCTATACTTGGATAGCCTGCGAGGCGAGGGCGTTTCGGATATGCTGTGGAGCCGCATCACCGCCACTATCAGGCACTCCTTGGATGCAGTGGCTCCGGTGATGGCCAACGATCGTCATTGTTTCGAGGTCTATGGCTATGACATAATTATTGATAATAACCTGAAGCCCTGGCTGATCGAGATCAATACATCGCCGTCTATGCACTCGACCACCACGAACGACCGCATGCTCAAATCGCGGCTAATAGACAACGTCCTGGATGTCGTTGTTCCACCGAATTGTATGCCAAAGTAAGTCTGAATAGGTGATCGCGATTGATTTGATTGATTTTCAATGCGAACCCTTAGTGAGCACTGGGATAAAACGCCCAATCCAGAGTTGCTGAAAAACTTCACCGTTCTAATGCCCATTTCGCCATCTAAGCCCGAGGAGCAAGCCCCCGTTCGACGCAAGGGCAGATTATCGAAGAAAAAGAAGTCCAAGTCGACTGCTGCATCTTCAGCCGTTTGCTCATCCACTCCACCGCCCGCCGAAGGAGAGACCAAGATTAAAAGGTCCAACAGGGTAGTAAAACAGTAGTGATGCTGTGAAAATCCCAAATCCCTTTGTCGTTGGGTGGTTGTCAAATGCATATCATTTCGGACGACTGGTTCTTTATGAAAATTTTTAACGTTTAATTCGCAACTCGGTATTCGGTCGGCATCGCACAAATTACTTAGGAAGTACACAAGTATAAAGAAAAGTATCGTATATATTCGCTATACATGTAGGCTTACCCACTAGTTCGGCTTAATCGTATGGATTCGTATAACTAAGTTAAGCTGCTTGTCTTTTTTAGAGACCTGGGCCGAGGTCGGCTGCACAAAACTTCTTGTCTAAGCTCGATAATTGTTGGAACAAAAAAAAAGTACTTCGCTTACTCTTACATGTTAGCTATACGTATTAAATGGGTTGGCTTTAAGTTTAACTTTTCGCTTCTTGCAAATCCTCACGTTTGCACACACAAAATGGCGTCCGCTTTAAAGCTTTACAAAACAAACAAACAAGATCTATGTACAAATCAAAAAAATATAGGTAAATGAAAAAAAAAAAAAATGATAAATGACAATGGATATTCTTAAGACCTTTCGCTGTGTAGGTCCAAAACTTTTGGAATTTGATGTTGTTCTTTTTTCTTGTTGGCTTCCGGGTAAACTAGTTATGTACAAAGGCGTTTGACTTGGACTTAGAGCTAAAGCTTAATACAATCGTTTAAATTATATCTAAGCACTCGACAAATGGATAGCGCTTTACGGGAATACTTTCCTTAATCGTTACTCTCTTGGTTTCTGTTTCGCCAAATATGCAATCCTTTAGTTTATATATTGTGAATTGTGAACTTAATATAGACGTGTGTCAGGGTGGGTCAATAGGTTGGAAATCCAATGAAACCAAGTAGTATTCTTAGCAATTTACAAATATAAAATCAATTTTATCCTTACCACTTGGACCATGAAATTATAATGGAATACTAATGTAAATATTATCCTGGTTCTTTCCGCTTAGCAAGAAAACGTCTAGGTTTTGTTTGCTTAATCATATATCACGGATAAATATATATATATATATATATATATATTGTTTAATCAGGATAGAATTTAAATTATATAGCAACCATTCCTTGGCTTGGAGCTAGTAACAAATCAAATTTAAACCTCATAATATAAAATAAATTTCCTCCTGCCTCATATTAATTGAATATTGAATAGACAAGATTACATTAACCAACCCACCCCTAATGCATGTGGTTTAGTGGAAATTCCACTTAATCTAACTTAAACAAATAAGTCCCTCGAATATGCAATGTGTTTAGCACTCGGTGGCGAAGTAGAATACCTCCACCTCCTCGTTGACCTCGCTGAGAACGACCCGGTTTTCGGCCAGCACATCGCGAGTGGCGCGCGCTTGCGCCAACACCTATAGTCACACCTTGGAGGCGTGTGGCTGGGAACCGGCGGCACTACCATATTGCGATGGTCCGGACATCTTCTGGACAGTCTGGTAGGTGGGCTGCTGCTGCTGGAGTTGCTGCTGCTGATGTTGCTGCAGCAGGTGGGCGGGTATGCCGCCACTGCTCTGCTCCCGTATGGTCACCTGCGTCACAAACGGACCTCGACTCCGGGCACTGCTGTTCAGGCTGGCTGGCGAGTAGCCATTCATGGCCGCCGCCTTCCAATGCGGCACATTGATGGGCGACGAGGAGGACGACGTGGCGCTGCTGCTATGGCTGTGCTTGATACTGCCCACCCGCTGCTGTTGCACCGTCTCGTACTCGTAGTAACTGCTCATGGGACGAACGCCGTTCGATTGCGCTTGCGGCTGGGCCAGGGATCCTGGCTGGGATCCGGAGCTCGTCGAGTGCATGCTCACATCCTGCGAGCGGGCACTGCGCTGCGAATGGTAATGCTGATGGCGGCGACTGCGAAAGCAAGCGGGAATGTCCATGAGTAATTTACAGAATGCAGATATTATGATTGTTGTGTTTTGTCGGCAAAAACGGAAATGTAAAATTTACAAGTAAGCAGCCAAAATTCAAGTGTTTTGATACAGTGCAATTCGAGTGTTAAACTATAACTACTTTTTAATATTTGATTTACGTTTTATGATATCTACGAACACTATAAAGATCATGTCATTGTAATTTGATTAAATATGTACATTCTTAGCTATTCAACCCATAACCTTTTTTAATATTATTTATTGACTGCAATATTTTTTTTTATATAAACGAATCTCTAGCACACCTAAATTTTTACTTAATTAACTGAAGCTCTAAAAGCCCATTACCATTTAGCCGCTTTATATCTACGAACCGCACTGCACTGGGCTATCTGTGTGATGGGTGAGGTTGTGGGTGGGGGTGTGAGTGTGGATGCGGGTGTTGGTGTAGGTGGGTGGGTTACCTTTCCGCCTCGACCTTGATGCGCTGACGGATGACCTGCTGCCGCATGCACTCTAGTGTTGACTCCGAAAGCGTTTCCGAAATCGATGTGGTGGAATCGTCTCCACTGCTTCGATATATTTGTTTTTACCAGTGTAATTGTTATAGTGTGGTGTGTGTGTTTGGGGGTGAGTGTGCGTGTGATGATGGGTGGTTAACACATTGACAACAACATAGATACACAGACACGCGGAACAGAGAGAGAAAAAAGGGCGAGAAAGAGATATACGACACATATGTACACAATGTTGTGTTAAATGGCTAATAAACTGGGTTAAACAAACAAATATCCCGACACCGGCAAAATGAAAGGATGCAAAGAAGGTGCGGGCCCGCTCTCACCTAATCTGGTGTTGCTGGTGCTGCTGGTGGAGGTCCTCGTAGTTGGCATAATGCTGATAGCGATGGTTGAAGATGTCGTTCTGATGGATCCCATTGCTACCTACTCCATTTGGAGCAGGCAGCGGTGGCGGTGGCTGATACGCCGGCGGCTTGCCATTTCTCTCCAGAGCGGCCAACGCAGCGGTTGGTATCTGTTGCTGCTGCTGGTGTTGCTGCAATTGCTGCTGTTGCTGCTGCTGCAGCTGCGGCGATGTGGCTGTGGAAACCACCGATGTAGGGGGCGAAATGTTTACCGCATAGTTATCCACTGGCACCACGCCATCCTTGCGATTCTTGCCAAAGCGGAACATGTGACCGATGCCGCGCAGTATGCTTGGCTTCTTGGCCCGCGACGACTTGCAGCCGTGTTTGCCATCGTTCAGCGAACTCTGGAACGGTCCATTGCGCTGCGAGGCAAAACCACCCTCGTGATCGCCATCCTCCAAAAGCCAGGTCTTGCGGGGCTCTAAAAAGATAAGCGCATACAAATTATTCACAATCCAGAAATATCTGTATATTATCCAAAAACTTACTGCTCGCATCCGGTTCGCTGACCACCGCCGCCCGCAGACTGTCCTCCCTGCCACGCCCACGCGGTGCACGCAACGCCTGATGACCACGCGGCTCATCCGACATCTGCAGCTCCTGCACCATCGTCTGGAGCGACTCTAACGACGAAGACTTCTTCATGCCCAACGATGGACCCAGATCGCCCAGCTGATCCCTGGCCTCCGCCTCGGCAGCGGCCAATTGCTGCTGCGTCTCTCTTTGCTCGATGCTGGATGCAGTCTTGGCATGTTTATATCCCGAAAACTGGGCATTAGCACTGGCTATGCGAGCCGTAAGGGATTCAATGGAACCACCATACACAGCGGATTTCGTCAGCTGAATGCGACGCTCGCGTTCGCGCTCCTCACGTAACTTCTTATTCCGCTGATAGGTGCCAGTTTCGCGGGCATCGAGCGCCGCATGGTGCTTCTCAGAGATGCTGCGTCGTCCCAAAGCATCGCGCGAGAAATGCTCCACGCCCGAGTTTGTCTCCAAGCTCAGTTGCGAGGAGTAGGTGGCATCAAAGTTGCTGGATGTCGACGGAGTGCCAGGCACGGTATTTATGGGTGGCCCCTGATTGCCGACGGCCAAGTTCTGCGATGGATTAGTACTGCTCGAGTTGCAGTGCTGCCCATCATGCGGACGTGCCGGTAGTGTTCTGAAAGAAATGAAGAATATAGTGAGTTAAAAGGTGTCTTTGAGAGATATCTAGTTATCAGACTCACGGAGACATCGGCTCGGCATCGTCCTCGATAAGCAGCGCCGTGTTGCCATGAGCAGTCATTAAGTGCAGCTGCGCCGGCGACCAGTTGTCATTGGTGGCCATGTAGTAGCTCTCGTTTCTGAGAGCTGCACTGCTGCAAACGGGCGCTGCTGGCAGTCGACGCTGCTGTTGTTGCTGCTGCGAAGGATGCGACTGCTGCTGCTGCTGGTGAGACTGCTGAGAGGATGGCTGCGCTGAGTTCGAGGAGCAAATGCCACCGGTTAGGCGATCCAAAACGGGATTGCTCCATCTGTAAGACAATACGCTTAGTTGTACTAAGTTGTACTACATATGTCGAGTAATATACCCACCTATTCATCTCATTGCCAGCACTGCCACCACCTCCGCCGCCATTGCAGCGCTGCTCCCTCTTCTCCGGGCTCAAATATATGACCGTGGCTCCAGAATTATCGCTGGCATTTGAGCTGCTATTGTTGTTGTTACCGCTACCATTTGAATTGCTGCCGCCGCTACTATTGCTATGGCTATGACTGTGACTGTTACTGTGGTCCAGAATGTCACTGGAACTGGCCGATCGCAAGATCTTGCGGCCTACCAGCAGGGTTATGGTGCCCGGATGTTTGCCGGGCGTGTTGACCATTGCCCGACGTAGTGTCTCCATGGCCTCGGCATTGTTTTGCCCGCGCAACGATACTCCATTCACGCTCAGCAGTTGATCATTCATCCGCAAGCGACCATCGCGGGATGCAGCCCCGCCATGAATCACATTCTTCACGAATATACCCAAGTCACCGTCGTGCTTCATCAGTCCATTGCTGCCGCTGGAGGCACTCGATCCGGAAGCGTTCAGATTCGAGCACGTCTTGCCCTTCACACTGACCCCCAGTCCGGCCTTTTCGGTGTCGTGTACGGGAATGTGCAGGGTCAGCTCCTCGCGGGAGTGCCAACTGTTGCTGCTGGGTGGCAGGCTGTCCTGTGGGTTTAAGAATAAAATAAATTAGCATAGTACAAAATCCTGCAAAGGTTGTGATTAAACTTACATTTGAAGCCGCCGACTCGCTGCCCGCATCAATAAAGTGCTGAGATTCATTTAGCTGCGATTGCTGCTGATGAGTGAACAGAGATCGTGCGCTGCTGGATTTCTGGACCGGAATGGGAGGCGCTGGAGCTGCAGATGCAGGAACAGGTGGTGGAGCAACTGAAGGTGCCACCGCCACGCCAGCACTTTTCTCAGCCGGCTGGTCAGACTGCTCCGCCAACTCCTGCTGGCGGGAGACCACAATCCTAACGGTTGCTCCCGCTGGCATGCCCCTCAAGATTGCCACCACATCTGTTTGCGTTTTACCGGTCATTGGAGTGCCATCCACCTCGAGCAAACGATCACCGGGCTTCAGGCGTCCATCCTCGATGGCCGCACCTCGTGGCAGGATATTCTTGATGTAGATGGGACAGTGGCCACCGGCGGGATTATCGCGTGTTGTGACGGAAAAGCCCAGACCGTTGGGTCCCTTCTTGAGCATAATTTCGATTTTCCTGCCCAGTTTACGGGTATTTGCCACTTGCAGCGAGGTGCCCACCGGAGCAGCATGTGGTTTGCGGGTGGGTGAAACCGTGGCCACCTCCACCATCTCGGCCACCTTGGAGTCACGCTGTTGGCGGCGATTGCGATCACCGCGCAGCACTCGAACTCTCAACTCCGAGCTCTCCAAAGCCCGTCGCAGTTGCTCCTGAACCTGTGATTCGGTGAGTCCTATTAGCTTAATGCCATTGATCTCCAAGATGCGATCATCACGACGCAGTCGTCCTCTTTCGGCTCGGCTGCCCGGCTCCACATGTTGCACCAGCAGTCCACCGCCATGCTCCTTGTCCGGCAGAGCAGTGAGTCCCAGCGGACTACCGTACTCGTTGATGATCAGCAGCATTTCACCATCCTTCTCCCTGATGGATTCATATGCCTGTCCCAAGGGCTCCTTTCGCTTGCTCTCCCGGGGCAAGGACTTGCTGGAGTAGGCACCGGTTTGACCGTGACCAGCATGATGACCACCCTGCTGATATATCTGCTGGGCTGGCGGCTGATTCTGTAGTTTCTCGGCCGCCTCCATCCACTTGTAGCCATTGCCATCGCCCAGAAACTGCATCGACAGCCGACCGGATCGGGCAAACGGCTGATGGTTACCGGAGGAGGAGCCTCCATTAGCGGCATGGGGCTGCTGTTGATGTAGCAGCTGTTCCTTTAGCTGATGACTGGGATCGTCGTCCTCCTCCCACTGTGGCGATAACTGGCCACCGGCCTTGTCAAGAAACAGGCGCTCCGGCGAATCCCCGCCAGCGTAATGGGGAGCCGCCGCCGACCAGCGTTTGTTACTGCCCTCCGCCTTCAGGGAGGCCAGCAGATTGGGATCACTGCTGCGACGCACCATCAGTCCAACTCCGAGTCCAGCCATCGGTCCCGATGTGGTGCTGGTGACCTCGATGTGTGGCGTGGATAGATCCCGCGGACAGGTGGGCGCCTCCGTGTTGGTGGGATCGCGAAAGATGTCCGGCGAACCTGTGCCAACGGATGAACTGCCCGATGCTCCATCGCCGCCTCCTTGCGGAACTCCCGGATCCGGTCCTGGGTCATCAAAGTGCGCCAATATCTGCTCCCGATCGTCGGCCACGTCGCGGACACAATCATCCGGATCGAGGATGCCCGACTGTGTCTGCAGATGCGTAACGGTCACCCAGGAATCGGGCTGTAAGTGGAAAAGATAAAAACATTCAATGATTTTTGAGTTTATTATTATTGCTGAGCAAATTAAAATATATTTTATTAGTTCACATTATGGAGTATGCACTGTATCTCCCCAGCAACGAAACAGTAAGACGTGCATCTCTTGCATCTGTTATTTCCATTAGACTGGGGGCCGTGGAAGTCGCGGAACTCTTTCCCAACATCCATCCATCCATCCTCCCCCAAATCTCGTAACTGCAATCTTCAATCTGGAAAGGCCAATGGAGGCGACGACGCATCGTCTCGCGGACTCGCTTCTCACATCCCATTTGCACCATCTGCACATCTGTGCTTCCGCATGGAGCAACCGCTACGTGTTGAGTCACTCCATCGCCACAAAAATCTCCGCTCACGTGGGCTCATCATCAACTTGAACTCCCTGAGCGACGCCTAATAAGCCTAATAAGACCACGACGACCTCCAGCGCCCCAAATTGCAATCTACTCTTCTCGTCGAGCTGAGCTGAGCAGCCAAGGAGCTGCTGGCGGTGTTGCTTTTGGCATTCCGATGGATTCCACAACAAATGCCAAATGCCGACCAACATCAACAAGACTCACTTGGAGAAAATTCTAGCAAGAACTGGAGGAGATTTTACAAATCTTAGATCAACATTCCATTTTCATAGGAACTCTATGGATTAATTAATCTAAACTGCTTCATTCAACCTGAGTTTCTGTTTAACTTTATGCTATTGATTTTTATCTTTTGCTGGTTTATTATAGTTATATAGTTATTGCAGATATTTTGGGAATTTTTGTTATATTTTTTTCTAGTGCAGAAGAAACAAAACAATTGCATCATGGCTGAAAACCAGTCAAAAGCGTTGGAGGCTCAGCAAACTGAGACGAGCTGCAGAACTGGAACGTCGAACGAATCGTCAACTTGGCGCAATAATTTCGGCTATTTTTCGCGTCTTTTCCTTGATTTCTGTTTTCGGTTTTTTTTTTTTTTTGGTTTGTTTCTTCACCTGGTTTCTTCGATGTCTTTTTTTGTTTGTTGGTCAAAGAGCGCGCATTCAGACATTCTAAGTATCTATCAGATGCAGCACTGATTTTTGAGATACCGAATCGCCACTTGGCATGTAGAATAGAGCCTTAAAAATGCAGTTTGCGAACAGTGGGTTATGTAGACGAAATGAATCGATTTGAAATTTGTTAAATATGCATTTGCTTGGTGTTTGCAAAAGACAAACAACACATTATACATTTCTATTATATTTTTATAAAAACAATCAATTTTTACATTAATAATTTTATCAGAAATTTTTCGACTCCTTTTTATTCAAGATTTCACTTAGCAGGTTAACCACCTTTGCCCCACTGTGCCTCATTGATTACACTTCTTTATGGTCATTTGTCAATGGAAATTATGCGGCAACGAGTCGACAACACGATCTCGATCTCATATATCATAAAAAGATTGAAAATGCTATGTGGGCGTGGTCGCAGGGCAAACCAGTGTGGTATCGAACTGGAGGAATGCCAAAAGAGATTGTGATTGAATTTGGCATGTGTGTTTATCGGCACGTAGAGAAATATATTTGCAATATCTCTAATCTAATATTGCTGCTTTTTAAATATTAATTAATAATATACTTGATATGCAAAACATACTGTATTACCTCAAAATATTTAGATATAATCTTATTTATTTTTGTACTATTTTATACTAAAATAATTAGAGATAAATAATTGGTAGTTGATTATTCGATAATCTTCTTAGGAATAACTCTATTTCATGATATTTTGTTTATTTTGACGATTTTTCCCAGTGATCTTGATTCCAGTCTTTGAACTTAAACATTGCAATTCCTTAATATAGTATACTATATCGCTCGATCTTTACCTTCACACACGAGTAGGCCGACGGCGAAGGCGGTCGCTTGGGCAGCGTGAGGGAGTAGGACTTGTGCAGCTGCCCATGGGGAATCCCCTCCTGCTTGGCGGCCACCTTGTAGGTGTGTCGCCACCCAAAGAGACCGCCCAGCTTGTTGGCCAACGCAGGACATTTTGGCGGTACGTCGAACATGATCAAAATGCGATCTTTGGTATATGCTGATTGGTTAATTTTGTTAAATATATTTCGATTGATTCTCTCCGCTTTGTTTTATTGTTCGCTTTTCGTTCGCTTTTCCTTGCAACTGCCGACTAATTTCGATTCGAGGAACATTTCACCGCTGTGTGGCATTTAAAAGGTATTTATTAGCTGTGATTCAAAGCTTAGTCACTGCGTTTGCGCCATTGTACTTATTATGATGATTACTATTGTTGTTACTGTTTAGTCTACGCTCTTATCGGTGATGCAATGCGGCAACTGTTGAGTGCCGTCCTATCAAAAACGCTATCAAAATGCAGTGTGAATTGGCTGCCTTATCGGTGGCACACGGAAATGCTATCTTTGGCACACACACAAAAACAAAACTCGACTCCCGTCTACGACATTGGAAATTGTAAGTAAGATATTGTGGCAGACGCCATTAAAACTTCTTCTATGCGAAGGAGATTTGTATATGAATTCTGAGATTTGCTGACGAACGCAAAGCAAATAATTGCAAATCAGATATCTAAGCGAGTCAGTCAATGGAAGTTGTGTCGAGCGATAATAAACAAACTTATCACTTATCAAATTGAAAATAAACAAGTGGAAATTAAAGCCGAGTCACAGAAATTCAAGGTTTATATATATGTATGTATGTCTGCAACCCGGTTTTTCATTCTGCACATTCAACAAAAATGTAACCCAAATTTTCCATTGGGGTTTACAATTATTTTGAACGAAAAACTAGTTTTTCGATTCTGAGACTCTTTGGCTGAAAGCAAAGGCATTTTCCCAAGCAATTTTCAGGCTTGCACGGCTACCATTTTATTTCCCCCTTTACATACGACGATCGTGTGTTCGTGTTCAGGCATTTTTCCATAATATATATATACATATATATAAAATGCATTAATATATAGATAAATCAACTGACAACGGACAGTTGCAACAGCAAAAAGGCAGTGGCAGCAACGGCGGCAAGTTGAACCCATTTCGCACACAAATTCGCTTTGATTATGCACCTGAGCAGCTCGACTGCCTCAATGCCGTGGGAGCGAAAGAGATGGATGGTGAGACACACCTGTAATAAGTACGACGTTCGGTTCGCAACGACAACAACAATGGCTCGCATTTTTTTTTTTTTGCTTTTTGAAGCGCCAACAACGCGCCGAAGCATGACAAGATATATCTCCCATATCCACCCAGCCCCGCTCGCAAATGCGATTTATTTGCCTACTAGAAATTTTAGACACAGCTAAAGGCAGTCTCCTTAGTACAAGAAAATCAACTGACAAGCAGATACAGATACATTCGGAATATTTATTTGTTTACGTTTATGTATATGTATATGTGCATATAGACTAGACCCCGAAATTCGCATAAACATTTTTCCAGGCCGAGCCAATATTTGCTTAAGCCGAAAATAAAACCCAAGTTGAGTGCAGAAGTAAAACAAACTCGCTCAATTCACTGGTTTGTTCTGCACTGAGCAAAAAGTGGGTGTGTGTTTATTTGATTTTATTTATAGCATTGCGTATCTTTCCAAATCCAATTCAAATGAATCGAAAATCCCTTGAAACAAACGTAAAAAATATTCGCACGATCGTTTAAAGGTCACCTGCTTAACTCATTCATTACCATTCATGCCATTCAAACGAATGTAGTCATTGTGCAGAGTGAATCCATTCATTCATTCGGCCGAGCGTTCATTGATTGATTTATCATTCATTCAACAAATAATCAAGTAATTAGTAGCAGAATGAAGGCCAAGGGTCAATTTCATTAGGACTTTATAATAAAGATAATATGATGTTTATTAAATAATCATTTATTACTTGCACTTTACAACTGCAAGCAATACAAATAAAGTAAATTTAGCTTCATCATCATATTGCAAAGAAACAGTAATTAATTATTTAACTATGATTTTCCAATTTATGCCTAGTTTTATATTTAGCATCCATTTTGATTACGAATCACGCACCAATTTGAATTATCAATTAGGAAATCCCTTGTTGGCTGCGCGATTCGGAAAATAAAAACGCTGTCTGCATAGAAATGGCATTATAATAACCCCCGACCATATACATATATCATAAATACATGTGCATATTATAATGGAATCAGCGATGCCCCTCCCTTGGGAAGAAATTAATTGAAAGGGGAAAAATGCTCGTAAATTAGCATAAAATGGGATCATATAAAGTTTTCTGACGCTGCCACGCCCCCCTCCCCAGACATGCAACCGCCCCCGTCGTCGATTCCTTTGTGCCTTTGCCAGCCAGCTTTCCGCTCGAGTTTTCGAGTTTTCAGTTTTCAGATTTCTGAAAGAGCTGTTGGCCATAATTCGCAATCAGGCCTTTAACAACCCACGAGATGCCGTGAGGTCCCAATCTCCATCGGTTGGGGGAAATGATGGGGTGGGGCTACGGATAGATGGGGTCTGGGGGGTGGGATAAATGTGAGTGCCACAAACGTGCAGGAAATATGCAGGAGAAGAAAAGAAAGGCCAAATTACACGCTGTCATTATGCATGCCATGCAGCAAAGGGCGGGAAAAAACTGCAAAAATCTGAAGAAAAACCCCCCCACCATAATGCAGTGTAGCAAAGAGTGGAAAAATGTATGCAAAAAAAAAATAATGTAAAATTAGATATAACTATAGCTAAGTGCAGGCACAAGGAGGCGGGCCAACGGGTCTGGAGGCGTGGCACACTATTGTTGATTTAAAAGACATTATTGTTAACGCCGGGGCAACATAACGAAGAAATACGACAAAAAAAAGAAACAGAAGAATTTTCCAACACAATATTATTCGAAACTCAGCTCGAAGTTATTAATTAAGTATTATTTCTTTCCGTTTCAAAACACTAAACACCAGGAAATAGGTGAGACCAGTTAAACGATCGAACTTTTTTCTCGCCCAAACGCGAACTTTCAAGATCCCAGAAAACGGAAAAAACAAGTGAAAGGAGAGAGAGGCGGCACCTTTTTTTTTAGCAGGCAGCTCTAAATCAGCAAATGATTAACACGAAGAAAGCAAAATAATATGGCATCATGAAGGGCATTTGCACAAATGATTAGCAGATAATTGAATCCAGATCGTCTGTTTATGGTATTCTGTTGTTTTGCACCCATCTCCAGCTGAAAACACATACAAATGTACATAGTGGGGGTGACAAGGGCAGCTGTGGGTCACTCCAGTTACGAAAGGTGGCAAAAACAACAGCTGCTGTTTCTTGGCGGGGAAAAAGGCTTAAAACAGCTGTCGGGAAATCCGAGTGAAAATGCAGTCGCCGCCATTTGAGGCTATTAATGTCAATTGCAACGCTTTCTAATGGCCACAGCCCCATTCGATTTGGCTTTCCCAATCACATTAGGCACTCTAATTATAATCAATCGCTGCGATATGATATGATAGTGAGATATATGGGATCGAGTGGGTGTCATCTAGTCACCCAGCGTATTTCCCATATGCCGAGGTCGCTGGCCCGCGGAAAAATATTTCACAATGGACGTGGAAAAAGAAAAGCCAGCAAAAGTGACACAAGCTCCGTCGTAAACGCCACTCTATTCCAGGTTGATGGCCAAAGAAAGCCTGCCATAATTACTCAAAAAAATAACAGAAGAAATAACTGAAAGACCGGCAAGAAAAAGAGCTTGGACCTTTAACACCCATCATGCGTGCTTTGAAGATCGGGGGAAAAAAACGAAACCTTCCACCATATTACGGCTCATCAACTTTTGCTTTTGCTCTTTTCCCAGCTTTTACCTTTTTCCCTTCTGGCTTAATTACTGCCCAGGTAATTATGCGACACTTTAGTCAAGATCAATGGCTTGAGAACCGCGGAAGTTGATGCCAACACATCATTATAATGATGCGGGAACTTATTGGGAACTTTTGAAAACTAAGCCAGCCAAACTAACATAATAAAACATAATATTATACTATTATATTTTACTAAGATCGGAATAAAAGAAACATAAGTGATCTGCTTTAAAATGATTATTATTATGATAAGCATAGAACTGATCAAACCTTATGATAGCAATTACAAATAACTATATCTACTAGTTTTTGTATTGCTAAAAAGTAGCTACTGTTTTGTGTAACAATAAACCATGTGCATTGCTTATTTAAGTGCGAAAACTGGCATTTATATCCGATTACCCGATTCTGTATATATGGAGTATCAATCTTCCTTAATTCTCGTGTAAATACCTAGCTGAATCACAAATTATATTTCACAAACACGCGCTTGGCTCACATTTCCGCTGATAGGTAAACAAATGATTACCCCACCCGTTTTAGCCCCAAATGCAAAAGTGTGTGAGTCAGGGCCTTGAAAGCAGATAATACCATTTTCATATAACATTACTCCTTCCCCTGTTGACATCTGGACAAATTGAGAAACTTACAACGTGACGCTTTGTGTGCTCTTAAAAATTGTTTGCTTAATGTACCTTTTTTTCCTTGACGTTTCTTCGTTTTTTTTTTATGTTTGTTACGTATTAATATTAATTGCAGCTGAGCAGGGAAAAACTTTCATCTTTTTCCTAGCCATTTCTAAAGTGGAGCGTCGTCGACAGCAACAGTGAGTTGAATACAGTGAGCAACGGACAAATGGTAAACAACAAAAGCCGCTTACAAACTTTAACTTTTTAACGTTTGCTCGTAATTGCCATTGCCGAAAAAAAAAATATTTAAAAAGGGAGGAGGGTGGGGGTAATATCCCCAACCGGTTCGCTTTTCGGACTCCAAAAAAGTTGACTGAACCCACGATGGCGAGGGAGAAGGGAGGATTTTTGGGCGAATGAGTAGTTGTGATTGAGTAACACGGATTTTAATTGATTTAAACGGCTGCGACTTGTGCTTAATTGCACGTGAAAAGGCAGAGGATGTACGGAAGTTGGGGAGAAAAGTAAAAGCTGGGCGTACACTTGGAGAAAATGTATTACAGATACATACAAATATGTAAATAGAAAAGAAACTGCTCTCTTTTGAGATACCACCCATCGCAATTTATTTAAAGACAAGACAGGCAATTAAACAAATATATATGTATATCAATTGTGTTTATTTATTTGCCCACTTATCTTTTTTCTCAGTGTAATAAATATTTTAATGAGTGCTCTGTGCTTTGGAAACCCTTGAGTTAGCTTCACCAACCCGCATTACTCAAGCATTATTTAATACCTCAGTTATACGCATTTTAGCATTTTATCTAACAAAAAAATGGTAATGATAACGCAGCGAAAGAGACAGGCAGGCGATGTTGGACAGAGAGCGCAGGATGGCGCTAGAGAGAGACAAACACAACACGTGCTCGTATTTCGTATTCGTTTCAGGTCAATTGAGTTCACTGTCACTTTCACTCACTGTCGTCTGTAACCAACCAACAAGTTTATATTTATTTACTTTTATTTTTGTTTAAAGCCACTTCGGTGACACTACGGCAATCCAAAGCCAAAACAACAAATACTATAAACGAACAGTTAATCAAGCAGAGCCGGCTTTTAACTGTGCATTTCGATTGTTTCGAATCGTTTTGTTTGATGGCCAACAATCAGCGATTTATTGGTATTTATGCTTTGTTTTTCTGTCGGCACTGGTGCGGCTTTTATAGCTGGTATCGTTTTTATTTTGGTTAAAACCGATCAAACAAAACATTGCAATTCACAGGTATTGCAAAATTGCAAACTAAACCATAAGGTAAACATGTTAAATTCCTAAAAAAAAAAAACGACTAATTTCTTGGTAAACTATTATGAACACTCAATTTTCATCAGTTTTAAATTGTAAATATTTTTTTAGAATCCAAGGTGGGTACACCTTTTAATGCAAATGTACAGGAAGTGAGCACCTGAATCGAAAATTCAATAATTGAGTGATTATGAAAGAAAGATTACTAATTATAACCATTAAGAGCCCCACCCATAGGGCTACCAAAATAGTTATATGACCTATCCCGCTTTAGATCGCACTAATCGAAATTGTTTGGAAAAACCTTTTCGTTCCCAAAAACAAAGAACGCAGAGAATGGCCAAAATATTTTATCAATTCGAAACCACAACCGTAACCCGAAAGTTATTTTATCTGTGCAGAACGATAAGATTAACCCCAAGAATCGAAAGCAAACAGATTATTACTATATATGTATATATATGTATCTGCGCATGGTGGAAGCATTCTAGTGGGTCAGACCCACCCAATCGATGCCAAAGTCAGTGAAGGCCAACCACAAGCTTAACTCAAGCGGCAACTCCAACTGGTGGAACCACCCACCCCCTTCAGTTGGCCCCGTCCCCGGCCACGCCCCCCGGTTTTCCCGGCTTCCAACCTGCTTCGATATACCAAGTTGGAGTCGCAGTTTCAGTTCTCGTTCCCATTCGGATGCGGATTCTTGTTCTTTGCAGCATTCCTACCAAGTGAAAGTCGCTGGAATCAAGGCTATATATTCAGATACTTATCCACTTGCCACACAACTTCCTGCAAACCATAAAAGCCCATTAACTAGTTGTTAAACTTAAAGACGCACGTTCTATATCTTCGAGTTACACATTTTACGATCATTGCAACTAGCTAAGTTAGGATTATAGAATATTGCCAATATGGAACTGACACCTTCAAAAGCTGATAACAAATCTATTTAAATGAAAGGAAAAAACATTTTCAAGGCATACAATAGATTTAAATTCAAATCCCTTAAGATGTTTGTTATATAAACGAAAGTCTGGTATTCAATCAAAGATAAAACTTCAAACTCTTTTGGACAAAAGAATATCAATTAGTGGTAGGTGTTGTGGTATCCCAGGTATTTCGAATTAACCTTAAGAATCTATTGATAAGACTGCTGGAAGAATGGAAGAACCTTTCCCATAAGCAAAGTAAAGTCATACAATAATCCCTTAGCAACCCAATCCGGTACGTAATATTTTCGTGAAACCCTATCGTAAAGTTAATTCCATTGGCATCATCATCACACCAGTACAAATGTGGGAATGTCTGCTTCTAATTACCTGCCGTAAAATCAACTGAAATTGGAGACCAAAATGGATTTATTAGCCTTCGTAACAAGGATGTGGATGTGGAAATGCGAAGGTAGACGAAAGAAAAATGTAAAAGGTCAAAGGATCCGATCCGATCCGATACTTCAAAAGAAGCCACCTAAAAGTTACAAAAATAAAAATGCCAAGGAAGGGAACATTGGCCATATGGTGGGAAGATTCCCTACTCATGATCGTTTCCAAGTACAGGTGCCATTAGCGAAATGGGGAAGGTTATACAATATTAAATCAATTCCATTTTACAATATAGACGATATATAGATTTCTTAATAGAGAACCTTTTGAACTAGCAAATTTTCGATTTGTTCAGGTCATAACCACCTATTAAACTATATTAAACATCTTTTGGGCATATGTTTTTCCCAGTGTATGTGTGTGTGCACGTCAAGACATTTCCTGCACCTCCTCGCTCGTCATGGGAATCTAAGCACAAGAAAACCTTTTTCAGAAGAATCACCCCTAACAACAAGTGTTTGCGCCTTGCGCATATTTAAATAAGACACTTCTGCGCTATCTGGAATTTAATCTCGACTGTTTTTTGTCGTGGTAGATATATATCTATTTCTTTATCGGCTGCCAGCCAATTTTAGATAAACCTCAAATTCTTGCAATTTCAACTAAAGCACAAAGGTCTGCAAACTCTGTGTTTTCACTCTTTTTCGTTTGGCACTTGAACAAAACACAAAAAAATACGAATTTTTTTAGTTGTTTTTTATGTTTGCATTATATCTTTTGCACTTTTATGCGAACCGTTAAAATAATTGTGTTAAACAATTGCGGTACCGACGGCGGCGGCCAGCGACGGCGACGTCCGACGACGACGCATTTCTGAAGCGAAGTGAAGTGCGGCCGCAAAAACAAAACACTCACGGCACTCACACCAATCGCAGCCGCCGAAGAGAAAGAGCGAGGGAGAGAGAGCGCGCAAGATCGCGTGCACTCGGAAGAATAACGTGTGAGTAAACTGCATATTTTAAAGAAAGATCTCTAAAAATACAAATAAATAAAATGTGAGTACAAAAACATAACCAAATTAACATTGTAGCAGAATACAATTAGAACTAGCATTATTTTAAATTAAAGAGGTAACCATTTTAAATTAATTTTTGCAGTGTGTTGAGAGAGCATAACCATTCTCTCTCACTATCTCCGCTCTCTCTCTCTCTCTCTCTTTTCACCTGCGTTTGGCTTTGGCTTTGGCAAGTGCAGGCGGTGTCAGTGGCTCTCAAACTGCTTGCGACTGACCACCGGGCAAGGAAAAACAACAACAAATACTGCGCAAAAGAACTTTGTCAAGCGGAACGCAAACTCAAATGCGCAGAACAACAAAAAAACAACAAAAAATGCAGCAGGAAAAGGGGATGCAACCATCAAAAACAGCAACAACAACAAAATTAGAAGCAACAAGTGCCCAGAATGCGGATATATCGCATTAAAAAAACTGCATAGGCACAGAAAAATTTAAAAATCAATCATAAATACAAATAAAAAGTGTTAAATGAAAAATCAGATAATCATAAAAAAACTCCTCGATTAAATACGTGAATTTCAATATTATTTACATTTTCATGTTAGGACCAAATGCATTATATGCGATACTATATTTCTTGGACAAATTATTTAAATTTTCAAGAACGGATCTTCAAACTAAAAAACCGTAATTACAGATATATTCCAGTTACAATATCCACCGAAGCAACCTGTGCGATGCTATAGTCCATATACCCGGCGCTTCCTGGGCGGCGCTGAATGCAAATTTATGTGGAATGGGCGGGAGGAGTTCGAGGATGGGTTGGTTGGCGGAGGGAAACGCAGAGTTGACGCCAGGACGTCGTCGTTGGCATTGTTAAGCGGTGTACTTGCCGTTGTTGTTGGTGGCAGGAAGGTGAGGCAAGGCAAACTAGACACAGAATGCCATGAACGGATTGACGACGATGTCGGCGACGCCTGATAATGACGATGGTCGGATGGTAATCATCATCATTAGCTGTTTCCTTTTTCCACTTATTCTGGGACCAAAACATCACCACATCAGCAACAGCAACAACAACAACAACCACTACTACTACAATGGCCTGGCCTTCAAGTGCATTTGCAATTGTTAGTTAGCTAGGCATTTATTCCGCTTTTCAGCTGAAATTCTCGCGCTATGAAACCAAACGAACTGGAAAGCTTCCTTTTTCCACGAGCAAAACAGCAACTGCAAATGAGGAGGAAAAACTCGACAACATTCGCATAATTAATGAGAGAAACGAAAGAGCGGAAAAAATAAATACATAAATTCAATTTGTTGCTGGACTTATTAGTACAGTATTATATGTTATATGGTAGGCACATACTAAATGTATGTTTAAATTTTGTTATGTATTGGTTTGGCAATATAAAATGTGATAGTAAATGTCTTATTTTCTTTTAGATTATGCTAGATACTAGATCTTGTGCTCGCTGTCTAGTGTTCACTGTACCCGATTTGTTGGTACCATTAGCGGCATAATTATGCATTTGCCCAAATGAAGAGAAAGAGTGAGTGGTCAGTTTTGTGTGAATTAAGGCTCATCACGTTCTCTGACTGCACTTAATTAATTCTCACCACTCAATCAGGTGAGTCATCAATCAAGTCGTTAGTTTCCGTTCTTGAGCAATTAGATCTTTGCCTTTCTTTGGCTCCATCATTCATTCATTCATTTACAAATTCCCATTGTTCGGCCAGTGACTGTAAAACTTTAGGCATCCAAAACTTCCGTTCGGCTTTAAACAAAACAAAAACAAAAAACAAAAAAGCGTTGTCATCAGCCAAAATGCGAGCACACAATAACAGATGAGCAATGAGTCGCCGGGAGTTGGGAAAATATATAACGAGGTGCACCGAGAAAAAGTTTAATTTAGGGTTATAATAAAACACGAAATATAATCCGATACATTTGCAAGATATTAGGGCTTAGCTCGTCGAAACTCATAGGAAGAACACCATAAACCCATGTTTATCCAATGCTCATAACTTTTTTTCTCTGTAACTGAAAAGTGTGTGGTTTCGTTATTGAAAACTTCTCAGCTGTTTTTGAGCAGCTGGTCTCGTTTTTTTTTATTTTATTTATTTTTTTTTTTTGTTATTTTTTCACAGTTTCGCGTGCTTAAGACAAAGTTGCTCGACTGGTCCATTGTCTTCAGCATCTGGGCTTTATGACGCGAGTGTGTGTGTTTAAACAATAGATTTAGACGAACACAGATGCAGCCGCAAAAAAAAAAAGTTAAGTTCGTTCACCATTTCACCCAATTTTCGATGGCTTTTCGAGTGTTTTGATTTGTTTCCCGTTCCGTTTCGTTTATTTCGGTTTTGTTTTGTTCTGCAGTCGGTCAAAATCAAAACAGGTGCAAAAGTGGGTAGCAGGTTGTAATTGTTGCGCTTCGATGACCCCAAGGTCGCCATCTCTTCTTAACAATTGATTTTAATTTTAATTTAAATTAAAATGCTCAGTCAATTGGCGCCATCTAGTTTTAAAGTTTACTTCGAGAGCGACCCCTAACGGAAATGATCATACAATTGCCATAAAACTGTAGCCTAAGAACGATAACAGTTGCAGCAATATTATAAAATAATAAAAAAACAAAACAAAGCGACTTCAATTAAAACAATATTATTCGAGCTGCGATACTTTTGTTTGATTTTGTTTTTATAATTTGATGATCGATCAGTGCTCAAGTTTACAGCGCCATCTAAGCACCTAACTATCGAACTACATTTAAGAACATTTAAGAAACGTCCGCCGAAACCAGTTGGCGTGTTGGTGAACTGTGTAAAATACTCCGTAAAATGTATGTAAGTTTCTGTAGAAAGATCGTTCGTACTTTTCCTATGAAACAAATTAGTTCTGAACCTATTGTCTTTGACCTTTGTTTTTTTTTTTTTGTTTCTGTGCCTCGTCCCCGGACATAAATAATTATAAATAATTTATTAGTTTTTGGCATTTGTTTGGTGTTCCCGCTGTCCCATTTACCCCAATCACGTTTGTTGTTTTTCCCCCTCGAGTGTTGGGTATTTTGTTGATTTTGTTTTTTTTTTTTCGGGGGGTTGTTGCGCTTGCAACATGCATCGATTGGTTTGGGGCTGATAAGATATGGGAGCTATGAATTGGGAGCCCTGCCTAGTTTAGTTTGCTGCAAGCATACATGCAGACTGGAATCTCCGCATTCTGGAACTAGTACTCAACCACGACTCACTGCACCCATGGCATGTGTCAGCTCGGTGCTTGCATTTCATTTGTCAGTGGAAATAAATGCTCGTTCAAGTGGGTCATCCATACGGCATACCTGTTCGCAGTGCCCCACCAACTTTTGTTTCAATTAACTAGCTGTTATCTTACCTGCAAGTAGATAAAAATGGAAAAGAAAATTAGTTTCAGATTACCGACACTGGTTATTTGTTTATTTTTGGGGTAGGCAATAAATTGGAACAGTGATAATAAGTCTATTGATATGTCTACAAAACTAGGTTACACTGTTTAGGAATCCATTTCATACGTGCTCTAGTTAGATATTAAAATGAAAAGCGTTGAATCATCGCCGAAATATGTGCGCATCAAAACTTAAATTCCTTTCGAATTTCCATTTCTTTCTTATATAAATATATGTTCAATCTTAATCATATTCTATAAATTAACTATCAAATTAAGTTAAAACGTATTTACGTATTCTTTGCCACTTTGTTTTCTATCTCAGATCATAATATTAATATATGCATACATACATATGTCCAGATTTCAAATATGTTAAATTCCATTAAAGTAAATTATGAATTGTCTTTATCCTATGTTTACTGTATCGGCAGTGAACTCCCTGTTTTTTTTTTTCTTCGCCTGTTGCTCCAGCCACGTCTCATTTCATTTGACACTCTCTGAATCTTTTGGACCATTTGTGCGGCTTCCCTTCTGTTTTGCACCGCTCCACTCCACTCACCACCTCCATCCCACTCCGCCCACTCCAACCACCTTCCGCCACCCAACACCCACCACCCACCGCTAAGTGGATTTACTGTCGCTGCGTGCGCTTTATTAGCCACCGTGCACCAGTTGGTCGGCGGATGACGATGTCTCGTGCTTGCGTTACATTTTCATGCAACAAGCGGAGCAACAACAAGACACGGAGGGGAAAACTAGGGGAAAACTGGGAGGAGGAAAATTGGGAGCGGGCGGAAAGAAAGAAAATGTTTTTCTAATGTCAAAGACACGATCAATTACAAGCGGCTTAAAGTCGGCGGCTCGTGACTGCCTGCTGCTGTTGCTGCGGTTGTGTGGTTACTGTAGCACAGTGAAAACATTTTTCGAAGTACATCATTAAAGATTTTTAAATGTTCTTTATAATAACTTTCTTTAATAATACATTTTGGTAATACTTATAAATTTATAATTATAATATTTATTTAAATGTCCAATGTACTTTGAGCGTTAGGCCAGATAAGGCTGCATAATTAAAGGTTCCACTGTACGCGACCGCTGTGCTCGTGTGTTGGGGGTGGGGTCTCCATATGGATGGGATTACGAGGGAGCGGGTTGCAGGGCAAATCTTTGGGGAGCCGCACTCAAGTCGCACTTTGATTTGACACGCAGTGAGCGAGGGAAACGTGAGAGGAATGACGGTGTCACCGGCAGGGAGCTCGAGAGGAATGGGAACGGGAATGGGTAGGACCAAAACTAAACCAAAACCAAAACCAAAACCAAGCCAAACCAAACCCAAGAACCAAGGCAAGCCAAGCCAAACCCCTGACATTTTTGAGCGAATGCCTGACGTTTATTTATGCATCTGCTTGCTCTGAATTTTAAAATGTGCAGAGTATCCTGGATGGCTGGGGATGGATATTCCGTTTGAGAAACTATTTAACTAATGGAGATGTGTGCCTAGGCAATGCGCCGATATAATTCTGGGAAATGCCATGAAATTCAAGCCATATACAAGGCACGTTAACCGAATACTGATGAGTGAATTGAAATCAGATCTATAGCACATTAGATGGTCTTAAGTTTAAGTTTTAAATAACGTTGCATAGCATTTTGGTTAGCTTATAACACTTATCAGATGAGTAATTCTTCCCATTAGCAACATGATCTAATGATTCATCATTATTTGTCCCATTTACAGCACTTATCTTGTGTTTTCCTCCACTTTTTAGCCGAGTCACTTAGCGCCAGCGAAACAAATCGAAGTAATACAAAAACTGACCCAGAGAGGCAACGAAAAAATATCTAGAATATAGTAGTCGCTCCTAATTGTAATTGTCTAAGCGGCTTGGTTTGGGTCACTTCTTCCTCTAAAGCCAACAAAACAAAACAAAAAATAAAGAAAAAACATTGTAAAACTAAAACAAGACAGCAATAAACCAATCGGATATTGCGCAAGTTTAAAATGTTGTTTTCATTTCGGCCTGCGTAGTTTTTTGTACCTTTTTTTGTTATTTTTAATGTGTGTGAATTTCCGCAATGCCATCAAAATGTTTAAAGGGGCGATGAAAGTGGGAGGGGAGTTGTCGGGGGTCAGAGTTCATTACAAAAGCTCGTTCGATCGTGGTTATGCAAAAGCCACGGCAGAAAGAGATAGTCAATTCGAGTGAAAGTGAGACGGCAACAGGTGATGAAGAAAATGAAAAAGCCAAGACAGCGACAAAGAAAAGAAACGACGGAAACGCATTTATTTCAAGGCAAACCAGCTTGAGATTGAAGTTGGAGATGTAGCTGCAACTTCACTCAATCAGTCAATCAATCAATCATCCAATCAATCAAGTGAATAAGGTAAGGTAATCCAATCAACTGGGTCCCCTACCAAAACCACAAAGAAAAAGCCGAACAACAAAGCGCTGAGAGAACCGATCCTCATTTCAACAGGGTGAACTATAAAATTGTATCTTTAAGATACAAGGTAAGTAAATGTTCTACTTATAAATATTACATTTTTATCAATATTAAATTGTTAAATTTGTGCTTAACGAGAATAATATTTACAAATATAACAAAACTTCAGTTTATTCAAATTTACGAGTGCTTACTGTATTTGGTAACCGAATGCCGCTTTGGGGGATTTTTTCTGACTGTTCTTATTTATCTTTATTCTTCTTCTGGCCAAACAAAAGCAAAGATCGTGTGGAGAAATGCAAGATGAAGAAAGGCTTCTTCTTATTCTTATTCTCCACATCGCTGGGGTATCCAAAAACAATATAATTTATTGTTTGCGGAATTGAAAAAAGAGACGACACACCACACACGCACAAAGGAAGAAAGAGTAAGTCGAGATTTACATTCATGTGTGTCGCATGACACAGAACGCGGAGGTACAGTGTGTAACAGTTAATGCGAACTGACAAGATAAACTAATTTGTTTATTGCCAGGAAATACGATTTTTGGTTCGTTCCTCCGTTTCATTTTCAAACGACAGTCCGTATTTCCACTTTTAAAATATGGCACAACAATATACACATTAAATAAGCTTTTTCACGAATTTCTGCCACTCCAGAGGGCCCACTGTAGCACCGTCGAAAGCGTTAAATGAAAGCTTCCTTTTTCAGACACTAAACAAACCCAAGACAAGCAAGCCAGCAAACAAAAGGATCGCAATTTCATGCTAAATGCCACTTAAATACGTACTTCAAACAGAACTACAACAAAGCCCCTTTCTATCATACCCACACCACACCATTTTATATGTCCGTATACAGATATATATATTCCCTGGCACACCCTCTTTTTATCTGTGAATTGTTGAGACCTGCATTGCAATAGATGAGAGAATTCCGCCTCAGGCCTAACGATTCCCGATTCCAGGAATTTTTCCCAACGACAGGGGACACAACATTAAACCTTAACAAGAAGATACATTTATGGGCTTGGTTTCTGTGCTTTGGAATCATAAACATAATAATGTTACTGTGCGGGCAAATACACATTTTTCGGCTAGAATTCCGGCTTCCTAAAACGCGCAAAGGAATAAAATGATCAACCACAAGAAACCCTGAACCAAGACAACCCTGTGCAAAAGTTCACATCATTTCATAAGCTGGCCAACGCAGGCCAACAAAAATAAACAAATATTTCAACACAAATAACAATTATCATAAAGAAACACAGTCAAAAATAAAGTAATACTATGAAAATATAAACCATGCACAAAGGCAACTTCAGCGCGATGACAAATCTTTTTATGCTTTCCTTTTTTGGGTTGAATAAAAATAGGTTTCATATAGAAATTAAATTTACTCTTTTCTCGTAGTTTTTTATTGTTCATGGAAGTGAAATTAAATGCCCAAAAATGCTTTGAAATTATGAGGGGCGCAGAGTGGAAGCGTTTGTCTCTGAATTCCACAAACATAAATGGAAAGTGTTTGGGTGGCTTTTAGGTCATAAATATTGTCGAATGAAAAGCAAGAGTAACAATTTCCTGAAATTTATTTTTTCCGAAGATAACCATAAGGGAAAAGCATATTTGAGAAGTCAAAAATTCCTCACTGCAGTCGAACTGAACTTAATATAAATGTATTTGTTAATATTTTTTGTAATTTTTCCAAGCCAAAGAAGTTTTTCTCGTGTTTCCTTGTTATTTGCCCACCGATTTGAAGTCAGCGCGTGCAAAAAAGTAGGGTTGTTGTTGCTAAGCAATTTCAAGGCCAAGCCAGAGTTGTTGTTAGTTGTATTGTTGTGGCATGTGGGTGCATTGTACACACACCTTTATGGCCATACATACAAGTGTACATGCACATAAATAAATGTGCTCAATTGGAACGACTCTTTCTCTTCGTCCGCCATTTGCCGCCAGTCGTCGAGTTTGTCGCCTCAGTCTTTCGTTTGGCGAGAACGCAGTGAGCATGTGAGCAAATAAGAGAGCAAAATGTGCGACAGGCATGCAAAAAAGAGCGGCGTTGCTCTCTCTCTGCCTCGCTAGCTGGGCAAAGAGCATCGCCCCCGCTTAAAGTACAGTGGTACCTTAATATCAGTAACCAGATATTAAAGCAATATATTAAAATAAAATCAATTTATAATACACGTGTTAATTGTTCATATTCTGCATTATATTCTGCACCGCAAGTTCAAGCTTGCCCATTAAGCAAACAGTTCACCTTATCGAGCAGCGACTGTCTATAATTAATTAAACACGTAGGGGAGGCAAGTGCGCAATTTGGATTGGGCGTGGCCCAATTGCGGGGGCTTTTAGAGGGGTTTTAGCTATCGCCGTTGCCTTTTGCGGTTTGGCTCACCTTCCTGCCTATTTTTCATTTTCATTCAAAAGCATTTGCACGTGCAGCGCCTACGAAAAGCGGTCACGAAATAAAAGCAAACTAAAAAAAAAAAAACTCAAAAGAAGCCAAAGTCGAGACTAGACTATCTTTACAGCCTTTTGCGAAGTGGCCTTCATCATCGACATTCTTTGGCAGTGCCTCTTATTTCTCTCTTTGGATGAATCATGTACAAATTTCACGTGTCTTTTTTTTTTGGTATTTATGTATATAGAGGAAACACCTGGATAAATACAAATATAGGGAGATAAAAGCGATAGGTAGTTTTATTTAGGGGGAAATATACAAATTTGTGACTCACAGTCGGCCAAATGTTAATTTCGGGCTGACATATGTCTAAATACATCTACAACAACGTTTATTAATTGGAGCCGAAGAAAAGCTGTTCCAAAATTAATGGCTACGTTTATTTGCTTTCTGGAAGTATCGCCTTTCATTGCCCGCCAAAGCTAAACTAAAACTGACCTAGCCCAAAAAAAAAGCGGCGCAATCGCCGCATTTCGCCTCTTTTTTTGAACTCAATAACCGTTGGCTGCCAATTCAGTCGGCATTCCAGCCAGTCAGGCTTGGTTTTTTTTGTATTATTTGTTACTTTGTATCATCGAGAAAAAAAAATGCGGTTTTTGTCGATTTCTACTACTTGCTCATTTTTGTCTTTATCACCGAAACGTGAGCGACGTTCTGCTTTGAGTCTTACGTTTTTGGTTATTACACAAATTGAAATTGAAATAAAAACGTTAAGAAAACAAGCACAGGAGCTGCCGAGATGAAGATGATAATGCCCTGCAAAGCGGGTATTTTAGAATATTTATACATTTCGTCATAATTGCTCACATAACAGTTGGTAACTTTTATTTTCTATTAAATAGTATATAAGTAGAATAACCTAGTGCTCATTTCACCGCGGAATCATCGCATCCGAGAGTATGGAGGAGGGCTTGAGAGTTGCAACAGAGTTCGTCTGGGTTTTTGGTTACCCGGCGATTGAGTTGGCTGGGAATTCAGCGGAACTGATTCGATGAATGCAATGGAAGAGAACCCGGGGAATGAAGTGCAAAAGTTGACCAACCAAACAACCGTTTGCGAGTGTGTTCGAGTGTAGTCGTGGGTACTTTATGGCCGATGAATGGTGACGCTGCTAGTGTCGATGACTGGCGATGGGCACGGATATGGTTACGGTACGGGTTTGGGTAGTTGACCCAAGCCAACCCCTTTGCCAAACACTCGCAAAAAATAAACAAACAACAAAGATACATTCCGATACGTGCCTATATCAGGCATGTGCGATCGCCATCGGTTGAACGCTTTTTGGGGTAAGGTATGCATATGGTACACAACATGCTATATTTACACGATAAAGAGGTCCGATCGAAAGGATACAGAATAATGAGCAATGAATCACACCAAAATCAATGGAAGGCATTTAAATGGAAATGCAAATGAAGCTGTTGTATGGGTAATAATAAAACAATTCATTTACAACAATGACCAATATATTTCTCAATCAATTCAATCCTGAAATTAATTACTAATTAACCAACTAATATTGTTGTACACTAATTTGCTTCTTATTGTTAAGTCTTACACCATTTTCGACGATAAACTTTATTATCTCCTTTTTATTTTAAAAGTTTTTATCAGTGTTTTAGAGACCGTGTTTATTTCGCGCTTACTCATTGCCCGAAAACGTCACGTTGCTGCACAGAAAATGCTTTTGTGCAATGAAAAAAAAATATATGAAATAAAAAAATAGACCGGGAAGAGGGCGGCGGCGGTGGGCGGAAGGTGCCACGCCCACTCGAGCTCCACTGACCAGCAGATCGTTGCATTGTTAAGCGTTGTCGCTTTATTTGTTTTCGTCTTGTTGCCACGTTTTTTTTTTTTTTGTAGATGACAAAACAAAACCAAGCTAGTTTGAACAAAGCCCAATTATAAAAAAAAATGAAATAAATAAACAAAACACAAACTAAATGGCCGTGTTTTGTTGTTTGTATTTTATTAAAAAGCACGGAACGGGAACCAATTCATAATATTATGGGATAAAAAGAGATTTTCCAATGGGAGAAATTGGATAGAAATTAATGGAAATGTAAATTTATCTGAAAGTGGTAATCAGTAAACTTTTAGTTTGGTTATGTGTTAAAATGACAGTGAGATAATTTCGAGAAAATGTTAAATGTAACAGAAAATACTTTTTATCCTATTATCATCTTGATTAATAGATGGAAAATTATAAGAAATTTAGGGCAATTGCTTCGTAATATCTTTTTGAACAACTTCAGCTTGATCTTGAACTATTTGGCCAATATTGTGCACTTGACCCCGGGGTTCCCCTTCAATGGAGCTTGTCGACACACACGCACCGCCACATCCCCGATTCTATTTAACTTTTTTATGATCTTTTGGGCCACCTTGGCGACCTAACCAAGCATGAATATGACGTAGAGTGGTGCTCCCCACCTTGAACTCTCTTTACTTCTCATTAATTCGAGTGATATAATAATAATAAATAGGCTAAAGTCAGAGTGGGGTTGGTGGGTGGGCTAGATGTCGATCGCATTATTTTCGGTAGGTGTGTTTCGATGTTTCCGCCACCGTTAGCTTGTCCACTAATAATATTAACCAATTAATTTGCCTTTGGCCTGTTGGTTTTGACATTGAAAGGCGTCGTTGCAGCAAACAGCAGCTGCTACTCCCTTTTTCCCCCGCTACTCATTAATGGGTATTAACCCTCGTATCCTGAAATGCATCCCGAAGTGTACATGAAAACGGAAGCGGCACCAAACCAAACCCATCTGGAGCACACACCCATTCCTGCAATTGGGAGGTGAACCACCAAAATAACAAAAAACAAGGGAGAATGCTATAGTCGAGTACCCCGACTATCAGATACCTCCTACTCCTACTGAAAGTGTGAACGAGAAATTTCAATATCATATTCAATATTACTCTACGAGTAACGGGTATAGAAAACAAATACCCACAAGGGAAGGGGGCGTGGCCGGAGGTCAGGGGCGTGGCAGCAATGGGGCGGTGGGTGCACACACACGTGCGTGACCAAAAATAGATACTCAATTAGTGTGGCAATAAAATGCTTTGTAATTCTACACGATATGATAACTAAAAGTGCATTCTAGGCTACACTTAAAAAAAAGTACTTTAAATGGTGAGTCAAAATAATATCACATCTAAAATGAAATCCTTTAAAAGCAAAATAAAAAATCTAGTTTTTCTGTTTTGCCAATATTTAAAAACTAAACTTTAGCTTTTAGCTTGGTCCACCCTAATAGTCTAAAGAACTAGTTCAAATGCAAGCAGATTGATATAGATGACTTTATAGACAGGAAAAAGCGCAAACTTTCCTAGAGAATGCAACTCGATGCAGCCATTTTCCAAAAGGCATCAAAAAATCGTGCACTCGTGCCAGGCATGCAAATGCAACTCAAATATGCCCATTTACACCCCGACTTCTGCCTCGTAACCCCTTTTCTTAGCACCATTTTTGAATTCAAATTTGAGTTTTTGTTTCCATAAAGGGGAAACAATTTGGCATGCAATACAATGTAAACAATCCAGAGACATGGTGCGCGAAAAATAAGGGGGTTAAAAAAACAATACCTCAATAAATCGATAGACGAAAGCAGCAACAAATTCCAAATCAGTGACGAATTCTCGTGACTAATGCAGAAAATGATCAAACACTGTGGCGATGTATTATATAAGAAAGTATAAGGTTATAAGCAGCAGTAATCTAAACATTGCATTAGATTTCTTTCTAATCTCCCGTTGAAACTGAAACCCAATCGTTTTAGTTCATGGAACCCTCTGCAATAAGCTAGTTCTCTTCTGGGAAAACCAACTGGCAATTGGCATAGTAATTCCATATCCGATCATCGATCGCTGCAGTTTGTAGAATAATTAAATTAATCGAAGAACCCGCCGTAGGCGAGACATGTCGGCGATATCTCGCCTGGTGAGTGGGTGTCACTTGAAATTATTTCCAATTTCCAATTACAAACAAATCGAGCTAGAAACTAAATACTGGATATATTGTGAGTGGAGAAACGATAATTCAATTGAATTTCTCGCTCCCAATTTGGTAGCGTGGCCAAGTGAATCAGCCCACAATGCACTGCAATAATAATACATATCTATGGCTTGGATATTATGGCCTGGCTATATTGAAAATGACGCAGTCAACTGCTGTTTTGTTGTAGCCTGTTGTTTTTGCCATATAACTAACTATGTATATGTATATATATTTATATAGATACAAATGTATATATACAGAATGGAGAAACGAACAGACGTGTAATCAGGTTGTTGTCATGCCAACCGACAAAACAGAAACTATTATAGCTGCACTCACAACCCCCAAGAGTCGAGTTTTACTGAGTTTGAGTTTGAGTCTGAGTCTGAGTTTGGGTATGGGTATGGGTAGGGGTTTGGGTTCGAGCCTACATACTATACCACATATACGATATACGCGTAGTACAGTGCTACCTGACGCCCGACGAAAGGCGTCGAGGTTTTGGGGGCGTGGCCAGGGGCAGGGGTTCTGGTGAACTCAGGCATTTCATTATATTGCACTGACTTGTTTACGATAAAGAATTTTGATTGCAGTTGTTTGTTTTGTCAGTGTTTTAGTTCGTTACTCCAAACAACTTCCCAATGAGAGTTGAAAATACATATATTTTACTTTTAGAACGTTTAATTTTACGTTTTAATTTTAATTAAACCAACACGTTCTCGCAAAGAAAACAGTTAAAATGCAATTGATTTCTCTCCCTTTTCCCTTTTCATTCTGACCACATTTTCTTTTAGTTTCCCATGGGCAAGTGGGAAATGCAGATGCCAATGGAGATTATCTACGGAATGGATGGGGTGGACCGTACGTGTACGTGCGGAAGGTCCACCTTAAATGGTTTCTACTTTTTTTTTTTGGTCAGCCTGGTGGAAGGCCTCTCACATAGCCTCTCATAATTGGCTTGCATTTTTCTGTTCGACCAACAGCTGCAAAAATGTTTTATATACATTGTTCAGGGGGAAAGATCTGAAAGATAATGCCAAACAATAAAATTGACTAAATTAAGAGAAAATAGTTTACTTTCTATACATATATTTTTACTGCAAATTCTGAAGAGTTATCCTTGCATCATGACATGTAATAAAAAATTCCGAATGCATTGAAATCTCTTTTAATACCCATTACTTCATTTGGTTCGTATTTCATTTCATTTCTATATGGAATTCCGGACATTTCCGACCTTCAGTCCCATAACTACAACCGACATTTCGCCGTTCGTCCGAATGCCAGCGAAATTCTAACGAAATTCCATTGGCCATAAAAAGAAACTGGCCAAGGTGTTTGCCGCTTGGATTTATCGATTATTTGCCATTGTCAAAGCCTGGCCCCAACATAAAACCCCATAATGCCCCTTCCGCTTTTCCACTCATTGTGGTGTTGCTACCATATTTTCATTGTAATTATTGACTTAAACCAATTAGAGCGCACTTAAAATACGCTAACAATTAGTAGCGTGAGTAGAAAAATCAAAAAATTTAACCGCAAACAATGTGCAAGCGAGATGGCAGCACAGGAGCGAGCGAGAGAGCGAAAGAAGAGAGCTGGATATATTTTTTTATGACTAAATAATTTACAAATTGTGCAAAACTGGTTTTTCTGCCGCCACTGTTGCCGCTTAATGCCAAGAATTCAGCAACAGCGACAAGAAAAATGCTCAATGAATTTTTTTCTTCATCTTGGGTTTATACGCTGTATTTGTCTGTATTTTTTGTACACTCATATCTCTGGTTTCCCAGGCAAACAAAATAAACAGACGACAGAAGAGTTGAGCTTTGATAACACGTAACGCCCACTAAAGTCGAGATCGAACAAAGGAATCGAAGGCGGCCATATCATATTGCTCCTAAACCAAGCGGCAAACAATTCTTTATGCAATTTTATAGGTTGCGAATCGAGTTGCCATATGTATCAATTTCGTACATTTATAGCTGACTCCTTATAAGTCAGTTTCAAGTTCATTACTAATAATGTAACGGCTTTACAAAAATAATACAATTTATCATCTTTTAGGTTTGATATCTCAAGGATAGGCTATAATTATAATATTTAATCACGATTTATATAAGTATCTCAATCTAGATTATTGATATACCAATTTTCAGGTTAATTCTTCTCATTTTTTCCCAGTTACAATGGAACATGATGTAATTATCTATTTCCCAATTCAATAGGTTCGTATACCAATTTTCATCTATATTCTTCCACTAAATTCCTAGTTTCAATGGAACAGCATGCTTGGGATTATGATTTTCAATCATAATTATCTATTTCCCCATTCAATTAGTTCATATACCAATTTCCATCTATATTCCTTAATTAAATTCCGAGTTACTACGGAACAGTATGGTGAAGAACCCAATTATCTCACACTTGAAACCGCATATGACAAAAACACGAATGTTATATATCTTCCATTGCAATAGGTCAGTTGGTAACACTCTATCACTGCACTTTTTTATTTGTTTTCTAGCTCTTTTTCCTCCTATTCCACTTCACACCTCACACACAATGTGAGGTTTGCACATGTTGGCAGCAAAAGATAATGAAACGAAAGGCGAAAAACAAAACAGAGCACTAGAAACTAAAAACTGCGATCGCACAGCTGCAAAAAAAAATACGGATTCGGTTTAGCAAAAGTATATATAAAAAATACAATAGTATCTCATGTGCCGAAGAATTTAGCTGCAAGTCATTCGATTTCGTTGATCTTGCAAAAAACAAAATGAGTAAACAATCGAGGGTAAAAGAGTAGGAATTGTAATATGAAACACTATCGTCAGTATTTTACTTTTAATATATAATGCTTTTGGATTCTCCTTAGTTAGTTAGCTTTTGGAATCTGCTACGAGGGTTGATCTACAAGTTGGTGTAGAAAACATATATTGCATTTGCACGCAATTGCATAATTAGCAGGTTGCATTTTTCGTCTGCAATTGGACGGCGCACGTGATCGCGAAATGGAAAGCGTCTTATCTGTTGGTAGCACCACCGCTGCCCCCCGATCTGTTCATTTCCCCCTTTCTTTTCTCTCTTTTGGCTCTTGCACTTAATTGCAGCTGACACAGTTTCGTCTTTTGGCCAGACAATGAAAGCAAACCAAAATTCACACACGTTGCAACAGATCGGGCTCCACACAGGCCCCCCATTTCCGGACCCCGCCCCCAATCGCCGCGAGAATCCAAATCCTCGCCGGAAATGCAATGCAGAAGACTTTGGTTTCGGACTATTTGTGGCTTGGAAAAACGCCTAATTAGCTCAGCTTTTCCTCTCAGCTGCAATAAACAAATTATGGCCTTTCCATTGGCTCACACTTTCTACCGTATAAAATAGTAGACTATATTTTCCAATAGAACTATGGTTTAATTTACAAAATTCCTGTGGGAATAATAATTTCTTATCGGAAGTTCAAGATTCCCAGGGCGCTCTTCCCATCTAAATTATGACTTAATCGTTTCGGCCAGCAAAGAACAAAAACACAACTCATAATCATTATCAAAATAAAGGGGGGAAAAATAAAAGAAAATAGAAAAAAGAGGATCCCCCGCACTCCCAAATTGATTTCGAATCAGAATTTTCCCTGGAAAATTCCGGCGGAATCGGGCGAACCCTTCCCTTGAACTTTTGATTAATTATAGAGGACCCCAACGAATTTCAGATGTTATTTCTGATTAATTAAGGGGTCTCCCTCCTTGGCATTTCTCGCCCTGTAAAGTGCATTTCTTGACCCTTTTTCCCCGTCTTCTTTTTGGGGTTACCTGTTGGCTCGATCGGAATCGGGTTCAAACGAGTTCAAAACGAAATAAAAATGTTCTTTTGATTCCGAACTGACTTTTATTATAATTCGAGTCTTCTGCTCTGTTGCTTGTTTGAGTTCTTCGCTTTCTTCTCCGATTTGTTGGTTGTTGTTATCATCTTGCGCCTTGTTCTCTCTGTCTTTTTATTCACTCTGACACTCACTTTTTTTGGGGGGGTTTCAGTTTGTTTTTATGGCTTCGTCAGGGGCTTATCATTATTCAAATATTTTACCTAGGCCCTGTTCCTTTTTGCCCCGATCCCTGCCACATGTGTGTATGTATACCTTTTCCCCAGATAAGCGCCGCTGAAGAACCTTTTCTTGTTCGGTTTAATTCTAGTTTTTTTTTTTTTTTGGGTTATTTTCTCGTGTAATTACATCACTCTCAAGTGCAACGTTTCCGCTCTTGAGAAAATTGTTTACGGAACTGCGGGAGAAATGACGGTGGGTATTTTTCGGGAATCACTCGAGAAGAACAGTCAAAAGATACAATTACCAGTCGCGGCATGACTTACAAAGATACGTAGATACGTATCAATTGATACATTCCTTTCAAAATCTATTCAAATAATATGTGTAAGAAACTAAACTCTGCGGACTAAACTAATTGAAAGTGCTTGCTAAGAAACAAAATTCTATAATTATAAGTTAATGGCCAACCAAATATACGATTATAATAACGCTCATTAGCGACACTTTTCTTTTTAATTACGTTTATGAACCCAATAACCACATTATATAAACACTTCAACTGGATGTCACAGAAAAGTAATAAGTAATAAGTAAAATGGTAATATTTTATTATTTTATTATTTATTTATCTTGTTTTGTCAGCAATTTTTGAGATGGGTTGGTAACCAACATAAATAAATGTAGGAGCACTAATTTCTACATGAAAAGATAACATTTTATTTATTTGTATTTGTTGATCCCATAAGACCCATTAGATATTTTTTTTTACCAGTTTCTACCATTATTTGTGTATAATAATATATGTATATTTGAGAACTTCGGGTGTTTTACGATATCTATTAGTTTGTATAATTTGAATGTAAAGATTCCAACGAATTGGGAGAGATAATGGTTATCTATATTTATATCATTAGTATAATCGTAAGTTTGTAACTTCAGTAATATTGCAATTGCAATTGGTGTAAACTAAATAATATTGTGCCTTACAATTTGGATCCCTAAAATTATTGGGTAGAATTATAAGTTAATTAAGTTTTGTATTTTAAGGAAGTCCTGCATATTATATGATATAATATAATAATGATACATTTGAAGAAAATTAGTCTACTATTGGAATCCATTGTAATTTTTATAAATCATACATATGTTTGGAGTATCTCCTTTATATATATAATATATTTTGAGATACCCTTCTTTATAAATAATGTATTTATTGGTACCCTCGTTAACTGAGAAAGTAATGTTCATAGATGGTATTATGTCGGTTAGATAATACCCTCTGTTACATCCCAGAAGTAAGTAGCAATACACTATGCTTTATCATACTATATAATATATATCAGATATATCCGCTTACCTTGCCGGCCGCCTTAATGTAGCGTCGCGTGGCCTCCTTGACGAGATCGCGGACGAGGAGTTCGCCGGAACCGCAGGGAACCAGAATGCGAACGTCACCGAAGCAGACGGTGACCTTCATTTCGTACTTTTCGTGTTAACAATAACTATTATCGTCTGCGATCTGCGATAATAAGTATGTATGTATTTTTGACTGCTGCAATGCACTTCTTATTTTGCACACACATATATGCACTTGATTAAATTGGGCGATCGTTTCTTTAACTTATTTTTTTCTCTCAAATTTTTCGAATTTTTTCCTATTACTATTTTGTATGCAGCTACTTTTTTTAACGCTATGCTCGTCTGCCTGCAGCAGCTTGTTGTTGTTCTCGTTGCTTGTGTTGTTGTTGCGACCGCATCATCATCATCGTCGTCGCTTTCCAGCTATCGCCATCCTTGTTGCTCCTTTCGCGTGCACAGTGCGCTTGTTGTTGCTGTAGTTGTTGGTTGTTAGGCAGCTGCAACAAAAGTTGGTCTAGGGCGGCATGGGTGCAAGCGAGATGGCTGCGTGCCTGGAAAAAGGATCGGGATCGCTTTCCAGTATGTACTTGTAGTCGCTCTCGCGCGCTCTCTCTGTCGCTCTCTGGAAACTGGAACTCTCTTTTGCTATTTACTTAGCATATTTCACCGTATCGCATCGTTGTTATTGTTTGTTTTGTTGTGTTTGTGTGATTCATACACGCGCGCATTAAAAAAAACGAGTTACAACAACGGCAACCATAATAACAAGAACAACAAACAGCGGGCCAAGATCACTTATTTACTTCTTTTTTTAACGTTCTTCGCTCTCGCTCTCCAACTTGGCATTTGTTTTGGTCAAATTATTATATATTATGCACTGTAGATTGCATGGTTTTAAATTTACGGTTCGATCATCGTTTTCTTTTTTTTTTACTCTCTTTCAACGTTGCTTTTGTCGGGTTTTTCGTTTTCGGTTATCTCCTTTTTCGCCCGTTGGCGTCGCTTCTTTTTTGTTATTTATCACTTTCAACTATTTATATTTCGATTGCAAGTGGAATAGTATCGTTGACCGCCACTCTTATTAACGAACTATTTGAACTCAAAAAAATGCAAAAAAATCCACGAGCAGCGCTTTGATTACTGCGCTTTGAGTTCGAATTCGCCCTGGCGAGTAACAACAAATGACCAAAATTCTGGGGATGGCAGGGACGTCGATACTATCGGCACAGCAGCTTGTCGTCTTTGCGGTATTTGGTTGTAGTTCAATGGGCGGTCATACTGCTCGTAATCTGCCGCTTATCTTAAAAGCAGGGCTGGAGCTAAATGTCATCTAATTCTAAAATAAATTTTATTTAATTTGCATTTCTTTATATAAGTCAGCCTATTAGCGCTTAAATAGAGATATTAATTAAGTGTCATGTATAAATACAAAATACTGGGTAACACTAATTTCGATAGGATTTATTTTATGGTCTTAAGAACAAACGATAGTGCTATCAAGATCGAGGAGTTTAAATCGAGAGCTTAAAAGAGCATTAAAAACTTAAAAATATTGCTATATCTAAAATTTCTTTTTATATATAAGATAATATTAGAAGATGTTCGATTGCAATGAACAGTTTGGGGAACGCCCCAAGCACTTCCAAATTTCCTAAGAAATCAAAAATATTTCCCAACTCCTATTAACATTTTATTTATTAGGCAACTACATTCCTCTCGAAAGTGAAACATTAACATTTTTAATTATTAAACTCAAACGATATTGGGCGGGTGGATGGTGGACCGCCACTGCGGTATTTTTTTTCGCGCCATTTTCGGATCTGCAATATCGATTGACGGCAATCGCTTGATGGCAATATTGTAACAACAAGGCACGCATTCGCTCTCTTTCAGCAAAAAAAAAAAAAGAACTAAAAATCTTAAACTATATTCGATCGATGGCAGAACCCCCTCCCGGCGCCTACAACTACAAAACATTATTGTGAGTAAAAGTTCGGTTGTCACAGGCAGAGAGAGGTCAACTCTAGTTCCATACGAATCCCCCCCAGATGCAGAAACATTCCGGAGCTATTTTTGGACAAATATGTGGCGCGTTCGCACTTCGGACGGTTTGGCACCCTCGTAAACTTCGTCCTGCGTCCGCGGCGAATGACCTGCACCGTGAGCTATGCCAGCGAGGAGGAGGCGTCGCGGGCGCTCCTCGATGGCGCCAGCTTTCAGGGCCACCTGTTTGATATATCCTATGCTGATAACGAGACGGCGCCGGCACAGAAAACGGAGGAGTGGGTGGATCCTGAAATTCAGGCGGAGTTGAGTGCACTGCAGTCGGGCTGGCGCAATGAGTATGCGTCGGGCAAGCCGATAAGAACACCACCAAATGGAGGCAGTGGTGGCGGTGGCAGTTCAATGCTGCCTGCCCTACCAGTTGGGTCCGCAACGGCGGCGGTGAGCAGAGATCGTACGCCTGGCCAGCTCAGGGATCTTGAGAACATAATGCGCAGACCCGCCCATACAAGCGAGGAGAAGTTCAGCGTGCTTGATGCCCGCGATAAGCTGCTCCGGCTGAACCGAACGCAACACAAGCTGTCCGGTGCCACCCAGGGTCACTGCGCCGATATGTGTCCGGAAAAGGAGCGCGTGCTGAGAGAGTTCCAGCGCCAGGTGGCCTACTATGAACTGCAACCGGGCTCCGATGAGCTAATCTGCCACGAAAGAGCCCTGAAGCAGTACTCACGCAGCAGTGCCGACCAGGAGACGCCACTGCCGCATGAACTGCGAAATGAGACTGCCCTGCACATGACCATGAGCTATCTAATGCACGAGATCATGGACATTAGCGAGCGCCCGGATCCGCAAAGTCATATGGGCGATTGGTTTCACTTCGTTTGGGATCGCACGAGGTCCATCCGAAAGGAGATCACCCAGCAGGAGCTATGCTCGCTGGGCGCCGTGAAGCTGGTGGAGCAGTGCGCCCGGTTTCACATCCATTGCGCCGCCCGTCTGGTTGACGCCGACCCCAGCGTCTTTGACAGCAAGATCAACGCCGAGAATCTAACCAAATGCCTGCAGACTTTGAAGTACATGTACCATGACCTGCGGATTAAGGGCGTCCCGTGTCCCAAAGAGACGGAATTTCGGGGCTACATTGTATTGCTAAATCTGGCCGATGCCAACTTTCTCTGGGACATTGGCCAGCTGCCCGTGGAACTGCAGAGTTGTCCCGAAGTGCGTCAAGCCATTCAATTCTACTTGGCCCTGCAGGACACGAACTTCGTGCGGTTCTTCAAGCTGCTGGCTGACAAGGATACCAGTTACCTGAGTGCCTGCATCCTAGTCAATTACTTTACGCGACTGCGCGTGCTGGGGCTGCATCGTCTGATCCATGCGTATAGGTCTCCGCGGAAGGATGAGGTGTCTTCGCTGCCTCTCACCTACATCGCCGAACTACTGAGCTTTGCCAGCGAACAGGAGGCGGCGGATTTTGTCCAACACTATGGCCTGCAGGTCAACGAGGCGGGGAGAGTTGTGCTGAGCAGAATGCACACGGTGGAGACGGACTACAAGCTGCCGCGACAGTATGAGGTAAGTAAATGGTTATTGTTTACATGAATCTGTTATTAATGTGATTTTTATTATCCACTTCCAGTTGGTGGAAGTAAAACGCGTGCAGAGCGTGGGCGAAGTGGTCAGTGGGGAACCTTTGCCACCACGAGACCTCTACCTCAACCACCGGCCGCACAATAGCTTCGACGAGTATGGAATGCTCAAGAGCAATGCATGGACGGCCAAGGATCAGCTGGCTGGCATGCAGCAAGAGGAGATGCAGCCACAAATGCCTTCGCAGCCACCAGCAGTCTCAAAATATAGCGATAATTTGTTTAAGGTGCCGATGCAACCCGACGGAACGGCAGCAGGGTCTGGAGTATTTGCTGCGGCTGCTGTTCCGCCAGCCTCCTCCATCGATGGATTCAGTTTTGTCCTTCCCAAGTCACGCACCCAGGAGTTGCAGGAACAGGCTCTGGCTGCGCAGCAGCGACGGGCACAAGAAGAGGCCAGGCATCAGGCCCTCCAAGTAGCCATTGCCGCTGCAAAGAAGCGGGAAGCTGAGCTGATGGCTATTCACGAGGCCAAAGTGGCCGAGGCAGAGCGAGTGCGTCAGCAGAAACTCAAGGAACGCCAGGAGCAGGAGCGTCGCCAGCAGCAGGAACTGGAGGAGCAACGCCAGCGGGATCGGGAGAAACTTCAGCTGGAAAAAGAGAGGCAACTGAAACTGGAACAGCTGTTTTTTGTGCAGCAGCAGGAAAAGGAAGCCCGAAAACAGACCAGGGCTCTGGAGTTGTATCAGGAAATATTCCAGGACACCCTCGCGAAGATTTGCCAAAGAGAGTTTAAGCCGCATAGTCAGGCTTGCAGTTCCTACGAATCAGTGCTGAACTCAATAATACGCGATCTCGTCGAGCGGCAGATGGAGCAATACATCTACGAACTGGGCGTCATGAGGATGTGCATCAGGCGATGGCGGAACTATCGGCGAACGCAGCAGCAAAAGGACTCGCTATTTAACCAACTGCCTTTGAGTTTTGGCGCCGAAAACCCCGAGGGAGTGGTGAACAAACGAAGCATGGAGGATTTACTGCGTCTAAGCAGACGCTATCGAGTTGGCGAGCCCTGCGATTTTAGCAAACTTCTGGCTGGCCTGGAGGAGCAGAGTTGGCTGAAGCTGGATCTGTGGCACGTTTTGGACAAGTGTCTGCCGCAAGCGCAACCAGGAGCTAGACGCTTCTACAAGCTATTGATAAGCCTTTCCAGCGGCCAGGAGGGTTTTCAGTTGAACTACGATTTGGATAGGGGACTACTGCAGCAGCCACAGTCGCCGGATGCTCGTTTTGTGGAAGGAGGCTATATCAGAGGCTTCTCTAAGGGTATTGGATTGAGTGTGCGGAAGATCCGAGATGATTGCCACGACTGGAAAGCCACCGACCTGGCCGAAGCCAACGGTATTGTTTGCTTAATTGGGCTGGATGACTTTCCTTTACTGCCGGATCGCTTGAAACCATTGCTGCAAGCAAGCCGCTGCCCTGATGTGGCTGTTATTGTGCAGCATCCAGCTAATACCGCCTTTGTTCAACCTGATATTCCTCTCCAGGAACTGTGTCTGCGCTCATTTAACATCTTTTGTTTGCGAAAATCTGGAAACAACCGCCAGCGCTTGATGATTGCATTGGAATCGGCTGTAAAGTTTTTGGCCAAAGCCACAGAAGGGAAACGCGATGGACATCTTTACCAAGTGGAAACCCGCGAGTATTTGCTCGTTAATCTGGGATCGGAACTATTTCGCCGCCTAAAATACGCCGCTGAGCACGATACGGCCATCAGAAGTGACGCTCAGCTAAATCCACAGCGTTGTGTGGACCTTTTTAACGAGGCAGTGCATCGCCTGCAATTGGTGGCCGGCGAGGATTTGAGTGACTGCCCCCAGTTTCCCGAGGAGCTGCGTGTCTTTGTGCAGCCACTGCCCATCGAATCATCACTGAACACCAATCGATTGGAGCACTTTGAACCCGGTTGGCACTTGCCCGAGCGACGCCAGCGTATTGTCCAGCTTTTGGAGCGCTGTAAACTTCCAAGGGTGCCGGTACTGCCGAGGTCTTCATCCCTGGCCGAAGCCCAGTGCCAGTGGGTGTTGGACTACGCGCAGATAAGTCAGCAGGAAGACTGCGTGGAACAGATCGCCCTCCAGGCCATTAAAATTCTGCAATCCAACACGGATGACTACTTGAACTTTGTGGAATATCTCGCTGGCGAACGAATGCTGTACATACTGCGGCAAGAGAGGAATCTGCCCCAAGGAGTTGTGTACAAAGAAAAAACGCTGAAGAGTCGCTTCCTGAGCGCATGGTACTATGAGTTCCGTGAGCCTCAGATTCACAAGCCCGTTTCCGCCGAAGAGGATGCCCAGAAGTTGGAGGAACAGTCATTAACACAAGCGGAGCTGCAACCACTGGACTTCGACGAGATTACGAGCAAGGCGGAGGCTGTTCTCAAGAGGTATCAACAGCGTCAGGAGGGGCGTCACACCCTGCGCGAGCTCAACAGGTCACATAAGTCGCGGAAGAGGATGGACGCATCGGACCACAAACATGCCAGTAATCACAAGCGCAAGCGGTCCAAATCCAAGTAGTCACGTTTTGCTGTAGCTATTCTTTAAAATGTATCATATGTATGTTAATTGTAGTTCTAATACATGTGGTTAAGCATAATATTTGCCAATTGTAACATGAGACAAGGCTAGATTTTAAACTGCATCTAGATTAGGTTAGATTAGTCGAGTAATTATAAGTGAAACCATGTGGCGAACGCCAAAAAGAGCGAGACAATCGAACACAAGACCTTATATGTGCTAGCCTAAGCTAAAAAAAGTAATTCTGCGAGTTCTGCAATATATATGTTCTGGACCAAGATCCGATAGCATCCTGTGTGTAGAGTAGAGTATCGTTAGCACTGAGTGGGCCCTGAACTCCCAAGTGACAGGCCTTGTCACCCTTCAGTCAACTAAACAGCTCCGAGGCGATAGCATCCATTTATCCAAAATATTTGTGTTTCCGTTTTTTTTTTATTTTGTTTTAAGGTTTTTTTCTACATTCAAAACCACACAAAAGGATTTGCCTGGAAAATGAAGAGCTTAGTGGCTCAGACGGAATGCCAACTGCGGCCTCTTAAGGGTGAGTGCGTGCGTCTGGAGAGGATGTGGCCACATTCCCGAGGCCACATGCAGTGGCAGATAGTTAAATGTGGCTGTCTTTTGCCATTGGAGCTCGTAATTGCAGTAGGAGGTCATTTTAAGAACGATAAGGATTAGGATACTTACATAGATACTTCTTAGCTTATTAAGTTTATTAAGTGGAAAGCACACAGCTCAATTTTTTAAATTATTTTCTTTTTAATTATAATAACCATCTGATTAGCTATATTTATACATACATAGCCTTGTTAGCTCACTTATAAAATTATTTTATCTTAAAGAATTTTCCAACTTAATAAAGATTAACTCTAATGATCCTAAATATGTTCAAGTGTCTAGCTTGGTATCGGCGCTAAAGGCTGCCCGAGGTGATCACCAGGGAAAGAGCAGCGCAGTTTGTAGGCTGGTGGCGCAGATAGCGGAGGCGGATAAGGTGAAGTACCAGTGGACGCCGAACCTAACGTCGCTGATCGATCGCAAGGATGCGAGCACCCGTCACCAGTGGCGGCCACATGTTAGCCACAGCACCCGCCACGTCCGCAAACAGCCCGTCCAAACGGAGCGACGTGGACTGAGCTTCAGCCTCCTAAGTCGCTGCCTGGCGAAGAAGGGTGAGCACTCGGGATTGACGAGCTGCGTGCTGTCGGTGAAGACGCGTTATGCGCCCAAAACGCTGCATGGGCGCGCTTTGCTCTTTTGGCGCCAGTCCTCGATGCGACCGCTGCTCCTGCCCTCGTCGAATCTGTGGACCGCTGTGCTCAGCAAGCGTTTCTATGTACCACGACTGCGTCCCGCCGAGGAGGAGGAGGAGGTGGAACGCCGGGCAGTCCCCCAGCTGAGGATTACCAAAGAGCAGAGCGAGGAAGAGGAGCATCAGCTCCAGAGGCGAAAGGATGGCAGTCGTCTTCGCAGCGAGTGCTCGGAGTTTTATCTGCCGATGGGAGAGCAGGACAACTCCGAGCCGGAGGAGGAGAATAGGGGACATCGTCAGCCCTACGTAGCCAGCGAACTGATGACACCCGAACTGGCCACCAAGTGGCAAACCACCAGTGTCACCGACAGGGAGCGCCAGCTGCTGAATCTCGAGCAGCAGATGAAGACGCAGCCATCCGTTCGGATGACGACACAAACCTGGTTCAGCGGGAATCACAGAAGATACCGCAGCCGTCGTCCCGGCGCCAAGAGGTATCACGTCGTTTCCGAGCTCGAAGGCTGGCGGAGATCGTCCAATCACCAGCCAGTGCCCGTCTTCCAGGGCCAACCCGGCGAGCAGGAGCACCTGCGTCACGCCAGTCACAAGGCCAGCGCCAGGAGCATTACGGATGCCCAGGAGAGTTGTCAGGTAGCAGTTCATGCATTACCCAACAAAATTTAATAGGTATTTTACATCTCACATGGGTAACCCTTCTGGGTCACCTATAAATTCAAAACCCTTGTTAGGATTATATATGTAGGATGTATATGGGATTAGTTTGTATTGTATATTCTATATATCGCCTCCTTTCAGATGGTTTGGGAGCAAAAGAAGAAATCACCGTGGAACCGCACTGAGGTGACCACCAGCAATAAGGTACGAATGCCCAGGATCAGGGCGGCCAAGTCGGCGGTTATGAAGGCCCAGGAGGCGCGGGACAAGCACCATAGGCTGATCACCAAGGAGCTGGTCTATAGACCCAGGCGGACAGTGAACGCAGTGCAGGCAGAAGAGACGGAGGATCAGGATACCAACCATCGTCACCCCGGAGGCAGCCACAAGATGTCCAAAAGAGCTCCAGAGCGGGCATTGCTCAAACAGCATCTGGCCGATCTGCTGGCCGTGTCAGAGCCAGAGGACTCCTTTCGGATTGGCTATCAACCCAATGCACCCACACGGCAGCTCCTCGAGCAGGGCAAGTGCTATGTATCGCTGCGCCGCGAGCAGTTCATCAACCTGCATTCCGTCAGGCCAAATTCCCTCATACTTGCGTTCAATCTAGAGGGGAGGGGTTCGCCCCGCCAGCCGGTGACCACGCTGCATCGTAGAGATGGCGCCAAGCGACCGCGTCCTGTGGAAGTGGTGGTCAAGCCATCGCTACTCACTGTCATCCGTCAGAGTGCCGCCAACTGGGACCAGAATGGACGGAAAGTGCCTGCCAAAAAATCAAATTTAGCGGGTGTGCGTCCCAAAGAGCACGCCTACCAACGGCGCCTGGTGAGGAATCCCTCTACCCTGGAGGCCATCGTCAAGGCCCAAGCCAAGCCCACATCCGAACCGAAGTCTCCATCATCGGCCACTGACTACCACAGAGTGGCGAGCCAGAGACTGCCTCATGTGACCAGCAAAGTGGACATTGGCAAGGTGGCGGATCCATTCAAGGACCTCGACAAGCCACGCATCAAAGAGAAGGAGGTGGCCGCCAGCTGGAAACAGGCGTATGTGGTCATAAGCAAAATGTACGACGCGATCAACCCCTACCGCCGGAGAGCATATCCCGGCAAGAAGTGCGTTGTCAAGGACAAGACAGACGGTTACTTCCTGGCCAAGCGCAACTCCTCCACGACGGCGATCGCACAACCGGGATCCTCCAAAAAGGTGAAGCCACCCAAGCCACCGGTGGTCAGTCCAAAGGTTCAGGTGCCCAGCGTGCTGCACAAGCAAAAGTCCCGGGAAAATCTTGGCCCGGGGACCAAAAAGACCGAAAAGCTCTCAAGATAAATGATGACCCCTTATATCATCCGTTTTTACCCACAAAACCCGGACAATCGAAGGCAAATCCACATTCGAAGCGGAATTCCAAATTGAGCAGTGAACACTACAAATATGCAACATTATATATACACACACACACACACACCTGGTGGATCGATGCTCCTCCCCGGAGACTTTTTTTTTTGAAATCGGAAAACTCTAATCAAAACTAAACTTCCCCTAAAGGCGCACCATTCGAAAACGACCAGAATCGAAAATTCCAAAAATCTTCAAAAAAGCTACGAAAACTATAGCTTTCATCCATTTGGCCTTTTGATGGTTCTTTATAACTCTTTGTTTCTTTTTTTTTTATATATATATAGACACTGTTTTTCGATAATAGGAGACATTAGTGTTACTAGAGTCGAAAAATTTGTAGTTGTTACATACGTATTGCCCCATTACAAAAAAAAATTGTTAATACGCTGCAAAATTATGAACAGTCATGACACTATGTAAAAATTATTGAATAAAAACGGAAACATGGAATGTCTCGAACGCAGGAATTTATTCATTACATTTTCTTGGATGGGAATTTAGGGAACCTTTTTTAAAGTTCTTAACTTTTCAAAATTACGTTGCCACGGTGAATTTTTCATAAGACCATTTATAAGAACTATGACTAATCGCTCGTTTAACCATGAATATGTACATATGTATATGTATGGCACACGTTAAATATACTATATAAGCCTTCATTTATAACTAAACAGCAAGTGGGTAAACATGTTTATCATATTTCCCATTTGTTTACCGCCTAATTTCAACAAAACAACGCGCATTGCAATCAAAACACAAGAAAAGCAGCAATGAAAGACACGTGACAATGGAAACGCGGGAAAGGGAAATGTGTAGGGAAATGAATCGATTTTTCTATTTATAGAAGTGCAATGTCACCAAAATTATTTTTGGCAACCGCATGCAAGCCACATTTCACAATAGAATGCAAATATTGCATTTTCCCGAAGGAAGGAAAAGGGAAAGTGGCATTTTTTCTAGAAGCTTCTTGAAAAATGAATATTTTCCTAGCTCCATGTTTAGACAACAATTAGAACTTGATATTAACTTATGAATATATGTATATATTTTAAACAATAAAAACTCTTGGAAACTTCGTTTTGTTTTGGCCCACATTGACAACCCGTGGGGTTTGGTTTCTTTTTTGTTTTGTTTGTTGGTGTTTTTGGAAATGGTTTTGGGCTGCCAACGGGATTTTCTATTTAACATTTCATTTTGCACTACAATTAAACAATGCTTTCTTTCAGATGCTTGCAATTAAACAATTATGAACTAAACGAATGGGTAGGACAGAATTCATCCGGAGGTGTTCATCCGAAGGGTTCATCCGGCTGCGTTCATCCGCCGGTGCTTGGCCAGATGCTATTCTACCGGAGCTGGACCCTCTACTGGAGATGGTGGCTCTGCTTGCACTGCCGCAGCGCCTCGTTGAATCCCTCGCAGAGGGTCAGATCCGCCTGACCCTGGGCGCACTGGATGAACTGTTTGAGCTCCCAGGCGCAGGCTCCCTGCGGCTCATTGGGCTGCTGCTGCTGGGCGTAGTATGGCTGCTGGGGGGCAGGAGCGGCTGCCGCCGGAGCGGGAGCAGCGGCCTCCTTGTCGCCAGATCCGCTGAACAGCGAGGTCAGTCCATGACCCACGGTGTGTCCAATGGCTGAGCCCACGGCCACGCCTCCAGCGGTGGCGGCCATCTGCTGGAACATCGATGGCTGCTGCGGTGCCGGCATGCCGACGGCACTGGGAGGAGCGCTCATGGGCGCCGGCACAGGGGCAGCGGCGGCCGGTGCTGGGGCACGTGCCTGGACAGGAGCCGGGGCCGGGGCGGGGGCACGGGCCTGCACAGGTGCGGTGCTGTTGGGAAAACAAAAACAATCAGTTGTTATTGTGGACTTTGCTCTGACGTAGTATCGTTGATCTTTTCGTGACGAAATCGGAGGGTCTTTGTGGTGAGAACAATGAACTATGGAAATTGAACCAATTACTGGGAATTTTAAAGCACTTTGTTTTATATCTACTGCAAAAGTAGGTAATATTTCAATATTCCTATGCAATTTCTTGTTTTCTTTATAATAAGCCAAATTGAAATGATATTGTTAAGTTTATAATATAAACGAAAATGTATAAACATTTGTATATTTTACTTTTTTAACACAAAATAAAAGCATGAGAAGTTTTATATTTAAGTAAATCAATGGCCTGAGATATATATATATACTTAAAACGATAAATTTAGTTTGGTTTTAGTTTCTACAAAAGGGGCTTTTTAAAGCACTTTCGTAATTGAATAAGTAGCCAGATTGAGCGGGACATCCGCTAGGAGGACAGCACCACTGAAACATCCCATGTTATTTTGACTCCTCTTATTTTTAAGGTTACGTAACCTTAACCCATTTCGGGGGCCGGAAAAAGCGGCGGCAGTGAAATTCTGTCCATGAGATAAAGCCAGATCATCCGATTGATTGGTCGGTGATTACGAAATGAATTTCCTGCCGGCGCTTTCTCCAATTTCCCCCGAATTTAATTCGCTTTTCGCGACTTTCTTACCGACGAGTGGAGGGCGGGGGACTGGCTGAACGTCCACGGCGAACCATTTTGTTTGTTTTATTTGTTTTTCTATCGACTCGGTTTCACGCAAGAATTTTACTATGAACAGTTGTTGCTGTTTTGATGACGAGCTAGTAACTGAAATTCCGAAATAATCCCAATTGGACGAGAAACTTCGGCCTGCTGCCAGTGTGGCCGGAGAAAATACCAGAAAATACCAAGGCATAAGGTGTAAACTATCGGATATAGAATGTGCCAGCCCGGTTAATAACATGGGCAAATTCTTAAGATTAGATATTTTACTAGAAGAATTTGAATATTATATTTGTGTAGAAACCGTTTTAGCACCTTCAAATGTACTTTAGAAAATAGTTAAATTGTTGTGTATTATATATATTATATATATGTATGTATATATATTACATGTTTTCCACTTACAAATTTAAATAAAGAACTATATGTTATAAATATATATATGCCTTAGTAATATACAAGTTCAAATTATAACACTTTAATGACAATACGATACATATCACTGTTTATGTTAGTTATTGAAATAATTACATATTATAATACTTAAGCATATATCCAAATTTCTATAAGAAAATACCGGAAAATACTGAGGTATAAGGTGTAAACTATCGGATACAGAATGTGACAGCCTGGTTAATAGAATGGGTAAATTCTTAAGATTAAAAACATATTTTACTAGAAGTATTTGAATATTATATTCGTGTAAAAAGCGTTTTACCACCTAAAAATAGTTAAATTGTTCTGCATTATATATTTTCAATATATATAATATATATATATATCACATAATGTTTTCCACTAACAAATTTAAATTAAGAACTTTATGTTATAACAATATATATATATGCCCTACTAATATCAAAGAACAAATTATAAGACATGACAATTGTAATGACAATACATTATATACAATTATTTATTTTAGAATCATTTAAATAATTACATTTTATAATACTTAAGCATATATCCAAATTTCTATAAAGTGACTGTAATACAGAAATATTGTCACGCAAATTAAAACTATCGTCACTCGTTGTGACTGGCAAAACCGCCAAATGCCGCATATCGATAGAAGGTTCAGACTTTGTTCTTAAAAAAGTGGCTTAAAACTATTAGTGTGCCTTAAAGCAGGATGTATTTCTATGAAGTAGATATAAATGTGCAACTCATGCAGCAAACGCTTTCGAACAAGTAATTAAGTCGAGGAATAAGCAGCAATTATCGCCGCCAATCTACGTTCGATAGTTCACTTGTTGTGCATCCCTGGCAGCCGGAATGCAACCGTGTGCGTGTCGGCGGAAGCGGACTCTCTGGCGTTGCTGCACACTGCCGCAACATGTTCTTTTTCAGGCGTTTGCCTTTGCGCTGACATCGTATCTCGATTTCTTCTGTGACAAAGTAAGGGATTTTCAACGTTTAATTGTGTGGATTGAAGCCAGAGGATGGCCAAAAGTCGGCTAAATGCTGGCGCTTAGTGTGGATACTAAGGGTTTTGTGAATTTACGACGGCAAACTGCGGAATATTGCAATTTCCACCAAAATGAGGTTAAAAACGGGCGGCTTTTTGTTTGTGTGTGTGCGCGAGAGTGCAACTGTGTGTGTGCGTCACACGTGTTTGTTTCCCCCTTTTTTTTTTTTGTATATTTTTTTCATCTGCTTGCAGCGCAAGAATATGTTAAATACAATATACATCCACGTATATTGAGCCAATTATCAAAAAGGATAACCCTTAAGAAAGTATAAACCCTGAAAAACTCGCAAGTCAACAACAACAACGCGCGTGTGTTTTTTTTGCGGTGCTTATGCTTGCGTGTGTGTGCGTATAGCGCCCATCTACAGTTTTAAAAACGTGTTAACGCAGAAAAACTACTTAAATCTGTATTTGAAAGTTATTGTGACCCTTTTTGTATACTTAAACATGATCTTCACTGAAACTTGCTTCTTTCATAAACCTTGAAAATATATTTTTAGTTTATTTTTGTTTTTAATAAGTTTTTAAGATTTAAAAACGAATGTTAAGGTCTTATTCGTATCAGTTTATTACAGCCCTTTCTTGGGTTTTGTATTCGTAAACGAATTGAACCAAATCTAGTTAAATTTATAAACAATTTTGTATGTGTATGTGTGTTCAAAAATGATTGCATTTTCATTATTTTACATACAGTAAAACGTTTTTCTACATCAATTCCCTTTTGTTACGATGTTTTCATAAACAAATACTGAAAAACACGTTTTTGTAAAACTTCTAGGTGATGTTCAAGCCATACAATGATGTTCAATAACATAAGTTAGCTTAATATAAATAACGACCAAATACCAATTACCAACCGTGATAGTAATAGATCGCAAAGCCCTAAAGTATCCCATCCCACAGTAGAATTACCCATACCGATTTGCAGACACGTGACTAACTTATTTGCCTTCCAAAAAACTTTTGCAGCATGGCCGAAGTTGCTGAAAACGTGGTGGAGACCTTCGAGGAGCCAGCGGCACCTATGGAAGCCGAGGTGGCCGAGACGATCCTGGAGACGAATGTGGTGTCCACCACTGAGCTGCCGGAGATCAAGCTGTTCGGCCGCTGGTCTTGCGACGATGTCACCGTCAACGACATCTCTCTGCAGGATTACATCTCGGTGAAGGAGAAGTTTGCCCGCTATCTTCCCCATTCCGCCGGTCGTTATGCCGCCAAGCGTTTCCGCAAGGCCCAGTGCCCCATTGTGGAGCGTTTGACCTGTTCCCTGATGATGAAGGGTCGCAACAACGGCAAGAAGCTGATGGCCTGCCGCATCGTCAAGCACTCGTTCGAGATCATCCATCTGCTCACCGGGGAGAACCCTCTGCAGGTAAACATGCCCATCCCGTCCAAATGTTTCCACTTCCAACGAGCGGCCCATGCTAAACTGTGGCCAGAGAACTTTGCCACTCGGCCATGGGTAGAATGGGCACGCAGAGCGAACCCAAGGTTTTAATGTCCTAGTGCCTGAAGATATCAAATCCTCTTCTTGTTTTCCTGGAATTTAAAACCACACTACAAAACCATTATAAAGCATATGCGGTACCTTGCTGTAAACTGATTTAAAGGGAATCTTTACTGATTTCTAGTCCTCCTCAATGCTGGCTAGGTTTTACATACTTTCCGAAGCATAACTCTCAAAGGGACTAATAGTGAACCAAAGATTTAATTATCCTAGTGCTAGAATAGATAGCCAATTCTGGTTCTCCTGGAACTTAAAGCTACAGTAGTATTATAGAGGAGTCCTCCTCAATGCCAGTTGATGGTAATTTTTAGCCGAACTGAGCATAACTCTTAACGGACTCATAGGAAAAGGTATTAACTATCCTTGTGCTTGAAGATAAAACCACTTCCCGCTCTCCTGGAACTTAATTCGACATTGAAGACAATAGCATATTAGTGGATCGTTCACAATGGGTCTACCTCAATGCTAGTTGAAGGAAATTCTATCTCAGCTAAGGCATATATTAAATAGACTCAGAGGAATAAGTGTTAATTATCCTAGTGCTTGAAGATTAAACCACTTCCCGCTCTCCTGGAATTTAAGACTACATTAGAAAGAAAGCATTCATTAGAGAGATTAGTATCCGTCCAAAACTAAAACTGCAGCGTTGATCTCTACAGCGTTGTGGTATTCAATTGGACCACAATAAACCTCATGGTTAGCTATTCCTCTTAAGGGCATAGCCTCAAAAATGCAACCTTAATAAAGCATAAATCAACAAAAACCTAATCTCAGAAACCACGTTTCAGTCCACCTCAATGCCAGACGGCTTAAAAATACCATGCCATACTGAGCATAAAAAAAATGGACTAATATCAATTGAAATTGTTTTAACTATCCTTGTGCCTGAAGATATAAGCCACTTCCTGCTCTCCTGGAAATTAAAACAACACTATAGTTAAGCATTATTCACCAAGAGTATCATTATCCGTCCAAAACTAAAACTGCAGCGTTGATCTCTACAGCGTTGTGGTATTCAACTGGACCACAATAAACCCCATGATTAGCTATTCCTCTTAAGGGCATGGCCTCAAAAATGAAACCTTAATAAAGCATAAATCAACAAAAACCTAATCTCAGAAACCACGTTTCAGTCCACCTCAATGCCAGACGGCTTAAAAATACCATGCCATACTGAGCATAAAAAAAATGGACTAATATCAATTGAAATTGTTTTAACTATCCTTGTGCCTGAAGATATAAGCCACTTCCTGCTCTCCTGGAAATTAAAACAACACTATAGTTAAGCATTATTCACCAAGAGTATCATTATCCGTCCAAAACTAAAACTGCAGCGTTGATCTCTACAGCGTTGTGGTATTCAACTGGACCACAATAAACCCCATGATTAGCTATTCCTCTTAAGGGCATAGCCTCAAAAATGAAACCTTAATAAAGCAATAAATCAACAAAACCAGCAAAAGTTCCACCTTGGTGCTTCGAGTGGATCAATGTGACAGCTTACTCATTTCGATTTTTCTTTGTGTCCTCTTTGCAGATCCTGGTCAGCGCCATCATCAACTCGGGACCCCGTGAGGACTCCACCCGTATTGGACGTGCCGGTACCGTCCGTCGTCAGGCCGTCGATGTGTCGCCCCTGCGTCGCGTCAACCAGGTGAGTTTCTTCAGAGGATTTGAATGCCAGATGCATGTGCACACGGTGGCCGGTAGCAATGGCTTGTGGTTCCTTTAGAGACTGACTGCTTGCTTATAACACTTGGCCAGAACGAAAATCTATCTTATATCCGTAGCGTCATAATGTGTAGTATAGCCGACATTTGGCGTATGAAACGAAGAGACATTATCAATTGCATAACACACAGGGGTTTCACTTCACCAATGATAAGAACCCCAAATAGTTACGCTGCTATGTGATTGCGTTCATAAAGTTTACTTCATTAATTTTTTCTGTCTATTTTCTCTAGGCTATCTGGCTGCTGTGCACCGGAGCTCGTGAGGCTGCCTTCAGGAACATCAAGACCATCGCCGAGTGCCTGGCTGATGAGCTGATCAACGCTGCTAAGGTGGGTACATTGGGCATGTGGCGAGCTCAAAGTGGGAATGGGGGGGTGGTCTACTCTAATGCTTGGCATTGTACTACCAAAATGCCTGGCCTCGCTTGTAGACCAGATCGAGAACCACGTTCGGCACTCGGATTAACCCAAGAATTGAGCTTCGATATAGCTCTTTTCTTCCTTCTAGTGACACAGCTGGTCATTTCAACCAGTCCAATCTAATTCTGCATCATGGTTTATTTATGTAGTCTCGCTTTTGGACCAGATCAAACTCCAAATCTCTTATTATCCTTGTGCTAGTGACCACTTAACTGTCCTATGCACACGAGAAACGTAAAAGAACACTTTTATGTATTAGCATTTAGCAACTGATTCGATTAGGAAAGCGGAGGTCCAATCTAATTCTGCATCGTGGTTTAACTATGTAGTCTCGCTTTTGGACCAGAACAATCACCATCCTTTATTATCCTTGTGCTTGTGACAATATCAGTTCAATGCACACGAGAAACGTAAAAGAACATTAGGAAACTGTTTAAAAGTTGGTATATCGAGGTTAATAATAGGTCCAATCTAATTCTGCATCGTGGTTTAATTATGTAGTCTCGCTTTTGGACCAGATTAATTCACATCCTTTATTATCCTTGTGCTTGTGACAATATCAGTTCAATGCACACGAGAAACGTAAAAGAACATTAGGAAACTGTTTAAAAGTTGGTATATAGAGGTTAATAATAGGTCCAATCTAATTCTGCATCGTGGTTTAATTATGTAGTCTCGCTTTTGGACCAGATTAATTCACATCCTTTATTATCCTTGTGCTTGTAATATTACTTAGTTCAATGCACACGAGAAACGTAAATGAACACTAGCTTTAAATAAGTTAGGAACTTATTGATCTAGAAAAACATTGATCGCCAGTACTAATGACTTGTGTTTGAATGTATTTCCAGGGATCTTCCAACTCGTACGCCATCAAGAAGAAGGATGAGTTGGAGCGTGTCGCCAAGTCCAACCGTTAAGGAGACATCATCACCAGCAAAAACAAACTTCTGTCTGTTTTTTTTTATACAAATAACGTGTGTACACTGAGAAATGATACACTAAAACTAAAATAAACAACAAGATGAAAAATTAACTGTGGAACATTCTTTTTTTTTATAGTTTTTAGTTTATAATAAAATTGGTTGTCAGAGAAGAAATGGTATTTTAGCTATTTTCTATTGGGCTGCTGGTCTCAGAAATATGTGATGTTAAGCGTGAGGAAAACGTGAAATTGGCTTGTTTGGAATAGCTAAAAATAATAAAATTAAATTAAGCTAAAAAATTAAAGTAAATGATTTAAGGAACTTTCTTGAAAGTTTTTTATCGATATTCAGTTCATAATAATATTGATGCAACTTTTTTTCATAGATATTTCACTAATTACTCACGATAGATTTTGGCATTTTTAGTGCATAAAATCTACAGATAGTTGCGATACTCTATCGATCTGGCATCACTTTTCTAAAATAATAGTACTGGGAAGCGGGAAACAGTTAACAATACTCCGATTGATTTAAACCCTTAAATTCTACAGTTATTTTTTATTTTCTCTACTTTTAAGGAAATCTATGTCAAATCAACAAAATTTCCATTTATTGTAGGAGGCTAGTCATTTAATGACATTTAAAATCCAACTGTCACTCCACCCGATCGAGTCAATTCATTATCGATGTAAATCAGGGCCCGATAGGTACACTTCACATCGCAATCGGTTTTAATTGCAATTTGTCCTTCGTCCAACACTTTATTTTAAAATTCCTTGGTAGTAGGTCGGATTGCAATAGATTTACATTTCTGGATTAGTGTATAATGTTCACAGTGGATGCAGGCGAAGGATCATCAGTTGCAAACGAGACTCCATTGAAAAGCCAGTAAGTGCACGGCAATCCTGGCCAAAAAGCAGGACGCATTTATATTCGCAGGCCCCTAAGACATAAAACACGTGCAATTTTCTAAACGCCACACAATATCCTTAATATACAATACAGATTCCACGAGCAGAAGTTAGTGGAGCACTATTGCCGGCAGACGCAGCTGCTCAAGCTGGTCCAGGGTTCCTCTGGCCGCTTTGTGGCGAACTATAGGAGCTCCCGGCGGCCAGAGGACCTGCTGGCCCCCATCCAGCTGCGTCTGGACTTCGAATACCGGCAACTACTCGAAATCTCACCACAGCTACTGCAGCTCATCGTCGAGGAGCCGCTGCAGTTCCAAGAAGCGGTCCGCTACTCGGTTTATGGCTTGATCCGCTCACATCTCAAGGACGCTGGCCTAAAGGCCATCGATATCAACCAGCTGCACGCCCACTGGCGCCTGGTGGGACTGCCCTTTACGCCGGGCCTGCAGTTCGAGCCGCGGGATCAGTTGATCCGGCTGGGTTTGTCCCAGATCCGGGGCATCCTAGCCGCCTTTACGCCGCAAGAAACACTGGTGTCAGTTTTGCATTTTGTACATGTCCTTGCAGAGAATTGCTATGTTCCCCTACTTTGCTTTGGTGTGCTTATTCGACATTTTTCTTATTCGATGTGGTTATGTTAGTGTAGCATGTCTTGCCTTTTTATTTAGATATGCCTGATTAAGTATAGTTATAGTTCTTAACTAACCGAACCCATTTTTGCCTAACTGGTTCACCTTCTTTGGTCTAGTTCAAGAGGTTTTTAAGTTTAGGCTTTCAAGAGTTTATGTAAATACTAGCCTACAAAAGCAGTATATCTCCCATCACCTTTCTATACATGATCATTGTGGTTAAAGTTAAAAAAGCATGGATCGTATTATCATTATTTTTCATTTAAGTTGGCTAATGGTATTTATTATTTGTCTATTGCATGTATTATTTTCTTATGCCTTAGGCAATATCTATTTCTAAACATATCAATTGTAAAACATACAGCTGCTCTGCTAGGGTGTGCCAATCTTTGATAATATGTGAAATTTATATCCTGATATTCCATTGTAGCTTGCAATCGATCTGGTACTGCGGCAGTGGCTGTATGCGAAATGCCATACAGACCAGCTCAACAGATGGTAGGTCCCATAGGCTAGGAACCTAAAAAAACCCCATGCACTTCATCCAAATTGTGGCACAACCAATGCCCAAACATATTTATCCTCTAACCATACTCACCACCTTCGGAACCCTGTCTAACAAAATGTTATCTAACCCAGCATTCCTGGTTCACGAGATCCTGAGCCAGCTCCATTGCTAATCCATCTTCTCGATATCTTTCAGCACCCTTTTGTTCGAGCTGCTCGCGGCCCATGAGTGAATACCAAAAGCTACGCGTCACTGAAACGTATCGAATCTTAGCTATCTTGCCTATTTCAGCAGTTCAAACACCTCGTGTCACCAATTGCCTTCATCGCCCCAAATTAGTTCGACTTAGAGGTAGGTATCCAGGACATCATAAACACGTGAACTTCAATATGCCTTGTAAACTAGGACATACTCATATAGATGTCACTATCATGAATAATAATAATAATGTTTAGTTTTTGTTTAAATAATAACTGCATTTCTCAGCCCACGCCCACGACTGCGAATTAAAGTTGGGTGCTAGCTACCTAATCAGTGGATACTTTGCCAGCTCAGCCAGCACATATCAACTGGAAGCATGTCATCTAGGAGTAAACTAGAGAACAAAGATTCTCGTGGGGACATTCCCCACCTGCTAAATGTTTTCCTGTGCAACGATGGCGATGGTTTATCTGCAAATGAATCCAAGGAACAGGTCTTAAATTGTACTCAAAATGCCAACACAAGCTCCATAGGGTAAAATATTCTATTTACACTATCATAATGAGCAAATGTATTAATGTATCCCCCAATGCCCAGCACCATACCATCGAATGGCCTGGTCGAAAGCGATGTGACGCCTGTTATGACTCCCACACCGAAGGTCGGTGTCTACAAACCAAATGATAACGTCTGGCGCGTATCTAAAGAAGCCACTAAGCGTGATCGTACCTATGTTGTGAGTGCCGAGGAGTATCCTGATTTGGGCCAGCGTCAGAAGAGATCCAAACAACGTTCGCCGCCGACGCGTACTCAAGATGACGGCGGCACTGATTCGAGCCATGCCAAAGGTTTTAGTCGCGTAAAAGATGCGCCTGTGCTGGCCAACTTTTTGCCGGATTTTATGCTTTCGAAATCGAGCAACAGCAATCATCAAGCGGTGACCACTTGGCTATCGTCAGTACGTCCTAGCGACAGCCAAAAGTCTTCAAACGACCAGGCACGTTGCTCTTCTTCGACTACGATGACACTGGTGAAAAATGATTCAGTACAGCCGCTTGCGCCAAAAAGTGCTGCCAAGTCTTCTCCTGGCGAGGAGAATATCCAACAGAAGCAGAATACTCCAGCTAATTCCCAACAGCAGGAGACAAGCCCGGCTAATTCTGTCATTCATCAGGTGGAAACAACTAACTCTCCAAAGGAGCAGCAGAACAGTTCTGCCACTTCCTTACAGCAGCAGAAGAGTTCGGTCAATTCCTTACAGAAGCGGAAGAATTTGGTCAATTCTTCACAGCAGCAGAAGAGTTCTGCCAGTTCCTTAAAGCAGCAGAAGAGTTGTGCCAGTTCCTTACCGCAACAGAAGAGTTCAGTCAATTTTACTATCATACCGCAGAAGGTTTCCGTCAATTCTTCACAGCAGCAGAAGAGTTCTGCCAGTTCCTTACAGCAGCAGAAGAGTTCGGCCAGTTCCTTACAGCAGCAGAAGAGTTGTGCCAGTTCCTTACCGCAACAGAAGAGTTCAGTCAATTTTACTATCATACCGCAGAAGGTTTCCGTCAATTCTCCACAGCAGCAGAAGAGTTCTGCCAGTTCCTTACAGCAGCAGAAGAGTTCGGCCAGTTCCTTACAGCAGCAGAAGAGTTGTGCCAGTTCCTTACCGCAACAGAAGAGTTCAGTCAATTTTACTATCATACCGCAGAAGGTTTCCGTAAATTCTTCACAGCAGCAGAAGAGTTGTGCCAGTTCCTTACCGCAACAGAAGAGTTCAGTCAATTTTACTATCATACCGCAGAAGGTTTCCGTCAATTCTCCACAGCAGCAGAAGAGTTCTGCCAGTTCCTTACAGCAGCAGAAGAGTTCTGCCAGTTCCTTACAGCAGCAGAAGAGTTCGGCCAGTTCCTTACAGCAGCAGAAGAGTTGTGCCAGTTCCTTACCGCAACAGAAGAGTTCAGTCAATTTTACTATCATACCGCAGAAGGTTTCCGTCAATTCTTCACAGCAGCAGAAGTGTTCTGCCAGTTCCTTACAGCAGCAGAAGAGTTGTGCCAGTTCCTTACCGCAACAGAAGAGTTCAGTCAATTTTACTATCATACCGCAGAAGGGTTCCGTCAATTCTTCACAGCAGCAGAAGAGTTCTGCCAGTTCCTTACAGCAGCAGAGGAGTTGTATCAATTCCTCGCAATATCAGAAGAGTTCTGCCAGTTCTTTACAGCAGAAGAGTCCTGAAAGTTCTTACCAAGTAAGCAATTCTCATAGCAAATTCCGACAGCAGCAAAAGAAGAGTCCTGAAAAAAATAAAGGGAGCCAAAAGAATCAGAAATCTCCTGGCATTCAACACTCTTGGAAACAACAACAGGAGCAGCAGCAGCCAAAGAGTCTTCAGAATTGTTCGCAAACTTCTGTTCAGCAGCAGCAACAGCAAGTGAACCCTAATCATAGTCAGTCGCAATCAGGGAGACCTATCAAGCCCACTTACTCGCACTCAAGGAGAGCTTTAGTTACAAACAATTCTCCGGTACCAATCAGCATACATACCGTTAACCACAGCCAGCAGACCAGATTCCAGATTCAATCATCGAGTCCCAGTGTTGTCCACAATGAGGACGAGGATGTTATGCCGCCGACGCCCAACCAAAGTGAGAGAAGGCAGAAGAGGTTCCCACGTCGCAATCACAACCACCGGATGGTGCGCAGTCTGCAGGCGGTGAGTCGAGAGTTTACAGAATCCTCGCCGGAGGGACCTTTAGGGGGATTGCCGGAAAAAGAGGTTGTGCCGTACCAGCAACATGAGCATCCGCCCCAGGTGAAGCGCTCACCAGAAATCCAACAGAACAGCCACATTCAGCAATTGCCTACGGTCAGCGCTTTAAATTTAAATGCTAAGGAGTTCAACCCTACCGCAAAATGCAATCCCCCCGACTCAGTGTGTAAATTGAGCGTAAGTCATTGCACAGTATGTTGAATCCTTATTTTATAATCCCTTTTCCCTCGGCAATTACAGCGGAGACGTTGTCGACAGCGATTTATGCGATCTTCACGCGCGAAACAACAGAACCAAAGCGAGCCAGGACCAAATCCTGAAAGTGCCCCAGAACCAATACTCGAATGCACCTCTGAGATAGGTGATCAGCCACAACAGCCAGTCAACATACCAATCCAACCCAATTTACCACCGGCACCGGCACTACCCATGGTCTTCTTTGATCAGCAGGCGGGAGTTATATGGAGCAACCCATCACCATACATTCCGATTGAAATCCAAAACACCAGTGCCAGCCTGTCGGTTTTTCGGCTAGCCAGTCTCCCGTGTACAGGAGTTGGCACCCCCAATATGGATATATTTACCATATCTCCACCCACTATCCAGCATATCAGCTCCAGCCGCCTCCCATCCAGCATTTCCAGGACAACCCAGTTATCGCATACTCTCAGTTCGCCGCCGGTGGAGAACCAGCACCAGGAACATTCATGCAGCCACCAGGACGAGGACCTAATGTACAGCCGGCCTCTGTTGGATATGGATCAGGAGGAAACCCAGCCGGAGCAACAGGACCAGGAATGGCAGTGGGAGTCGGAGATGGAGCCCCCGAGGTTCCAGTCGAAGAAACAGGTCGTCGCCGACGCACTCGGCGAAAAAGACGCGCCCGTCGCTAAGGACGCAGGATCACCACTAGAGCGTCATATGATATTTCGAGCCCCATCGCAGCACGGCCAAGAATATCCCAAGCCGGATCTAAACTGCGTGCCGTCCAGCATCAGGAAACTACATTACCTGATCTCATCACAGTATTCTGACTACTCCTTCGTCTACGCCCTAAGTGCTCAGATCTGTCAGGACTGTGTGCCCATGGATTGCTTTGTTTACCTGAAGATGATACTGCTGGCCAGTATCGTTTCAATCGAATCTGATGAGGTGCGGGCTCCAATTTCCTTATGCATAATCGCCAGCGACAGCCTGATGGCCAGCCGTCTAATGAACAAAGTGGGCCAACTGGCTCCACGTTTCCTGGGACCCCACGAATACGGACTGCAGCCCACTTTCAATGCCCTACCCTCGCGCTTTAATTGGGTAGTGGCCAGTCCTTTACTATTGGCCCAACAGGGTGTTTACTACGTCGGCGATTGGAATCGTCTGTCCAAGGATCAGGGATGCCAGCTGGAAAAGTGCGTCGAAAATGGAGCGGTCCCAGTGGCGCAGTTGCACGTCGATCAGCCCTTGAAGGCAGCCGTTTGGACTTACTGGCAGCCGAACAACTCCACCAATCAGACACTGGCCCTCGCCAAATTGTGCCCGTAAGGTGGACAAAACTAAAAATTACGCTCGTATATTAAGTTAACCTAATTTGCAGAATCTTCGGTCTGCCTATTTATATGGGTGGTCAGGTCAACAATAGTCTCTGGCACTCCATAATTCAGAAGCACAACGCTGAGGGAGAAATTGTGGTCAACGATGGCTTGAACATTCCCGAGGACGACATGCGCATGCTAATACATCTGTTGCATCAGCGCAAGACCACCTTAACCGATCCCGCTCAGCATATGCTGCAAAAGTATTATGTGATCTCCCGGAAAGAGCGACCGAGTAAGTCCATTAAGCAGCAAACCGTCTTCCCAGCTTCAAAAGGAAGGGTCGTGTCAGTACGGTTTTATGAAACAGATCACAGATCAACATTCACTAACCTTCATTCATAATAATCTTCAAACAGATCTAATCCACACTGACTTTAGTAAAGCATTTGACTCTGTTAATCATTCTCGAAACTTCAAATACTATTTACAACTTTTGTTACTTTTCTGTGCTCCTCTAATCGATGGCAATTAACGTTTTCCATCCCGCTCATTTCCAGATGTCTTCTCCAGCAAGACCTACATAGTGCTGAAGCAATTAGCTGAGTGCTTTGCCAAGCTGGCGCTGCGTCTGGAGGTCCTTGAATCGGACGTTTGTGTGGCCATCTACCACTGTGAGCATTTCGTGCAGGGCATTTTCGGGGCCAAAGAAAACCAGGCACCGCCGGCAGTCTTCAATTTCAATGTGATCTCCTCCATCGATCCGTACATGAACAAGTTTACACGCTGGCTACTTCAGTATCTGAATAGCTACGAGGACGAGGAGCTGGGGATGCACGCGGACAAGAAGCGGCGCACAGATAGCTGGGCCATGCCCTAAACGCTTGGCATAGATCCCTAGACCAACTTGGCATTCATTTGGCCACTGGACCAATTTTGAATACCTTTTCTAGTTTTATACGATTGAATTTACTGCACTTGTGTTTGTAAACAAAATCGGCACTGAAGCCACTAGATACTACACCTAACCATTCACTACACAAACAACACCTGAAGCGTTCAAAAACGAAACCTATATTTGTAAGCATTCACAAACAGACGCCACACACAGATATTCCCCATCTCCTTCACATTCCGTGATATATATGTTTTGTGTATATCGCAAGCTGATCGCGGATAGTTTTCAAAATTTAGTTCCCGAAAATCAGGAACCTGTTGGAATAGTCTTGCACCGTTGCTAATCGCTTATCAACGATGTTTTTGCAAATTTTTTGGAAACTAATTTGTAAAATTGTTTTTGGTACAAGTAATAAAATTAATGTGTGGCCAAGAATCTGTATAATTTTTTTTTATAAAAAACATATTTTCACAGAATATGCTTACACCTGAAATGAACTGTGAACAATACATAAAAAATACATAAAATATATATATGTTGACTATGTTAACTATGTAAAGTCAACACAATGTTAGAATACTCAGAATACTTCCGTTTCAAATCGAATAAAAATCATTTGTTTATTTAAAAAAACAATTCTTTTTATTAACTAGCTTGTAGTGTTACACATATATTTATACATAGTTATTGTTATTATTAGTTTAGTGTTTCTCAGTTATTCTTCTCCTTTTGATTATCCTTTCCAGCTGCCTGAGCAAATCGTTCAGTTTTAGTCTTACGCATAGCGATGGGCAAATAGTTTGACCCCCTCCATCTCTCGATTGGATTGTACCAATAATTATACATTTATCAAAATATATGGTATATTTTTCATAAAATATAATAGATAGGCATACAATATTATAACGTTATTGGGTAAATTCACGATGAAACTTCAAGTGTTCAAGAGTCATTTTGGTAGTTACTTTTAAATCGTTATACAATTTGTATACGTTTATTGCTATAGTCTAGGGTTTATGATATATATGCGATCATATAGATGCTTGCCTTTAATACCAGGCCGTCCTAATAAGCAAGAATTTCAACATCTGTTGTATGATTAGGTTTTAGAATGGCGGTGTTAGTAGCATGGGTTTGTTTTTGACTTACATTTGTTTCTAAATCTAGACATAAAAATAGTTCTTAACTACAATATGACAAAGTAAAATGTATATACATAATTTTTAGGTCTAAAAAATACGTTCTTGACTTTGGTCCAGTTCTGAAATCTCAGATTTCGTTAGTTCGCCAAAAAAAAGATAGTTTTAGGTTCCTTTTGCCCGTGTCCTTGTTGAGCAGCTGTTTTTTGGTCTTACATGGCTACTTTTTATTCTTATGTTTCCTTTGTTATTATTAGGTAAGTTATTTGAGCTTATACATTTAATATATTTCCCATATAATGCTGAGACTGTGCACTGGGCAAAAGTGTTTGGAGTCCTCCGCGGAATCCGTTAGTAGTCCAGGTTACCCTGGGCTCCGGTAATGATGGCATCGATCCAAATGCGCGCCGCTGAATCGGATGCGGCCTGTAAGTTGTAGCTTCGCTTCTTCGTTTTTACAATAAAAGTACAATGCGGTCGGCCGCTCTTCGAGGCATTCAGATGATCCAGATAGACCTCGTCGATGGTCTGTGGATAAGTACAAGATGTGTCTTTAATATACACGAGTTTCAAGTGTACCATGACATGGACTCACTGCAAAATAGGCTCCGCCTCTTGGTTTCCTCTCCGATTTATCCGAGTAGTAAATTAAGGCGCTCCTCTGGCGATCGAGGACAAACCAGCGCCTCGACCAGGCATGAAACGTGGCACCCAGCTTGTGCAGGTAACTGGAAAATCATTCGAATTATAGAATAGTTTGCTTATGCTTTAAGGGGAAAACGACAAGCTTACCCGCGACAACTGTGGGCGTCCACAAACACGTGCGGGCACTGATCAATCTGGTGGCCAGCGGTCTCGATGTGGTGGCGCAGATTCAGATCCGGCGAGAATATGGGTAGGTAGCGGGTGAGCGGACGCTGGTGTTTCGGTAGAATGCGTTTCCGATCGCTGGCGGTGCTGCCACCGCTTCCGCTGTTCCCACTTCCGCTGCCCGCCGACGCGGTGTCCTGTGAATTGCTGCTGGCCCGCTTGCTATCCGCCACCGCCGGCGACGCGTTGGAGTCCATCCCGTTGCCAAACTTGGGCGCCTCAATCGCCGCATCGCAATTGTTGGCCTCCGAGAGCGGACGCGGGCTACGCGCCACCATTTGATTGGCACCACCTACTCCTCCGCTGCCGCCGCCTCCTATTCCCAGGGCAATGGCATGGTGCTCCAATTCCGGTTGCGAGTGGCGTTGCTGAAATGGTAGAAAGAATCCGTTTAAAATGGGTCTTCAATGCCTTGCAATTTTTGCCAAATTGCCATTATATTAAGTCTATTAATTTAATATTGCTTTTACATTTAGCACATTTTGTTTATTTTTATTGCCAATAAACTTATAGCCTTTGTTGAACGCTTTTATATGATTGTGTCCTCAATAATTCGTAAGTATGATTGTTTTGTCATATATGACTTAACGAAATTTCATGTTTTGCAATGGCTTACATTTTTTAACTAAAGAACAAATTCTTCAAAGTATCTTTTATTCATTTATCTATATTCATATTATTGTAACCCGCAAACATTTGTGGATTTATTGATTCACAAAATCTATCAGTGATTACTTTTAAAATTCAGTTATAAAACCCAACTCTTGCTAATAAATTCTCGATCCACTCACTAAGTAGTACAACTCATTGCGCTGGCGTGCATTTGCATCCGTGCGCCGATGCTGCACGTAAGTCATCCACACGGACATATCGATGCGAAAAACCGGATGGGAAAAATTCTTAAAAAACACTTGTGCTTCCAGTGGAAATGGGCAACTAACTAAGCGATTCTCCGACGAAAACCGATGATGATGGGGCGACCGCCAGCGCCACCAAAGCTTCTTGCTCGACAGACTTTCCGACTTTCAGGCTATCCGACGGATCGCATCGAATGGGGCGCACATGAACATTGTCCAGCAGCCGTAGGATCGCGAACCAGATCGACGTAGTTTAATCCGTAATGGGCCGCGGATCTATGTGGCCAATGAACGTGAGACGATAACGATGGCCAGTCTATTGGCGAGTTCGGTAAATGTGTAAACAAATGGGCTAAGAATCGTGGTGAAACGTAAACATCGCAAAACGAAAAATAATCCAAATAAAATAATACGGAGCGTAGAAAACGTAACGCGTAACTAAGTGAGAGAGATACAGCCAAAATAAAACAAAGACCACAGCAAATATTAAACTTATTAATAAGTGCAGTCCATATAGAAATCCGCAATTGAGAGCACGACGGGGTGGTGGGGTGGCTCTTTTAAAATAAACACGGCTAAAATAAAACAGCTAACAAAATGCCGAGGCGGCCAACAACTCGTGACTAACGAGCTGGCGATGGATTTCATCGTCATCCAGGAGGATGGGAGAGCTGCACTCGAAAAAAATGTATTTATTCCAATTTAAATAGAGGCTAAAACCTCATTAAGAAATACACCAAATCCACCAACACCAACTATGGCTAAATTTAGCAAACACGGCTATGTTCATATAAAAAATTTAACTTGGGAATTATAGCGAGGGATAAATTAAAATATTTGCTCATATTGCGACAGTTACAAAAAGATTTGCTACTTTTGTAGATTAAATTGATTTTATTTCACTTAAAAAACTTAAAAGATTTTTGCGAGCGCATGGCGAAGAGAAACAAGTTTTCTAAAATTACGCATAGGATCGCACTCTTACTCCCACTATTTCTCTTAATCTTAACCCAATTTTGTGTACACTTGCCTTCACGATCGTGTGATCTTGAAATCCAATTGATATTTAACAGTGTAGTTCATTGTCAACTTTAAAAGAGTCATTTTAAAAGTTAAGAAAAATCAAAGAAGAAGAGCTTGCACTTGAAACTTATTGATATATCACCATCATAAATTTGGAGAAATTACGACTGCAACTCGTAAAATCGTATACTCTGCACAAACAAAAACAAAATTGCAATGAATGAATTTTCGGGTAAATGAAAAAGGGGGATTTACTGGGAAATTCGAGCAAAACAAAAACATGAGTAAGATATTCTTCTGAAAGCTCTGAACACAGATAATCCAACAGCAAAATAAATAAAATCAAAGGAGTAATTTTCAAATATTAATGTCGATGAATCTTATTTGTGCGCTAAAAGTCCATCAACGATAACAAATAAAAAGTATTTACAATAAAAAATAAGCAGTGATTCATTTTAATAAAAAAACCGATAAGCCTAGAAACTTGTATACCTATTCGAAAAAGTCGTTGGGTGGAAGGAAGTTATTAAATTAAAACTAAATTATGAAAAGAAAAGCCTTAACTAATTAAATCAAAATATCTTGCATCTAATAGGTTTTTCAAGTAGCTATTACTAATTACTAATTACTTTACTGTGAGCTATATTCCAACTAAATGGTTTTCAATTAGAAGCACGTGAACATGCCAGTAGATAATTCTCAAGAACTCTATTTTATAATATATATTCAATCTTCAAGAGTTTTTAGGTGGGCAATCTTTTGGATTGCGATCAAGGGAAGCGAAAAGCACTTCATAAAAATATTTCAACCTTGTAGGCATTATTATCGGCAATCAGTTTCATTTGTGGGCCCATTTATTTACACTATTTAGTTATCTGAGCGGAGGTGTTTAATAAAACCCAAAACAATTCAAAGTTCTCTTATCGCAATTGTTAAACCCCTTGCACTTTATCAAGATATATAAAAAGATACATCGAAACACCCATTCGAGCCAGTTACTAGTAGTTGGCAATTGCATACTTCTTCAGACAAAAGCAGCGTACTAACTAATCTAATCTAACAAATTTTTCTTTGCATTTTGATCTTGTAAGTACCACAAATACCATTTGAATGCAAAACAACCGTCATGCGAGAAATATAGCAGCATTAATCAATGTTTCAGTGGAATTACAAATTCATCTGGCTGCTCACAATATCCGATTTGTTTATGGACAGAAAGGAAATGGCACATAAATTGGTGGGTGGAAAAATGGATGGGGTCACTGACAATTGCGCTTTTGACCATCAAAAATTTCCCGGAAGCCGGGCCAAAACAAATCTATAAACAAATGGAAAAGCTTTCGCTTTGTTTGGCCTAGGTCATCAATTTAGTGAAGGGGTCAAGACTTATTTTTATTTTTAAATCGCTTCCATCAGCTCACCTGCTGAGGTGTCGTTCCACCAGCTGCTGTTGTTGTTGTCGTCGTCGTGGGACTACTGCCTGTTGACTTTCGGTTTTGTACATTGTTCTCCTTGTCGCCGGCGATCTTCTGCACCTGGTCATCCACTGGGTCACCTGGCTGCTGATTGAGCTTCTGCAACTCGGTCGTCTCGAATAACTTCGCGTCTTTGCCGCCGCTGCAAGAGATAATTAATAAACCATTATTATGAAATATTTAAATAAGAAATGAAAACACCAATATTTGTTAAGCAAATGCAGTTGATTTCGTTTATGATATGAACATCAAGTCCTTTAGAAAATATGTGTCTGCATTTGTTTTGATTTCAATGCTTTATTACGCACACAAATCGCCACTAGCACTGATATGTATTTTTATAACTTTTTATATCTGTTGAATTCTATCAGAATGTGTCACTATCTCTGAACGCTCTAGTGCCGCGAGTTCCTTATGGATTTATTCGTGGGATTTCTGTCACCATAACCACCGGCATTATTTAAGCTTTTTATTCGATCATCGTACCAGCAGGGAATAATCGCGTTGATTCGATTCATCATCTACTTAGAATGACTCATTCCCGCGCGAACTTCGATTCCCGATTCCCAATTCCCGATTCCGAATCCGAATCCGATGGCTAACGCGCTCGAGTTCCAACTGCAAGACTGCGAAAGCCCAAAAAACTGACTAAGCGGGCGGACGCAATGGATGTGAATGCACAATCCGAAAGCAACAGTTGGCACACAATCCGACGATTGAGTCACATAGATACTCCGGCGAACGCACACTCGGATACACAATCAGCTGATAAGCTTATCAGCAACGGTGCACAGAGAGAAATGAATTAGGTTTTATGAAAATAATATTATTCATATGTATATTTATTGTATATATTAATTCACAATTTTAATTGAATTTCAATTATTTTATTTCATAAACTTGATCGGGAAACTTTATCGAAGACTTTTGAAAATATCTTTCGCTTCTATTGCAAAATTTGAGAGCACGAAGTCAGAAAAATAAATAATTTGAAAAGCTACTCAGGTGACGGCGCGTCCATTCGATCAGCAAATGAGCACTGAAATAAAACTCCAGTCGGTGGAAGTTTATTATTTGCCCAGACAAATGTGCTCGTCGCGTCTTTATTGATTTTGGTGTGTGGTTTTGTTTGGGTTTTCAATTCAAATTTCAAAGTGACTTGACAACCGGTTTTCAAGCGGGTGGAGTGCTGGGCACACATTGTTTAGCTATTAGCCACAAAGTTTGATTAATTATAGGAGCGCGAGTTCAATGAGCAAGCCAATAGGCATTTCAACAACACACTGCACCACAAAACTGGGTATCTTCTTCGGCGAAATGGTATTTTAATCGAGCCATAGTCATTCTAATAAATCAGTATCAATCAAAGACTGATTCACAAAAGACACTTGTGCCGTAGATACAATTGACAATTAATTAATCAAGAAACGATTTCATTCAACTTCGGACAATTTGCAAGATAAGATATTAAATAATTTATACCAAACAAATCTAAAGTGAATGCTAATTGGGATGGGCGATTATTGGTTAGTTAGCTTAAGCTCTTCACAATACAGCTACCAATTAAATACCTAAATGGTGTAATTATAATTCAAAAATATATATGCAAATATCATTTCGTGCATCCGAGTGTAAGTGGCACTGGAAGTGCATCTTTGTTGTCGCACTTGGAGAAATTATCTCGACAGGGGGCACACATTCAATTAGCCGAGGGTGCAGTGGAGCAGGGGGCTGGATACCGAATGGGGGTCAACTCACTTGGCATCCGATTCCAGCTGGCGTTGCTGCTCCATCGATTGTTGGGTGGAGAGCAGATACTGGGTGCGGGCCTCGTCGTGGCTCTTCTTTTTCAGATCGTACATCTTCTGGCGCTCGTGCTCAATGACCTGATGACCTGTGGACCGTAAACAAGAGTGTGAGTATTAAAAAACTATCAAGCAACATCCATTAGGAAAATGAATATAAGATTGCAATTTAAGAATTTATTTAATTTCATTTTGTCTTGAAACTTGATTGGCGGTCAAATCGAAGAGTCTACTAATTCGGTTTCAAGAACCACTGTAGCGAAACAATACTAGTTTTAATAGGGTTTCTTTCATACTTTTGGAAATTAAGTTTGGGAGAGGGTACTTGTTATAAACGATTTTGCTTCTATAGTTTTCAGATTAAAACTAAGGTTTTCCTACCCTGCTGGGCCAACAGAAGTTTGCGATTCCGCTCGATCTCCATGATGCTGTCAAAGATCTTTGTGCTTGCACCCTGGCTGGCGGAGATGGGCGCATCATTGGCCACCTTGCAGCTGCGATCGATGTCGTCCTGCGAGGGCACACGTCTCTCCAGTGGATTGACCTCAAAGCGATCGCCCTGCAGCGAAAGATTGAAGCTTATCTGCTCGCAGCTGCCGCCTGCCAAATCCTCGAAAAGCTGGAGGGGAAGGCGCTTGGGCGTACTGGTGTTGGCTTCGATTTTATGGTTATAGAACATATTTTCATTTACGCTCTTTGACATCAAGTCCTCTTGGTTACGTCGCTTCGGGCAAAGCAGTTCGGCGGAGCCAAACAGAGATTGGGACATCACGCCATTGACCAGATTACTGCCTGTGGATTCTGGCGAGGTGGGCGAACCTGGTTCCTCCTCATCCGGTCCAATTTGAATGCGCAGAGCGGCCAATTCGGCTTCCAACATAAGACGCTGCTCCTGTCGTTTAAATTCCTCATGACTGGCATGGTGCTCGGACTCCTCCTCGAAATACTGAAACTCTAGGTCCTCGAAAGTCTTTCTATCGCTCTCCAAAGATTCGCATACCAGCTGCAGCTCCTCCTTGAGGCAGGCATTGTTTGGTTTCTGCTTTAACATGGCTCGCAGTCTGCAAGGCGATGGAAAATGTATGTAAATCAAATAGTTTTTCTTTTGTCTATAAGTTGGCTTACTTCTTCAGCTGATCCTGCTTTATTTCGATGGACTGCTTAAGTTTGGCCTGCTGATTCTCCTCCATCACACGAGTGGCATTCCTTTGGGCCTCCAGGCGGCAAACTCGATTCTGCAAGGCCTGCAGTTGCAGACGCGGGGAGGCATTGGCGGCTAAGGGCTGCTCGCCCAATTTCAACTGAAAGGAAAGGAATTTCTTTAGTGAACGGATTCTCAAGAACTTGAAGAGGGCAATTCTGAAAGGTTTTGACCGTATAGCCTATGGGGTAACAAGGGATTCTAATTTGAAACTTTAAATGTACCTCCAGTCCCTCGATTCCAGATGAAGGTGGCAGCTCGGCCAGTTCCCGCTTGAGCTGCTTGCGTCGCTGGATGAGCTCCCGACGCTGACGCTGCTCTAGGTGAATGCTTCTGGGTGCCGGAGCTGGCTTTCTGCTCGGTTTGGGTGACTGCGTCTGCGACTCCACGGACTGCAGATTAAGGGTGAGATTGTTGATGTTCTTGTTACTCCGCTTGGCGGGCACCATGCGATCCAATTGCTGCTGCTTTCGTTCGAAGGATTTGAAGAGCTGCTCGTAGTCGCGTTGCTGATTTGGAGCCGGTGGTTTGGGTGCCAATGGTGGCTTCACCATGCTGGGAATGGGCATGGGTTTGGATGTAGACACTACCGCGCTGGATGCCAGAAGTGGTGGACTAATAGCCAAAGCAAAGGCATTGCCAAAGGACACGTCTTTTTTGGGCGACATACAGTTGGTGCGGATCTTTGTCCTCGGGCTCTGTGGCACATACTTGCCACCTGTAGTTGCCGAATGGTTCTGGTTAAGATTCTCGTGGCTGGCCCTGACCGCAGCCGTGGGAGCAAGTGCAGTGGAGGACGATCCGCCATCTCCCGCTGAAGCTGGCACATGGATTTGGCCATTGATCTCCACACGATTGGGTCCCAGCAACCGTACATTCTCATAGCCAGAGGAACTACTCAAAAGTGAAATATTGGCACTGCTTGCTGCTCCTGCCTGCTGTGGAAATGGTGACTTATTCTTGTCCCGCGGTAACGAACCATTGGTTTTGATACGGTTCTGCACAATCGGGGAAGATGTGATGCTGGAGGTACTGGAAACATTGTGCGTAGGAGGCATGGAGTTGTTCCGATCCGCGTACTCCGTGCAGATCTTAAGCATATCCTCCAGTTCGGCTCCTCCTCCTCCAGTGCCAGAATTATTACCGGTAGCCAGACCATTATTTATATCGCTATTCACACCATTCATCGAGTAGATCTGCAGGCCACCCGCCTTGGGGTAACGATCGTAGCGATCGTTATTGACTTTCGTTAGTAGATCCGGTGGAGCCTGCTGCTGCTGCTGATGATGCTGCTCCTTGTAGATCGCCGCATTGCTGGGCACATTCCAGTAACCACCATTGCTGCCAACTCCCTTGGCATACTGATTGTTTAGCTGTTTTTCGTTGCGATGATTCTCGGCGAGATTACGGGCAAAACTGGCGTATTTCTGCCCCAAAACATCCTTGGCCGGCATGTTGACAGTGACCAGGTCGGAGGAGAAGACCTTGGGGCACTCCAGTTCGTAGGTGGATGGGTTATTAATCGGGTTAATGATGCTTTCGTAGAAGGATTCCAGCTCCAGGGACTGACTCAGCTCGTGGGCCTGCCTCGCCGATTGTGTAAAATCGATTTGGGGCATCGAAATCCTTTCATTGGAGCCCATCGCCGATCGCATCATCTGGGCCTCGTCCGGATTGTTGAACCTCAGATAATTCGAATTGCCAATGGTGATCATTGCCCCCTGGCTAAGCTTCGTCTCCTCCAGGATCGGTGCACCGTCGATCAGTAGGCGAGAATCCTTTTCGGGTACCAGGGTCACCTCGTTGGCGTCGCTCCTGCAAAATTGTACGTGAAAAGGTTAGGTGCATGTGGCAAACATAAAAATATGTATTGTAACATGTTGTTGCACATCTAATTTAGACTTGCCTTAAAAAGAGTTACATAAATATTGAAGTTATACAAAGACTTTTGAAGATTTTACCAGTTCTATGTAAATGTTTGCATTCATCACATAATATTATTATTAAAATAAGTGTACAAGTACCTGTAAATGGTGCAGTGGAGTGGACGCACCCCACTTCCATTCAACGATATGCTGCAACTGGCTGCGGATCCAATCGTAGTGTCACCTAAATGGAAATTTAAATAGAGTAAGTGTGATTTTTTTTAAAACTCAGTTTACAAACCAAAAGCCTTACACTTGAAGTGGTTTTCGGTAATGTGAGGTTGGAATATTTCAACAGTCGATTCGGTTCAACAGTATTTCCTATCTCGCTTCACATCTCTCGCTCTCTGATTTTTTGGGAATAAATAGCATATTCTTAACTTCTCTTGGTTTCGGTACAGTGGTAATAACTAACTTTTTTCCAGAAATGTTTTTTTGGATGAATTTGAATTTCTGTTTTAACTATTATATTTTTTTTTTGTAATTTCTACTTTAATTTTTTGAATTTTTTTAACATGCCACCGCCAACTTTTTTCATTTATTTCAGGTACAACTTTTTTACTCACTTTATTTAAACAGTTTCAACACTATGCATGCCATTGTAAACTTTAAAAAAAAAGTTGAGCTTATCGCAGTTTGCTCACCATTATTTTGTCTTTTGTGCGTTGCTTTCGCAAGACTTTTTTTGTGTGCGCCTTGCTACTTGTTGTTTTTGCTTCTAGTTCGGTATTTTGCTTATCGCTTTACAAGTGACCTTGCTGGGGCACAAAATAATAATAATAAAGAGAGCGAGCAAGAGAGGAGCAAATGCGCACGCGTGGCCGCAGCAGCAAACAAAACGCAAATGACACGTGTGCGAGGGAGAGGGACGCATCCGAGTAACGGTGCGTATCCAGTGGACTCTGTTAGAGATGGCCGCGTGTTGCGATAGCTGTGGTAGCACATATCGAGTCACGAGGTTTTAATAAAAGTTTCTTTCTAACAATTTTAAAACTACTTGTTTTCGTCGAGAATGAATTATATAATTTGTATATTTTAAATTAATATTCGAAAGTACTTTACTGAACTTTAAGGCTACTTTTTGTGAGCTGTTAGAGTCTTTTCTAGAGTTTCCAACTCGTTCGTGTCTCGTCCATCCCCAAAACTTCCCGCTTTCGCACTCACCTATGTGTATGTAGTGGATGGTGACGGCGGTGCTCAGTCGTCCGCCGCCCAGAGAAACGAGATGCGGATCCGAGGCGGCGACTCTCAGCGACGGATCCTTTTTCGTCAGGGACATCTGCAAAACAAGAAGGTGAAAAGACCGGGAATTAAAAGGGCGCTCGATTGAATACCAGGAATGCACAGTGTCATATGGGAGTTGCATGGCCATGGGCAGCTGGCCAGTAATTGTTATTGGGATTTTTGGCACACTGTTGAGGGATTTCAGGGGTTCCCTATAATTATAAGTGACCATGTGTGTGTACGTACGTACATATGTATGTACGTGTGTGCCAGCACGTGCTCTTCAAAGGGAGGAAATTCCACAGATGTGCTGAATTATTGGCATTTAATGATTTTTGTAATCCCTTATTAAAATTTCGTTTTGAAACCCACGTTTCTCACTATCTCCAACTTTTTACAGCCGAAGTTGCCATAAACTGTTTTCACAACTTCCGAATGATGTCATATGTGATGAGTGAGCCCCCTTTCAAGCCGATTTCTGGCTCAAACTCACGCACTTGTAGCTGATAAAGTTGCACTCGCAACAGTAAATAGTATATGTACATGCATACATGTATGGTGTGTTTGTATGGTATATAAAAAATGGAGAGGCAACAATAGCAACAACAACATCAATCAAACAAGAAATGGTGGAAAATGATTTATGTGCAATATGAATGAATGGTTATGTGTGTTGCTTTTAAAGATTGAAAACTTTATCAGGCAAACAACGTGCGCTCCCATTTTCCAGTTATCCAATGTGGACACATAATGTGGAACGGGTCAACTATAAAGCCACCACCACACACGATGGTCCAACAGCCACAGTGATACGAAAGTTATGGGAATTATCGGTGACATGATCACGGATGACCATAAAGTGGTATTGATACAGGGGCGTACGTATGATTTTTGCAAGGGGATAATATGGTTTATAAATTTAGAAACATGATTGCAAGTTTGGATATGTGTATGCATTTCATATTTAATAAACAATTATCATATCATATATTCCTATCAAGTTGAATCTTAAAGTTTAAATCTTAGCCCCCGAAAATCCAGCAGCGGCATGACACTGAATTATAATGATGATCATGATGCCGCCACTTAATCACAGTCGCCTTTTTGGCGTCGACCACTTTTTGTGTTTATGATCCAATTCGGACTGTTTCAGCTTCGTTTGCTTCACTCCACATTTCCGGGGGATACGGTAGGGGAAATCCGAGCCGGGAGATAGGCAGATGGGGCCGAATGGGGGCCACCTTTTTGAAAAACGAAAAACAACTTTGGAGGCGGATCACCGGGCGGAAAATGAGGTGGGGGAATGCCCTCCAACGCAATCATTTCCGCGCCCCAAAAATAAAAGTGAAAACTTTTACGACGACTTCTCTTTTTTCCGCTCATGTACATAGGTCGCTTTAGATGCTATATCGCTTTTTTTTCGTTAAGTGTATGTGCGTGCCTTATCAAAGGCCGAATTTTTCATTTATTTGTTTACGGCTGATTGATTAGGCCCATAACGTATTCGGTCGCAATGATTCAAGCCAACATATTCCATAATATGTATATCCCATGTCACTTTAAATATAGCTAAGGTATTTCGATTTTATGCCAATAAAAACTTAAGGGCTTTTCGGTATTGCCGTTCGATTGGATTATGTTTAATGAAATATAGATATTTATATATTTTATTCGATCTATCGCACAATTATTGTGGACAATTAACAATATTAGATAATTAGCTTATTGCAGAATATCCTATTGACTATTGGTATTACTTGTGCAATTTCTTATCAACTTTTCCAGTTGCATGTCATCGTCCAAATTCAATTTCTTAACCCACAGAGCGCTACTTTCGCTTTCCGTCTAGACGCTTCTTTGGTTTCTTTTTAGTTTGGGGTACCTCATATTCATCATCATCATTGTGATTATAATCACGATGATGGGCGACTTTGGGGGCTGCATCATCAGCCGATCATTACAACAAAACATTACGAAATGCATTTTAGCTTTTGCTTTCATTCGATGTTCATCTTCTTTCGCTTCACCTCTCGCTTCCCTCGAATTCTGTGGCACGTCATCTTGTGTGACTGGAAAAACTAAAGGAAAATCCACAAGATGTGTAATAAATTACACCGAAGAAAGGCGAGACAACAAAGGCGCTTTTAAAGTGAATCAAATGGCCTGGAATAGTCCATTCGCGGCCAAACGAATCCCCAACCAACGCCAACTCCATCCAAATCCGAAAGTGAGTCAGAAGAAGCGATCCAAGATGCGCTCCCCAATTGCCCCCCTTTCATCCCCTTCCCTTGAGTTTCGTGTGTTATTGTAGGCTTTTTATGACCGCCAACAACAAAGGTATTCCAATTTCATTGAGATAAGATAAAGGCAAACGGAAAATCATCGAAAGACCACAGATATGCCGCCGCGCAACGAGCATTATGTAAAAACTCTGGAGCGATAACAAACATACATACTTTTCATACACCGCCAGTTAATAAAGCGGCCTAAAATTGTATAATATGAATAATAATAGAAATAAAACTCGAAATTTTCAAAACTGAATAATAATGTACATACATGTACATGCATATGTACATCATTTCAGTTAGCTGCACCTATGAAAATACGCTATGTGATGTATTTTATGCCACATTTGGCTGTCCGTTAATATATTTTAAGGTGAATAATGCTAGAAACTCCATTATTTTCACCCCTGCTGTGCATTAAAGCGCCAAAACCATTGTGACACGTGTGTGTGGAGGGCAGGGAACCCAATAATGTGGCATGGGCCTTTGAAGCTGGGGCATCTTTGCTCACAAGACAAATAATCAAACAAAAAGAGTGTCAACGCAATTAACAGTTTCCTTTTCCCTTATTTCTACCCGACCATTTGCCTCATTAACCCCCAGATCAGCCCTCTTCACCGATTTAATATACAGCCCCCATCCCCGGCCTCACAGACCGAAATACCCCACCAATGGTTTGACTTTAGCCTGATGAGCTCCACATCCGATGATGATGAATACATTTTTGCCATTTTTAGTTGACTTTATTTATAGAGAGCAAACACAGCTGGTAAATATGCCTCCCTTTCTCTGTTGTTGCTTACACAGCAAAAAACAAGAGCATACTCGGGAGATTTTTACTAACAAAAGCCATTAATATCGTGTTATGCAACAATATTTGTTTTAGGATTAACCTTTAAGATATGCTGACATTTTTTTTTATTAAGTGACGAATCCGAACATCATAATATTGTATCTTAACATCACAGGGTGGTAATACAGCTGACATTAAAATAGAAAGAACATTTTTAGGAGCATGCAAATGTATACCTTATAAAGAAATACAACTATTATATATTGAAAATATCCCTAAAAAGTTGATAGTTTCATATGACATATTTAATAACGCTTTTGATTACTTTAAATGTCTCTCGTTTTCAGAAGTGTAACAAATATATGCAAGGTGCATTAGCCAACTGTCAATATTTTCAATTGGCAAAAAACTCGGTTTGTTTGTTTGCTTGTTTTTGAGGCTGCTGCTGTCAGTTTTGGCTCCATTTCAGTGCCAAAAATCCACACAATCCCCACGGACAAGTTTTCTACTCTTTCGCTGAGGCTGGTGGGCGTGATCCGAGGGCGTTTGCTAATGGCATTTTGCTGTTTCAAAGCCAAACAAATGCCAAATGTAAGCCAATGTGGAATTCAGCTTGCGACGTGACCTGAACAAGGGAATTAAAACCCTTGGCTAAATGACATGTGTATGTACAAAGGTACATAAGAACTTCCGGCAATTGGAACTCCACTTCATAGTTGAACTTGTGATTGCAATGCACGCTCAAGGAAAAATTCGAGAAACGTGTCATGAAATCATAACAATTATTTGGCATAATTATTGTTATGCAGAAACAAATTCACAGTAGACCCGAATTAAATATACACATTCATTTTATTTATAATTACATATACTAATGATAATAATATTATCTAGAAGCCCTGTGCAGATTGTGTAATCCACTGAAAATGCGACCAAATTTGGCACATTATCATGGGTTAAGCATATAATAAATGTTGATATTTACCCAATTTAAGAACCTCGAGACCTCAAAAATATATATGTATATAATATTAAAAAAAGTCAAATGTGGAACACGGTTTTTTTTTACCGACAGAGCAAATGAGAAACATATGCATATATGACACACAATTGCGAGCAAATTTCTTGGCTATAAAATTATACAAACATAATTATCTATGCACAAGCCGAAATAAAACAGTTTATTTCGTTGGCAAATTGTGAATTAAAATGATGAAAAAAAAAACAAACAGAAAACAGAACTCAATAAAGCCCACGATTTATAAATGAGAAGTACAGTGAATATGCCATAAATTAAATGCCAAAAATGAAACTAAATATAAATATATTTTGCATTTAACCAGGGTACATATTTGTTTTTAATAAACAATAAGTTTTTCCTTCGAATCAATAAAGTTCACCTGTAATTTATGTTTCGAAGGTCAGTCGACACAGTTACGTGCGTGAAATAAAACGTAAATAAATTTATGCTGGGACAGCGGGGAGTGGTGAAAAGGGGGTCGCACGCCCATGCCGTGTGCATATCAAAATGCAACCCACTTTTGGTACCACGCCCCCATTTTTCCCACACGCACGCACACACCTCTTGGTAATAAATAATGTGTGAAAATTATCGTGGCACTTGCTTCTCACCTGTCGCAAATTGAAATGATGATTCTCAAAGGGTTTTCACACTCGTCCCCCCTTTCTATGTTTCTATGGCTGTGACACAGTTTTAAGTCTATTAACTTGTCCAAAACTCCACCCACGCGAAAGAGAAGGGTAAACTGTGTGCTGTGGGCGCCACTTGAAAACTTTGGACTGTCAAAAGGCCGGCACAGAGATGACAACAAACAATGGAGTATAGTAAGCATTTTTTCATTATTTATATATACATATATATTATACCTTTATAATGTTGCACTATAGTGATAGGAAGTTGAAGATTGAGATAAACGGATCCCTAATTTAAATAGATTTTAAATTCGACTTAAAGTTATAGTTCGATGGGCATTAATTCAGCTTAAGTAACTTTAACATGGCAATTAATAAGAATAGAAACAAAGTGTAACAAACTTAATTAACAGACTGGATTTTCGGGCCATCACTAGATCGCCGAATCTCCATTTTCGATGGGGTTATGTGGGGGCCCCTTTCTGTGTGTCAAGTGGCTTGTTAATTATGCTTATGACTTGAAGAGAATTACCCAAAAATGGGGAGAAACTGAAGCTATGGAGTGGCTTTTGGGAGATATACCAACAAATAACAAAAAAAAATATCTAATTAACACACAATTTGAGGCAATTCTCAGTCGGCTAGATGCTCATCTCCAACCAATTGAGTTCAATTGAAGTAGCGACCAAACAACAATGGCACACCATTTATGAATCATTTGTGGCAAATATAACAAAATCAGTAGGGGAAATTGCAGAAAGCGTGCGCCGCACTGCAAAATGCAAATGCAAATGCAAACAAATGCGTGATGTCATCACAAAGGCAGCAGCAAAACAGCAGCAACATCGAGCAATTGCATTTAACACGACAACAACGAAGACAAAGCGTTCACCACAATCAGCGGGCCAAGTTGTATGAGTACACTGGGAGAAAATTTATCAGTTATCAATTTAAGTACATATTTTTAAATATTTTTACAACTAAATATATATATCGTTTTGTATTTGATCGTTTTACCAAACTACTTGCTAATATCTCATTTTATTTCTTATTTGTCTAACAATTTATATACTTTTTTTTTCGTTCTGTAGAGGTTACTGTTGTTATTTTTTTTTTATTTTTTTATTATTATTATTTTTTTTTTTATTATTATTTTTTTTTTTGTGAATATGCGGCTGTGTGGGGGGTAGAGTAATTCAAAGTAAAGTGAGGCAAAGTGAAACAACAAAACTTGATTTGACTGGATGACTTCATTAACGGAACACGACGCAGCAGACAAAGCGATTTTACATCCCCACGTACTCATTGAAAAAAAAAAAAAAAACGAAGAAATGTTATTAAAAACTATAGCGCAAATCCATAATTATTAATTATGGGTTACAGTAAGAATCGTATGCATTTCCAACCTTATGTTACAGATCTAAAACTTCATATTCATTGTTTTAATGAGATTATTTTACTTGAAAGAGTAGTGTTTTTACACCATTGATTCTATTTATTAACAGATTGTTGTTTTTAATTTATTTACTTTGTTGATTCAATTAAATTCAACTTTGCCCATTGCGTTTAATTAAAGTCCAAGCCCCAAGATGAAAATGAAGGCCATCTTTGTCCCACGCAATGTGCGTGGATTCCAGGGGCGAACAAGGGTTAATGCTGGCGGTTTGTTGAACTCACAAACACAAAACTACGCTTTTTTTCAGTCCTTTTGTTTTTGCACTGCTTACGACCGGAAAACGGAAGCGCCTGTTTTGGTATTGTTTATTATTGTCTGCATTTATGCTGCGCTGTCCATTGAAAGAATTATGAATGTGCGTTTATGGTTATGGGCTAGAGACTCCGCGTATAGGGAATGCATATTTACATCTAGGGTATAGAGAATGGAACCTGCGACTAGACAACCGCGAGCGGCGAATTGGAACGAAATGGTGACTTTGCAATGGGAGCACCGTTGTCGCTGCCAAAGGTGTCGCCTCCAACAATTGCCACATGTCGCACATGGCACGTGCACTGCGAAAAATGAGGTTATACATAGAGGTATATTGCTATATATGTACGATCTCTTTTCCATTCTAGTCAGTTTTAAAAGCATAGGAAATTGTTTACATTTAAAAAAAAAAATGTTTCATTTAAAGCGATTTTTCTCTGCAATAAAATTTTCGATTTGTTAATAGTGTAAATGTGTTTTATATTTCCTTCAGCTTTTTGTATATTTTTTTATCGATTAATTTAGACAACTTATCGACACACTCTTGATATGATCGATATACAATTTGATATTTTAGGTGTTTTATGAGCGAGGAGACGCTTTCACTAGTTTTTCATGATCTATCAACCCTCTCAAAAGTTAAGTGCGTGTCTGCTGCTTTGGAATATTAGACAGGTGAAATGGGGTTACGTTCATATCCGATATCTTTTCCAGTGCATATTCATCACTCACACACACACACGGATATGGACGCACCATTAAAGATCAGCGACGGTGACAAAGTGCATCCGGTTTTCAAAAAGTGTTGGATGCAAATGTGCAAGGCGGGGGATAAAGAGAACGAGTAGGAGGAGGAGGAGCAGTTGGATAAGGAGATGGAGAAGCCAGCGATAGATGGAGAGAAAAGTCATCAAAATGGCGGGGGAACAAAAAATAACAATATTGGCAACGCACTTTTCGCAGGGAGGGAAATTGAAATCGAAACATGTGCAGCGCTGTTAAATGCTTCTGCTTCCCATTTCCACTCTTTTCCCAACCAGCTGCAACACCATAAAGTGTGAAATGGAAAAACACATTAAAAAAGCAGGGAAAAAGTCGGGGGAAAAGAACAAAACATATGCTGGCTGGCTGTCTGACTGGCGGCGGGTCGGTAAAATGCGGCACAGTGGGTCAAATAGTGTTAAATCATTAAAGTACGAAAAATATTAAAACGCCACGGAAGCTCGTTAAATTTCCCATTTGAACCTTTTCCCAAATGAAACTTAATTCAATGGGAACGAGCAAACAATTAAATAGCAAAATATAGGTTGCTGCTGCCAGAGCGGAAAAATAAAAATTATGAAACTAATGAACGCGATACCAATATAACAAAATTTCTGCAAAAAAATTTTAAAATAAATACTGAAACATATCACAAAAATATGTTTTCGAAATAAATCCAAAAATATGCTGGGAAACTAATAAATATATCATATGCCACAATATACATCTAAACTTTCTTTTGTCGATATATGGCATATTATAATATATAGTATTCCAGCCATGTTGGGAGTAGGATCACGTTCAGAGAAATGCATTCATAGCTCTCTAACACGGATTGCAAAAATTGTAGAAGCCCATTAATTCGCAGACTTTCGGGAACCGGATCTTCAAAGGCGATTCTGCGGAATTCCTTTGAGTGGCTTTGCATAACCAGCACTATTGTGTTTCGCCGGGCTATGTAATTCTAGGCGGAAGGAGTGGAGCTCTGGAGGACGGGGTGGTCAAACACGATGATTCCGCAGAACATGGCCATCCATCTTGCACTTGATGCGGGGCCATTTGATGCCATTTGGGCGAGAAAATAAACTTCTCTGGAACGAAACTGAAATGCCCACCCACAGAGGATGCGGAAAAAAAGACCCCTGTTGGAAAAAAAAGCCGAGCCGGCAAAAATCAAATCTTATCGCACTCATTTCGCTTGGTCGGCAAACTTGTGGAAGGCAGTGTGAGTATCCACATCTGTTTGTCCATTCGTTGACATCCAAACTGCAATCCGAACCAAACCAGAGTTTTATGATCTCTTTTTTTTCTTGGCCAATGTTGTGTTGATGTTTAAACGAGCTGACTGCAGACGAGGCAAAATGACACACAGAACATTGGTGTTTATGTTTTTTTATGAAACTTATGCGAGATTTGTACCATTAAAAATAGACTTATTGAGCCACCAAATATTTAATTTAATCAGGCGGACTTATAGAAGTGGTATTTAAGCAATTATTTTGAAAAAAAAGGATTTAAAAAAAAAAACAAAAAATTAGCATGGGCTTGAAAGTTAACTAAAATTTAAATCAAATACATTTTCTTTTGTAAATGTAAGACATTTGTGATGGTAAATCCTGGTATATTAATATATTTTTGCATGCCAAAAATATGTCTAACTATATACTATATACAATACATTTTAACGTGGGCTGCGCGTAAGTATGTGAATTTAACTGAGCTCATTTCTTGAAGCTAACATACGAAAACCAAACCGGCAAAGAAAATAACAACAATTGTTAGCTGAGCCCAGCTAAGCCAACAAATTAATAAAAGGCCATGACAATCGAGCGACGGAAAATCAACAAATTCGCGGCAGTTTTTGGTTTCAATTGCATTATTTGCCTTTCGTGTAAATGACAATATGTATTCATTAATCCCAGCCAAAAGTTGATTTTTGCCTTAAACTTCGTTTTGCTTTATTTTCCGAATGCCCTTTTTTTTATTTTATTTATTTTTTATCTCAGACACGTTCCACTCGCGTTTGAAATTTCGCAGCCCAAAAAACGAAACGCAAAAAAAAGACAAATAAAAAACCGTACAGAGGAGAAATAAAAAAAGGTAATATAAGCCCCGAACAAGTTCTCGGGTAAATAATTAAATATGTATCTTGACTCTTTATATTCGCTGGTTATTTGTGTATTTAGCCGGTCTATTCATTTACTGGCCTTGCCATTCCCAGCGATGCCAATTTGAGCAATTTACATAATTCCAGTCGCTGGGAATGGGCTTTGTGGCCGAATAGTAATAGTAACCACATTTAGACGTCATAACATCAGGCGGAAACTCGTAGGCATTACAATACTGTAATTACAGTCTACTTTCCACTGCTGAGCCGCGGATTTTCTTTTTAATTTCTAGCTTAACTCGGCTGGCTAGTTTAAACGGACATAAGTAACATGATTAGTGGCAAAATACAGACATATGTGGTACAGGCAGGATTTTATGTTTAATTCTATATGAAATATGACATTAAACCGTTGTCATTTAAGTAATAATTGAATGTTAAGGCCCTAGAACTATTTAATGTTGCTTGCATAGCCAGCTTTTAGATTACTACTTTATATTAATATCAAAACTCTCGAATATGCAACATAGTTTTGGATATTTAAGGCTTGGTTCCTTAAGACAAAAGTAAATATCCATTAGCTATATATATATTAACTGACTAATAAAGAAATCAGTATTTAAATATAATACGGAACAGAAACGGAAGAAGCCGTCCTTATGAAGTGCATTCAAATCCGTGGCGAGGTTACCCGCCAGCTGGGAGTTCACAGTGGTTGCATCGCAATGTGGCAGCCACGCCCCAAAAAGGAAAAGGCAACAAAAGAAGAAACGCGCAACCGAACTTTCGCAACTGGCCGCCCGCTTTGACTTATCCACGGACCCGCCGTTTAACCCTCGCCAGCCGCAGCCACCACAAGTGACCCACTCACTCGAGAATCGAAAATGGGGAATGGGGAATGCAGAATCCCTCTCTTTTCGCCTGTCTGAGAGCTGCTTTTTATGGAAACCGGCTAAATTCCATTTGATTTGGAAGTCGAGCCAAGAGCCAGAGCCTCCGTCTTCTTGTCATCATTTCTGTGCTTTTGCTTTTCTCTTCCTTCTTTCTCTGCACGGAAAAAAATACATATGTACATTTTTTCCCACATATCGCCAGTTAGCGGACTAAAAATGCATTGCTGATCCATTAACATATTGCCATTCCTGAAGCCCAACTGGTTTTTCGTTGGCTGTCTTTAAGGTGTGATAAAAAATCTCGTATATTGTTGGATTTTAGCCTAACTTGAAAAATGTTACAATTCTGATGGGCAAGTTTAGGATGACCAAGTGCCGGCCAAATAATCTTATCTTTTCCGTCTCCACTTTAAGATTGCCTAAATGTTGTTTATCTTAATCTTTAAATAAGGATAATAAGGGAAATAATTTAGGGTTACGAACTTTCTATTGTCTATTGAGATAATTTTAAGAATAAAAGAAAATTATGATAGTGGAGATTACGCTTTTCTTTCCTTAGTTAATAGGTTCTCTCTTTGGATTCAGGAAAGTTATTTACTAGTGAACCTAGAGATCCTTTTAGCCTTTTGCCTCGAGCAACTCTATTGTTATCAAGACATATTTTCCAAGTTGATTCTGAAGCAAATATTTCCAATCAGGAAAAATCATATAAAACTATATAAATTTCGTATAGTTTTCTTCTCGATTGCGCTTTACTGTACATTTTCTTAGTAAGTTATTTTTCTCAGTGCACTGCATTTTACTTCGACTGTCAAGGGCGTTTTCTTCTCTATTTGGAAATAAACAGTTACTTTTGGGACTTCAATATTGTTGCATTTACTATATATGAAGAGCATAACTTACTTTACAACTTCCGTAGTTAACTGTTGATGTTTGTTGTTGATGGGCTGCTAGGAAGTGTCACAGTTCTCGTCGAATTTGCATTCAATAATAACAAAAACAAAGAACACAAGAAGCTAAAAGCCGCGCAAGCAAACAAACAAACACACACACGCACGCACGAGGGCACACGCAGACCAGTGCGCGAAACGAGTTTATTTGCTGCACACAACAGCAACAACAACAACAAAGGCGAAAAGGAAACCGCAAGCAGCCAAGGATAAAATGCGATTTGCAATTAAATTCCACCGCATCGTCGGGTGCTCGATTTTCTCTCAGTGCTGAATGGAAGGCAGCGGACGAGCCAGTGAACGTAAAAAAAAAAACAAAACAAAACACGGCGAAAAAAAGGTAAATAAACGCACGAAACGCCGACGAAGGAACTATTTACAAACTCTCATCGCTTTTGAACCGAATTCAGCAACGCAACAACAGCAACTACTCAAGCGGCCAGTGTGACCAGCGCGGTTAGAGTTGGAAATACCGCAGGGCAGAACATAATACCACCATATACTAATTTGTTCAGCGAAAATACCACTGCTGTGCCGCCATAGTAATTTATTCTACTTTCTCTTATAAAAGTAAGTATAAATATAATTATCTTATAAAAACTTTTTAAAGCTCTCAATTCAAGCTCCTCGATCTTAATCACACCATCGCTTGTTCTTAAAACTGTACAATTAATTATATCGACATTAGTGTTACCTAGTCCATTACATTTACATACAGTTTACATTCCGCCTACCTGGCTTATGACCTCGTTCTACTACCTATCTAAAATGCTATGGTGAGGTTTACAACGTTTGTCCAATGTTTGAATATCGCTGGTTCCAATAAACCCTTAAATGATAACTGCGTTAGTTGACAATCATCTACATACATCAATAATTTTATAACGGTCACTTTTAAACACTATTTAACATGAAAATTTATTTGTATATGGGCCGCGATATTTAGGTGCGACTTTTTTATTAACTCCAGGTGTTACGTATAGCTACAAAATCTCCAAATTTATGTTCCAAAGGAGCTTTATTTTTCTTCGCATAAAATTGCTCATTTTTGTGTTGTGAGTGCTGGATATTCCTAGTAAAACAAGATCCTCGGTCAAAAATAATTCTTCTTGGCGCCACCAATCGAACTTATCCCACTTCCAGGAATCGTCTCAATTGTTGGTAATTCATCTGTCTCTATTGTTTTTTTATTATCGCGTCTTCAGTCGCTTCTTCACCAAAATAAACTTTTTTTGCTTTTAATATGCCAATTAGTTCGGGTTTTGATTTTTTAGATTAACACTTTATTCCACTGTATTCTTGCTTTATTAGTGTTGTCTTGGTCTGTAACAATCTTTTTAATCACGTTGTTTCTCTTTTAAGCTCTCAATTCAAACTCGTCAATCTCGATCACACCATCGTTTGTTCTTAAGACTTAACAATTAATTCTATCGATATTAGTGTTACCTAGTATTATATATATATACACAATTTACAAATTTTTCTATTAATAAACAATCAACTGTGTCGCCCATCGAAAAATGTTATTGATAGACGTAATTAGTATTTTAGAAATGAACTGGAACTTGCTAACCCAAATGTGCCTGGGCACACTGCTTTCAACTAACCGCCAAAGATGAAGCTTTTCATTGTCGCGCGAAGAGTTGGAAAACATACTACGGTGAGTAATCACTCTTCCATCTGGGCGTAGTTGCGTCGCAATAGCTGTTGAGGTATATCTTTCCCATCGTCCAGGAAGCGAATTAGGAAGCCATCCGGCAGGCGCTGTACCAGGTGTACATTCATCTCCGTGTTTAGCAGCTTACTCTTGAGATACTCAATGCAATCCATTGTCGTTTGGTGTGTCAGATATTTTGACCAAACAGTACACGGGCACGAATTCCGTGTTGCCGTAATCCACATAGAAGATCATGTACTCATTGGGAAATTCATCGATTATTTGGGCGCGAAAGAAGCAACCATCGCTGTAGAGAGCAAGTACAGTGTCGAGAAGACGCGGTTTCGACTTGAAGGTCCGTTTGTTCTCTGGCACATCTCTGGTGTATCAAGGATTGTCTCCGGAAGAGCTCTAGCTAGTTCGACATCCTTGGTGGCGCCATTTGGAGGAAAGGGCTCATGAGCCAAACGACAGTTGTTACCCTTAAAACAGCCATTCAGCTTGGAATCGTAGTGCCGGCAAATGCGTTGCTCGTAATCCAAGAACTGCCTTCAGAGGATCACTGGTGCTCTCATCGATTTCATTCAGCATGGCTATGTCTTCCTCGGCTATTCCAGCGCGATATTTAGTGGTGGTTGTTTTTGTAGATCTGCATAAAGTCGATAAGGTACGCATCATATCCTCCGCCCGCATTACTTGACGGATTGAGTAAAATGATCCGTAAAAGGATCATTTAAAAGGATCCGTAAAATGATGTTTTTTTTTTTTTTTTATTATTAATTTATTTATTAAGGCATACGGGAAAGTCTTGGATCCCCTTTGTGTCCTTATCTATTAATTCAGCCCATTTGGGCTCGCCGGCTAACTATAGATAGCTTTTTCAAATTTACAGTAATTTAACTACAATTACATAACATTCACATATAACAAATAGGATTTAAGATAAGCGTCAGCTTCTGCTGACCCTTGTCAAAGGAGATCGGGTAATGAGATCCCTCGGTTGCCTTCTATTGAGCCTCCTTGGTGGACGAGATCTGTTTAGATCTGTTTCTGTGGCGCTCCAGCATGTCATGGTATCTGCTCGAGTGCTGGTTTAGTTCGTCTAATACCGTTGCTAGTGATAGGTCTCTGTGCAGGGTGGTGCTTCCAACAAACCACTCGCAGCCGGTGATAAGTCTTGCTACCTAATTTTGAATAGCCTGGATCCTTTTGATTTGGCTGTCGCATGCCAAGCCCCAGATTTGGCACCCATACTTCCAGTTTGGTGCTAAGATCTGTTTGTAAATTGTCAGCTTGTTGGATAGCGACAATTTACTGCGCGAACAAAGTAGCCAGTAGTGCTTCGCCACCTTAGCACTTGTCTCCTCCGCTTGTCCCAAGTCGGTCCGACACCATGTCCCGTTGCTATCGACTAGAGGCGCCTTCCTCGTGCAACGCCTTTTGAAAATGATGTTGTCGGTACTGTCGGTACTAAAAAAAAGCTGTGAGTAATTCCATTATATATATTCGATCTTACTTACATTCATACATATAAATATGTATGCAGAAGGCATGCATATGCTGTGTAGCTGTTGACGGTCTTTTGGGTATTTATGAATTGAATTGATTAATAATTTGAATCGTTGAACGAGCGCAATGGAAAAGCAGGAGGTCCTGGGAAACGTGGCCAAGGTGGTCAGGGCCCTGATCACATCAGCTAAGCCGCCGGTCGAGCTGCGGTCCATCGTCGAAGATTACATGGAGATCGAGGGTGAGACGATACCCTTTCGCAGGCTGGGCCACTCGAATGACCAAGAGCTGCTTAAGGATACGAATCAGTTCAACTCTGGCGGTGTTTGACAATGACGGCGGTCCGGCTTCTGATGATTTGGATCCATATTCTGTGGTTGGTTGTGGTACTTATTGCAGTAAGTAAATCCCTCGAAAATGTTCGCGGGCTTGCGTACCATACGCAAGTATAAAGCTAAAGTATAAAGGCAAGTATAAGGGCAATCAGGCGTTCATCACAGTATATTGTCGCTATCCAACAAGCTGACAATTTACAAACAGATCTTAGCACCAAACTGGAAGTATGGGTGCCAAATCTGGGGCTTGGCATGCGACAGCCGAATCAAAAGGATCCAGGCTATTCAAAATAAGGTAGCAAGACTTATCACCGGCTGCGAGTGGTTTGTTCGAAGCACCACCCTGCACAGAGACCTATCACTAGCAACGGAATTTGACGAAATAAACCAGCACTCGAGCAGATACCATGACATGCTGGAGCGCCACAGAAATCGGCTGGCCAGCGCTCTAAACAGATCTCGCCCACCAAGGAGGCTCAATAGAAGGCAACCGAGGGATCTCATTACCCGATCTCCTTTGACAAGGGTCAGCAGAAGCTGACGCTTATCTTAAATCCTATTTGTTATATGTGATTGTTATGTAATTGTAGTGAAATTACTGTAAATTTGAAAAAGCTAACTATAGTTAGCCGGCGAGCCCAAATGGGCTGAATTAATGGATAAGAAGGACACAAAGGGGCTTCAAGACTTCCCCGTATGCCTTAATAAATAAATTAATAATAAAAACGTATGGTACGCAAGCCCACGCACATTTTCCAGAGGCTTACTTACGGCAATAAGTACCACAAGCATCCACAGAATATGGATCCAAATCAGCAGAAGCAGGACCGCCGTTATTGCCAAACACAGCAACAGTATTGACAGCCGGATTATTGCCAGCAGCAGCAGCAGAACCGTCAGCGGGATCAAGAAATAAGGAAAGCAGCTAAGCGCGAGGAGCAGACTAAAGCAGATCTAACGGACATCATAATCCAAGAGCTGTTGGGGGAGTCATCCATAGAACAGTAGAATAAATCGATTATGATAAAAACCCACTCCTTTTCCTTGGTCAGGCAATCACACAAATCATAAATTTGGTGGGACGAACGCACAAACTCCCTGGGCTAGCCGTTGCAATTAGTAGCGAGCAAAAATAGAAGAAATCGGTTCTTTACATCTGGCTTGGCTTGGCTTGACACAAGCTGGTCGCGGGGACCTTGTCGTCGTGCTGCAATTTTATAGAATATTTTTACAAATTCTGAAAAGAAAAGGAAAGGGGAGTTCAATATAGTATTTACTTGTTGTGTACGATGTCAGCTATTAACTGTGATGCAGAATGTTTTCCCGCATGTGAGTGTTGGCCCCAGAAGCCGCAGAGTTGCGTTCTAGAGAAGTCACCTAATAAGTTTGGAACCCGAGTCTAAAACCAAAAGGAAATCCCAAGACCTGCTATGCAACCAGGATGGAACTGCAAAAAAGCCCATAAATAAACACCCAGTTGGAACACAAGTCCCTACTCACCACCCCTTAGCCCACAACTCCACTCATTGCCCCATTAGGTTGCAGACGTAACGGAACGGTGGCAACAATCACAATGACTGTCATTTTATGGTTGTCAACGAGCAAAAAATTTATCAACCAGGACGTGTAATTCATTTACAATTTCACTCTGGCAACGAAAGAAAGAACCAGGAGTTCCTCTTCAGATTAACTCGATCTTTCAATCGGCCGAACCGCGTGCTCTATGATTTATTTAATTGTCAGCGCTTGAATGACGTCATTACAAGGCGTGGGGTGTGGGGTGTGGGGCGTGGCAAGGTGGTTGGCTGTCGACAGGCTGCCCCCGGCATTAGTTTAACGCCAGTTAGGAGGGCCACATCCATTCGACATATAGACAAACACGCGGGCCGCCAAAAAGCCGTAACCGCCGACTTTCCGCTTCGACTTGCAACACTTTAATCGCAACTCACAATGAATTTAACAGAACTGAATTAAAAAAAAAAATTCTTACCCAGAGAATTTTAAGCGTAAAATGATTGAAAATGAATTTTATCGAAACTGATTGGCAGGTCGAAAAAAATTGAAATTTTGGTCCACACGAATACACTTTTTAACGTTAACATTTTTATTATAACTGTAATTTTTCTTACTTAACTTATTTGTAAGAATTTTGAATAATATTTTGTCTGATGTGTGTTCCGACTCCACCAAGTTACGACTGAGGTTCGAAAAACGAAATTGCTAGCTGTATACGTGTACGGCAAACCCCACGCCAACTAGATCGAATAAAGTTAGATTTGATCAAAACGACGCCGGCGGATTCCAGGATGCGAAGGAAACATTCTTCTGTTAGGTGGGTACGCCACCATGTTTTCCTTTGCCGTTGGCGGTGTGGTAAGTTCATCATATGAAATTAAATATTAATATTTAGCTTATTTAAATTTCTAGCCGCCGCGCTAATTAACTCGGTGTGGCTAAGAAATTTTGGTCGAATCGTATCGACGTGTTGTACACTTTATATGGTCGGAGACTAAGTTACATCATTTTGAACGAATCTAGTATACCCTTTTACTCTACGAGTAAGGTGTTTAACTACGTGTTGTGACCTTCTAACTTGGACAAAATGGGTGTTGGTTGCAGTGATCCCTCTGTAATCCTTGCACTTCAGATTCTACTTTTTGGTTTTGTTGGTGTCCAGCCCCATTGATACTGCTGCCGCCTATCATCTGGATCATAGAGTACAGAATATCCTTAAAGTCTATCTATTGGCAGTAGAATTAATATTTTGGACAATATAACATCCTTTTTTATGGGTATTGAACTGAAGGCTGAAGGTGGATGAAGTCAAATAAGTCAGTAAGTAATAATAAGCTTATCGATTTCCAAAGCTTTGTATGTGTCACATTTGTTTAAAAGTTTGAAACAGCTAAAAATAAGCCATGTTTGTCTGTCCGTCCGTATCTCGTGATCTGAGGAACTCTACAGGGTAGAAAGCTATAAGATAAGGTTGCCACACCCCGATCCGAATAACTCCCAAATCAGGAAAACAGCATCTGCTTTGCTCTTGGCTCTGGAACTATAAAAGGAACTATAAAGGTTGGGATTAGACATACAGATCGTAGAGACGCAAGTTTGTTGCGCCATGATGCCACGCCCACTCTAACGCCCACAAGCCGCCAAAACAATTTTAAAATTTTTATGGTTTTAATTCCCAATATCTATCGATATAAATAATAAAATTTCGCGTTTGCGATTCTCTTGCTCTACTTGTGCTTTAAAAACCAAGTAATTGCTTTTTTGACCGTTTTTTAGTTTCTTCCAATTTGAATTTGTGTCTAGAATAAAATCAATTTGCACATCTCTAGCGGTTCCTTAGCAGAGACTCAAACCAGTGTTAATAACTTTGATTTTAAATTTAAAAAATGAAGAGTTGAGTATTTAGAGCGCTTTTAAAATATTTATTTCATTTTGTAAATCACATGTTACAATATTTATTGTATGTAAGTATTATCATTTCATTGACTTTCATAAAATTAGAAATCTAATTATGTACAATTCGCATGATTCAATGATCAATATAGCGATTATGAGTGCTATTGGTGAGTAAAGTACATAATAATTAAAATGAATAGCAATTCACTTTAAATTAAATTAATATCATTAGAAATGTATATTTACAATAAATACCAAATGAACCAGTTCATTTAAACGCCAATGGGCCGTTTATTCAACTTCAAAAAGATAACGTTTTCACATCACTAGGAAGTTCTGATAAATCATATATTACTAAATCTTTTCGTTTATTTTTAACCGTTGAAAAACAAGACAGAAGTCATTGAAATGCCGGTGAGTAAAATACAACGAGGTATGCAGCTGCAGATGGACAGTTTCCTGACATTAAACGCATTAAGCCCTTAACCCGCCCATTTGTTTACATGGTTCGCACAGGCCTTTCACTCGGAAATAGAGGATTTCCAAGCCTCGGTGGGGAATATGGCCCTTCTACCATTACGCACCCAAGTCCGAGGACCAGCGCCCACTGTTGATATTCCCAACGACATCATCGATGAGTCACTCTACTTCTGGAAATCGAACATTTTCTTCCGCACTTACGAAGTTAAGGTTGGTGTGACTGGACAAAAAAAATGAGCACAGAGATAAAGCGAGGCGATATTCTAATTTTAAAGTGAAGATACATCAAGAAGACGGCGCAGCTTGTTAAATATTTCGAAACAATCTTATAGCCCTAGTGAAGTCAATTTTATAATGTTAAAGCCAAGTGCGTTATCTCACCGCCTTTATTTGTAGAAATATGTCGTTACAATCAGCCTGATAAGAGTGCAGTTATTCGTTTATTTTTTAGTAATATCCACTTGTTATATGTTGTTCCAAGAGTTGGCTATTTCTATATAATGAAATGATTTTTTTTTTGTAATTTTTTAAATAAGCTTTGAAAGTTTGGATTTTTTTTTTGTAATGTTCAATAATGTCTAAGCCTTATCAATTATGATATAATTCTTAGAATATAGCTGCTATGTCTAAACTTTTAAACTTAGTTTTAAAAAAACCCCTATTCCATACATTCCATGTTTATCTAATCGCAGTCGGAGGTGGACAGGGTGCTTATCTACATAACTCTCTACATCACGGAATGTTTGAAGCGATTGGCCCGCTGCACAAGCAAGTTGCAGGGTCAGCAGGAGCTCTATACGCTGGCCATCTCGCGGTTCGATATACCCGGAGATGCGGGATTCCCCCTGAACGGAATCTACACCAAGCCCGAGGATCCGGAGCTGATGCGTCAGTACTTCCTACAGTTGCGCCAGGAAACCGGCAACAGATTGCTGGAAAAGGTCTTCGATACTCCGGATGGAAAGCCGAGCAAGTGGTGGATATGCTTTGCCAAGAAGAAGTTCATGGAGAAGAGTCTTTCGGGACCGGGAATGTAGAAGACTCACTTATATACTGCCACCAAAATTTACGAATAAACTGCTTTGAATGTATTAAATTCGTTGTGCATTTTATTTTTTACATTGTAAGCGAACTTAGTGTAAAACATTGTTGGCTGAAGGCTAGTTAATACTCTATATATATTTATAAAATCGATGAATAGTATTTATTACATATGGCTTTAACGATCATTTGCAGGCTCTCACACAATCAAAGCCTCATTGGTTTGGTAATCAATTATTAAAATGGGTTATAGCTGCAGATCATGTTTTTGCTTTATGCCTCCTTTTCGTTTTTGTGCCAAATAAACATTTCTTTATACATACAAACAAATGCACAGCTTAAAACTATCAACAAAATAATAAAAAAAAAATTGTGGAAAAATACACAAATTAATCTTACAACAGAACAGGACAACGCATTCACATAGTTCCGCGGAATGACAGCATTATTTATGTACAAAAAAGATACTTGCTAGCGCTCTAAGCCTACTTAAACTCCTTGACGATCTCCACGATGCTCTGGTAGGTGCCAGTGACGATGCCCAGCACGGCCACCGTCAGGATGAGGATGTTTTTGATGTAGGACCACACCCCCAGTGCCTTGGGCACCTGCGCCCGCGTCACGAAGTCGATCAGTACCGGAATCACAAAGGCCAGACAGGTGGAGCACAGTGCTCCGATCAGCGAGATGAACAGATTGAGCTTGGGAACGACCAGCGCAACGCCAACTGGGGAAAAGCGCATATCAAAATATATTCTGAATAGCGTAAAAGCTATAGCTATGATCATTTAAAACAGATTATACTACATTATCATCGATATGGGATAATAATAGTGATTCCATTTCCTATTGCATATTTCAAAATTTGTTTGATTTACAACCCACTTACATGTCATCATCACCATGAAGAAGCGGAGGCACACCTGCGAGGTAATGGGATACTTTTGAGAGCAGTTACTAGACCTCTTTAGTGGGGGCCACAAAATCTTAATCATCACAAAGAACTGGATGGGGTAGCCCAGGAAAACGCCCAAGGCGGCGATAACTTTCACCACCTGCGAGAAGCTGCAATTAAATAAATTAATAATATCAATAATTTATTATCCTAAACTGGTGACTCTACTTACACTTCCTCCACCACAAGATTTAGGGTTATGCTGCCGGCGACCTCCTCGCCCCATCGCACATAGCTCACGAATCCGGTGAAGATGAACAGGGCCGTGGTAAAGAACATCGTGGAGTTGAGCACTCCAAACCGGGTGCTGAATTTCTCCGGTCGGCGCATCGAGTTCCGGAGCGGCAGGATGAGGGCGATGCCCTCGTAGGAGAACAGAGCGGTACCAAAGAACAGGGCCAACTGAGCTCCGCCAGTGAAGAGGTGCCTGTCGCCAACGGACGGCATGGGTCCATCCGAGAAGGCTATGGTCAGGGTGGCAATCAAGCCGAAGAGCAGCGCCACATTGGCGAACAGCGACACGGGCGAGATGTACTTCAGGTTGGTCATCAGCGAGGGAATCATCGCCGGTAGCAGGGTGATCAGCATCACCATGCTCATGCTGATATCGATGCCGTTCTGCTGGAGGACCTGGTGCAGATTTTCCGTGATGAAGACAAAGTAGATGGCGCAGAAGCCAAACTGCGTGACGCAGAGAAACATTTCGACGATCAGCTTCATCACGCGCGACATTTTCCGCAGTGGGCGTGGCCCGTGCTCGAAGCACTTCTCCACTGTTTCCGGATAGTCGAGAAAGTCCACGCCGGGCGTGCGCTCCACAGCCAGCACGGAACCACGGATCAGCATGCGCTCGCAGTGGACGCACATCACCGCAATGATGGGCAGCAGGATGGTGGCTCCAGCCAATCCGCCGTTCTTGAAGCAATCGCCCATGGCGAAGAGTCCGGCGCCCACGCTGCCCTTGAAGAGATGCGTGGCCGCCTCCAGTTCGCTGGTCTCATGGCCGCGTCTGCGCACCGGGTCTCCGTTCTCGGGATCGCCGCCTTTCTCCGTCACATTATTCGTGAAGCGCTCCGGATTCTTCTCCAGACTCTTATCATTCTGTCTTCCGTTTATTTCCAGTGTTCTTCCCATTTCGCCGGCTGCTTCGATCGCCTTTTGATCGCTCTGCTGCTGCTGCTGCTGTGGATTAAATGGAATATTTGAAAAAAATCTCTCGTCGGCTCAAGAAGAAAGTCCAGAAAAGCTTTAACGGTACTTGCGTTCTCGCGGGAAAAAGACGGCCAGAGAAGGAGCGATGAAGTACAGTTAGGTCTCTCTTTGGCATTATCTTTATCTTTGCTTAAGCCTTAACCCCAGGTAACCCCACATACATAAGTAAAAAAGACATTATATCTTCTTGATAGTATTATACAAATAAATATTTAAATAACTTCAATTCTTCTCCTATAAGATTTAACCCTAGCAAGTGGCACTTAGAAAAAAAAATAATTTTTTAAAGAAGTTCTTCCTGATAAAAAGTATTGTAAATAATAGCAAAAGTGTTCGAAATTGAAATTCGTGGCAATAAAAACGCTGACACATATGAAATAGTTTTACCATTGTCTACATGCTAATTAATTCGAATAAAATACTGAATGCCAATTAAATACGCCCAATTCATTATAATTCACATCGCTTTTGACCAGTTCACATCAATGTCAAAGCTCATAATATCAACACACATTTCATTGCTTCCACGGCGGAATTTTGTGATTTGCAGAAATTAGCATAGTGACATTGGTTTTAAATTCATTTTTTTTAACACCACAAGTAGCAGAACAATCAGTAGGTGCTACGAAAATCAAGACCCTGATAATACTAAAGTTCACTTAATTTTGTCTGGTTTATAATTTACGAGCTTTAAACCAAATTAGAATATCCATTGTTGTGGCGCGCACTGGACATAAAAACTAATTACTGTCGCGCTCGCAGGGGTGAGTAAACAACACACTTTCAAAAACCGGAAAGTAAAAAAAAAATAAAAAAAATTATACTTAATTCGCCAAGGCCACAGCACTTAATTATTCAGATATCCAGAATGAGCACTATGATGCACTTCCATCTCTTATGATCATTAGACACAGATTATAGGTGAAGATTTAGCAGCAAGCGTTATTCTCACCTAACAACACTGATCAGTACGTATTGAATATGTCGAATATCTAATTTATTCACTCGATCGGCGATGATCACCTCTTGCTCGCTGTGAGTACGAGAACGAGATCAAGTGTATCGAGTGTTTCTGTGAATCGCCGGAATCGCACGAAATGTAGGACCGCTCACGGCAAGAACTCAAACCAGACTCAATGCTCGAGTTGGCCAACAGCGGCGAAAAGCGAAAATTGCAAAAGGCAAAAGTCGGAAGGCAGAAATAAAACAAAACAATATATAAATAAAGAGCGGCGTCTGTGTGAGCGATGCAAAAAGCGCATATCGTTTAACCCCCTGCACTCGCCACAAACTAAAATACCACCCACTTCATGGTTTAAAAAAAAATATTAATATAAATATGGCATACGTGCATGCTCAACAAAAGTGCATTAAATAAATACCGAAATCTTAATTCAGATATTTTATCAACTTAATTACTCGCTGTATTGACTAACTGTGAAATTATTTTGGTTAAGTCAGATAGTAAGGGGTTAAAATGCGTGGGAGATCGGGAGTGGGAGTGTGTGAGGTCAATTCCGATCCTAAAATCGATAACGGTTTTCTAAGCGATCTTTCCACCTGGGTTGGCTGACTCAAGGTGTTTTCAAATCACTTTCCCTCGAGATCTTGTCACTTTTCTGTGGAAAATAACGGGGGAAATGCATTGTGCATATGGCAGATAGAATATAAATATGTAAACCTATGTAATATATATATAGCGCGCAATCACTCATCGATAAAAGATATGATGTGCCGTCATGGATCAGTGGTTAATATAAATCTATGGACTAAGAATTTTTCACAACAAAGTTTATTGCACTTTAATAAATAAAACGAATTAGGAGAACAAACGAAACCAAATAAAGGGGATATAGCATGCTAATTAATTGAATTAATTATTGTTTCCAATTCATGCTAATTACATTTATTAATTGCCTTGCCAGGAAATATATATGTATGTATACCCCCTCTTCTATACTCTTCTTCTAATTATACTATCGATATACTTTCTCGACTATAAACATTGTCTAAGTATTTTTTTATTAATTTATCTGATTTAAAACATTCTGCTCTAAATTGCAATTATATGTATATGGTCGTCATGCGAGTTAGTTAATTTATTTACTATTTACTTTAGTATCTACAATCTACAATCACATGAAACGTGAGTGGAGATTGTTTAGAAATTAAATCCATATTGTTTCCCTGCACCGAAGTAATTATCTGCAACTAAGTGTTCTTAAATTACAATAAATGAGCAACGTAGTTTAAGTACGAGCTTAAATTTGTTCAGTAGTTGAGTTTATGGCTGGCAATATTTTTTCTAAAGGACAGGCATTCCAAATGTACAAAAAGTGGTACAGAAAACTCATCGTATTTTGTTCATATTCGTGTTTGCTTATGACGACGTACATATTTATGGGCAGCAAAAATGTTGTCATTCATCATTCAAAGTTAGTTAATTTATTTATTTGCTCGCTGTTCGCATTGCGACTGTACCTTAAGAGTAAAATGTTGGCATCGTAACGCCGATTGCGTCACGACATTGGACACTGATATTGTTATATTTTTTATAAAGTTGGATGGTTTTTTACCGGCAGGAAGTGGTTCGATCAGGTTCAAGGATCCGGCCGCATTCCGGAATTCGGTTCTCGGTGCGGTTTTACACGGCACGTGCCCAGCGCATCGAATTCTTGGGCGTAGCATGAATAATTTACAGATATTCCGTAGTCTGTATGAGAACGTAAGGCGGACTGCATTCGTGATCGTTACACCTTTACCTTAACCCCCTGAAGCCCCCATGGTATTTGCAATTGGAAGACGCACGGAAATTTACCGCCTTGATTGAAGAAGCGCCAGTTAAATGAATTGCACGGAATCAAAGTTCTCCGGTCGGTTGCTGCATCTCACTTCTTCCAATCTTCCAATCAACCAGTCGATCGATCGATGTTGACGGAATCCAGCAATTGGATTATATAAGAGGTACGAAAAACAAATGCATAACAAGCAGCAGTGTCGCTTGAGGGGGGATAAATATTGGCCAGATCTTAACGAAATCATACAACACTATTATTAAAGTCAATATTTTAGGAAGTTTGATAACTTCTTTATTAAATTCGATTAGATTCCTCTTGTGGCATCTTTTTTTTCCCCACTATTAGTATCTCTCTTTTAAATGATCAAATGATCTTAACAAGATATGTCCATATCCAACGACATTGCCTGCAGTTCCATTCATCGTTTGAGTTGAAGGTTTGAACGGTTTCGATTAGATTGATTTGGTTCGGATCGGATTAGATTAGTGTAATTCCCATACGGGGAGGTAGATATGATTCCCGGTATGGCTCTTAACCAGTTTGCGCCAGATGAAAGCGAAAGTCCGCGAACGTATGTATGTGATATCTATCAGAATATAATTTATCGTTTCTTCAGAAACGGGGTCAATGTCAAAACTAATTTAACGTATAATTGCGAATTTATTTTCGCTGCCAGCTTAATACGGTTTCAAGCAACCTGTTCCACGACCTTATCAGTATTCGGCTCATTTATTTTATAACTACTTTTATTCGCACGTTTTCTGTGGCGGTAAAGAGCCGCAGATGATTTGTGATTCAGCATATTAATTGTGGCACGCAAGTCATTTGAATTGGTTAGCTGGATACATTGAGAAGCGCAGAGAAGGGCGTTGTCATCATGATATCAATATTCCGCGCCTTTTTCACTCGACTGCACATTCCTCTCATATTGAAAATCTATTCCAATTATTTATTTATTATTGTTAGTCTTTTCCTTTGAGCAGTCCAAGCCCCAAAAACACATCTGTCAAGTTCTTGTCATGTTGCGATGACGTCAAAACGAACGTCGCATTGTTTATTCTCACTTAATATCTATTAAAAAAATAATCAATTATAGTAGGTAAAATGCGCTACACGCTTACTAAGACACAAAAGAAGGCACTTACGTATAAATAAATATATATAAATGGGTGTTTTTGTTGTTGATGGTAAATTCGCAAGCATATTGTGTTTTTATGTAAATAATTAAGGATTAAGAGTGGGTACATTTTAAATTGCTTCAAAATGTTTTTGTGATACGCTGACCATATTGCTAAAATAATGGTTGTTAAATGTTTGCCGTTGTTTTTCTCATTATCTTTAAAGCTTTATATCATTGAGGTTTGGTATATCATTTCGCTTTGATAAATATGATCCTCTGCCACTCCTGTATTGTTCGTATTAGGCATCCCAACTGATTTGGCATCTCAAAAACTCGGAGATCGTTAATCGTTGTGTTTCTCCTAAAATCCATTTTTGGTAGTCGTCTCCTGTTTTAATATTTCTTACATTTCGCGCCGGAGTCCTGAGTCCGTTGTTAATATTATTTGGGAATTTTGGCGTTTATAAAAATGAGTAGTTCTGCCCAACTATTTTTGTAACTAATATGTTGATTTGGTTGATCCTTTGAGTTTTATTTTGCCTGATCTCGTATTGATCTGTTCTTGAAGGACTCCGGCTATTTTCTTTTTCAGCTATGTTGATGACGACTGGATGGGGATCTTTAGTTATCCATGTTGCCCTCAATTGTTGGTTAATTCTCAGTGCACCTCTTCCTCCCCGAAGTGCTTGACAATTTGCTTTAGGCTTTCGTAGGAGCCAGTGAAGAAGCCAAGCAAAGCCATCACTAGAATGACTAAGTTTTTCACGCAAATCCAGATGCCTGGTCCTTTGTTCAGCTCGCTCCTTGAGATCAACTCGATGACTGGTGGAAACACCAGGGCCAACGCCGTTGAGCATAGTGCGCCTATCAGCGATATGAATAGTCCCAGGGCCGGAACCATTTCCGCGATGGCAACTGCAGGAGAACCTAGTCAGTTTTTCCTGTTTTAAAGGTGGTCCCACATGCCGGATACTTACGAGTCACCAGGACCATGAAAGTGCGGAAGCCGAGCTCTCCAAGCAGTGATCGTCCTTCGATGCCGCACATTTGCTTGGCACTTGGCCACATAATCTGGATGGCCACAAAGAACTGCAGTGGATAACCGAGAAGTACTCCAGCGGACACCATCAGTTTGACCGCCTGGGCCAGTCTGTGGATGACGAAGGATCTCATAGAATCGTGCGATATAGGCGTCATAGCCAAGACTGCCCCACTCACATGGTATCGCCCAGATTGAGGGTCAAACTTCCTCCGACCTGCTCGCCCCACTTCATGTAGCCCACTGATCCAGCGAACATGAACATGACGGAGACGAGGAACATGCCCACATTGAGCACACCCAATGGTCGCTCGAACTGGTGTGGCTTTCGCATGGCGTTCTTCAGCGGCATCACTAAGGCAATGCCTTCGAAGGCAAAGATGGCGGTGCCGAAGAAGAGAGCCAGCTGGGAGCCATTCGTCCAGAGGGCGCGTTCCTCCACCTCCGGCAGTCCGTCCTTGAGGGCATAATACAACGTTATGGCCAGTCCCAGGATCATGCAAACATTGGCGAACATAGAGACGGGGGTCAGCCACTTAAGGTTCGTGATTAGTGAACTGAGTAGAACGGGTACGAAGGCCAGCAGCATCACCAGATGGACGTCCATGTCGATATCGTAGGCTTGCAGGATCTTTGGAAAAGGCAATCCAAGACTCCATCATCAGTTTACTTCTCTCGCCTCCTATCGCAAACAAAACTCACCTGCTTCAGATTCGTGCTGATGAATACAAAGTATATGCAACAAAAGCCCAACTGGGTCACACAAATGAATATGTCCACCAGTCGGCCCATCGTTCGGGACCAGCCCCTCAACTTTGACGGCCCATTCTCGAAGCACTGCTCCACTGTCTGGGCATAGTCCGCACATACGCTATCGCCCTTGAGATCGCGCATCTTCTTGGAGCAGGTCACTAGGACATGTTGGCAGTGGATGGACACCACTGCTATGACCACAGTCAGGAGTGGGGCCACCAGGAGACCTCCGTTCTTGAAGGCATCTCCCATGGCGAACAGACCAGGACCAATATTGCCCTTGAATAGGTGCACGATGGTCTCCAGATAGCTTGAATTACAGGAACATAGATCATCTTGGGGCTTGGGGTTCGTTTATGGAGGAGCTGGGTTAGGTCTTGTCCACTGATGGGTTGGTATATTAACTCCGTTAGTCTTTTGCAATTGGGAGGGCTTTAGTTGGGATCACGGTTAGTAGGTTTTAATCGGTGGTAAATTTGTTTAAAGCTGGGATTCAGGTTCGTTATAGGTTGAATTGCAGATATATAGGTTATGGGGTTAAAGGTTTCGGGAATTAACTGGATATTCGGGTTGCTTGATGGTTTACATTTTTTTTTTGTTCCTTGGAGAGGGATATCGTCGGGATTTTTGTTAGTTGGTACTGAGGAAACCCGTTTAAAGCTGGGATTATTGGGGCTTATCGATGATAGCTTTTGACACAGGAACGTGAATTAGTGCTGGTAAAAGGTACAAGGCTATTATTTCGAAGCTGGGAGTCATGGCAGGTTAGTTGGTTAAAGGAGGATTTCAGGCTGAATTGAGGTAAATGCTGGGTGTTGGTACAGGTACTTAGGTGGAAGTTAGGATAAAGCTCTTTCAACGGTTAGTAGGATTGAGGCTTTAGTAAATGGTATTATAATTTGCAGGTTTCTGGGTTTTTAGGTTGGTTACAGGAAGCAGGCAGTTAGATCGAGGAATTTCCACAAGCAGTCATACCTTGTAGGCGGATGATACTCCGCATCGTGATCCTGTTCCTTCGTGACCTTGGCACCTGCTGCACCTCCACCTGCCGTTTCACCCGTGGATCCTCCCTCCACAGTTTCCTGTCTCGGAACTGTTGCTGTCTGATTTTTCTCTAGTTGAACTGGCGCCTTTCGGTTTTATAATACGTATTTCATTGGTGGCAAGAAGCAAAAAAATAAGAACAAAAGCTTACAGTTAAATTAAAAGTATGCATCGAAATAATCGCCTTTTTCCACGAATGCTTGATGGTTTTTAATTAACCGATAAAAACGCAAACCTCTCAAGTGTTTCCGCCTGTCAATCTCCATGTTTAGGTTCATAGACGGAGATCTTATCTCGGGGGAATCACAGATCAAGTCGTGAAAATATATAGAATACCACATGGCCTGACAACTTAGTGGCCACTGTAATAAATTGAATAGGGGATTTCCATGCCAGGGCGACAGATGGAAAAGTTCTCCCCATATGAGTGATAAGAATGCCAACGATCCATTCGGGTTAGTCCAATGGCCATAAATATGGTCACAAACTAAATCAAAGCCAATTAAACGGATTCATAAAAGCCCAATACAAAGCAAATTAAATGCCATCTATATCTTTATCTATATATAGTGTCGGCCAGATAAGTGGCCTTTCGATGACACCCGAACGACTGCCAAACAGAGCAATAGACCCACCGATATCTATATCTATAGCACGTGTCTGTCTCGAGCGTCGGAGTTCAATGGGTCTAATTGAAATTTGTAGACAATCTCGGAAAGTAGTTAACATTGTTATAAAATATATTGACTTCTGTTAAGGGCGTTGTTCAACTTTGAAGTATTCGGGAAAATAAAAAATTACTCATACGAATTACTCACTACTCGTTAAGAATTTACAAAATTTGACTAATTTATTAAATTTTCTATCAATCCGTGCCTTGCAATTGGATCCCATCACGTTTACTCACAAAAGTTATTCATCGCAAGAGTCACCATGGACACGTATTGGAAAAACCCACGTTCATTCACAACATTTAAATCGCGATCGATACATTGCTATCAGTGAATTATGACAGCCATATTGAACATATGATACATTGATCAAGATGGATGACTGCATGACTTATTGGCCACTTTGTCAGTTGGACACATGATGTTGTCGAAAGTGTTGGAGTGTTTTTCAATACCTGTTGCCAGCTACCTAATGTATATATGCTATATTTTGTGTACATATATCTATGAAGTGGTCCAAGTGAATCTCAAGTGTCGTAAATAATGAGCTACTTATCGCCAAACTGATTTTGCTTTCGCTGCGAATCATTTAGGCCTCGTTTAGATTATCGTCGTCTCACATGTGGTATACGCAATCTACTGGAGGACATGGCGCCCCTGACGTATACGTGATATTCAACAGGGTGCTCTGCGCAACTGTCGTACATAGCTAGCATGACGCCTTGTGTAAATCTAGACACCAATTTCGTTGCTTATCGGCAGTTAAAAGTAGTTAAAGCCAAGTATAAATTGTTATTATCGTGCACCAGCTAGAAGGTAGTAAGTATGTGAATAAAAGGAAAAATGAGAAAGCAAGACATACAAGAGTATGCTCGATAATAAATTAATATAGAAAGTAGGGTATTCAGGCAGTCGCATTTCCAAATTTTTGGTGCCTTGCAAGTAACGGAAGTATAGAGGTAGGCCATGGGTTGGGTAAGGGGGGCGATACCATTACCCTTGAATCGCTTCCACTTTAATCTAGACCAGACATTTACCGTGGAAAAGCGGACGGGCATGCCGTCAATTGATGACAGATAACACCAGATAGTCTCCCAGCAGTCTCAAGTGCGTGGTATGGTCCACCCGCGAAACCCCACTCTGGACGACCCCCCTCTTAACCCATGGATGGCGGCACACATTGGCAAACTGTCAACAGAGATATTATTTATGTGCGGTCTCATTTCCCTTATGCTTTTTTTTTTAGTTTTTGTCATTTTTGTACTCTTTGCTTCTTGAATTGAGCAATGTCTTCGAGTGGAAAATTTTCAACCGCCGATGGTGCGTGGGGTTCTTGTGGTCTGGTCGCGCTGTCGAGGGTTCACTGCACTGGGAGGCAACACAACAAAAAATTGTTTAATTTCTCCTTTATTAATGTTGCCGGAAATCTGGCAAGCTCAAAGGGAATCTTGATTGGCTTTTATTGGCAAAGCTTTTGTTCGCCATACAAATGCATTTGGAAAAATGAATTTCGAGATATGTGAGCTTCACTTTTGGGACAGCGAAAGTTGTAGTTTATTTTAGGGGATTTGCATTTTTACAAATTTGCAAATTATTCTTTAAATTCTTTCTAAATTTTTAAGTTTTTAAACTTTAAATTTTAAGTGTCTATAATGATTTTTGAAATATCTGTTTATATTTCTGAATCCAATGAAGCCTACTGATCGTTTAGCTAAGTGTATAAAAGTAAAATAGCGGTTGGTGTCTGGGCAGAACAAGTTCTGACCTTGATCAAGCAAATGCATAAAAGTGTGTGATTTTCCATTTTTCATCATTTGCATTTTCAAATTGCATAAAAAAAATAAATAAATAAACACCTCAGGCGTAACTGGGCAAAATGCAGGGGTGTCTCATCTAGGAGGGGTTTTTGCTACAATAAATTCTTGGTAATCTTTCAATGGAGATAAGTGCCAGCAAATCCATAAATCCAATCCACCAGATAAGCAGGAATTTTTCGCACTAATCAATGAACTCGCTTAGCGGAAGTTGATGCCAATATTGAAGCCTAATGGCCATAAAAACCAAGTCATGTGGGGTATATCTGAATTTATTGGATTCACTGAAGTTATTAACTCAATTAAATAGGGAAGAAGCCTTGAAAACAATTGATCATCCTTATTTTAGTGCCATTTGTTTAAATAATATTTAAAAAAAACTTTTTTTTGTAAATATATGCTAAACTGTTATTTCCTTTGGGTTTTTATTAATTTATAATACATAAATAATTAACACTGGTAGTTACACTTCCGCCTAATTCATAATGCTCTGATGTTAATACAATTATTTGCATACTTAATTTCAGTGGTAAATTGCTGTTGTTAATCAGCCCCCTTCTAAATTAACTCCGCCACACCCCTGGATTTTGGCCAAGAAAAATGCAACAGCTGTACTAAAATATTTGTTCCTTTTTTCTTTGTATGACTTTACACTTGAATTTAATTCGTTTTGCCAAAGGCAGTTGCCTGTGTTTATGTTTTTTTTTTTGTTTTTGTTTCTTGCTTTGAATTTGAGTTTTTGTTGTTGTTTGACAACCGGCAAAATTAACTCGTTTTTTGTTGTGCGTCGTAATTATTTCTCTTTTTCGGCCCTTTCGTCTTTTGGGTTTCACTTTTTGCGTTTTGGGTTTTCTTTTTTTTTAGGCATGTGTCTTAAATTAAACGATTGCATTTTAATTACACACCTCGGCATCCATGTTGTTGCTGTAGCTCTCGATGTTGTTCTTGTCCCAGAAGTCGGTCAAAAAAGTAAGCAAAACAAACGAAGCAAAAAAAGTCAACAACAAAATACAGAAAACACACACGTAATTCGCCTGTTCTTGATCTTAATGATTTATTTTCGTAGCCTGCATTTGGCCACCGATCTAATTTTCGTCTTGGTTTTCTGAGGATGCGGATGCGAATGGTTAGAATCCGATTCAGCGATTTGTAGCCTTTGGCGATCTGTGTTCACTGTGTGTTAATCGCTCCACGAAAAATTCAAGACTGACGACCGGCGACAATCGTTTGGTTATTCGGACGGCCAGCGAGTGGGAGTGAGATGGATGGGAGTACACTCGCAGAAAAGCCCGCAGTCAAAACAATACAAGATAAAATATAAGATAAAAAATTGTTTCTCATTTATTTTGTTATTATTATTTTTTATTTAAATTGAAGAACAAATTAATATAGCCAAATTAATTTTTTTTTGCCCATATATGCATTAATTTCTGTGTTACCTAGTTTAAATATTTTCATTTAATTACATAAGTCCCTTATTTTATTTTCAACTGATTCGATAAGATTTAAATTAAAAAATCTTAGTCCAGGCTTCTAACTTTATTTGGCCAATCCTTTAAAATTCATTTTTAAAAATATTTATATTTGGGTTTTTCCAAGTGTAAAAAATAAAAGAGAGCATCTCCTCCAAAACGATTCTCACACTCGATCTCGCTCACTCCTTCACTGGCTCATTACAAAAAATTCGACAGATGAGAGTGCAAGAGAGATAGCCGACTAACAGGTTGTCGATCAGCTGTTATAATTAAATTGCAGAGTGCGCATAGCGCCCCACAGGTGGCGCTGCCACAAATGATGAAGTCAATTAATGAATGAATGAAATAATTTAGTTAAAAGATAACAAAGTCGAAACTTTGCTGCTTAATCAGGTACCACGAATAGCGTATGTTCTTAAGCAATTAAGCAACGACGATAAGACTTTACTATTCTACAAACTATAAATTATATTTTCAAAAATAAAAATGGTTATTTTCATTTTAGATTTTTTTTTGGCCAGTAGTCTAACCATCTGCGGGTTATGGACCGTTTAATTTGTGTTTTATTATTATTGATTTGTATAAAAATAAATTAAAGCAAACGACTATGGCGGTGGGAGAACAAAGAATTACAGTAATAAATGTGCACAGCAAAAAATAATTTGGTTCGCTAGAAACATTGCAACACATTAAAGCGATTGAATAATTTTGATTATTATATTTTATTATCAACGATTGATCGAGTTTATTCCAAAGTACCACTAGTTTATTATTAAAATATTATTTGCATTATTATTCCATTTCTCTCAGTGTAGATTCCTTTCGACGAGGTTCTATTGCGGGACGCACGTCAACTATTTGAGCTGATCGCTCAATTGGAGACGGGCGGCGACCTCAGAACACAAAGAAGCGCCAATTCGACCATGAGACCCTGTCCCTGGCCTTGAAAATAGATGGGTAGCACACCCATGAGTCCATAATTCCATAGATATACATATATACTCATACACATGTGCCACCTCACAAGATCGAACATTGTCCTCTGATTTGGCATGATGCGCCTTTTCTTCGAATGATTCGTGGATGTGGATGAGTGTACGGTTTGAATATAAAAAGAATCCAATTTTGGGTCAGCCGACCGATCCAATGACGAATACAATTTAGACAGAACATGTGCGGATCCCAGATATATATGAACGCAATACTCTGACTAAATATAAACAACTTTAAATCGGCAATTTGGAGCATATACTTATTATTTTCTTTTGAAATTTAATTAGTAATTAAGAGATACCCCCAGAAAATGGCTAGCTAACATATATTATCAGAAAATATATTTTTACAGAGTATTCAAAGTTCAGCTCGAAAGGAAATACGTTTTGTGTGTTCCTATAAATTTCTCAAAATAACGAAAATATATTAATACAAATGAATAAAACGTGTTAGCTGGGAAAATAGAAACGGATTGTTTTCATTCGAATGTCGTCGAACCAAAAAAAAATACTCCTCAATTACTTTGTGAATGAGCTGCAGGATTATTTTCTGTTCTCAATTTTTATCACAATAAAATGGATTATCTTTTTGAGGGTTGAACAGTCCATTAGCCGTGTACCTATAAATAAATATATAGTTATTTTTTTATTGCTTTCAAGACACAATTTATGACAAAACGTGAAAATTTTCCACTATCGCGTGCCAACATTTGAGAAACATTAGGAGCATTTTTTGTATTTGGCGAATATTTTGTCAAAAAACATTTTGAGTATTTTGATTGTTTTCTTTTGAAACTAGAATTTTTGCTTACTCTTCCTTAGGATTAAAGATACAACTTAACGAGTCTCTATTTCCCAGTTGAAATGAAACTTAGTTTCAAGATACTTGAGTGTTGGACTCCGTAGTAACCATTCCAGGTGACTTTCGCTTTCAGCTTCTTAACTCATCCAAAACAAGTAGTTCTGCTTCTGCCATATGGACGATATAATCGTATCTTCACATCTATATATTTATAGTATGTACATATGTATGTGGAACCCCTGACATGGTTGGCTTCGGTTTAAAACGAAAACTTGCAATTAAAAATGTTACTTTTTTATTTCGTTGTCTCTTGGCCGGCGACGGCGGTTTTTGTTTATATTATTCAGTGCATTATTGTTATTAAAAGTCATACGGACAGACCCCCTTTTATTCGCTTGAGGCGTTTTCGAAGCGTTTCGTCAATTGCCGTTGGCTCGAAACGTTAAACGTTTTTTAGTGACGCTCCAGTAAGTCCGTACTGCCGGAGAATATTATTGTCTTAGTGCTGGTAATTACCCAGTGACATATAGACATACCTGATTTTGAGGGCGGGGTCACCGCCCCTCGGCGAAAGTCACCACCAACAACCACTCAAAGTCGGCACAAAATTATGAAAAAAATAAAACAAACAAAAAAAAAATGTTCCGATTTAATTGCAGAATGCGTAGAAAGTGAAAGATCTGAAGAGTCGTCTCCGGATTTAGACATTGTCGCCATATCCGAGACGGAATCTCGATCTCCTAACTCATTCTGCGATTCTCCCGTTCCAAGTCACTTCACGCCATTGTCACTGTATTCGAAAGCGAAATCACGATTTTAGATTTGCAACTTAGACTAATTTATTGGGCTAATAAAAAATACTTTTAAGCCACTCTGCTGGTGCAAATACATTATATACCACATTATGTTATATTTTAGAATTGAATTATTATTTACTAGCTTTTTTCTTCAGGGGTAGCCTCAAGCAATTCTCACACTGTTGTTATACGTTTTTCTCCCACATAAGAAATGAGCGATTTCTTGTAGCTTATGGCCATGTCCAGCGAATTCCATTTTGGATGAGCAATCGAACTGAATTGTCGTCATTGCCGGCCATTTAGTGTTGGCTCTTTGGAGCCTGTGCCCCACTGCCTCCCCCACGACCGCCCACCGCTGGACAAGTCCGACCTGTTGGCCCACCTCCGGTGCCTAATCCTCCAGAAAGGCAAGCAGCGGTGTCGCCTAAGTGGGTCGCCACTCCAAGCACCACATTCTAGCCACTATATGCTGCGTACCACATACCGCAAGCAAATGACCTGGCCGAGATCGCCATCGCATGCTGGCTCATCCCATCTGCTGGGATGCGTGCCTCCATAAAGCCAAATCGCATGGGGCCTCCCAAGATCGCACAGGGAAGCACTGAGCAAAAAGTCCACTTAATATTTCAGTTTTAGCGAAATATTTAAATAAATATTTTAGATAAGGTTAGTTGTCAATTTCATAGACAATTTTATTTACTTACACCTATCATTCTACTCTATTACTCCTACATAATTGTAGTGTATTTTATTTAATTTAATATATGTAAAAAAAAAATCTAAAAAAAACTAGGATAGGATTTACGTTATCTATGCTCCTGTACTTTCGATTCCTTATTCCATAACTTATCCAGCACTTAACCCTTGTGTGCCCCATTGGCGATTAGATCGGCAATTTGGCATGGCTCGATAACTGTCGCAAGGCCAGTTAAGAAGATAGTTGGTTGTTTGGCTTGGGGGGGGAATCTACCAGCTAACTGGAGGCCAGAACGTTCGAGGGGTTGGGGTTACGGGAGCTCGAAGCGAAGAAGAGGAGGAAGAGGAGCTTGACTGGGAGGAGGAGGAGCAGCGTTACGGGCCAAAAGCCAAGTGGCCGAAACTGTGATGGCGCAGGGGCCCGAAGACGGGGCTTTCACCGACCGGCTGAGTTGGGCCCGCAACTTGGGGCTCGTTTCATTTGCCAACCAGCCGCGCAGCCAAACAGTCATAGTAATATCGTCGTCGTGGATAATCGTCAGTTTGGCGAGCATTAGACATGGTAACTGGGCTGCCCGTTGTGCTCTTGATCGTGATCGTGGTCGTGGATGTCGTCCATCCAACGGGGGCCATCGACTTTGGCTATCATCCGAGTGCCGAAGAGTTCGACAGCCTGGTGCGCCAAAGCTGGGGTCGCGATCTCCTCCAGCGTCGCGTCCAGGATCGCCGTTTTGTGCCGCGCTACCAGCATCAGACCTCCATTCGTTTCGAGCCGCCGGAACTGGATTTTCAGCTTTTCGATGAGGATCAGGATCAGGCGCCCTCGCAGCCGTATGTCTTTGAGTCTGTGGAGGAAAGCCAACCGGGATCCACAATTTCTGATCAATTCCATGTGCAGAGCGAACTGCTAGATATCAAGGAACCCAATCCATCGCGCAAACCCCAAACAAAGCCACAATCAGCCGGTAATGGCACCACATTTCCCATATACTTCACCCATCCAACCACCGGGATTGTCTACGCCATTAGCCAAGTGGGAGTGGGTCATAATCCCAATGGAATACCTACCCAAAGTAGGAATGATAGCAATTCAATAGCGATCTATGTAACGAAGGCGCAGTATGATGCCGATATGGAGAGTCTGCGGAGGCAATATGAGCAGCAATGCCAGCCGATTCCACCGGGAACGGTTATATCCACGCTGAATCCAGTGCATCATGATGGCACCACCGCCAGGCCACAGATCATCCGACTGAAGAAGCCCAAGAATCCAATTACCAAGCCCAGTAATAAATTACCCAAACCAAATTATCGACCACCACCTGTGATGGTAACCAGCGGACCCATCGATCATGTTTCCGATCAGCTGCTCAAGCTGCCCCACCGGACGGGGAGCACCACCAGAAGCACAACCACCACCACCACCAGCACAACTTCAAGGCCAAACACACGCAGGAAGAAGCGTAAGAAGATACCAAAGAATAAGACTAAAGTGATCAAAAAGAGGCCGGGCTATGGGGCAAATAACACCAGAGGTCCGCAAGGCTCCTTGCCCATCATCCTGGGCAAAAGACCGAGCACCACCACCACCACCTCGCGACCACCGCCGGCTTATACGCAACTGGAGAAACCACATATGCCCCAGGCCACACTGCCCACTTCCAATGTCTTTAGTCAGCATTTGTTGAGGAGCGACTTAGAGCCGGCGGAAGAAAGTGAAACACTAGAAGAACAGGAACCACTGCAATCGAATGAGGCACTGAATCATAGAATACGGCGCTCGGTGAAAGATATTTCAAGAGATGAAAGAAGGGGACCACTTAACGCAAAAAGAAATTTATCTTTAAATTCACTTAAAAAGAAAGTACTTAAAAGTGCGGTTAAGAGAGCTAAGCTCCTGAAGAATCAGGGAGAATTGGATTCTTCTAAAGCACTTCACCGTAGAAGTCGTCGCTCTTTGCATAGCATTAAAAATGGTGGAATAGAGAAATCTGTAAAATCAGAAAGTGCGACCAAAGTTCCTCCAGAGGAAGCTGAAAAAGAGATCACAGCAGAATCTACAAAACGATCACAAAAAGTCGTATCTAAGGAGTCCAAAACCATATTATCCAAAGCATCCCCAAATGGAGTAGCAGCTCGGCGGGTGAGTACTCCCAAAAGGCGCTCACCGAAGGGAAGTTCCAGAAGGCGAAAGACCAAGCAGCAAACACCACCATCCACGCAGAAGAAAGAGAAGAGTTCGGGTGGCGTACTTCACATACCCACTGCCCTGCATCTGCTCCACAAAAATCACAGTCAGGATGAAGTATCCAAAGTTCCAATAAATGCCAATCAAAAAAAAAGAAGAAAAGTTAAAGAACGCAAACGCGGAAGACCCCAGTTGCCCAGTTTTGATATATTCGAGCTCATGTCCGATGGCGACTACGAGGATGAGGGGGAGGAGGAGGAGGAGGAGCAGGACGACGATGAAGACTACTATTTCGAGGACGAGCACAAGGATGTGGATAAAAATACACCCAATGAAAGCAGCAGCACAGAGATGGCACAGAGTGATCTCAAAGAAGATAGCAGCTCCGCGGAGGAGGGCGCTGATTTTGGAGCTATGGTGGAGGAGGAAACAACGACCACAGCGACTATATCGAGCAGCGAGGAGGAGGATGCCACGTCAAGCACCAAGAACTCCATGGCCAAAAAGAAGATTCGCATCAAGAGGCGACCGGTGGACTCCGATGAGGATTACGACGATGATGAGGACTCCGGAATTGCTGGCTTCTTTCGCATGATCTTCTACCCCGTCCAAGTGGCCATGTCGCGGCTCATGGATGGCTTTGGCACTCCCGATGAGGAGGAGGACAAAGAGCCAGCCACTCCATCCGTTTCAAAGTACCCCAGCTATACCCTCTATCACAGCGCCCACAGCAATGAAGCCTATGCCGAGACGGATGATGAGGACTCGGAGGATGAAGAAGACTCCTCCTCGCTGGGCAGCTGGTTTGGCTCCTGGTTTGGCCTGCAGCGACGCACTAAGAAGATCGGCAGCACTACCACTACCATGCCAGTGCCATTGCCCCCGCCCACCAAGGCGCCGCCCAGTTGGCTGGAGTCCTGGTTCGGATTCGGCTCGACCACGGAGGCGGATGCGGAAGATGACTACGACAGTGAGTACTAGAAAAAGAGTGTTCAGATTGCAAGGATGTTAGGTAGTACCATGCCCTAAGTAATAGTCACGCTATATAAGGGCATTCAAAACAACTTCATGGTTGATTTGATATTAATTTTAGGAAATATAGTAACGATGATTAGACGACAATTCATTAATTTATACGTTTGGCTTTTCTAACATTGTTTTCAATCTAATTACCGTGCAATTAAAAGCTAAGTTCTAGTTATTCGAGTGATTCATTTAATGGCGAGATTGGCTGAATGAGCAGGAAGATAAAAGGGAAACCCAGAACCTAATTGAATGGCTAACGGAGTGGGTCTCCCAAATGGGTTCTCGTTTCTCCTTCACGCTTTCTGCACCGCTAGGAAACACATATAACCAAAGAAAAACAGCCCAAGCACAATATATGACTTATTTTCCCCGTGAACAGAATGGTTTTCCAGCTGGTTCGATTCGCGGCCAAGACGTAAGGTTAGACGTCGTTCCACTACCTCCACATCGACCACCTCGACGACTACAACGACGCACACACCATCGGCGGCGGCCCAGGTGCCCATCCTGACCATTGTGGATCCGCTGAGGAATCCACAGAACTGGATTGGCATACTGGCCCATCATATTGTCAATTCCACTGGTAGTGCCATCTCCACGAGCACCAGTAATCCGCTCCTCCAGGCACTGGCCACTCGAATGACCACCAGGGGAACCACTAGCACCACAACCACCACGTCGCGGCCGGAGGTACCCAGGCGCATAAGCTATGATAAGTACCAAATTTGGCGCCTAAAGCCGCAGGATGAGGAGCAGGTCCGTGCACTGGAGGAGTTCAAAAAGGGCGAGGACGGCGTTAAGTTGCACTGGCTCAAGGGTCCAAGTCTCAGGTTAGCAAGACCTAAAGCTCAAAAATGTATGATGGCAATCAATTCCTTCTCACTCACCTCATCATTTCAGAGGTCTTACGGATGTTCTAGTGCCACCCAAGATGCTCGTGGACTTCCAGGGCACTCTAAACTACGAGGGCATAGCGCACGAAGTGCTCATTTTCGATGTGGGCAAGGCCATCGCTTACGAACTGACCAAAGAGGATTACCTACAAACCACTCGTCCCTCGAAGCCGCGACCCACGGCACCACCGCCCATGACATGGAATCGTTACCACAATCACGATGAGATCGTCAAGTATCTGGAGACGGTGCGAATGCGTCATCCGCAGCTCGTTGAGCTCATCCACATTGGTCGTTCCTTCGAGGGTCGACCCTTAATTGTGGTAAAGATCGAATCCAAACAGACGGCGGCGGCGGCGAACAACGAAGGTCTACACACCATCAAGCGACCCAAGCGGAAGCGGAAGTCGGGCCAGGCTAATGCCGTTTTCGTCGAAGCTGGAGCTCAGGGATTGGCCTGGATTGGACCCGCGACGGCCACCTGGATGATTGCCGAACTGCTGCGACTAATGAAAACAAACAGTGAGTATACACATATACTATTACCGAACTGTATCTTTTCGAAACATATTATTTCACGATATTCACGATAATGGTGGCCCAGATCATAAATATCAATTTAATGATATCAAATTTGTCTCTTAAAGTTTATTCAAATTGAAATTTTTGCAAATGGTCGAATGGTTCGTGTCTCCAGGCAATAGGCAATACATATAGTTAGGCAGTCTCAACTCAGCTTAAGTATTAGTGGCGCCCAACGTGTGGCGTCATTGGTGGTTACTGCAGCATGCGAGCCAGTGTGTCGCGCATCCAGAGCACAATGGTGGGTGGTTGTTTCATCTCAGTCGGAATAGCATATCGTCTGGAGCTCAAGAAAATTGCCCGTCCCTCGCAATCCGTGTACCTCGTTTTGCGGTGCGTGTGGAAGCCCAGGCTAGGTCCACAACTGGCTGCCTTCTTAATCTTCGACTTATGGGCACAGGTCTTGGCTTTGGAGGCACAGCTCTTGGTCTTGGCCTTGGTGGATCTGTGAAAGAAGCCAATGCCACCACTTTTGGCCCTGGAACGGGCTCGATCCCGTGAATGACAGCAGGAACCACTGAGGTTCGTCACCTGCGATATGGCAAACGCGACGAGCAGCAGCCCGAACACAATGGCCACCGCCACCTGAATGTTGCGATCGGCGTTCTTTAGGTCCACCAGCAACTGGACAACATGGTAGCCCAGAGTAATCCAAAATGTTATCGTGCAGATGGCAAAAAAACTAGTGGAAGATTTCGTAGATTATCAAAGAGGTGGAATGATCCGTGGAAAACAGATAAGTAAATATATACTCACACTAAAACACCGAGGACCTCCAGTAGGAAGGTAACGAAGAAGTTTAGCTGTTCACTTCCGAAATCTGTTCCAAAAGTTCCCCGCTGCCCGGCGCCAACTGGCTTATAGCCTCCACCTTGAGCTCCTCGCAGGGCGCTCTGCACAGGTGGGCCTCCTGATCCCGTTGCCAATGTTAAGGGGCCAGTACCCATGGTTCCCGAACCTAGAAAGCTTCCGGGATCAACGCCATGGGCCTGGCCGCATCCGAAATCACAGCCAGTTCCATAGCCACAGTCCTCATCGCATGCAACGCCCAGACTGCATCGGTCCTGGCCCAAATTAGCGGCGCCCAGACTGATGGCGAATCCCAGGGTGTCTCTGCCGGCAGGTCCAGCGGCAGCTTGTTGTTGCCGCATCGCCCAGCCATGGTGGCAGGCTCCCAAGCTCCTCTCACTTATACCCCTGTTGCCATTGTTGTAATCCCCGTTGGACATCATGCTGCTATACCTGTTCTGATCGTAGATGGCGTTCGGGGAGAAGTTTATATTGCCGTCTATAGCCACGGGAGTGGATTCAAAGCGCAGATTGCCCCCTGCCGGCTCATTGGATGTGGTTCTCGCCGAAGAGGTTCGGAACACCTCTACCACTTCCTCCGATACCCGCGTACTATCCGAATCCCTGGCTTCAGCGCTGAACACCAAGCTAGCGTGTGGTCCGTGCACCGCCGAACCCCGGGGACTGGCCGCCTCCGGAATGACCATAACCCCCGGATTTACTTCTGACACCTCCGATGCGCCGGATTCTCTTATTGGTACGATTGGTGCTCCACCTTCTTCTGGGTTTTCGGTAACTTGTAGGCTGTGCGGAGCTCTTGCGATGCGAGAAACTCTTTTAAGTCGTTCGCCCAGAAGGGATGTCATCATGGTGGGTGCTTGATTACCGTCCGGCTGGAGGAGTATCGCTTTGGCGGTGGCAGGCAATGCTGAAGGACTGCCTTCCGCTACTCCTCCTCCAACTGATGGATTCGATTTGGAGCGCACGTATTTACGCGAGGACTTTCGGGGTCTTCGCCTCTCCATTCTTATCTTGATCCAACTGGAGGAGAAGTGGCAAGCTGTAGAGGCCTAAAGTAAACACTATCGATTCCTGGGTCTACAAATATACTGACTAACGGACTGACAAAGGGATAACTAATGTATTTTGAGTTGGGGAAAAGCGGCTACGTTGATCGGAACAACGTATACATTTTCTTAAGCGAATTAATATATTTAAATTTATTTAATTACTATGTTAAATAATGTATAAAAATAACCCATAAAACGTCTACTCAACAGAAAGCAACGAGGACGTGGAGTTCATCCGGAACACCACGTGGTACATAATGCCGGTCCTGAATCCGGACGGCTATGCGTACAGCCACGAGTACGATCGTTTCTGGAAGAAGTCGCGATCGCAGCACCAGACTCCACCTCCCAGTGGTCTCCTCGACTCGGCGATGACGTGGCTCCAGCAGAAACGGGGTCCGGATAAGATCTGCTACGGGGTGGATCTGGACAGAAACTGGCTGTATCATTGGGGCAAACGGGGCAGCTCCAAGGCGCCCTGCAACGAGTTCTACGCCGGTCCAGCGCCATTTTCCGAACCGGAAACCAAGGCGGTCTCTGAGTTCCTCATGGATTATAGGACGCAGATAAAGGTATGCTTACAACTACATAGTTTATCATTAACTCTCTTTACATTTATTAACTTTAATTATTATTTTTGCAGCTGTACATTTCCCTACAGGCCTATGGTCAGGTGATATCCTATCCGGTCAAGGCCAATTCCACTTTCAATTCAGAGAGATTGGATGATTTTCTGGACGTGGCGATGGTGGGCACCGATGGATTGCGCAAAAAGGGTAGTAAGTCCCGATACAAGGTCGACGCATCCAACGATCTAATTGAACAGCGATCGGGTGCGTACTATTTATATTATTTATAGAGATTGATCTTCATTCGTTTGGTTACCTTGATTTCTCCAGGCTGTGCGGACGCCTTTGCCGCCTACGAGATTGGAATTCCCTTTAGCTACACGCTCCAGCTGGCGGACAACGGAGTGCACGGCTATCTGCTGCCCAGCAGTGCCATCGAGCCCACGGCTCGGGATGCCTTTGAGATCATAAGCGGCATGCTGGACTACATATGAGGCTGGGATGCGCAGATCGGATTCCAATCGAAGTCGAAGGCAGCAGGGATTTGGGGTGTGGCTACATGTGAATGAGTTTTAGTTCCTTTTAAACGGGCTTTGGTGGCTTGCGTTCCGGAGATCACTTGCCGTATTTCCGGAATACATTCTCCAATACTTTTAGCTGCATTTATGTACGTATCTTATGCATTCGAAATTTTTTTTTATTTCATACAAATTCCCTTAAGTTGAGATTTCCGTTTAGCATAATAAATATTATTGTTATATGTATGTATATTATAATTAATTATCAGCAATTTTTTTTGGTAGTTTTAATCCCGTTTAGACTAAATAGTATACTATAATAAAGTCTTATATTTGATCGAGCATTCGATTGCTTCGCTTTCGTATAACATTATGCATGGATGCCATGTAGGGAGATATTTTCAACGTACAGTATTTCTTAAGTTCTTGCCAAAGGTACGCACTGTCTTAGTATTATATTCTGATATAATATGGCGTGCGTTGCCTTTTATAAATTCAATTTCTTAAATATTCGAATATATTCTGTAGCCTAACAACAAACTCCATTTGGATATCCTTTTGGGAAGGCAATATGAATAGCTTCAAGTCAATTAAATGGAAATACAGTCTCAATAGCTGATAATTCTTATAGAGATTACTCGAAATTCGTTCGAGATTGGAAAATATTCGTCTAACCTGACAAAATGCATGTTTTGACAATGCAGAAAGGTAAACGTTGATTGAAAAGCAAGAGCATACGGCGAAAAACTACAATACTGCCAGCTATGTTTAAACTCAGGAACTGGTTACCAAGGCACTGTAGTGGCTCCAATCTTCTGTCCTCCGCCTAGGCGAATCGCTGGGAGACCATTATCTTGGCCGAGAGCTTGGCAAAATTCGTGTGGCACTCGTTGCCGTGGAAATAGAGTCCAATTAGCAGCTTGAACTGAGCTGCTGACATGGGATACGGTTCCTGCGACATGACCACAATGGTGTCGATGCTCTTGCCCGCCTTCTGTCCCGCCAGGTTGGCCAGGATTTCGCGGTAATTCACAAAGGATGCCGAGCACTTGGCAATTTGACGGACCATTTTGTCCGTGGAGCACTGCTGCATCACAGGACGCAGTAGTGCATCCAAAACGAGCGACTGCAGGTCAAAGACTATCAAATCGGGACTGCACAAGGACTCGGCGCTATCCTGCATTTCCAGCATGCGAAGCGGGGTGCTCTCCACATCCACCAGTTGCAGAATGGTCAGGTATTTGCTGCAGTTATGGGCCTCCCATGGATAGCGCTTTGCCATTCCCTGCTGGCGACTGGTGATCAGTAAGACGCGCTTTTCTTTGGTGGCAAAGCGTTCGCATAGCTAAAAGAAATGCAATTTGATGTTCAAAAACCAACCCAAATCGGTGTTCCCAACTTACCTTTGCCAAATTAAGGGCATAATCCTCACTGCCCGTCAAATATATATAGTTATTGTTGCAGTCGCTTAAACTCATTCCTTGAAAATGCTTAGAAATTAAACAATATATATTTAAGGAATTCTAAAATTCTTCTGCCGCTATTATCGGTATCGGGATGAGTTTTTAATAGAGGTGCCAAAACATCGATGCTAACTAATATCGATGCACCGATGTTTTTTTATTTATGCCGCACATCGATGTTTATTTCAGACTATCGATATCTTTAGGTTAATCACCTAAATAAATATAAGCTTGAAGTCATATATATTTTTTTAAAATTATTATTATTATCAGTTATCCCAGCTTAAGATGTTGCATATAAAAATAAATCTCATTGATTTTAAGTTTGAAATATTATTATTTATTGATTTGTTTTATATTACATTTCAAATTAATACAATTTAATAATATATAAATATGTTTTCTTATTTCTAAATGTAAATAAAATAATACATTTTTTTTAGAAAACATCTAGTTTTTTATTTATATATATTTATTATATCGAAAAGAATTTGTAAATACCAAATGCAATGCAATAGATGATAAATTAATATAAACTATCGTTACAGTAGCATCAAAAGTTCATAAAAATCGGCTATTGCCTATATACTTTTAAATATATGTCATGCATAATAACCAAAGCCAAATAAGATTTTAAAGTTAGGTCTATATATATATATATATCTATAAATTTATTATTTAATTACGAACCGAATTGGCATCCCAGGCCGCAGAGTGACCATTTTGCATTCCGTCCAACGCCTAGCGGTGTTAGGCACTAAAAAATACCAGAAGCGGGGCGCCACCTAGAGTCCACCATATCAACCAGCCAATTGGCACATATAGCCGCACTCTTCTCGCGCTCGCGTAGCATACCGCGCGAAAGGGATAGCCGCACGCAGCGACCGATTGCTGGCAAACTCAACACAGCCGTGCCGACGAACAGACCGCACAAAGCGTAATGCAAAAGAATTGAAAAAAATCATCAAGTATAGAGGCCAAAAAGCGAACACAGCAAGTCGGCGTATAATTTAACAATTGTCGTTCAATGCTGACAAAATAAATGCGGCGATTACAGCCCAGCAAAGAAGGCGAGCGGCAAATTGCGAATTGCGGTAAGGTATCTAGAAAAAAAGCGAGTAAAATTGAAAAGAAGTCAAACGAAATACGGATCAAGCGACACCACACACACATGCACGGACGCACGCACACAGTCACTCACGGTCGTGCACGCAGAGGCGAATGCCGTGTGTGCTTTAAGTGAAAAATTAAAGGCGTTCCGAATGCTAATTGCATTAAGAGGACAAAAAGGAAGCTGTCTAAAGGATTGCTATGAATGTTTGTACTTTTAGGAGGCAGTAAAATAAGCCGATAATACGGCGACCGCAATTCGGGCACACATATACGCCACACAAACACCGAGTCAGCGGGCCACACAGACGAAAAGCACACACACACACATGCCACTGAGAGCCTCCCATACAAGCAGACCACAACACACACACACACACATTCAAGCGAGCGTGCCTTGGCAGGTGAGAAGAAGAAGAGGAAGCGGTGGAGGCAGAAGGAGGAGCAAACAGGAGGCGCCATCGGCCCCAGAATATTGGATAAAATCGGAATAAGGCTGCATTATCTTCTCCACGAGAAGAGGAAGCAGCATCAGCACTACCAGCAACAGCAGCCGACGAAGGAGAAGAGGAAGCAGACGCATCAGCAGCAGCAGCAGCGGAAGAAGCAGTAGCAGGAGGAGGAGCGGGAGAGAGAGAGGGAAAACCAACAGAAGCAGCAGCAGCGTATTTGGCGAAAAACTTGCATTGATGGTAATGCATGCTAGAAAACCGCAGCGTATGAACGATGGGTAATATATCAAATATAATTTTCAATCTACCGTAATATCGGCAATAACAGTGATTCCCAACGTACTCACACTCACACACACAGGCAAACGCGCACCCATAATTGTATATTTTTTTGTTTACGTTCTGTCCTACTGCCATCTCGCTCTAACTCGCAGTGCCCGCGTTTCCTTTTTATCCTCCAATTTTCTCCGTTTACCCTAGTTAAGTGATTTTCGTAAATAAATATGTTTTCGCTATGTTTATTGCTTTGATTTTCCCACTTATCCATCTTCTCGCGCTACTCGTGTTTTTCGTCTTTTCACCACACAATAGTTGCCTCTCGCTCGCACGCGCTCAGCTGGCAAAAGGCCAAAAAAAAAAAAAAATAGTTCTTGTAACATTTACAGTTGCTTATTGCACTGCAAAATTAGTTCATATCCACTGTTTATCAAGCGCATTTCGCTTAGTTTGTTTATTTACCATCGCTTTTTAGCCGGCTTTCGATTGTCCGTTGAACCCAGAGCAACTAAAATTAATGACTGTCAACAAATCAATGCCGGCAATTGATAAGCGCTTCTGTTGATAAATAAAGCTCAATCGGAATTGGGAAATCGATTTACAATTGGCATTTTCCCTCTAAGCCCGTTAATTGTACATTATTATTAATATCTAAATATGGTTTTTTAGCGCAAATTGAGGATTTCAAATAGAGAATTTGACAAAAATCGATTGAAGTCAGTTTAAAAGTGCGCTGTAAATAAGCTGCAATAGCTGGTTAACTTCGAAACATGTACTTTGTCATGTCATAAACATTGTCGTGTTCCTTCAAATAGTCACTTAAATATTTGCCCTTAATCATTACATATTTAGGCCGAGTATAGCAGAACTAACCCAACTATGTGTGTCTTATATACCCAACTTCATTTGAAGGCAAACTAATTAACTCTTCATCTTTCCCCACCATTTTTCAGGTACTTTGAGAAGCATACCAGTCACACATCATACCAGGTAAGCAGACCGATCCGAAAATTCTCCTCGAACACCGCAATTAATCACATTTACATGCCAGCCTTTAGTGGACATTTTTAATTTTGTAGTTTAGCTCATTAGCTCGTAGTGCACCCAAAGCCACAAAAAAGAAAAAAGAATGTAAAAGCCAATGTAAATCGTATTTTATCGAACCATCGATTTCCCTTCTGTCATTTGCTGATATTTTGGTAAAATCAACAAAATTTGCAAATTGTATAGCCTGGATTTTGGATTATTTTTTTGTTCATATTTCTCCTTCTTTTTCCATCGCTGTCTTTGTTGTGCATCCCAAGATCTTACGTTCCCGTAACCTCATCCATTTTTGAACTGACCGAATCGTGTTTCATTTTAACCCATTCAAAAACGCGGCATTGCAGCCTGAACTGATCTTAACTTGAGAAACGAATCTGAACGCATCACTGCTAAAAAAAACAGAAAACAGAAAACAAATCCAATCCGAATTCGATCATTTAATCAATTACAACATCTAACCGAACAGCACAAACAAATGCTTTAAATCGAATGATATATATGGTTAAAAGTATACAAATTTATCAAACTATTTTAATTAGAAATCGAATGCATAACCAATTTCTAAACTCTGCCTAAGAAATAGGAACCTAATCAAACTAAAATAGCCTTAAAAACGACGTAGTAAACAATTATACACCAATATTAAAAATAACATGAATGTGCAACGGAAGAACAAACCAATTTCCAAATTGTTTAACGAAATAATCAACGACAACAACAAAAACACAAATGTGCCTCATACATAAAGCAACAACAATCAATTAAGACACCAACAAATAATAACTAATGCAAAACAAATAGGAATTAAACCAAAGCCAAATCAAGTGTGCCCTCAAAAACAAGCGACCAATTGGACTTTTAATTCAAATAGAAATCGAATACACTTCAATTAATTATCTATGAGGAGCAACAAAAACTCCTACGGCAGCAGCAACAACAACAGCAACAACATGGCTGTTGATCTCTCCCTTTCGACAACAACAATTGCCAATTGCAACAGCAACATTAGCAACCACAATAACAACAATAACAAAAGCAGCGCAGCAGCAGCGACGCTGGCAGCGAATTCAACGCCTTCAGCAGTGGGTCTCTGTCGCCTAGAAGTAAGTAATCCAAAGATCCCAAAAAATAATGGTTAAAAACAATAGTAAAATATAAAAACGCAAACCAAGTGACCAAAAACCAATAAAGTGCCACGAACATCGTGCTGTGCGCAGGAAAACCAATCCTGCCAAGCAATAAACAAACATTCAAATTAAGGAACAAATAAAATCACTTAATAATGAATAATAAAAATCAAAAGAAGGCAACAGAACATGAAACATGCAGCAGCAATAAATCTTCCATCCAAACTCGTATATTTTCAACAAAAATCTGACTAAAACGAGACACAAATCGCCGCTATTAAAAACATCAACAAATTATGATTTACATACCAAACACCCAAAGAGCTATTATTGTATATGTTTAAAACAATGAAACACCACTCAATTATAAAGGATTCTTTATTAATTATTATACAATTTTTTTGATAAACTCAAGATTGGAATTTTTATGGATGATACCAAAATTAACGATGGACAACAAACAAGGATTATAATTTTGATTAATATTAAAATGGACAATTCGATTTTCAGTTTGGATAAACCGAAGACAACGACCGACCAATGTGAACCAAAAACGAATGTATCAATTAAAAACATCCTAAATATTTACTTTCAATTAAAGTATAATTTACTCAGGAGACGACAAAACAAACCACACACCAAACACACGACACATTTCAAAATTGTTCTCAATTACACATTTGATTTCTCAAACCATCGGGAGTTTCATTTCACCCAACTTTCCTTTCATATCCTTTCGTTTCCATTGGCAATAATCACAAGCGAGAACATTGGCAAAAGTAGCTGGCATTATGCATTAACTTATGATTTTCCTATTGAGTAGATTTAGTTCAACTAACCAACCACCCAACTTCAAGAGTTACAACTAAACCGAGACTTAAATCAACCGCTATTAAGAATGCAATACTGAATATACCAGTGGGTTGGTACTTTCAAAGAGATACAGTAAGGATTTCCTAAATGAATTCCATTCGTTGGAACACGGGATACTCATAAATTGGCTACATTACTTGATGTATTGATTATATCGACCACATCTTGAATCCTTACTGCGATTTCTTAGAGAGTACTTGACATACATTGTATTTTGTAGCACTGTGCAATTGATTTTGGGAATGTAAATCGACTAAAAACTGTGTGCGCTTCTATTTACCCGTGCAGAGCTCAAAGTACAGCAGTTCAAAGCGCGACTACGAACGCGATCGTTCCTCCAATTATCGCGATCGTGACCTGTCGCCAGGCGCTGGCGGTGGAGGAGGCGGCGGATCCGCTGGAGGAGGTGGCGGCGGCAGCGGCAATGGCGGCGGACCATTGAACAATGGCAACAGCTATCGCTCCCAGTCGCCGGACATTGATTCGCCGTCGTCCCGTTCGCACGATCTGCGCGACCGCAGCGATCATCGGGGCGGAGGTGGCGGCAATGGGCGTGGCGGCAGTGGCGAGCGGTACAGCTTTATGCAGAAGATGCGGGATCGAGATCGGGATGTCTACAAGAAGGATAAATATTCAGGTGAGTTGGCTGAGCAGCTGCAAGTTGGAGTTGTATACCACAACAATACATTATTTTATTCTCCATAGATAAACGTGATCGGCGTGGCAACGATCGCGACTCGGAGTCGTCGTATCGCACCAACCATGATAGGGATCGTCGTGGCGGAGGAGGCAGCGGAGGCGGCAGCGGCAAGCTCTGCTCCTCGCGGGAGAACGACAAGCGATCCGGGTCCGACGATCGCGATCGGGATCGGGATCGAGATCTGCGCGACTTGCGCGACAAGCGGGACCGCGGTTCCGATCGCGACAGGGACATGTACAAGAAGGACAAGTACGCAGGTAGGTCCAAGTGCCCATTTACACCACATTTCCCCTAATTTATGGCTGCTTTTCTGTTAGACAAACGAGAGCGCAGCGATCGCGGTGAGCGGACGGCGCGATATGGCGACTGGAGCGAGCATGTCAGCTCATCAGGTGAGTCCACCTATGGCAGCTTATTCTTCTCCAGGCTCCAAACTATAATATTGGGTTGCTTTCAGGCAAAATGTATTACTACAACTGCAAGACGGAAATCTCTCAATGGGAGAAGCCAAAGGAATGGGTGGACAGAGAAAGGTAAAGGCAATGGCATTATAATATGACCAGCAAAGATCTTGGGAAGAATCTGTAATAAGAGCACCCTAGTCCTAGCTTAAAATAGTCATTAATGTGTTCTATGGTTACAGAAATTTGCCGCGCGATCAGCATCGTGAGAAGGATTATCGTGACAAGGATCGCGATCGCGACCGCGATGATCGTTTCTCCAGATCAAGTAAGTTAATAAGAACCTGCTTCAGAAATTTCAGAATTTGATATTCAAAACTTGCGTTTTTCATGGCAGCATACAAACATTCCAATTCTTCGCGCGACAATTCACGACTGAGATGGAATTACGACAACGATGGCGGTCCGCCCAGTCATCGAAGGCGTTTGGATGGTGAGCATAACGCAGGTTGCGTAGGATCTACATAGTTAATTGATTTTAAAATCCTACCGACAGGTCGACACAACGACAATGCTGATATGGATATAAGCGGCGACTCGACGCCTACCTCGGAAGCCAGTTACTCGCTAAGCGGCACGCCCACCACACACGGCGGCGGTCCGGGCGGAGGCGGTCCCGGAGGCGGCGGCGGTAGCAACAGCGATCAGCCAATGGGCAATGCCCTGCCCCGTTTGTCCTCCCACCCAACTGCCAACTCCTCCGCATCCGTGGCGACGGGCACAGGTGCGGCGGGGGGACTGCACTACGGCAGCGGAGCGGGTGGTGGCCCGGTAACGGGCGCCACAATGCTGCCCACCATGTCGGGAATGCTGAACAGCAACAGCAGCAACAGTGCCGGCGGCAGCAGCAGCAATGCCAGCAGCAGCAGCCTGAGGAACTCCGTTGTCGGTCACATTGGCTCCACATCTGGCGTAAGTTTGGCTTTTTGATAGCCCTGAGCTTTGGCCTAACTCTTTTTTTGTATGCATTGCAGACGACTGTGCCCACACTGGGAAGTCAGGATCCGCACCAGCACCATCTGAACTCGAATGCTCCACTGCCACCGGGTGCCAAGGGCAAGGATCAGGCGCTGCTGATGCGCCAGAAGATGCACCTGGGCCTGGGCGTCCTCGATGTACAATCACATCACGGCGTTAACTCGGTTGGTTCGGTGTCAGATGGGACCAATCACGCCTACAATTCGGTCAATAACTCGGTCTCCGGCAGCTTACGGTAAGCTATTGAAGGCATGTTGCAAGACCATCAAGTAAACTTCATTGATATCAATATTGCAGGGACAACAGCGTTAACTCGCCGTTGTATATGCACCACAGCATGTCGCCCTCGTTGAACTTCACCAAGAGCCCCATACCGACGATTGTGGGCCACACGAATAACATGAGCATCGCCTACACCTGCAATCCACCCTTTGGCCTCAAGGCTACCCTCGATGGCGGAGTGATGGTGGCGAATGCCTCACCGGCCACGCCCGGTGGCAACGCCTCCTCAGGCTCCAGTGGAGCGAATAGCAGCCAAAGCATCGTGCCCGGCATGGGCCCCGTCTGCGGAATCAGTGTGATCACCTCGATGGGCAGCAACAGCGGCACGCTTTGCGAAGGACCGCCAACGCCCACCCAGGAGCTGGATTTAAGCGGCTCGGCGTTGGAGCAGCAACAGTTGGCCGCCGCAGCGGCAGCCGCGTCAGCGTCCAGCCTCCAGCTACAGGCGGCGCAACAGGCCCAGCAGCAGCGGAAATGTATGTATTTGAAATTCCGAATTTAAAATATATGACAATGTTTAATTATTTGTTATTCCAGTGGATGGCACGTCGTCGGCCACGCTGAGCTCACTGCAGAGCTGTGTGAGTTCCTCAGGACAGGCGGCAAACATGCGCGGTCCCGAGATTTCGCCAAAGCTGGCCAAATACTTCCGCGCCGATCTGATTGCGCATGTGACCAATTGGCACGCGGAGGTGCTGGAGCGTCAGGTAAGCTGTGAGGTAGCATTTGCCAGCGAATAAGGCACTAGCTCGACCTCTTAACATACATATACAATATATCCATGGACTCGAACTGATTGTAAATGTTTTCCATTGTTTCTCGAAGGCGCAGAAGTGCTGTGAGGATACGCACCTGTTCGGCGACATCACGTGCACGAGAATATGCGCGGAATTGAAGTGCGCCCGCAGCCTGGTGCGAAGCACCGAAATCAATGCCACCCTGCAGGAACAAAAGTGAGTGTCGCAATGACATCTAAATAGTAGTGGTTCTAACCAATGCATTTTATGTATTGCCTTTCGCAGAATTATGTATTTACGCCACCAGATCCGCCGTATCGAGGAGTCGAAGACTCAGAACGCGTTCATGTCAGACGATACTTAGGATCAGGAGCAGGTTAGGCTGCGCGTACATCGCAAGCTGTCTGTTAGGCTCAAAAAGAGCTTCTTCTGGCGCAGCTGATGATGATTGCGATGATGATTGGTCCATTGTGGCCGCCGTCAGCAGCTAGCCTTTGTCCTCGTTTCGCAGGCCCGGATTTACCCCTATTTATTGAGGGCATCTGGAAATGGATTAGATGATGACGACGACTGGCGGTGGCCCACGACAATGACTGAGAAACCGCGTGCATCCTGCTCCATCCTCCTACTTCTCTCCTCTGGGCGACGCATCTCTCCCCACCACCACAACCAGCCCGCGATTCACTTGTGTTCGGATCGAGTTCCAGTCCCCAACCGACTATATAGTGGCAGTATGTAACTGGCTGAGCGGACTGCATGGACTTGGCACAGGACAAATCAGGATAAATCAACCAACAGCTGCAACAAGAACTTCAACAAGAAACACAAAAACTAAAACATAATTTATAATTAGCAAAGCGTAAATTAAAAGCAAAAATAAACTAAAATAAGCATTGCATTAAGCAAGACGGAGGAAAAGCAAGAGAAATAGCCACAAACAAAACACAGCATTCAATTCAAGATAACTACAAAAGAAGAATACAGCCGACAACAGCCGACCTATCAAGATCAAGAAGCAATATGGATAAAGCCTCGTATCGAATCGAATCAAATCGAATCGAAAGAAACAAAACAAAGCAAAAGATAAACAAACGAAATAGGATCAACAACACCAGCAAAGCAACAACACCAACAAATAACAAGTCAACATAGTATACTCAACTGCAATAAAAAGCTAATTAAACTATATACAAATTATATATAAACAAATATATATAAATAGAGTATATGAAAGATTGTATATTTACATCCACCTAACATAAATACGGAGGATAAATCATGATGATAAAATGATTACGATGACAACCAAAATGCGAGTCAAGTCGAACCGAATGCACGCTTATCGGGACGAGGAAATCGACAATTTTATATATATATTTATTTGTATATATATTTATAGGTTGGCAACCACCACACTTCCCACATTTATTTTTACAGTGCAATCAAAATGTTTGTTCAATCTGCTGATCGTCGGCTTTGTATCCTGCTAATTGGTGCAAAATTTATATCGTGTTTTGTAGTTATTTACCGATTACAATTCATATTTTTTATTTTAAATCGATAAGCTTGCAAATTTATATTTTTACAACACACCATATTTTTTAACCTCCGATTCAAATTGCAAATAGATTTGTTTTAGTGTAGTTTTTTTTGTATGCACTACATTAATGTCTTTACGATATATGATCATATATACATAAATTTTATTATATATGCATATATTATTTATTTGGCAAAAGCTACAATTTTTTTGTTTATATAAGCGTAGCGAAGCGAAAGCAGACACGAGGGAGAAGGGCGGGGAAAGAAGAACTAACAATTGTAATTTTGAGTTTTTTTTTTAAATCTTAACTTGACAAACCAACAAACAAAAGGAATGGATCTGCGAATCGCGCAGATTCGAAACAAAAATAAAGCAAACAGTTTAATAATGATAATGCTAATAACTATTGTAGATATACATATAAATAATATATAAAAAATATATTAGCTAAGCGTCGAAAACAAAACAAAAAAAAAACAACCGAAAAATAGAAACTTTTATTATGAATTAATTAAAAAATACAACAACAACAAAATAATGGTTAACATGGTTATTTCAATGGGGAGTTTTGTTCATCGAGCAGGCGTTTCCTTTCCTGATTCCAATGTCACTCGCCGCGTCACAGGAAAGCATCAGTTCCAATCGTGCTCCCGTACACGAAAGTCATTCGAAAAAATCTCTAACAACAAAATAATAATATTCTATCGATTTTCTTATTCTGAACAATGAATAAAAACGAGGAAACCCCATGGAATGGATGCAATTGTTGCTATTGCTCGTGCTATTGCCCTTGCTCCTGCTCGTCTTTAAAAGTGAGTCGCCGCGAATAGTTCTCGTTTCTGGTTCATAACGATTCAACTATTCTTCAATAATAATGTAGCGATACAGCTCCGATGAATCGAGTCGCTGCTTCCTTCTTCGGAAAGGTTTGAAATATAGATATGAATGCGAGAAATGCTCAGATCCCAGATGTACATTAAGCAAAGCGCCTGGAATGGAAATCCGTTTATCGCACCCGGCGGAGTCCACTTCTCGAGCGCCACAACCAAAGCGGGTAAATATAGGCAATAATTAGTTTATTTCAAAGTATGTACATATGTACATGCCGCGAATTCTTCAGTAATCGCTATTATCAAAAATGATATATCCCATCACTGATTGTTTCTGATTATAATTACGATCTTAGAGTTTTATCATACAGCCGTGTCCTTCGGATAAAGGACGAAATAGTGCTAATAAAGTGAAATATTCGACTCCGATGTACGAAAGAGAGACAGATAGAGAGTCCAGCATATCAACACCATTCAGTTGTTATAAGGAGGATATACGAAGGCCAAAGTCCTCGGATAAATGTAAGTTTTCCGGAAACTGCAACTGCTTCACAACAGAACAGCCAAGAAAGTTTGTTTCAAGAACTGCCGAAGAAATCCGAAGGGCGGTTCGGGCGGAGATTGCAGAGATAGAGCAAAAGAGGGCAAAAAGCTGTAATTGTGCCTCCTGCAAGCCACCGCAGAGTGTGCCCTTGTCAGCTAATGACAGAACGAAGAGTAAATCTAAAGATGAAGATATTTTCACGGAGTCCGAGAAATTGTTACTTGGTAAAATTGATTGGCGCACTACTGCTACCGATGATTTAACTAATTCCGAGCTAATTTATTCGACGATAAAGCATTTGCTGCGCATATGCCTGAATAACAAGATAATCGAGCTTGGCCTCCTGGATAGTCTGCATGAGGCGGTGGCACTATTCAAAGAAAATAGGAGGAAACGAGATAACTGATGGGATTCCTTTTTATTTTTGTAATATTATTTTATATTTTATATAATTAAATTGGGGGTAACGGGGGGAAACATATTCGACTTGTCTTCTTAATATTTGGGAGAGAACTACAAATTTATCGCGAAGAATTCGAAGTTTAGAAGCTGATCGCGAATTCAGCAGGTTCACAAAGGAGCTAAAATTTCAAATTTGGCGCCAAAGGAGCTCTTTGCAGCGAGAAGTCGGAGAAGCCGTTGGAAAAGCTCAAAGCTCAAAGCTTGCGAATACCCAATAGACGAATTTGCAGCGCAGCGAATTCGCCAGAATGAATCGCAAAATGAACTTTCGGCGGGGGGTGGCGGGTGAGGCGGAAAAGTTCGCGTCCGTGTGCGTGCGTATCTGTGTTGTTTTCCTTTTTCCTTTGGGTTTCTTTTTTTTTTGCATTGCCCTAGCATAGCATCTCTGCTTCGTTTTCGTTTTCGGAGGACGACGAAACGCCAACAAGTAGCAGTTCAGCATTCGACGCGTTCGCTTGCCAGCGGACACAGGACCAACTAAACGGGTCAACTTTCAGCGAAACGGTTGGGTTTCGAAAACGCCGAGTAACGGTTATCGGTTCGGACAGTTCTCGAATTTTTTATTTTTGTTTGAGAGTGTTTCGCATGTGTGAAGACATCAGAAGAGCGCGGTAGAACCAAATTAATAAAATAAACTTGCACCTTTAATTTCTTGTGGAAGTTCACTAACCAAAAACTCTCAAGGGTGAGCAAAAAAAAAATTTAAAAAAAAATATATTGGAATTTTTTAAAATGTGGATATCACATTGTAGTAATATAATTTGATACAAAAGTGCAACGAACACAATGCCATTAAAATGTGAAGTTCCTATTAGCCGAGCTATTTATTTTTGCACATGCATGTAAAATTATCTTAAAAACGTAAAAAAATTGATAATGATGCCTTTTCAAATATTAATAATACATTTAATATTTATGTTTAAATTGTTGTGCTTTTGACAAATAAATAATGCACAATAAGTAAATATTGCTGGCCTGATGTTGATAAACAATATTTAGAACAGCACATGGCGGAAAACTTTGCTGTATAGTTTTAAATTTACTGAAATACGCGACCATTTTGGACTAGCCTGTATGTCCTTTATGATTTCCCATTTGCAAATAGTCAAACTCGGCAAAAATCGCGTGAAAACCAGTTGAAAACAGGCAGCTAAAAAAAGGCAGCCTGCATACTTTATTTTGAATGCACTTTGAGGCTGTCACATAAACCGAACAAACAGGCGAATATACAAATACATATTTATGGGTGGGGGCTGGAATTGCTGCCCTCGTAGCCCTTGTAGTGCACTCGAAGAAAATGTGGGTCAGTTTTTAGATATATTATTACTATTAGCTATGAATAGGAACTATATATTGTTGTGTTGGTCGATTGCACTGCGGGCTATGCATGTGCCCTGATTTTTTTTTCAGTGTGCCACGCTTGAGTGCTTGTCGCGACCACTCATCATCTGTCATTGATTTGTTTTCCGTTCCATTTGCCCCCGCGACTCCTTGGACCCCCCCTCCACCCCCTTGTAAGCTAATTAGAGAAGGGTCCAAGGATACTGTCATGTCCTTCAAAATGATTTGCGGCTCTCTTCCGCTTATTGTGTTTGATTTCATGCACTTCTTCTGGCTGCCCTCGAAATTTATATCGCTTGCCCGCCAAAAATGGCGAAACTCTCTTAAAGCTAAAAAGGGGGAGGGGGGGTTGAGGCGGAAATTGGGGAAGGGTGTTTGGGCGGAAGGACCTTATTGACAATGGAGCATTCTGCATTCTGCGCGCTCTGGAATGCCAAGAGTCGAGAGTCAAGAGCCATAAATTTGACGCCGCCAAGTCCTTTTGGCATCCACAGCAAACAAAATGCGTTAAGGCGGCGCGGGGAGGGGCGGGGCGGGGGAAAATCATAAAGGAAAATTGTAGGGGCGAGGGTGCCGGGTTGATGCGGTCATTTGAGTGCCAGCAAGAGAAATGTGCAGCAAACAAAAATAATAATATTATTTTCATTATTAATCTACAGCTATTATTTGTCTCCACATTTTCGCCAAAGGGTCTTCAATGCGTTTGCTAAAGTTTTTCACGAGAAAATTTAAGTTTTCTTCTTTGCACTGATGCAGATTCAGATACTTCCTAATTAGTTTAACGCTTGTAACGTTGTATTATAATATATTGGCAAAAGTTATCTACATATAAATATATATTTAAGAATAAGTAAAGGCACCTTCAATCAAATTAAATTAATAAAACTTACTCGTGGTTTCCCTCACACATTTATTTAGTTGATTAAGTCCCCAATCAATTGAATTCCCACGCCCAAAAACCCAAAAAACCACAACCTCAGACGACCGCAGTTTCTTAATTGGTTAAACCAAATTTCCTTTGACCTTCGTTGGGAATCGAAAAAAAAAACGAAAAATCAGTGGGAAAGGAGCGTTCCTTCTATTCAAATTATGTGCATGTATTTCACTTTCGTTTTCATTTGCGACTTTCTGCCGCTGCTTTTCTTGATTTAGACTCTTGTTTCGGCCGGATTTCTGTTTATGGCCAAAAACATTGGCCAGCAGTGCGGTCGAAATGCTCAATGTTGATGTGGCTGTTGTTGTTTCGTGCTTGACAAACATTTTCATTTTCATTTTCATTTTCGCTGGCGATTCCTTATTGCTCTTGTTTCGGCAACTGCACTCAATTTTATAGCCTCTTCGCATTTTATTTAGTTGGCTATTTCTTTTTTTTTTTTTTTTGTGGATGGGGAAATTTTCAATGGAATTTCCCAGGGAATTTCGCCGCCCCAAAATTGAGGCAGAAAAAAAAAAATGGAAACAGCTCCCTGTTATAATTTCATTTACATTTTTATTTCCTACCGGACGCCTGTGACACAAAAAAAAAATTGTTTTCACCATGTTTTATGACTTTGGCCTAATGTTTTTGGTCTGATTTAAATGAGCTAATAGAAGTGGTCCAAAGTCGAGGACACAGTTTTCCGATCCCCAGAGAACTGCGCGACACTTATACAAATTGCATTTATCATCTGGAGTTTTCCTCGAACATTTTTGACTTACGAACTTGCTCGACTCCAAAAGAAAATCTGCAAGGAAAGTGGAGCGCAGTAAACACATTGTCAGCAAACTAAAAAGGAGAGCATCCAGGCCCCACCACACTTCCTTTTTGGCCGTGTTTTTTATGAGGGTTTATCCAGACCCGAAAGCCACAAAAAAAATCAGCAGGGACATACTACTTTGCATACAGCTGTGGATGAGTGAATAGGTATCTTAAATAAGATATCTAATAATTCAACATATTTAAAGATTTTATACTTGTTAGATATTAATTTTTGTTGATAACTTGATATTGTTACTTTTAATCCAGTTTTCAAAAATATTTTTTGATTTCTTTTAGAACTACAAATTTTAAAAACTATTCTTATTTGTATATAAACTTTTGAAAACAACCTCTTTGTTTTGCCACATTTGGTCACGTAACTACAATTTCAAACAAATCTGTATCGGTTGTCCAAAATCAAGATACATGGCAATGAAATCGTAAACATCTAGCTCTGATTTCCCACTTTTCGAGCCTACAGTTTTATGTGCGACTTTTCTTTATAGCCGGGCGCTACAGATGTTGCTTTGGGGCTAGAATAATATATCCATATATATATATATATGTATATATAGCGATTGGGGATAGTCCAAATCAAGTGTGGGATAAGTGCGAATGAACTGTTTACGATGCTGATTCTAAGGGAATATGTTTTCTTTTTCACACTGGCCTAAGAAAACAGTAAGCAAAATACATTTTAATTTTATGGAAATTATACAAACGTTATTATTTTTATGGGATTATTATGCGGTCATCATTGGTGGTGGTGTTGGCTTATATTAATGTAGTATACATATATATGAGTCACAGCTTATTAAATTCAAGTGTTTTGGCTATTTAGAAATAGAAATACGGGTTCAATCTGAGAATCCGAAACTGGCAGATTGTAGCGGTAATCGAAATAATTCTTTCAATATTCCTTATCCGCTTCCCATATCGATTTCTAATCCTTCAATAATGGGTTTTCCTCGAGAACCAGGTCGGTTTGCCAGCATTTCCCTTATCTAAGATGGCTAAATTGTTTTTTTTCCTGCTGATTATATCTGATTGTTGTTGTTCTGCTGCTTCTTCAACATTTTCCCCAGCCCCTCAGTTGTTGTGGAAAAGGGGGCGTGGCAGGGGAGGTGGGTTTGGCTTGTGGGCTGCTGATGTTTCGCATGTCATTGTCGTAAGTTGGCATATGTCACCAAGGTGTTATGCGCACATACATATACTCGCCTTTATATATATGTATATATATATATAAATGGTATATATGTGTGTGTACATCGTCTTTTTTTCTAAAACAACGAAAAATTGCGAAAAGAAAAAGAAACCCGGGCACAAATACATTTAAAGTGTGCGTCGCATTAAGGTTTATGTGTGCGAAAAGCCAACTCGGAACATTTGTGTTTGTGTATTTAGGGTACTTAGTTTTTGCGGGGTATACTCCATTCGTGGGTGTCTTGATTTCGAAAATATATCCTTGAGGACTTCAAAAATATTTGGAATATTTAACATCATTACAGGGATGTAATTGATTTAAGATATGAAGATATGTTTAGAAACATTAACCAATTAATAAATAATATTTAACTGTTTAGTTCAAGAGATATTTTAAGATATAATATAAAATGCATCTGTATTTTCAATTATTTTGTAGAGCACTGAAAGTGCGTTGTGCACGCAAAGAAATTCGTTACTTTTGAGTGAGATTTGCAAGAGATTTTGGGGCCAGAAAAAACACTTTATTCGCTAGGCCATTACCCGTTTCCACCTTCCGTCCTCGCGCCTTCCATTACTTTGAGAGTAAATTTATGTTAATAACAAAATCAGCAAAATCCTTAAATTGTCATTAGCTAAGCCTTTTTGGTAAGTCCGCCGAGATTTTGTCGCAGCTTTACATCTAGTATATATGTATATTAATTTTTTTTTTTGTTGTCATTTGGTTGGCTGGTGTTCTGGCGGCAAATTCAGCGGCTTTAACCTGCGACCCCGGGCTTTTAATGGCTTTTGTTGGGGTTGAGGGATTTTCGACCTGGCCCAAAGTGCCCAACGAACACGGCGAATGCTTTTAGGCTGGCCAGGACTAATTCCCCGATTTTGTGCCGTACGAGTTGCAATTTTTCCTTGAATTTGCATTCAAAGTGTTCGGGTGACTTGGGCGGATTTACGTTGCCTACTTAAGTGGGCCGGAAACAGATTTTCTCTGCTTTTATCTCCGTTTGCTTTGATGCATTTGTTTACGCCTCTTATCGGCCATTGTTGTGCTGTGCATTTCCGTTTCCGTTTGAGCTACGCCCTTCCTTTTGGTCCAGTACGCAGGAGTGGGACTCTGGACACTGGACTCCCCAGATGCCTTTCCATCTATGAGCGAACAAATTATGTGCCAATAAAAAGTGGCCCGCTCGATGCTTGCCAATAAAATCCATCTTAACTTTTATGGCCCAAAGGGGCCACCTCTCCTTATCGGCCAAACATGCTGTGCGGAGAGAAAATATCACAAATGTTTTCATTTTTTATTCTTAACGAATTATTTGTTAGAAGTATTTAAATTTAAGCAAAAAAATATTTATATTTACTTATAGCCATATGTGAATATTTTCAAGGTTTGTTTTTTAACCATTTGTAGGCTAACTACTTTTCGTAGTTATTTCTTGCCGTGTAGCAAGAACCTCTGGGGCAGCATAGAATTGAGCCTGGCTTTTAAAGCTTTGCGCCCTTAAGCCCTTGTCAAATGTCATGTGTCCTGTGTCCTGTGTCCTGCTTCCTGCGTCCTGTGTCCCTTGTCCACAACGTAAGCTTATCGCCCGTTGGTGTCCCTAAATTGCAGCTGAACTTGTTCGCACTGGAAGCCAAAAGATAAAACGAAATTAAAATAACAATTGAACCTGCATTGGACGTCCGGTTGAAAGTGCTTACGGAAATGTTTAGCCAGATCAATTATCTTATCAAGTGCAGCTCAATTTGGAGTCAAGGTGCTTTGAAAGTGAACAGAATTGTTATAACAATAGTGTACATTTATGAAATCCATTAACAAGTAAAGATTTCAGTTTATTTTCTCTAACATTTTATATTCTGTTTTTCAGCCTGTTTTGATATGCATGTGTTTTAAAGTAACAAAATATTTGCGATTAATCCTAATTTGGTAAAATAATCAAAGGATTTTAGGTACCAAATACAGCCACAAGAATGCTTGTTAAAACCGGCAGATAAATTTGAAATATGACAAATAAGTTTCGTGTTGGTCGGTCTTGGGTGCATCCCGATCCAAATTGCTCCATATTGTTGGGATTCCGGGCACGTATGTCCATCATGCTGTCCAGGGGCGCCGGCAGAAGGGTGAGACCACGGATTTGTCAACAGGGGTATTGGTGATGGGGGGGGTGAAAAGTTAAACTCGGGCATTAAATTCAATGGACAGGCCACAGGCACCGACACAACGACAACAAACTTGTTTTCATCCCCCGCCCCCAGTCGGGCCACGCCCCCCGCGCCGCATGTGAGTGTGTGGGAAAAGTGATGCCAGTGGAAAATCAACAGCGAGCGGGGAAAAATAACAATTAGAAAATAGAATGGAAAATAAAACGGAGGCTAGGGATTTTCGCTTTTTATTGCATTTATTTTTTGATTTAAATTAAAAGGCTGGTGCTACGTAAATCTAACCCAAAACACTGGTAACAACTTGAGATATTAATGTAGCTATTTAAAACTTTTTTATTCCAATGCTTACGCAAATGCCTTAGAAGTTACGCATACGATATGTCCACATTGCGTATACGTAACGTGCTTTTTTTTAAATGCTTAAAGATTAGTAGTTACTAAATAAGATAAATCTGTTATTTAATAGTAAAATCTCAGAAGTGAGAAAAAAGGACAACTTCTCATTTCTGTTGTGAACAGAACGCAACAGGGAAACGATGTCATTGTAAAAAGAAGAGGACAACAGGAAAACAAAAGTATCCTTCAAGTGGCCATCATCAGAATTGTTTTCCTTTTTTTTGCTCCTTTCCTTGGTTGTTGGTATTGCCATTGCTGTCGTGGTTGTTGTTCTATTTGCAATGAATTAATTGACCAAGTTCTGCTTTGAAACTTCGCCTCGCTTTGGCCACAAATTGCAGTCATCAAAACTGGAAAAAGACGGTTTGGTTTTGGGGCAGGGGCATCGCAAAAAGGGGCGTGGATAATGGCCGAGAGGAGACAATTCAATTTATCAGCTTTAGGGCGATTTTGTAATGGCATTTTCCAAGTGAGATTGGTGGAGGGCTACAAATGGCTGCATTGGACTCATCGCTTAGATGAACTCCTCAATATTTTCCCCTGTTTTTTTGCTTTTTTGTATATATACCTTTTAATCCCACTTATATTCCGCCAAATTCCAGCTGAAACTAACGTTTTGCCCACATTCCTGGACAAAAAACGATTGCATCTCGGGTCTTTCGGCTTGCGAGCACTAAACAAAAATATCATGAATATTTATCCTTGGGCATAATTATCTACTACGCACCTCACACACACACACACACTAACAAACGCGCATAGAGCAGCCTAAAGAATAACAGAATTCCCAGGACATCATGGGTGGCGACAAAAAGGGGGCAGGGTCGAGCACTTACTTAGGGCCAAAAGTGCCCCATTGTTTTGGCCACGACATGTGGGTGGCGCGGGTGCTTTGGTGGATGCTGGTGTGTCTCAGCTTAAATTGCTTGGAATTTATGCATCCTGTCAGGAGGAAGAAAAGTTTAAGAGGGCGTAGTTTCCTGGGAAGGCCCACAAGTGGGCGACAGATTCTCCATTCTCCTGGGCTTATCCTAGGGCGTCATAAGTCGAGCTCATTAGAAAACCGTTAAGGAACCACAACGGAGGAGTCTTCTCTTAAGGTGCGAAAACTCTAAAAAAAAATAGGACAAAGCTGCCAAGTGGGCAAGAAGCCAGCAAAACGTACAGAATGCCTTTAGAATTTTCAATCTCCCATTTTTTGTTTATTTATGTCCTTACTAATTGCTCAGTGTGGTAAATGGAGAAAAAAACCCCAGGATGCGAAGAGGAAAGATAAGCAAACCGCAGAAAAAGGTGAGCATACAAAGCGGAAAATGCACAAGAAAATTCAATTGAGTCCTTCGCTAAAAAGACTGATTTCTCAAGGAATCGCAGCTAAAAAGTTCAAGAAGTCACACTTTTTTTTGACTCAGATAGTGTTGTTAAAATTTGAACATTTGATATTTACATCCGAGTTGAATTATAAGCTAGTATAAGCTGTTTTAAAACCATTGAACATGTTTTTCCATAAAGACGAAAGTGAACAACAAGCCAATGTTGAGTACCAAGTACTTTCTACTTTAACTGCATTATAGTACAAGTACTTTCCTTAGTAACAGCATTTTAGTTACACTATTATGTGGAATATTTTTTTCCATTCGGTCTCGTGTTGCCGCCTTTTATTCACTGTCGGCTATTTCCGTGTTATTTTAAGGACCTGAAATTGTTACATTCTGGGGTGCAGAGCGAGCACTCAACTTTCATGGCCCCGGGAATCGCAGGGCGTCCAAATGAGCGCTATTTTTATGGCCTAATGAACTTAAGCAGCTTAACCCCTCAAAATGTGCGAAAGGTCCTGCGCAAATGCATGGCACATGGCTTTGCTAATTGAGTGGCAGGACGCGCTGCCTCCTTTAATGCAGAATGTCCACTTTGGTCATAAATAAACGTTATTTAATTAATTGCCAACGGTAATCGCAATTTTGGCATTTCAATTTGTGCTCTGTATGATTCATGCATGCAATCAAAAGGTTATTAAATGGTTAATCTTCGATTTATTTCCCTAGATGTACATCATTTTATTCAAAAGTTAGCCATTTGAATTTCATCGAGAAATAATTGTATTAAATATCTTAGACTTCATATTTTAAATGCTGTTAAATGGCTAAATATATGTATTTTAGTTCCCTTTTTTATATATTTAACACAACATTTTTACAACATAAATGGGAAAACCTACGAGTATTTTTAAGCTAATTTTTGAGTACAGAATAATGGTTTATTGAAGCGATCATGAATCATGGCAGCTTTAAGTCAGTTTTCTGCTTTTGCATGGCTGTACGCTTTTTTTCTCAGTGCCCCTGGTGTTCATCATACCCTCGTGACACCCTAGACTTCGCCGTTCTTTGTCTTTTCGCCGTGACAACTGTCAAACGTTTGATTTGTTATGCAACGCGTGGCGAATGAAAATGTTTTGACATTTATCAAAGGTAAGCAGCGCAAATTTGCCGCTCGCTTGCAGGTGCAAAATGCTTAGCAAATGAGTTTCAGTTGAGCTCCGGATGATTGATTATTCCATATGGGCGATGGATGGATGATGCTCCCCACTTGACTCGAACCGAACACCTTCAATTTATATTGGCATTTCGTTTATTTTCGCCGAATGCCGAAACGTTGAAATTTTAATGAGCTTTTGATGCAAAATACGAGTTAAGCTGCTTGTCGCATTATTTATGTTAAATATGCTGAATATTTAATTGACGCACAAAGACGAGATGGCCACTCAAAATAAATGAAATCCGGTTCAGATGCCATAGCATCTGATGGACCATATATATCCCAAATACCATATAGCATATCCCATATCCCGGTATGTTTACCAAAGCTATTGGCTTAACCGGCTGAGCTTAATTGGTTTGCCTTGCCAACGAGCTGGGCGGTATTTTCCGATTAATTGATGGGTGGGAAAAGTGTGTGGACGAGACGAAAGTCAAGTCGGCATTTAAATTGCCATTAAACGCAATCGAATGATGTCAAGTTATTGTGATATTTACCAGCTAAGTGCGTGTCTTGATTTACCAAATAATTGTTTTTAATTTAAAAATGCACTATACAAAATAAAAACATTGCCAAATGTTGATTTTTAAAAATAATTTATGTTTTAAACAAAACAGTTCATATTTAAAGATGCCAGTAAATATTTGCAAGCAAAAAAGTCAAGCTGCCTTTTATCTGCTGATTCAGAGAGTCCAAATAAATAAATATATATTTAAAACAATTAACTTTTGTTGAATTCATATCAAAAATTCTGCACAATAAAGGCAAAGAAAAAAAAAACAAACCCGATTATTATCCTTGATTTTCGATGAAATATTTGTGTTTATATGTGAATTTATAGCAATGCCATTTCAGTGTTAATTATTCAACAGGTGATTTGAATGTTGGTCCTCGTGCCATATCATCATTTTAAATTCGCAACCAAAACGGATTGCAAGAATCTGCGTTTCCATTTGTTTAAAATGCCTTTATCCTCGACGCTTTTCCCCTCGTCCTAGTTGAAATGCATTGAAAACTTTTGTTCATTGTTCATTGTTGATTGGCTTGTTTTTGTGTTTTTGTGTCAGTTTTATTAAATGGTCTGTGTGTTCGTGGTGTTTCTGCTGGTTTCATGCTGTTCCATTGTGTTGTGGTGCCCAGAATTGGATGTTTTCGCTGGGCATTTGCATAATTGAGTAGCCAAAAACTATAAATTCCGCCGACAGTCAAATCGATTATATGGTTTGCTCTTTGTTCGTTCCCAAACTCCTATACTCGTAGCATTTATGTATAAGTTTTGCATATATTTTGTGATGGCGGGCGAAAACTTTTAAATTGCAGCAGACGGCAATGCAAATTCTAAGCGCGAAATCCGAATTCAAATCTAAAATGCAGAGCCCTGAAGGGAAAACTTTTAGCTGAAATGTTGTATTTTCCAAGAATTATTCGGCTTGCCAAAGGAATTTTTATTAAATATAAAGGATTGTCAGTTGTCCTCTAATATAACATTGTAATATATTATTAATGGAAAAAATATTATACAATAATATTATTTGCATTCAAAGCAAATTGAAGTCAGTGCATTATTTGATGTTTTTTTTCTTTAAGATCCATTTCCTTGTAAAACTCCCTTTGCAATCGGAGTTCCAAGAAAAGATGGGATTGGAAATTGGGTGGGGAAAGTGGGGAAGGTCGGAAAGGGAATGAATTTCAGTGGGTTGATGGGTGAAAGTGCAGAGGAAGTGCAGAAAATTGGGCGCCATTGTTGACATTGTTTCGATGGCCTCCAAACACGCCATGGAGCATTTTTATTTTTGCTCTGTTTTCGAGATTTGCCATTCGAGTTTGTTGCCATTTTTGATTTTCGACCAGCAGCCGCACAGAATCCAAATTGTGAGCTCTATTTGCATATTTCCCCAGCCAGGAATTGCACCAAATATGCATGCCAAAAAGGGTTCAAGGGGGGCTTTTTCAAGGGGGGGGGTTTAGAAAGTGCGCAAAGTGCAACAGTTGCAGAGAGTTGCTGCAACGTCGGCCAAATGGAATCGAGTTGAGTGCCTGCGTCGCCTGAAATGTGATGCCACGAATGCACCGAGAAAAAATGCACACTAACATGAATGCACACTTTAATGTAAAAAAATTGAATAAAATCAACACTTGGTTGTAATTGAAGAATAATTGAACCAACAACTTATTTTTAAATATTTCCTAACTGAATACATACATTGGATATTATTTAATGTCACAAAATTACCACCAATTTTCCAGTGCATTTTTGGCTTATTTAAGTGGCTGGAATATACTTCATCTGAAGTACAGATGAAGTTTGCATATCGCGAGGGCGACAAGTTGTGGACCCGAAAAATGAGCAAACTGCCGCCAGACATGAGACATCCGAGTTGACACAGGCAATGGAAATTAACTTACTTATGTGGGTAGGAAGATCGGGGCACAGAGCACATATTACTACCTGTGCTGCTGGATAGTATATTATGTCATGACCCTGACTTTTGCCGGATGCTTGGCAATTCCATTATGGAGGGGGGGAAAAACTTTTATTTCTCTTGCTGCCCTTTTCGCCATTTTTTCCGCATTTTCCCCCGAATGTCAAGCAATTTCATGAGCCACGAGTTTCGCATCCTTTTGAACTACAAACGAGCAGCGGCCAAAAAGTTTCTTCCATCAGACACAAAAAAGGTTTGAATAACGAAATTATTGGCTGCACCTGATGATGATGGCAAAGTTTTGGCCATAAAGTCGCCCACTGAGATACGACCGGCTGATTAACACTTTTCAAATTACCAACGGTCAGCCAAGCAAAAGAACTGAAGAGGCCGAAACGAATCCCCCAGTTACCAGTTAGAGGCTAACCCACAAAAAAATGTAAACAAATCTCATACAAAAGCGGGCCGAGAATTACTTGGAGCGAACTTCATTAAGACAACAAAAATGAAACATTCTCATGGGTCGAAAGGTTGAGATATGGCCATTTTATCACTGCAAATTTACGGTTGGTAACGAAGATTAGGTACTGCGTAAAATTAATTCAATGTGAAGTAGCTGTTTATATGTTTCATTTGTCGTTTTAAAAAATCTTATGAATCTATATTGAATATATTGAATAATATTTGAAACCACACTGCTTTTGTTTAAATGAAATTTAATTATTTTGCTTACATATATTTCATTTAACTATTCTTCTTATAAAGACATAAATGCAAGACATCTGCTGAAATTCTCTCACATTCCAAACTTCTTCACTTTCAATGGTTGAATCTTGGGAATGGGCTTTTCTCAAAAATTTCACCAAACATTTTTTTCCACGTCGGTCACACTGAAAAGTATGCTACATTTTGGGCCACACTCAAAGGCATTAATACAGTTTATATGCGATAGTGGCGCGTTTTAAGTGTTGCAGTGTTCTCCATTATTTCTCGTGTTCACTTTTTTGTATATTATTTACGATTATTTTTATGTACTTGTTACCTCCTGGCATTTCGCTTTGCGGAATAGCGTTGCGTGTGTGCGTGTGACTGGTTGTGGGGAAAATGGAAAAAGGGAAAACAGAAAGGACTTCCTGCCTGTTGTCTCTTGGCTGCGATGCTGCCGCTATTTCAATTAATTTTTGTTTCGCACATTGTTGATGATGTTTGCCGACTTCGTGCGCCAGCAGCGCCAGCAGGAAAATTGAAAAGAAAACTCCCCCCAGCGAAGGGGGCAGGCTGGTGGGCACGGTCAGGGCTGAAAAGCGGTGGGAAAATATCAATGGGGGTAAATAAAGCACCTGAGAATGCGAAAAGGATTGAATGCATTACTGCCGGGCTAGAAAGTATGGCAATCAAATAGCAATAAGCTGAGAAAAACTAAAAAAAGTAAAAAGTATTATTCGAATTTTTAAATTTTTCATTTGGTAGATATAATATATAATAAGTTTAAGTCTTTAATGCCGCACGTAACTAACAATTTCCAGAACTCAATCAATAACAATTATCTGCGACTGCCTTAATCTAGTTTGTGGAATCTGATTAACTTATTTATTCAGCACTTTAGAGAATCCTTCGTCCTTCGTCCTGCTTCTCTCCTCTGCTCCGGGAACTCGCTGTCCTGGAACTTCTCTTGCTTCTTGGAATCTCCTCTGTTTGCTGGCTCATTGTTTAATAGTTTCACGCCACCTCATGGCATTTGCTTCATTTGTCAATCATTTGGTGGCAATCATCCTCGCGAACATGGAGTTGAATGCACTACACTGCGCGCAATTTCGTACCATGAAAAATGCAGTTGGCAAAAAATACATTTTTCCTGCCACTTAATTTGTCTACTGTTTTTGGTGGCTTTGGCTTTCTCTCAACTCGCATTTATTTCATGATGAAAGTACACACACATTTACTTTGTGTGCTTGAGATATTTTGGATGAACACTGCCAGCTAAATTTAAAATTAAAAAAAAAAACATATATATAAATTTAGTTCTGTAGTACTCAGTAGATGGCCAGGAATGAGTTAAGATAATACATTTATATAGTGATCTAATTCCTCATAAATATTAGCTCAAATCTAAATTTGATCATAAAAGCGACAATTGTAACAGCGCCTTTCTATAGATGCGATAAAAAATATTACAAAATATTCGAAAGACAAATATATAAATACTTTTAAACACTTATTTCTCCGAGTACCCCGCAGCTTTTGTTGTGGCCAGAAGAAAATCGGATTGTCTTGGCAGCTCGAGCCAAGGGTCTGTAATTTAGCCCCATCCTTTTTGCTGGCTGAGCAGCTTGGCAGACTTGCTGCTTTGTGCTTGCTACTTGGTTGTAGCTACTTGGTGCTTGGTAGTTGCTGGCAGTACTTGCAACACCGCCCACAAAACCCCGCTGCCGCGCTACTTCCCCTTGGCCACTTAAGCATGCTAAGATTTCCGTTGCGCTGGCGTTTGTTTTATTGCACGAAGCAAACGGAAAGCACGAAGGCAGCAGAGCAGACAGCAAAAGCAAAAGCAATAGCAACAAATAAATATAAATAATGAAATACAAAGTCATTTTGCGCCACAATGACAATGGCAACTCCCAGCGACTATATTCCACACTCCAATCTAGGATGCCACGCCCCCATAGCTCCCTCAACCCCCAGGTGGGTATGACAGCAGTCATATGCTTATGCCACCAGGGGACCCCCCATTTTCCATTCACCATCTACAATCTAGCATCCATATCGGTTGCTGTTTATGTTGCTGTGTATCTTTCTATCTCAGCGTGTGCGAATGAGATATCTGAGCCTGTTTATTATCCGGACAATGATTACATAGGCACAATAGACACACCACAAACACTGAGAAGCCCAACCAAGCTGCACATTATTTGTAATTCGTTACAATAATTAAATTATTTCTGCAAAAATGTGAAAAATTCTGGATCATAAAGAGTTAAAAGAGAGAAAAATTGCTGGTTGCTTATGTTTATGGTTAAAGAACTTGCACGTAATTGTATAATGAATCGAATTGAAAAATGATATACTAAAATGTTACTAAAAACGAATAGTTTTTAAGCAAATTTAAAGGCAATGCCTAGAAATTGTGAGCCAGAGACGGCGATCGAATTAGGCGTGAATGGGCGAACTGCGTGAGTGAATGCTGATTGTGTGCCCAAAATTCACGATTCCACTCACAGATATTCGCCATTCGGCAGGGGAATGGTGTCATGAAGACACTAGCCAGATGGAAATACCGGATAGAGATAGAGCCGTACGCATTCCGGACACGCACAGCCATACCGATGCAAATGCTGCGAGTAATGGACAGTGGGTGGGAACTATTTATGGTTTTGGCATGCGGCGAAGTAGCATTCACAATTGGGCCTACGATTGTTGAGGCCATTTGACAGCCGTTGAAGGAAAGCGAAAGCAAGCCATCATCCAAAACTGAAACAGAAACCGAAATCAAAGCAGTAACAACCATCTTAACAATTCCCAGAGGCAATGTTCGGGTTTTTGCTTTTTGTTTATGTTGCTCGGAAAACCACCTTTAAAGAGGATCTCGCTGAAATCTTTTCAGAATTCTCTCACCGTGTTGGAAAATCCATCCGCAATCACTTATGCAAACGCATTCGTTCAGGCCCGAAAAAATGGCGTTCGGAAACTCAGCGGCCGCGGTCTCTCAAATATGCAACGAATTTTCCTGCTGTTTGACAGCGGCAACAATTGCAACTTGATTGGCCCAAAGGGCCGTGAAAATGCGGCCAAAAGGAAAAACACTGTGATACTGGGAAAACAATGTTGGCAAATGGGAAACGGCAAACGTTCCATGCATATGCAAGTTCCTGTGTTAATTGTGTTGTCGTGTCTCTGTTATTCAGCGAGAGTGCGGCCACACTTCATTTGTGTGGCCCTCGCCCGTGTGGAAAGTGCAGCCACATTAATTCAACGTGATGAAACATGTCGCATTCATATTGCCTGTTTTCTTGTGGTTTGCCCGCAAATTAAATTACATCGTAAATCAAATGACTTTTCGACTTTAAAACTGAGTTGCAAGTATTTATAGTATTTATATATATAGCTTCTTTGTAAGTTATTGTAATAGCATTACTTATGCGAGAAATACTTTTCCAAAAAATGCTAGTTGAAGTTGTTTTGCCATAATTGAGCGTAACAATTTGAAAGCAGTGGCAATTGGGAACCCCATTTTCGTAGCTTAGGTTGAATGCATAAATGAATGAATGAATTTACCAGCTACTTGCCACAAGAAAGTGCAGCATGCTCACCGAATGCTATTTTGCCTTAAATATTTCTGAGTTTTCCCCTATTGTGACTGGCATAGTCGGAGTTTTTCCCAGCTCTCTGAATTTTCCGAGGGACCTGGCTTTTCCCGCCATCCTACCGTTTGCCATGGTGCGTTGCCCCGGGCGGTTGGGCAACTAAATTGAGCTGGATGCACAACTGCTGGCTTGTCATTTGGGTGGATGTGGATGTGGATGAAGGCAAAGCTGCGCTGGAGCAGAAGGATCCCTGGAATCCGGGAATTCACGTTCAAGTTTCGCCGCCATCGAGCTACTGCATAAATAAAGAGGCGTAAATTAAATTTGAAATTTTGTTGCCACAAATGCGGCGAAGGTGGATGAGTGTAGCTCGAATGGATTTGCCATGTCTGCACTTGTTGGCTGCCGTTAATCGGCAATGCGGTTTCTCGATTTGGCCAAAAAATAAAAAAAAATACAAGAACACAAAAAACGAGTAACCGAAAACAGGAAATAAATAAACCCCAGAGTGGATAAAACACGTTGTCAATGACAGCAGCGAAAAATCCGCGTTAGGTTGATGGGTTTCATCCTTTCAGCCGCAACTTTCAGCATTCAAGAGGACATTTATTAGATGGCAAATGCAGAACAGACTTTCATTTCATAAACTGGTGCCATATTCTCCATTAATTTTTGGAACGTGTTATTTGTATGTAAGGTGTTTAGATCTAAATATTATTCCTAATCAAATATTTGTAATAAAATATTGCAAAATATATTCAACTCATTGATTATGTACATATTTATCTAAAATATTAATTAAAAATTAAGGATACAAAAAAGTACATAAATATAAAACCTTATTTTTAATCTAAACTGCTAAGAATTATTTTGCTCTATAGCATGTATAGTTGTTAGTACTAAAAACTATATTAATTCAAATTTTTTTTAAATTTACTAATAATTACAAACAAAATTTCTTAAGCCAGTTTTGTTTTGGTTCCAGTAATTTGCCACTTTCTCAACATTTCTTCTTTATTGGACGTGTGCATTTTTGGGGACTTGAACGCATAAAGAAAATTTCTTGAGCGGTAATATTTTGATTTTATGACTGACATTTTTTGGCCATTTCACTTTTTTTTGGCCTTTCTGCTCGCACTTTGTTTTTTCGGCGTCTTTATCGGGAACACGCATCATTGACTTGAAGAAGGCTTTTCCACGCACACACACACAGAACACATCCAATCTCGTAAAGTTTATGATGGCTGTTTTTTGGTGTTTTCCGTTTTTTGTCGGTGGAGTTGGGTGTTCCCGGGAATATTTCACTTATGAGCGAATGACAGACGTGCCATAACTTCTCATCCATCGTGTCGTTTCAGATACGTTCCCAAGATGCAGACGAATGTGCAAATCGACTCGAAGAATCTGCGCAGCACCGATGACAATTTCCGTTCCCGTGGCCATCACATCACCATAGAGGTGAGTGTCCACTTAACACATGTCCTTTGTTGCGAGCGGGCAGTGGATATCCTGGCTGGCGATGGATACCAGTATACATAGGCATCCCGCCCGGAGCCGCAGCAGCCAAAACAGTGAAACATCGAAACATGCTCGCATTTCAAGCATATTAATTACAGTTGAAAGTTTGGTCCTCCGCCTCCATTCCCATCTGCTGCTGGGTGGCCATCAAATTGAATTGGTCCGTTGCTTTGGGTGATTTCTTGATGGCCAGACAAGGTTGAAACTTAATTAATTATGGTAGATGGAACACCAGGATCATATGTGGGCGGCAGGCTCATGATTTGATTTGTTTGTCCATACGACGATGGCCATTAATTCAATTTACCATATTTTCTAAACACGCCTAGGCCGAAAGTTTGACATTTATTTAGATTACGCTACGTCAAAAGCGGTCTCATGAATATGTTGTCTGACAAATGGAATAATAAAGGAATAATAAAGGTTAACAAATTGTCTGGGATATATGCACACATCTGTTATTTTAAATTAATTTGATATTCTTCACGGTGGCCAGCTTCGAAAACAAACATTTACAATTTTTTTAATAATAGTTTTATATTTATATAAATTATTTTGTAGGGCTTATTTAAATAATTGTTGGTTATAAACTAACAAACAATTGACTAATTTGTTATTTTCGTTAAATATAAAATGTATTGATTATATTTTGGGGGATATTAAAATTGATCTGGAATATTTGTAACATATAATATATGTTAAATATTATTTAAAACCTTTTTCAAATGAAAAACAGGAGGAACGTTTTTTTTTAATAAAAAATCGTATATATGGACTGGCTAGAGATTGCATGTTTATTATGCTGATTTCAAAAATATTCCATCTGAAAAATCTTTTCCAAATTATGACTATTTTCATTCCGGGCATATGTTGACTGGGTAAATGAGTCAAAGCTTTTCAGAAGGACCGTCTGCAAAAGCTTGGCTGCAATGAGTTACCAATCAAAATGGAACTGTAACAGCTCTTAATGTTAATGTAAAATACACTGATTTTTAATACAGCTGCGGTTCAAAACCTAAATCCTTACAGAATTCAGTTATGTTTAGCCACGTACTCTGCATACTTTTCCCTAAAATTTGTTTTAACTTTGGGGCATGCAACAAGTGTCATTTGCAGAGAGCGAATCCTGAGCTTTTGCAGCGTGCGCGCATGCGCACTTCTGCGAGCTTTAAGCTGCGGAAATTGCAGGAAAAGCGAAAAAGCTCGCGCCCAGCATCAGCTGCTCGTGCAGATTTCTCGGCGAAAACGGCCATCTGATTTTTGTTTTGTGCACCGCCCTTCCCCCCCCTCGGGAAAAACACCCCGCCAGCTGGCCAGACTGGCTTTTCTCAATGAACCTTTTTCCCCGAGTGGGGCGGCGCCAAGGGGAGCGTTTGGGTGGAGGGGGGGTGGTGAGTTGTGGTCGGAGCGTGGGCGCTGCTTTTCCTCTGGCTTTCCGCTTTTTTGCTCAGTCGCTTGCAACATTTTGGCGCGTGTTGACATGCGAACAGTTCGGTCCGCGACGGGCGATTCGAACGCTTCTTAGCAACGTTATCCATCTTATCCGTTCAAAAGCTGCAGCAAATTCAATTCCATTTTCATTTACCGCACTTGCTGATTTCGCTACATTTTTGTTCGAGTGTACCGCGTGTTCTGTGTGCCAAAAAAAGTAATTAAACAAGTTAATTTTTCCACGCATTCATCGCCTCTGAAGTTCGGAAATTTTCGCTTTTATGTGGCATGTGTGTGAGCTGGGCCGGCATTTTGAGTTTGGCGCGTAAATAACTTCGCATCCTTCACATCAGCTGACCAAAAAGGAGCAACACGAAGAGCAAAAAAAAAAAAGAAAACCAATGCTATAGCCTTCGACGGTAGCTCTGTTTGCACTCGCACATTGTACGGTACAGAAATCTGTTTTATTATCCTTCCAAATGGGATTATTAATTTAGCCATCAGGCATGAGTACCCAGTAATTCCATCCTAATTGTCACTTGCCAACGAAGGACAATGGAATGCGAGCAATGAGAGACGAAGGTCCTTGTGTGTGTGTGTGTGCATTTCGAAATTAATATATAATATTTTCTGCGATAACAGCTGTCGAGCTGTTGAGCATTGTACCCCGTTTAACTGCCGGGAAAATCGAGATTATTAATCAAGTCGGCACACTCGAGGTCATTGCGTTGGGTAAAACTTTCGTTGTTTGGGGGTAAACAAAGCAGCTAGGCTAAAAGTAAAAGTGAACAACAGTTTCGAATGTTTCTCGAAGGCGCAAAACTTTCCCAGCAGATTTCACATATAAGTGGCAAAGTTCGTTTTAATTGGGGAATTAAAAGGGGGTAAATACATACATCGATTTATAAGCGACACAAATATGTGTAAAAAGTTTTGAAATGCAGGTGCTTGAAAAGAAATAATTTCGATAATTTCCTTAAATCATAAAATATAAATAAAAATTGTATTTTATATTAAAATATTGAAAAGTGTAAGATATAATATTGATAGAAATGCAGAAAAATCAAAGGAAATATTTAGCCCCAAGCTATATAAGATTGTCATCATGGATTTAAAAATTATGCTCTTGTGGACAAACTGTAATAAGAAATAACTTTCTTAAACCCGCTGATTTATCTTTGAAGATTGATTGGCCCCATTGCAAGTGTCCCGCAGGCGAATTAATTTATTTAGCACACTTTGTGGGGCTCTTCATACATATGTACTACGGCAGACCTTGACAATGTGTCATTCAGCCGGGGGCTGCTGAAGCTGAAGTAGTTCAAAACGAAATGAAGTGAACCGTAGTGAGGCCTTCACCCCCAAAAACCGACAAATGACATTGGCCCTGACCCCTGACCCGTGGAGGTCGTCACTTGCAGCTTGTTGCATGCAGCTGGCTGAGAAATGTGGAGTTGAGTAGCCGGCTCGTTCTGCGATTTTCACTGGCCAC